>NC_135965.1:32709958-33414958 GCF_053455715.1 Rhinoraja longicauda
TCTCCGGTGAACCTTCGCCGGCA
The DNA here is from genome assembly GCF_053455715.1 of Rhinoraja longicauda. NCBI lineage: Eukaryota > Metazoa > Chordata > Chondrichthyes > Rajiformes > Arhynchobatidae > Rhinoraja > Rhinoraja longicauda. The sequence continues at coordinate 32,709,982 of NC_135965.1, forward strand.
GCTTCTGCCTCCAGTCCCTGCCACAGCTGCCGCCACGGTTCCATGGCTCCGGGACAAGTTAAAAGAGTCGGGGAGAGTTTGAGGGTAAACTCACCGCATAAAGCAAAAAAAACCTACAAAATCATCGTAGTTTTTTAACCATATATCCGTAGTTGATTAACCATATATACACCAAATTAGCAGTTTTGAAAACAGTATTTTCTTACCTATATGGAGATAAACTGGAAAAAACGGATTGAAACAAAGGTTTGTTTACATGGAGCAGATGAGCTGCCGACAATTCTATGCCCCGTGACCTATGACCTGCAACATGCTCAGTCGGAATACTGAACTCGCTTATTCCACAGAACCAGAACCCAGAAATGGGGGAGTTTGCAGGCAGGTTTACACCTTTAAAAATTGTGTATCTGACTAGAAGCCAGCAAACCTTTGCGATAACATTCAGTTCCGTGTTTGCTTTATTGCAGTTTTTTGTAGTTTTCTTTATTGTAGTCTGCTTTATTTATTACAATACTAATGTTCCTATGTGATATATTCCAATCATTAAACTTGTTATGAAACATATTTTCTCAATACCTGCATGATATCTTAAGAAAATCCAGGAGAGTGTTAATTTTGTTCAATGGGATACAAATTTTAATTTGTCATCTTAAGCTGTTTCTGCATTTGGATTTAGACAAATTATTTGAATAGTCCTTTGTTATTCAGCTAAAATTTTGCTACCTTTTGGAAAAATGTTCAGTACAACAGCCGTAACCCTGTTATTGATCTGAGCTGTGGGCTGTACACTTTGGTTAAGGAACGCATCAGTCAAGGAAGACACAAAGTGCTGGAGTAAGTCAACGGGTCAGGCAGCATCTCTGGGGAAAAAGGATGGGTGATGTTTTAGAGTCGGGACTTTTCTTTCAGACTCCAGTACTGTGTCGATCTTCAGTATAAACCAGGCATCTGCAGTTTCATTCTACACATCATTCAAGGTTATCAGAATACTGGCACTGAGACTGCAACTGAATGGAGGTGTAAAGCCTGAGGGAAACACATGCAATAAAGGGAGATTGTTATTGCTGCTTAGGGGCTTTTGGTTTATGAGCATTAAAAGGCCATGAGGTCAACAGTAAAACAAGGTCTCTGAGTCAACTTTGGGAGATGAATGGATCTGAATCCTCCCCAATCTGCCCATCTACGTCTGGTGATGTGGAGCAGTTGATGCATTAATCTTATTTGGACTCAAGGATGCTTTGTTTCAAAGATGGAAGGAATCTTTAACATCATAAATGTTAATTTCTAAAGAAATCAGAACATGGTGACAGATGAGGTGGAAGGATGTTGTTTTAGTATGATGGCCCGACTGTTCCATATACCAGTTTACATGGTATGGAAAGCTGTGTATCATTCAATCCTACCCTAAACACTTACATGGACATCTTTTTCCATGGAAACAGTTCACATTTTAGGTTGAAGACCCATCACAAGAACTGGAAAAAAAGAGAAAACAAATTAGTTTTAAGTTGCAGGGGAAGAGAGAGAGAAAGAGAGAGAGAGGGGAGAGGGAGAGGGAGAGGGAGGGGGAGAGGGAGAGGGAGAGGGAGAGGGAGAGGGAGAGGGAGAGGGAGAGGGAGAGGGAGAGGGAGAGGGAGAGGGAGAGAGGGAGAGGGAGAGAGGGAGAGTGGGAGAGAGAGGGGAGAGAGAGAGAGTGGGAGAGAGAGATAGATAGAGAGAGAGAGTGCTTCATTTAGAATATCTTGAGTGGTGGAAGTGGCGGCGCCTAACGGCTGCGGCTCGCTAGCAGTCTGTTCGTCTTTTTTCCTTTTTTGTTGTTGTGTGTCGGTGTTGGGAGGGTTTTTATTTTTATTTTTATTTATTTATTTATTTTGGTTGTGTATGTGTGGGGGGTGGTGGTGTGGGTGGGTGGGTGTGGGTGGGGGGGGTTGGGGAAACCTTTCTCTTTTAGGTCTCTTCCTCACGGCGCGGGGTGCAGCTCGGCCGCGGGGCCTTCCATCGCCTGGTGCGGCTCGGCCGCTGGACTTAACATCGCCCGGTGCGCCTCGACCGCTGGACTTAACAGTGCCCGGTGCGGCTTGGCCGCGGGGCCTTCCATCGCCTGGTGCGGCTCGGCCGCGGGGCCTAACATCGCTAGTGTGGCTCGGCCGCGGGGCCTAACATCGCTGGTGTGGCTCGGCCGCTGGACTTAACAGTGCCCAGGCCGCGGGGCCTAACATCGCTCGGCCACGGGACTTTTCATCGCTGGTGCGGCTCCGGCCGCTGGACTTAACATCGCCCGGTGCGGCTTGGTCGCGGGGGCCTTTCCATCGCCCGGGTGCGGCTCGGCCGCGGGGCCTTCCATCGCCCGGTGCGGCTCGGCCGCGGGGACTTAGCTGCGCACGGCTCGGTCGTGGGGCCTTCCATCGCCCGGTTCGGCCGCGAGACGTCTCAGCGCCCGGTGCAACTCGGCCGCGGGGACTTCCATCCCCTTGCTGGGACTGTGCGGGTCGGTCCGGGGACGAGCTGTCTGTCCGTGGGGCCGTGGGGAAGAGAGTGGAAGTTTTGTTGCCTCCATCACAGTGAGGGGGTGTTTGGAGTCACTGTGATGGACGTTTGTGTTGGGGTCATGTGTCTTGTGCTCTTGTTTGTGTGTGACTGCTATGTAGTTTCGTTCGGTACCTTGGTACCGAATGACAAATAAAGCTCTGTTGAACTGTTGAACTGTTGAGAATGAAAACATCTTTCCTGTGTCACCCCTCAGCCTCTCTACTCTTTCCTTATAACTCAAGCACTCCCAGTCCGAGTAACATGCTTGTGAATCTTTTCTGCACCCTTTACTCATTACGGCATCCTTTCTAAAGCAGGCTGACCAGAACTGCAAACCCTGTAATGGAAATTTCTCATGATTAAAATATGCATCGCACTACATGAAGTTCCTTGCTTTTTAATACCCAAACTGAAAAGAAATCAAAGGAATGGATATAAATTGCTTCATTTTGATCATATTGAGAACGAAGGCACAAAAATATAATGCGGTTCCATCCTCGTCCTAATTCTGGAACTCCCTCTCCCGTAGACTTTGGTGTCATCAGGAGTACAGCAGCAATTCACAAAAGGAGCTCAATACCACTTTCTCAAGATAAAATAGGAATGGGCTGTAAAGCCGGCTTTGATGCCAAAAAATGAATATGTAAACCAAAAAATTCACAAACTACACAACCTGAGCGAGAGCTCTATCCACTGATAGAAACAGTAAAATAGAAATAGCACCAATGTTTTTTCAATTGTGCCTTCTAGGTTAACTATAATGGAATTGTCATGACAAACTGGAATTTCTCCAACTCCAATGACAATAACAAAAGTCAATAATATAAGCAAAGATTCTGTTTCATTTTTAGAGAATACATTTAATTAAGGTTTTTTCTTCATTAAATCAGGATTACTTTAAGGAAAGATTTTAAATGATTAGACTATCATGGCTTGATTACAATTTTTACATTACCACGAGCGACAGATTGTCTTTGGTCTGTAAATATTGAGCCAACACAGATTTTGCTTCCTCTGAACAAATTATCTCTCCCTTACTTCACAAACAACTCAATTAGCCAGATTTCATTACAGTTGGAAATGGGAAACGAGAAACTGCAGCAGGTGAAACAAGGAAGTGATATCTTTTATTTGACCTTGTTGGTAAAGTTATGAAAAGCTGCAAATTCTTCCATTTGGAACTAAACTCCTGTTGGAGCTTAACTTTGTGAAACATATGTATTGTACGGGAAAGGATAGGAGATGAGAAGGAATTTCTCTAGTTAGAGGATGGTGAATCTGTAGAATTCATTGCCACAGGAGGCTGTGGAGGCCAATGGATATTTTTAAGGCAGAGATTGATAGATTCTTGATTAGTACGGGTATCAGGGGATATGGGGAGAAGGCAGGAGAATGGGGTTGAGAGAGAAAGATGGATCCGCTGTGATTGAATGGCAGAGTGGACTTGATGGGCCAAATGGCCTAATTCTGCTCCTAGAGCTTATGAACATGGTAAAAAGTTGGACCAAAGGCAGCAGCAGTTACGTAATGGACTAGCCAGTAACGTGTTGCAACGGGTAGTGCTGATCACAGCCACTGTGACCCGGGCTTGCTCCTGACCTCCAGTACAGTCAGCATATGTGGAGTTTGCATATTCTCCCTGGAATTAAATAGCTTTCTCCGAGTGCTCTGGTCTCCTCCTGTGTTCCAAATATATAGGTACATTGACAACCATAAATTCCTTCATGGTGCACTGAGGTGGTAGGAAAGGCGGCATTGATTTGACGGATGTGTAAGCCTATAAGGAAATAAATGGGGGAATGGGATTGATGGGCATGTTCTGAGGACAATCGTGGCCTCAACTAGGGTGGCATAGTGAACTGCTGCCTCACAGGGCCAGAGACAAGGGGTTCGATCCTGACCATGGGTGCTATCCCTGTGGAGTTTGCACATTTTCCCTGTGACCACATGGGTTTCTACCTGGTGCACCGGTTTCCTCCCACATCCCAGAGACATATAGATTTATAGGTTAATTTGCCTTTTTAAATTGTTCTTAATGTTACTTGAAGAAATGTGACCAGCTGGCGATGAGCTACCATTGCTGTTAACGTCACCCCTACCTCTCAACTTTGTAACCTTTGAAAACTATCAGGCTCTGCCTGTGACTGTACAATGCCTAGAATGACAATGGACTTAACTAATCGCCACTAGTGACAATGCTCGATTTCAATGATAATAGACAATAGACAATAGGTGCAGGAGTAGGCCATTCGGCCCTTCGAGCCAGCACCGCCATTCAATGTGATCATGGCTGATCATTCCCAATGCTCGATTTCAATGATATTGGGGATCTCCCGAGCCAGCAGTTCAGAACTGCACAAGGTAGGTGTTCGATGGCTCAAGACAGGGCCAGCAACATTGCCAACACCACATACAGGTGCATACAGGTGCACCTTAGAAAGCATTTTATCAGGTTGCATCACGGCTTGGTTTGGGAACAGCTCCATCCAAGACCGCAAGAATTTGCGGGGTATTGTGGACGCAGCCCAGACCATCACACAAACCAACCTCCCTTCCATTGACTCCATTTATACCTCACACTGCCTTGGCAAAGCCAGCAGCATAATCAAAGACGAGTCGCACTCTGGCCACTCCCTCTTCTCCCCTCTCCCATCAGGCAAAAGGTATAGAAGTGTGAAAACACACACCTCCAGATTCAGGCACAATTTCTTCCCAGCTGTTATTAGGCAACTGAATCATCCTGCAACAACCAGAGAGCAGTGCTGAAATACCTCATTGTGACCTTGGACGGACTATCCTTGATCGGACTTGGGTGGCTTTACCTGGCACTAAACGTTATTCCCTTATCATGTTTCTATACACTGTAAATGGCTCGATTGTAATCATGTATTGTCTTTCCACTGACAGTATAGCACCCAACAAGTGTTTTTCACTGTACCTCAGTCCACGTGACAATAAACTAAACTGTAAAAACTGTATACAAGGAAGCCATAGTGATTTGATGCTTGGGTTTGTGCCCAGACTGATTTACCCAGTCGCTGGTATGTACACTTGCTCTTATCTTGTGGCCTGCTGTCCAAGTACTTCTGGACATTTCTTCTGCAGGACCCTGTAAAGAACCCAAAGCAAAAACTTGAGCGTGCTGGTAATGTTGAGACCAACTGTTGATGTGTGGCCATAACGTTCAGTAGGGATCAGGCCTTAATCTGGGAGGCTGCTGATGCCTTCCACCATCTGACATAACAACCTCTGCCTCCTGAAGTACAGCTTGCCAAAATCAAGGGCTTCCACTCATGCAAGAACAATTGATATCGAACGTAAATTGTGCACAAGAAGTTATGTACAACATTCCCAGTAGCAGTCCAAATACCCTGATGGGTTGGGATCTGCAAGAAGACTTATTGATACCTGGGAGCAAACCATGACCAATGAAACCCAAGTCATGATAATGAAAGACACGACCACCAGATGTTTGGTTGAACAGAAGTTGGCATGTCAACATTGCACTTGGGAGCTTTGACAGATGTGTACAGAAGGATGTCTCCACATCTATCAAGGTATCTGAAGTGATGACGACGTTCGACTCTCTGGACAGCATTGCCCAATGCTAAGGGACAAACCCTGAGATGAATTTAAGAAAGTGGTGAGGGATCAGGAAAAGGCAACGCAGCAGCCAACATTTCATTGCCATCTGCTCACATTGCCACCCAGGCTGATCCTTAATAAGAGGATGCTCTTATTAATGGAGAGACCACTGCATCAATGACAACTTAATTCAAATAATAAAATGGTTTTGCCCTTTATATTAATGAAGAGCTTGCTTTTTTTAATTAGATGGTGTTTCATTATTTGTTTAAGTTGCAAAATCCAGAAATAGGGATTACAGAAATAATATAATGAATATTCAAATATTCATGTCCATAAGTTCTAGAAGCATAATTAGGCAAATCAGCCTACCAAGTCTATTCCGCCATTCAATCATGGGTGATCTATCTTTCCCTCTCAACCCCATTGTCCTGCCTTCTCCCCATAACCTTGACACCCTTGCTAATCATGAATTTGTCAATCTCCGCCTTTAAAATATCCATTAATTTAGCATCCACAGCCGTCTGTGGCAATGAATTCCACAGATTCACCACCCTCTGACTAAAGAAATTCCTCCTGATCTCCTTTCTAAAGATACGTATGTTAATGCCGGGAAAATTTAGTCTCTATTGAATCAATTGCAGCTCTGTTTTTATGCCGTCCATGTCTTACAAAATATGTCTTTGTCAGACTTACTATTGCAATGGTCAAAGATCCACACACTGTACAAAGCAATATTGTCACTGCCATCCGGCACACGTTAACTGCCAGCACTCAGAACCTTCTCAGAATGAACAAAGATGTTCAAGTCAGTGCTGAAGTACAATGTAGAAAGTATGATGTCGCTGAAATATGAAGCAGGAGGAACATTTTGTCCATGTCAAGAACATCCTTAAAATGCATTGAGAGGTCTGATTTGCTTCTTATACTGACTTGAAATAATGGCATTTAGATTTTAGCTGTATATTCTTTTCTACATTTTCTCCTCATTATCACGATTCAATATATCGGTCTGCACCCACGATTTTGCCTTTAAGGGCAAAGTTCTTTCATTTTGCTCTGGGATGCCGTGAGTTTAATTATTCATTTCCTCTTCTCCCTCCTCTACCACCTGTCACCTCCGCTCCCTTTAGAGCTGAGGTTATTTGAAGATAATTGTGAGAGATGTAACACACGTGATGCACTGAATATTAAATCAAACTTTGCATTCATACTGTATGTTTCTGAGAATATTATTAGAAACAATATTTCACATTCATATGTGAGCAGTGAAATATTGAATCTTTTTTCTGACTGATAATTCACTTCATTATATTCTGTTACCAGACTTTGATGATTCGCAGAATAAATTCTGTATTCCACCGAGGATACGCTTCTACATTGATATATTGCACCAGTTGGTTTCATTACATAGAACACAGCTCAGGAAAAGACTTTTCCCACTTTCCCCCTTCCCTTAAAGCTATACCCTCCAGCATTTGACATTTCCTTCCAGGGAGAAAGGTTCTGACTGTCTACATTATCTTTGCCTCTAAGATGTTTATAAACTTCTATCAGATCTCTCCTCAGCCTTTGATGCACCAGAGAAAACTATCCAAATATGTCCAACCTCTCCTTATAGCTAAAAAAAAACCTCTAATGCAGGCAGCATTCTGATGAAATCTCTTCTACACCCTCTCCAAAGCCTTGACATCCTTCCTGTAATGGGGCCACCAGAACTGCACACAATGCTCCAAATGTGGCAAGCAAGTGTGAGGTGTTGCATCGTAAGGGGAAAATATATAGTTAATGGCAAGAGCCTTAACTGCATTGATGTACAAAGGGATCTTGTGGTCCAAGTCCACAGCTCCCTGAAAGGGATAACACAAGTAGATAAAGTGGTAAAGAAGGCATATGGTTTGCTTGCCTTCGTTGGTCAGAGCATTGCGTATAAGAGTCAGGAAGTCATGTTGCAGTTTTATTGGACCTTGGTTAGGCCACATTTGGAGCATATACCATGTACCATTTCTCAGCCCATTCCTGTAGTTGATCTATATCCCACTGTATACTTTGACAGCCTTCCACATTGTCTGCAACTCCACCAATCTAGGTGTTATTTTGGGTCAGAATCCTTCTTCAGGCTTGAGAAGGTGCCCCGATCCAAAACATTTATTCCCTCCACAGACGCCGCCTGACCAGTTGGGTTCCGCCAGCACTGTGTCTTTTGTTCAAGATTCCAGCATGTGCAGTTTGTTGTGTCACCATATTGTTCGCAGAAGAGGTTGCTGTAGCTAAGTGCACGAATGTTATAACATGCTATGCTGTGCAATGTAAATCGTACATCATAACGAAGTGGCTCAAGTATGATAAAGTAACAAAACAGTTCATTTCAGTCTACTGATGTGGCTCTTTGTTAAATGTATGATGGATTCATACTATAACTTTTGGCTGTTGTTATTTTTTTTTCTGTAGCTGCCACCGTGGGGTGAATATTAACCACCAAAGACAAGTAGTTGAGAGGTAAAAATGTTAATTTGACCTACATATCTAATCCATTTATAGTCTCAATGGTAGTGTATTGGAAAGTACACAGTCAAATCACTCTCAGATGAATCAGTTGATAAATCTTTCTGGGAGACTCAGCCTTCCCTGAAGTTTTAATTTTTAATAAGGGCAATGTTTACTGAGCGTCACGAACTCTAACAGCTGTGAAGCACTCAATGCGCCGAGGAGTTCCGTTTCCCCATACAGTTCCAGGCTAACCTTCTGAAGATCACTCTCAGGAAACCGGGTGAAACCCTCTGCCTAAGGTGTCCAATTTACTGCCCCATGATGGTTTCACTCCCGTATATCATATTCTCAGGCATCTACTCATCTGCTCCTCTCTTGGGAACTGGAGAGCCCATCCAAAACTCTGATGGTTTGCTTCTGCCAATTATAAACCTGAACTTCCTGCTTATTGTTAGGTGTCAAGTTATTTTGATGTAAGCCAGTCTGGTAAACATTCTGTTATTCTGTGTTTTTGCATTTCCGCATTCATCTTAATTTTAATGTTCTCCAGGTCATCTTGCTAATTCTACTTCATCAGTCGATAACTGTAAATCCAGTTGCAAATTTGCATCAACAAAACATGAGCACAAACCTGCTTCCAATGTATGCAGCAGTGAAGCATTTTGGCGCGCCTATACATAACAGTGTCATCCCACTGTGCAGTCCCACTGTTTCTAAAACAAAAATACTGTAGTAATTTTTCCAGACAATAAGTGGATTTGTTTCATTCCACTACAATAAGTAAGCATTAGGAACAGGAAATAAATGCTGGCCTTTCCATAAATTAATAAAGGAGCTTGAAATAAATGGGTCCCCAGTGGAGGATTTGCATTGCTATCGCTGGCAACCACAATCTCAGAGTCAGCAATAGTTAGAATAATTCCCAGTGAGGTATTTACATGATATGATTAGATGAAGATTTGCTAACTTGCTATTTTTAATTTTGGCATCTTAAGCACACAAACCTACCAGATGATGACGTAATTCTATTGCATTGGTTCAGAAAAATGTATCAACCCATCCTCATTTGTGTCTTCCACATAGGATCCTTAAAATGTGTGTAGGGCCATTCAGCTCCTTGAAGTTACTCCTACAATCTATTAGATGATGGAAAGCTGTATAACATATAACATATAACAACTACAGCATAAAACAGGCCTGTCCGGCCCTACCAGTCCACGCCGACCATTCTCCCTGACCTAGTCTCATCTACCTGCACTCAGACCATAACCCTCTAATCCCCTCTTATCCATATACCTATCCAATTTACTCTTAAATAATAAAATCGAGCCAGCCTCCACCACTTCCACCGGAAGCCCATTCCATACAGCCACCACCCTCTGAGTAAAGAAGTTCCCCCTCATGTTACCCCTAAACCTTTGTCCCTCAATTCTGAAGCTATGTCCCCTTGTTGGAATCTTCCCCACTCTCAAAGGGAAAAGCCTACCCACGTCAACTCTGTCCGTCCCTCTCAAAATTTTAAAAACCTCTATCAAGTCCCCCCTCAACCTTCTACGCTCCAAAGAATAAAGACCCAACCTGTTCAACATCTCTCTGTAGCCTAAGTGCTGAAACCCAGGCAACATTCTAGAAAATCTCCTCTGTACCCTCTCCATTTTGTCGACATCCTTCCTATAATTTGGCGACCAGAACTGCACACCATACTCCAGATTCGGCCTCACCAATGCCCTGTACAATTTCAACATTACATCCCAACTTCTATACTCGATGCTCTGATTTATAAAGGCAAGCATACCAAACGCCTTCTTCACCACCCTATCCACATGAGATTCCACCTTCAGGGAACAATGCACAGTTATTCCCAGATCCCTCTGTTCCACTGCATTCCTCAATTCCCTACCATTTACCCTGTACGTCCTATTTTGATTTGTCCTACCAAAATGCAGCACCTCACACTTATCAGCATTAAACTCCATCTGCCATCTTTCAGCCCACCCTTCCAAAAGGCCCAAGTCTCTCTGTAGACTTTGAAAATCTACCTCACTATCAACTACTCCACCTATCTTAGTATCATCTGCATATTTACTAATCCAATTTGCCACACCATCATCCAGATCATTAATGTAAATGACAAACAACAGTGGACCCAACACAGATCCTTGGGGCACTCCACTAGGCACTGGCCTCCAACCTGACATACAATTGTCAACCGTTACCCTCTGGTATCTCCCATTCAGCCATTGTTGAATCCATCTTGCAACCTCACTATTAATACCCAACGATTTAACCTTCTTAATCAACCTTCCACGTGGAACCTTGTCAAATGCCTTACTGAAGTCCATATAGACAACATCCACAGCCTTGCCCTTATCAATTTCCCTGGTAACCTCTTCAAAAAATTCAAGAAGATTAGTCAAACATGACCTTCCAGGCACAAATCCATGTTGACTGTTTCTAATCAGGCCTTGATTATCCAAATAATTATATATATTGTCCCTAAGTATCTTTTCCATTAATTTTCCCACCACAGACGTCAAACTAATAGGTCTATAATTGCTAGGTTTACTTTTAGAACCTTTTTTAAACAAAGGCACAACATGCGCAATGCGCCAATCTTCCGGCACCATCCCTGTTTCTAATGACGTTTGAAATATTTCCGTCATAGCCCCTGCTATTTCTGCACTAACTTCCCTCAATGTCCTAGGGAATATCCTATCAGGACCTGGAGACTTATCCACTTTTATATTCTTCAAAAGTGTCCGTACCTCCTCTTCTTTAATCCTCCTAATTTCCATCACTACTCTACTTGTTTCGCTTACCTCACATAATTCAATATCCTTCTCCTCGGTAAATACCGAAGAAAAGAAATTGTTTAATATCTCCCTCATTTCTTCCGGCTCAGCACATAGCTGTCTACTCTGACTCTCTAATGGACCAATTTTATCCCTCACTATCCTTTTGCTATTGACATATCTGTAGAACCCCTTGGGGTTTACTTTTACATTACTTGCCAAAGCAGCCTCATATCTTTTTTTCGCTTTTCTAATTTCCTTTTTAAGATTCCTTTTACATTCTTTATATTCCTCAAGAACCTCATTTACTCCCTGCCGCTTATATTTATTGTATATCTCCCTCTTTTTCCGAACCAAGTGTCCAATTTCCCTGGAAAACCACGGCTCTTTCAAATTATTATTCTTTCCTTTCCACCGAACAGGGACATAAAGACTCTGTACTCTCAAAATTTCACCTTTAAATATCCTCCATTTCTCTATTATATCCTTTTCATAAAACAACAATTTCCATTTCACTCCTTTTAAATCCTTTCTCACCTCCTCAAAATTAGCCTTTCTCCAATCCAAAATCTCAACCCTTGGTCCAGATTTGACCTTCTCCATAATGATATTGAAACTAATGGCATTATGATCACTAGACCCAAAGTGCTCCTCAACACATACCTCCGTCACCTGACCCATCTCATTTCCTAACAGGAGGTCCAACACTGCCCCTTCTCTGGTAGGCACCTCTACGTATTGCTGCAAAAAACTATCCTGCACACATTTTACAAACTCCAAACCATCCAGCCCTTTAACAGAATGTGATTCCCAGTCTATATACGGAAAATTGAAATCACCCACAATCACCACTCTGTGCTTACTACTAATATCTGCTATCTCCTTACATATTTGCTCTTCCAATTCTCGTTCCCTATTTGGCGGTCTATAATACACCCCTATAAGTGTTGCTAAACCTTTCTCATTTCTGAGTTCCACCCAAACAGCCTCCTTAATCGAGCCTTCTAGTCTGTCCTGCCAAAGCACTGCTGTGATATCCTCCCTGACAAGCAATGCAACACCCCCACCTCTTGCCCCTCCGATTCTATCACATCTGAAACAATGAAATCCTGGAATATTTAATTGCCAATCGCAACCCTCCTGCAACCATGTTTCACTGATCGCCACAACATCATACTTCCAGATGTCAATCCAGGCTCTAAGCTCATCCACCTTTCTTACAATGCTCCTAGCATTAAAATATACACATTTAAGGGACCCATCATTTCTTATTCTCAGTTTATTTCTTTTCCCTTCTTTCTCTCCTACATATTGGGTCTGAGTGTTTCCCTTTTCTGCCTCCTGCCTCACACACTGCCTATTAGCTATCTGTGTTTGAGTCCCTCCCCCCAACCGTACTAGTTTAAAGTCTCCGCAGTTATTTTAGCAAATCTCCCCGCCAGGATATTGGTTCCCCTCGGGTTCAGATGCAACCCGTCCTTTTTGTACAGGTCATACTTCCCCCAGAAGAGGTCCCAATGATCCAGAAACTTGAAACCCTGCTCCCTGCACCAGTTCCTCAGCCACGTATTTATCCTCCACCTCACTCCATTCCTATTCTCACTATCGCGTGGCACAGGCAGTAAGCCTGAGATTATTACTTTGGAAGTCCTTTTTTTTAACTCTCTTCCTAGCCCCCTGAATTCTCCTTTCAGGACCTCTTCCCTTATCCTACCTATATTGTTGGTACCTATATGTACCACAACCTCTGGCTCCTCTCCCTCCCCTTTCAGGATATCCTGGACACGCTCAGACACATCCCGGACACCGGCACCAGGGAGGCAAACCACCATCCGGGTCTCCCGACTGCGTCCACAGAAACGCCTATCTGACCCCCTCACTATAGAGTCCCCTATTACTACTGCTCTCCTCTTCCTTTCCCTACCCTTCTGAGCAACAGGGCCGGACTCCTTGCCAGAGGCCCGGGCACCGTCGTTGCCCCCAGGTAGGCTGTCCCCCCCAACAGTACTTAAACAGGAGTACTTATTTCCAAGGGGTACAGCCACCGGGGTACTCCCTAGTCCCTGCCTCTGCTCCTTGCCCCCCCTAACAGTGACCCACTTGTCTACCTCCCGTGGTCTAGGAGTGACCACCACTCTGTAACTCCTATCTATAACCTCCTCACTCTCCCTGATCAGACGGAGGTCATCAATCTGCCGCTCCAGGTTCCTAATAAGGTCCCTTAGGAGCCCCATCTCGTCACACCTGGCGCAGATGTGGATGTCTGGAAGAGTATCAGACTCCCAGATTCCCCACATCCGACACCCAGAACAAAAAACTGCCCTGGCAGTCATACTCTCCAAACAAAGCCCCGTGCTCGGTTACTAAACCTACCGCCCGGCCGCTACTCCAACCGCTCCAACCGCCCACCCAAAAGAACTGAGTGATCTCCTGGGAGAGGCGAAAAACCGGATAAAAAACCCAGGCCAATTTGGGAAAAAATCCGGGAAATTCCTCTCCGACCCCAAGCTAGGCGATCGAAACTAGTCCGGGAGATCACACAGGTCTTACTCCTTACTATCCCCACACAATCCCCACACACTACTTCCCAAGCAACACAGCTTGGTGCTGCTTGCTGCTGCTTGCTACTGCTGCTGCTTGCTGCTGCTACTGCTGATTGCTGCTGTTGCTACTGGTGATTGCTGCTGCTACTGCTGATTGCTGCTGCTACTGCTGATTGCTGCTGCTACTGCTGATTGCTGCTGCTACTGCTGATTGCTGCTGCTACTGCTGATTGCTGCTGTTAAATTCATTGAAGCAATTTGGTCTGTAATCTTTAATATTATCACTCAACAATTAAGTTATTATTTGTTTAATCTGAACTTCCAGACCACAATAATTCTAGATTTTTTCAGTTATGTATTTTTGCATTTTCACATTCATCGTAATTTTACTCTTTTCTGGGTTATCTTGCTAATTCTACTTGATCAATCGATAAGTGTTAATCCAGTTGCAAATGTATTTAAATGCAGCAGTAAAAAATGCCAGCTATCGGGGTGCTATAACCAATGTAAAATAATCTTCAGAGGCAACAGAGAATGCCAGGATTTAAAACTGATTGGGTCTTGCTTCTATCCGGCTGTGTGAAACGTATCCAACTTTATCCACTTGGAGCCTGCGTTCAAGAAGGAAACTCATGCTGCAGGTTCTCCAAGCCGTCATTTGTGGCAATTTACATTCCTAACATACGTCAATTGCACTACATCATTGGGAATGGCCACTGAAATCCCTGCTCATGTGAATGGCCGAAAATGGCAAACTTTCAGGCAAACAAATATTAGGATGTTGAATAAATAATGATAATCAAGCGGCGAGGTAGCATAGCGGTAATGTTGCTGCCTTTCAGCGCCAGATTTGATCCTGACCGCAGGTGCTGTCTCTACAGAATTTGTACGTTCTGTGACCATGTGGGTTTTATCCAAGTGCTTTGGTTTCTGGCGTGCAGTCCTGACCTCCCATCTACTACATTGCAGACCTTTGAACTTTCTTTAATCGGGCTTTATCAGACGTCAATGTTATATGGAGTCATAGAGTCAAACAGCGTGGATGCAGGCCAACCTGTCCCATCTACATTAGTCCCACGTACCTGTATTTAGCCTATATCGCTCTAAGCCTATCCTGTCCATGTACCTGTCTAATTGTTTCAAATGATGCAACAGTACTTGCCTCAACCACCTCCTCCAGCAGCTCATTCCATATCTGTGCACTAAATTTATCCTTTATATTTGCACCGTGGACAGCTTAATTGGATTCAATTTAGAGTTTTTTTTGACTGGGTAGCATGCAAACAAGAAGCTTTTCAGTGTACCATGATTGTAATCTCTTTGACTGTCTCTCAGTAGCCAGTTGTGACATCTCCCATTCCAGTGATAACGAATGTATAACGAGGGCAAATAATCTGCTTTCAGTCTCTCTTTCTTATTTTGATTGCTTTAAGTAAATCTGTCAAATGACTTCCTCATTTTTTCTTATGACACAAAGCAAGATTATTTGTCCGAACAGCTTTAAGCCAGTATTCAGAACAATTCCATTCCTTCATTTATTTTTTAATAACCTATTTTATCTCACAGGTCTATTGGCTGCACACATTCCTCCCCCAATTCTCCAAGCAACTCACCTACACACAGGACAATTTACAGTGATCAATTAACCTACCACCTACCAGTTTCTGAGATGCAGGAGGAATCCAGAGCACCCAACAGAAACCCATGTGGTCACAGTGAGAACTTTCAGACTCCACACAGAAGTCACCATAAGCCAGCATCAAACCGAGATCACAGAACTGGTGATATTGAGTCCAGATTTGTTTGAGTATTCCACCGGCTGACGCCGTCAGCAATGGCAGCCTCGCCAACGGTCTCTGTCTTTTCTTTTTTTTTGTTATTTTTAGTGTGTTTTAAAAAGTTTGTGTTAATGTTCTCTGGTTTGTTTTATGGGGGAAACTTTCTTTCAATCTCTTACCTTGCCGGAGATGCAATTGTTTTCCGGGTCGTATCTTCGGTCGCTCTGCGGCCTAACATCATGGAGCTGGAGACCTCCTCGGGACTGACGTCGAGCCCCACCGCGGGGCTGTGGACTTACCATCGGAGCATGCGATCCCGTACCTGGGATCGATGCTCCAACTACGGCCTGCGGAATTCAACATCGAGGAGCTCGCAGTCTCCGGTAGTGACTGATGTCGGGAAGCTCCAAAGTTGCAGAAGGTTCGACTAGCCCTACCCGGGGTCCAATCACCCGGCGTGGGGGAAGCTGAGATCCCCCTGATCCGGGAGCTTGATCGCCCTGATGCGGAGGGCCCAACCACCGGCTACGGGAGCCAAGATTGTCCCGTCAATGGAAGGCTCGAGGCCCCCGACTGCGGGAGGACAAAGAAGGGAAGAGATTGAACTTTTTTTTGCCTTCCATCACAGTGAGGAATGTGGGGGAGTCACTGTGGTGGATGTTTATGTTAAAATGTATTTTATGTGTCTTGCTGCTTTTTATTGGTATGACTGTATGGCAAATCAAATTCCTTGTACGTTGCGAAACATACTTGGCTAATAAAGTATGATTATGATTATGATTAGCACCAACAGCTGTGTCACTGAAGGGGTATATTTTTGATGAGACCCGATTCTGACTTTTCGACTTATTTAAGAATGATGGGGGAAATCATTGAAACGTACCGAATAGTGAAAGGCTTGGATAGAATGGATGTGGAGAGGATGTTTCCACAATGGGAGAGTCTAGGACTAGAGGACATATCTACAGAACTAAAGGATGTTCCTTTAGGAAGCAGATGACGAGGAATTTTGTTTGTCAAAGGTTGGTGAAATTGTGGAATTCTTTGGCACAGTAGGCTGTGGAGGCCAAGTCAATGGATATTTTTAAGGCAGAGATAGATGGATTCTTGATTAGTACCGGTGTCAGGGATTATGGGGAGAAGACAGGAGAATGGGGTTAGGAGGGAGAGATAGCTCAGTCATGATTGATTGGCGGAGTAGACGATGGGCTGAATTCTGCTCCTATCATTTATGACCTTATGAACTTATGACTTGTGACATCAGTAATAGATCAAACCTTTGTATATTATCTTACAATTCTACTGAAAGGTGTCCTCCCTAATGATCCTTGATGAGCC
Source organism: Rhinoraja longicauda (assembly GCF_053455715.1). Classification (NCBI taxonomy): domain Eukaryota; kingdom Metazoa; phylum Chordata; class Chondrichthyes; order Rajiformes; family Arhynchobatidae; genus Rhinoraja; species Rhinoraja longicauda. Next base: position 32,727,037 of record NC_135965.1, read on the forward strand.
TGCTTCCCAGTAGAAAATGGAGTACTTTTAGAAAGATGAACTACATTTGGTCTAGACTTATATATTAATACTAATAAACATTTATTTTTATAGCGCTTTTCCAAATGCTCAAAGACGCTTTACAAAGACAGTCAAGACATAAAAACAAACAGACAAACTATCCTGACGGAGAAGCGGCGAACAAATAGCGCCAGCGTCCTCTCACGTCAGGGTCCGGCAGTAGACAATAAAGAACACAAGACACACAATTACAATTTTTTTAACACAAACAGCCATCACAGTGATTGCTCCAGGCACACCCTCACTGTGATGGAAGGCAAAGAAAAGTCTTATCTCCTCCTCATTCTTCTCCCGTGGTGCCACGAGGCGATCGAGGCTCCCGACTTTTGAAGCCCCCACCGGGCGATGGAAAGTCCCAGGGCCGAGCCGAGCAGGCCGATGAAGGTTGTAAGATTTGAGAAGTTTTCCCTCATTTGGAAAGCAACACAATACCAAAAAGCTGCAGTTTGGACATTTTAAACGGGAGACTGGGGCTGATAGCGGAGAAAGGCTGCGGTCAGATTAACAAAGGATGTCACAATCTGTGGGTCCTAAAATGGCCGCAGGACCTCGTGACCAGCCACAAAAGGTAAAAACCTTACATCCCAGTCTCTAGGTTTTCTGCAAAGCCATGGCCAGAACAAAGGATGGGTATTGGCCATGCAGAAACCTACGAAACCAGGTCGGAGTCCAGACACTGGGGCGCTGACATCAGCATACTCACAATGCCCCAAGCCGACCTAAACAGTTCATCTCAGTGAGGGGGCACAATAGCCCATAGAAAACTACCTGGTAGGTGATGGGAAACCAGTTAACACCCATCACCTCACAATGAAATCCCAATTCACACCGTCTGGCCATCCCCGGTATCCCCGAACATAAGCGCAGATCAGGAGAAAACCTCATACATATCTTTTTGAACAAAGAGATTCCAAGATCTGGCGGGAGATAGGATGGGTCAGAAACAGTATAACTGGCCACTACTTTTGGGTGAAATAGTTAAGTCGGAGGGGAGTCGGAACTGAAGTCAACTCGAGAAGAAAACCTGCAAGGAACGCAAGCAGGCAAGTCAGAAGGAAGTCAAACGAATGCAGGAGGAAGAAACGACAGGCAAGAAGAACGGATGCAAGAGAGAGGAACAGGCACGCAACTCGAGAAGAAATACTGCAAAACGAACAGCCAGTAACCCCAGTAATAGCCCCATGGTGAGCATGGACTCCAAATCCTACATATCCTGGACATAGTTTAGTGTAGAGGGGAGGGTGGTTGTGAATAAACGTTGGGTGTGTATTAAAATATGTGTTGGTCAAGGTTGCGATGCGTCGTACGTTCCCCATCTTACAGTCGTGTGTATGTCTTGTAGAACTGTATGTTTTAAGAATTCATAAGTAAAAGGTATTCGTGTATATGTCTTATAGAACTGTGTGTGTTTTATGATTCATAGTTATAAGTATTCGTGTGATTCGGTATGTGTTTCATAGACATGTATTATAGAACTGTATAAGTATTCATGGACAATAGTCCCAAGTGCTGAATAAAAGCCTTTTTCATTTTAACCCTGGTTTTGAAATCTGGTCTGGTTGAATTTTTTTCTGCACTATAAGAGCTCCTGCATCTAAGCCCAGTGTCTAGAACCGTAAGGGGTGAGTGGGTCGAACCACTCACGGGGAACCAGTGTGCACGGCCTGGTCAAGGGATCAGAGCAAGGCACGGGGACCTTAGGTCGGGCGAAAGCTTGGCGCAGAAACCCCTTACAAGGTCCTGAGCCCCCACCGGGCGATGGAAAGTGCCGCGGCCAGGCCACGCAGGGCGATGAAGGGCCTGCGAGCAGGTCAATCAAACCTCGCGCTTCGGGGTGGTCGAAGCTGCTACGGCTGGAGCTCCCGAAAGCCGGTCGCCAGCCAGGGACCTGCGAGCTCCCGATGTTGCGGTCTGCAGGGCCCACGGCCGAAGCCTCCGAGATGGTAAGTCCAGGCCCTGCGACCGGAGTCTTCAAGGTCGATCCCAGCTGGAGGCCGCCGACTCCACGGTGTTAGGCCGTAGCACGAACGGAGACACAACATGGTAAAGGTCGCATCTCCGTTGAGGAGGAGATTAGAAATAAAGGTTTCCCCCACCCATCCACCACCCCCCACATATACAGAGTTAAAAATAAATCAAAAGAAACATTTAAACGATAACAAAGACAAAAACAAAAAAAAGACAGAGAGACTGCTGGTGAGTTGCAGCTGCAGAATGCAGCCACGCCCCCACGCCTACAATGCTTGTGTGTTAGGAAAGATGACTATACACCTGGATGGGTACAGAAAATATGTGCAGGTTCATTGCATAGGTAAATATTACATCTTATATATTATATGCCTTATGCCCCTGTTATATCACTTTAGCGGCTCAAGGGAGCAGATGCTTGGTTTAGAATTTTTTTAGCAAGTAGATTTTAAATCATTGTTGCCATGGCAGCAGGCAGCAAGATTGCTCCCACAACTCCACAGTAATAAACAAAATGGGCGGACTCAGTGGGCCAAAGGGCCTGCTTCTCTGCTGTATCTCTAACATCTAAAGTAAAGTAAAAGATCCAGCACAAACTCAGTCCTCCAGTCAATACTGCTCAACCCCATCTATTCTCCCAACGGTTTCAATTGGTCCCTCTACCAACAACACAAATGGCACAGTCTAATGGTGATTTGTCTTGAGACGTGACACCACAAGCTCACCTAACTGAGACCAAAGGTCCATCATGACACTAATGTATGGCCTCCTGGGTGGTACATTTCTAGTTGAACAAAGACAGGACCATATTTTAAGAATGTATTAATGAGGGGTGACCACAATCCATTTGCTTTTTCACTCCCTCCTAGTCTTACAGGGTATAGCATTTTTTGAAAGGTTTGTGAGTTTTCTGCACGTAGTTTAACTTTACTCATATTCCTACATTTATACTTCAGATTAGTGAATGTGAGCAAAACCCTATAATTGAATTAATAGTTCAGAGAAGCCACCAAAGATGGGAGGGTAGTGCAAATGGAATTGATGACATCCTTTCAGTCTGAAGCATTAATTCCAGTTCTCTAACCTTCGGCTGCTGCCTGACCTATTTATAAGATTTTCAATTTTAATTTTAGATTTCCAGCAACTACAGTACTTTGGTTTTGGATATATGATTAGTTATGTTGGATGTTAAACATGAACATGTTTCCAAAGAGAAGAAAAAGTGGATTGGGAAAATTGGAGGGGAAAAGATGGGGGCTTTCACCGTCCGGCGCGGCCTGAAATAGGCCGTTGACCTTTCACCGCCCAGCGGGGGCTTCAATATCGGGAGCCCCGACCGCCCCGACGTGGCAACTCCAACAGCCTGACCGCGGGACAAGACGGCAGGGAAGAGAAAAAGACATTTTGGCCTTCCATCACAGTGAGGAGGGACTGGAGGAGACTCACTGTGATGGATGTTTCTTTTTGTTTGGTGTTAGTTGTGATTGTATGTGTTATTGCATTTTTATTGATTAATCTTATTGGTCTTATTGTTCAACTGCGGGTAATGTTTCATTTTACTACACATTTATGTGTATGTAACAAATAAACGACTATTGACTATTGACTATTGAGGTAGTATTTGCATCGTATTGGGTGAGGTGTATTGGATGTGATGCTGTACAATATGGGGACGGTATCAATGATATCTTAACTGGTTGATAAGTGCAAAGAATATTTTTTATTCATAGCTTAATAATATGTAATATTGTGATCTTCAGTTAGATGGAGAATATTCTTTGAATTTATAAGTTTGTAACATTCAGATGATATTGTGTTGCCATGAATACCAAGAAGTATATAAAATTATTAAGGGATTGAACATGCTAGATGCAGGAAACATGTTCCCAATGTTGGGGGAGTCCAGAACCAGGGGCCACAGTTTAAGAATAAGGGGTAGGCCATTTAGAACTGAGATGAGAAGAAACGTTTTCACACAGAGAGTTGTGAATTTGTGGAATTCTCTGCCTCAGAAGCCAGTGAAGGCCGATTCACTGCCTTCAGTGAATACTCCAAACAAATCCAATAGTTTAAGACCAGAGAAAGAAAAAGGGAAGTTTGATTTTGTCATCCTGAAGAAAATAGAAATGTTTTGGCTTCTTGAATAGAAAACTTTACTGTCGCATCCAGTTTGATCACAATCTGACTCGCAAAGAATTGTCTTCAGTGCAAAATGTGTGCTGAATAAAAATGATTAGATCCCCAACCTAACTCTGTAATGCTCAGTAAACTCAGTTATCCTGGAATGACCTTTGCTGAATTAAATCTATTACTGGTTCAATCTCATATGTTTAGTCAGGGAGCACCTTCTTCCAAAAACTTAATCATGCTGTCATGGGGTTAATGAGGTGACTCCTCTACTAATTTGAGAAGAATTTGACTGAAAGACTATTTGTATCGGTGCTCATTATTTTTAGAGCTATTTTCAGCATCTGGCTCATTGCTGTGAGACACATCTTTCTGTTTGGAACTGTTTGCAGCAAAACATATTTAAACCGATATTTGTTCTTCATGAGCAATACAAATATATGTCTGCTTTTGCTTTGAGTTTTGGGGATTTAGGATATTAGAATTTTGTGTGGAAATGTTTACCCTTAATCTTTCCAAGATACTTGTATTTTAAAGTAATCACATCATATCCTGCAAGATTGTTGACTACATGTTTGTTAATAAACATACTAAAATCTCCTCACTTTACCAAATTGACATATTTTCTATCAAACATGGTTATGGGATATTTTCCTTAGGTTTAGCAAATTCTTGTATAAATGTATTAATGGATTTGAATGAAACAACCTTATTATTCATGTGTAAGACAAAAAAAGCAGCAGATGCTGGTTTAAATCGAAGGTAGACACAAAATGCTGGAGTAACTCAGCGGGTCAGGCAGCATCTCGGGAGAGAAGGAATGGGTGACGGTTCGGGTCGAGACCCTTCTTCAGACATGTCATTTAAAAAAAATAACTTTGGTATTCATAACTGGTTACTATGGCAATACTCTTTTACCTTAGTGGGTTCTTTGATTATTTCTTTGTTAAGGCTGCTCATTGGAATTATATTATCTAAATCGCACAAAGGTTTAGTTTCTATTCAGAATTTTTAATATGTCAACTACAGGTAGTTAGATACTCTTGTTGGAGATGATTATTACCTAGCATTATTGCAGTGCAAATGTTAATTGTCTTTTTGTCAACTTATTCCATGATAATTGACAGTTCTTCCAAAAACACCAAGAGAGTCATTTAGAGTCATAGATTCATCGAGTCATACAACAGAGAAACAGGGCCTTCAGCCCGACTCGTCCATGTTGACCAAGATGCCCCATCTAAGTTAGTCCCATTTGCTTGCATTTGGCCCACATCCCTCTAAAGTTTTTCTATCCATGCACCTGTCCAAGTGTCTTTTAAATGTTGTTATTGTACCTGCCGCAACTACCTTCTCGAGCAGCTTTATCCATATCCCCACCACCTTCTGAGTGAAACAATTGCCCCTTTAGGTTCCTATTAAATCTTTTCCGTCTCACCTTATCTTTGTCTTCTCACCTTAAAGTACAAGGTGGGTCACCCATTCACTGATGTTTATTGGAAGAAGAGAGGAATGTGCAGGGGAGGGAGGAGAGGTTCTGGTGAGAAAACTGTAGGTATGATTTTCCAATGTATTTTTGTTTAGGATCAGAGCATCAGTGACAAGGGAAGCATTTTTTCCCTATCCCCACTGCCTGCAAAGAGACATTGCTGGTGAACCACCTTATTGAACTTCTGTTGGCGGTACATCCACTGAGAGAATGCCAGGACTTAGGCCCAGGGATGATGAAGGACCAACAATATCACAATGCTATGTGACTTGACGGGGAACCTGAAGGCAGTGGTATTCCCATGCACAAGCTGCCTCTGAGTTGGGAATTTGTGATGGAAAAGTCTTGGTTTGGAAAGCACTACCGGAGTAACCCAGGTAAGTGCTCATTTACCCAAAGGTACACACTGCCTCCAGAGTCTACTGTTGATAGAGGGGATGAATGTTCAATGCGGCGTATGTGATATCTATCAAATTTGATTGATTTGTCTTTGATGATGTCTTGGTTCCACAAGTTGGCACCTATAAGCAACAACAGATTGTCCTCTGTGCTTCTATGGATGTGTTATCTATTTGGCAGGATAGGCATGTGCTGTACCTTGACCTGCACATCTCCTTTAAACTTTTCCCCTCTCAGCTTAAAGCTCCGCCCTCTAGTATTTGACATTTCTACCCTGAAAAAAAACCATCTGACTGTTTCCTCTATCTCTGCCTCTCATAAATTTATAAGCTTCTCACAGACTTCCTCTCAGCCTCCGACATTGCACAGAATTCTATCCATGTTTTCCCAGATTAAAAAATCGGAGGCTCCTATCTGGTAGTTTCACCTGTGAAGCACAGTCATGTCTCACCGCAAGGAATTCCCCAGCTGAGTATTGTTTCACTAGATTCCTCATCTGCTCCTGGGAACATAAGGGACCTAGTGAATATCTGTGTCTACATGAGGCATGTTCTTCATGTGAGGGGACCATGGAGACCCTCCATGGCTGAGCTAACTGCTCCTCAGAGCAAATGTCCATGAATCTAAGATTACGGATGCAATCTATCAGCGTCCACACTTTGAATGCATGTATTCAGGGGGATCCTAAAATGCGGCAAAATGGTTTCCCAGGTCTTGAGGGCTGAAAGAAAAGTAAAGAAGATCTCTTCTCGTTTAAGTACGGATTGTAGGTGACCTCCTTTTTGCAGCCTGGAACGATCTTAAGTTAGACCATGACCCTGACCCACATGAACAAAGCAGTCAAGATCCATATGTGAGGTAGTATTTGAGATTGTAGGAAGATAGAGATCTCAGTGAAGCTAACGAATGCCCATTGGATGTGCAGTTTAAATAGATTGGACTGATTTTATTTATTAAACAAAATACACAGGCAGTTGAAATGCTCATGAATCCTCGGCTCCCTGTTAATTAGCAATGGATTTTTTTTTTAAAGGAAAGAAAATCTAAGTCAAATGTCTGAATGTCTTGCAGAAAGTTCAGAACTTCTCCCTGAGGCAGATCTTCAGATGGCTACAAGTCCCCTGCGAGTCTCGTGGAATCACCAACTATTCCGTTGTGCACTTCAGTGAGAATGGCAGAGGTGAGGGGTTGATTGAATGGTGTGCACCTCTCAATGGAGCAATTACAGAACCATTACTGCAGGCATTCAGCCTAGCTAAGCCCTAGCTTGGCCCGATTCCTTGCACTATGCTGATTAATTTTGATTGATGTACTGTGGTAAAGTAGAAGACATATTAACCTGCTGCTTCTCTCTGCAGAGAGTTCAATATTTTCCCTTTTAATAGCACAGGGGATAAAAAAATGTGATGATAAAATGCTGCAAAAAGCAACTGTGCAATATTTTACTATGCACTGTGAAGTCTTGACCTAACTCTGGAGAATGAAAAGGCAGCAATGTTTCAGGTCATTGAAAGGTCTTTGTTAACCCAGTTCCATCTCCCCAGATGCTAGCTATCATGCTGAGATTTTCCAACACTCTATTTATATTTCATAATTCCAGAATCTGCAGTAGTTTGCTTTTGGATTGATGTAACCATGTACCATAAGAGTGAGGTCACGACTTTATTTTCCCAATCCATCTTTGCTGTGCCCTTATAGACTGCCTAGCTTTGTTTTGGGGAAAAAATGGTCAAGTAAGCATTTGGAATTAATCATTACAAGGACGCATGAATCAAGATAATTAAACACAGTGTGGAATATGTGAGGGCATCACAGTGGCTCAGCAGTAGACTTGCTGCCTTACAGCGCCAGAGACCTAGGTTCGATCTTGACGATGGGTGCTGCCTGTATGGAGTTTATACATTCTCCCTGTGGCCACGTGGGTTTTCTCCGGGTGCTTTGGTTTCCTCCCACACTCCAAAGACGTACAGGCTTGTTAATTGGCTTCTGTAAACAAAAGTTGTGAATTGTCCTTAGTGTATCAGATAGTATTAGTGCACAGGCTGATTGCTGGTTGGCGAGGATTCGGTGGGCCGAAGGACCTGTTTCCATACTGTATCTCTAAAGTCTAAGGTAAAAATGTCAGTGTTTTATATCAGGTCTCCAACACCTGCTGCGGTTTGCTTTTAGCGATGTGGAACATTTTGGTTAATAAACCATAACGAAGCTTCAATAGGGACCAGTTTTTATCTCACAAAGAATATCCAAAGCTCCCCTGGATTGACCTCTGAAGTGGAAGGCCAATAGAGTCTTTCCTTCAGGTGAAATGACTTGTGTTGAGTCTCAGAGTGCAGCAGATTTTACAAGGCCCAGGGGTAGATTAATGGGTAGAGTTGCCTCTTCTTGTTACACACTTTCTCATGGAACAAAGGATTATTGGATGCTCAGTGAAGGCAGTTTCATAACATCAGCAGTTTAGCTGGACAGTAACTGCTTGGGTGATTTGTGACCATGTTAGGAGCCTGACATTCTGATGTATGTGAATAACTCTTCGATGTAATGCCTACAGATTTTAACCCATTCAGCAGCACGGCAAACTCCACATTGGAATGGCAGAACACCAACATCAATGGAATTCAATTTTGGAGGCAGAGTGCAAGAGGTAACACTTTTCTGGACAAATCTATCACATTTGGGAACAAGTGTGTAGGAAAGAACTGCAGATGCTGGTTTACACCGAAGATAGACACAAAATGCTGGGGTGACTCAGCGGGTCAGGCAGCATCTCTGGAGGAAAGGAATAGGTGACGTTTTGGATCGAGACCCTTCTTCAGACCATCAATCCTGCTTAGATTAATTTGGAATCATTTAAAAATATATATTTAATTGATTAAAATGCATTCCCCAAAACTGCTTGCTGAGGATATTTTAAAACTTTGACTCATGTGAGCTGGAGTTTCATTTTCCTTAAACATTGCAATAACATTCAGAAATGAAGCCATAATGTGAAATATGAACAGCCAACTTACCATTTGCTGCTATTTTAATTGCACTATTCGATGTTGTAGTGTGATTTCTGTCTGGTTAAGTCAACTTCTTCATGGCATTGTTCTTCGTTTTGAAGTTGGTCAACATCTGACTATTGTAAATTCCCATATCAATGTATAAGCCTGTCACCATGTCATTACAACCTGCCATCAGTTTTACATGATAACGTTTAAAAATTAATGTTTCAACAAAACTCATTTGCATTAATTAGTTCTACTCCTCTGATTCCTCACTGAAGAAAGTATTGTGATTAAATATAAAAATACAGAATCAAGGTATTGTACAAATGTAATGACAAAGTGCCTGATATGGTATGAAACAATTACATCCACACACCTGCTGATACTGTCATTGCTATATATACTCTTCTTACTCCAATCCCTCCCTTCACCCATCTTCAAGTGAGGAACCCATTTGCTCTTAAAAAAACACTCAAAGACAGTAAGTGAAAAAGAAAAAATAGGACTGTTGGTCACAATCAGAACTAAATACAGAAAATGCTGGAAGTACTCAAGAGGTCAGGCAGTATCTGTGAAGGGAGAACCATTGATCTGAAATATTAACCATGTCTCTCTCTACACAGGTTCTGCCTGGCCAGTTAAGTCTTTTCAGTATTTTCTGTTATTACGTGATATTAGTTTGTTTATTTTGAAGACATTTAACAAGCATTCAAAGCTGGAGTTTGGAGTTCTGGAGGTTTACTCAAATGGACCCATCTGATCCATTATTTTTGAACTGGATTTGATTGCACATTGGAGCCCTCTTACTGTAATCCAGGATTTTCTTTATTTCACAACATATTTCAATATTTTCCTTCAAGAGCCTATTTAATTCCCTTCAAATTTCATGATGGAGCTGTTGTGGGTAATACATTCTCCATATTCCAATTAGAAAGTCTGCTTTTGGCACTAATCCTAATATAGTGTCTTATTTGTTATCAACAGCGATAAATTTTCACTACTTGCTTTGAATAGATTAAGAAAGTTGAGGTAAAATTGCTCTTGATTAGTTTAGCCCAGTTCAGGGAATTAAAATAAACCCATCCACATGCACTTATCAGGTTATAGTAGTTTTATGGCTTTTTAATGGAACTTTTTGCATTAATATTCCAGGAGTAACCTTTTCAGGAACATTAATTTATGAGGTTGTTTCATTTTTCTCCCTGCCAGTATTTTTGTCTCTTTCAGCACTCTTAGAAAAGATTGCGTTGAATTAATTTATTTAAATTCAGGTGTCATTAGTTGATGATTTTTAACATTAACTGACGACTGGTTTTCCCTTCTTGCTCATTATCCTTGGCTGTGCACATTTAGTGCACATACATTAAGGACATATTATAGTATCACCTGTAGGATTACATTTGTAAATTTGTCAGAACATTTGTCAGAACAGTACTGCATTGTATCAGGCCGTTCAGCCCACAATGGCTGTGTCGAACATGATGCTAAGATCATCCTTTATCTACCTGAACATAACCCATATCCCTCCATTCCTTGCACATCCACCTGTCCAACCAAATACCTCCTAAATGCCAGTATCATATCTGCCTGAACCACCACTCCTGGCAGCAGATTCCAGGCACTCACCACCCTCTGTGTCAAACGTTTTGTCCCGCACATTGCCTTTAAACCTTGCCCCTTTCACCTTAATTTTATTCCATTCATTCTACCTTGGGGAAAAGGTTCTGACTGTCTATCCTATCTATGCCTCTCAGAATTTCTATATGCTTCTATCAGGTCTCCCCTCAGCCTTCGACACTCCAGGGAAAACAATCCAAGCGTAACGAACCTCTCCTCGTATAGCTAATCATTTCTAGACAGCATTCGGGTAAACATCTTCCGCACCCTTTCTAACGCCTCCACATCTTTCCTGTACTGGCGTGACCAGATTGCACATAATACTCCAAATGTGGCCTAACCAAAGTTTTATGAAGCCGCATCATATCTTCTTGACTCTCATACTCCATGCCCCACCTAGCCAAGCATATCATATGCCTACTTTACCACTCTATCTACCTGTGCTGTCACTTTCAGGGAGCTATGGTCTTGGATCCCAAGATCCCTTTGTACATCAATGCTATGAAGGCTCTTGTATTAACTGTATACTTTCCCTACATTTGACCATCCAAAGTGCAATACCTCATTCTTGTTTAGATTAAACTCCAACTGCCATTTCTACATTCAGTTCTGTAACTGATCTATATCTCGCTGTATATTTTGAACACCTTCCTCACAGTCCATGACTCCAGCAATCTTTGTGTCATCTACAAACTTATTAAAAAAACATCTATGTTTATGCCAAAGCCATTTCTATATATCACAAACAGCAGAGGTCTCAGCACAGGCCTCTGTGGAACTCTGAGACTTACTGGTCCTAATCTCTACCTTCCCATCTCACTTCCCAGTTCCCAAACTAGTTTACTGCCATGTATGCCAGGGTGCGATGTAATTACTTGTCCAGCGAAGCTTACAGTGTAAATGGTATACATGCAGTAACAGAGGCAAAGGTTAATACAAAATAGCAAAATGGTGGAAAGATTGCTGTGCAATCAGAAATAGTGCAGAAGTTTGAGAAAATTCTCACGGACATGTTAAGTCTTCCTAAATCGCTTAGAAGGTAAATATGGTAATGCACTTTGTTGATTTGACAAATTGTTCAAATTCTTCCTGTACTCCGTCTCATCATTGCTGTTGATTGATCGATAACAGTAGCGCAGACATAGAGTTGCTGCCTTACAGCGCCAAAGAACCGTGCTTGATCCTGACTGTACGAAGTTTGTACGTTTTCCCTATGACCATGTGGGTTTTCTCTGGGTGCTCTGGATTCCTCCCACATTCTAAAGATGTGCACGTTTGTCGTTTAATTGGCCACTTTAAATTGTCCCTAGTGTGTAGGATAGAACTAGTGTAAGTATGATAGTTACTTGTTCATTCATAGTGGTCTGAACATTGACTTCTCTAACTTTAGATAATTCCTCTGTCCTTCTCTTCCCCTCCCCCTTCCCAGATCTCCCACTGTCTTCCTGTCTCCACCTATATCCTTCCTTTGTCCCGCCCCCCTGACATCAGTCTGAAGAAGGGTCTCGACCCGAAACGTCACCCATTCCTTCTCTCCTGAGATGCTGCCTGACCTGCTGGGTTACTCCAGCATTTTGTGAATAAGTATGATAGTTGGTCGGCATGGATTCAGTGGGCCGAAGGGCCTGTTTCCGTGCTATATCTCTAAACCGAACTAAACTAAAAACTAAACAATGGTATCATTGGTAAACTTAAACTTAGAATAGATGTTGTACTTGTCATGGGTGTGCGGGGAGTAGAGCAGTGGACTGAGCACGACACTGAGGGGCATCAGTGTTGAGGCGCAGGGTGGAGGAAATATTATGAGCAATTCTAACCGACTGTGGTATGCCGGTCAGGTATGTGCTTTGGTGGAGGAGCAAAGTTGATATGTTTGCGAGCCAGTATCTCTTAGATATAATGGAGTTTTCCTAATATATATTCTTGGTGCTAATAAATAAATCTATTTTAATAAAGCAACAACAGTTTTATATGTAACTCAATAAAACTCATCTAGCTGCAACAAGTGACTGAATACAGCAGCGGCCTTACATGACTTGTTGCATTCTTCATGTTACAAATGGTGAAGCTGCTCTGTTTAAGTTGGAACTTGGAGCAGAAGTGCTCCTGAGATGAACTAAAGTAACTGTGCACTGCATTGTCATATCATATCATATCATATCATATATATACAGCCGGAAACAGGCCTTTTTGGCCCACCAAGTCCGTGCTGCCCAGCGATCCCCGTACATTAACACTATCCTACACCCACTAGGGACAATTTTTACATTTGCCCAGCCAATTAACCTACATACCTGTACGCCTTTGGAGTGTGGGAGGAAACCGAAGATCTCGGAGAAAACCCACGCAGGTCACGGGGAGAACGTACAAACTCCTTACAGTGCAGCACCCGTAGTCAGGATCGAACCTGAGTCTCCGGCGCTGCATTCGCTGTAAAGCAGCAACTCTACCGCTGCGCTACTGTGCCGCCCTACCTTGGAGTTGTGACGTCTGTATTGGTGCTACATGTGAACAGACATGGACAGTGTCATCTGATGAGATGTCAGTGCACAAAAAGCAAGGTTAGCTTTGGGATAATGGCCATATTCAGCGACTGCACAAATTCAGTTCATTTAATTTAGTGTAGTTTAGAGATACAGAGCTGAAACGGGCCCTTCGGCCCACTGAGTCTGCGCCAACCAGCGATCCCCACACGCTAACTCTATCCTACACACACTGATTGCAATTTACAATTTTACTAAGTCAACTAACCTACAAACCTGTACGGCTTTGGAGCGTGGGAGGAAACAGGAGCACCCGGAGAAACCCATGCTGGTCACGGGGAGAACGTACAAACTCCCTACAGACAGGATCGGACCTGGGTCTCTGGAGCTGTAAGGCAGCAACTTTACCGCTGCACGATCATGCCGCAGTTAATGGGAGAACATTGATGGCGCAAGTGAAGTGACAACACGACTTAGGCAGATGCACTTATTTTAAGGGGAAAAAACATTGCAAAAATGTATCTTACTTTATTTGTCTATCACCTATTGATGTCTAAAAATTCCTACGGTCACTGCCTTTCTAACAACACTGTGAAAGTTGATGTTGATGTATCACACGCAACCCTCGGTGCACGCCATTGACTTTTGGCCAGCTTTCTCAAGACCCAAACAGTGGCTAATATTTCCCTCTCAGCCATAATGTGCCTTGTTAAACCTTCTTGCCTTTCACTCTATGCAGGCCATTCCTTTGTCCTTTGCATCTCTTCCTCCTGTTTTCTCTCTCCCCACTTACTATAAAACAATATCAGAAGGGTGCGTGTTCGAATCACGTCGGGGTCACCAGTGTAGTGGCCTGGCGGAGGCCAGAGAAAAGGCAGGACGCCAGGCAGGTTTAGAAAACGGTCTTTATTAGGCTGTGAGCTCCTGCTCACAGCATAGTCCACCTAGGGATGAACCACACCTCCCAACGGGCTGACTTTTAATCCCTTACGCCTGTCCATCAAGTGACGAGGGGGCTGACCCAAGGAGTGGCCTGATCCCCAGGGACCGCCACACTGCCATATTTCTAATGCTTTTCACTCCTGAATAATGATTATTATTTTGAAAGGTTAACTGTTTCTCTGCTGATTATTTCAGTATTTTCTGCATGTAGTCTATGATTTTATAACAAAAGCATTCTCGAGGACAGTTTGCAATGAACACAGAAAACTAATATGAACACGCAGATGATATGGTCAATAATTTGTTTATTACTCTTTTCTATCTCGCAACAGAAATGCACATTAGGATTTGCACTTAGGCATTGTGTTTATGGTTACAGACTTCGACACAAGTGTGCACAGGAAGTCTTTGACTGAGTGGCAGGGACAGCACCAGCGTACTGCTGAGGAGTTGAAATGCTTGCCGTTCCTGCCACTGTGCCCTGTCGAAACGTGTTTCAGCCATCCGGTAATTTGCTTTCCCTAATTAATGGCATAGAATGTAAAATACTGCAGAGGTGGAGACTCTTTTAATGGACAATCAATGTATCATTTACTAAGCGACTGATTAATTGCATGACATTCCACCTTTTAATGACTGCACATGATAAGGAAACTGCCAAATCAACATTCACTCATCCGGATGATATTGTAGGGATATCCTTTACGGAGTGCTTTACAATTAATTTCATTCTTTAATGAGGGAGTGCTTGAAAAAAACGATGCTACACTATTATCTGGTTTCCTCCCTCAGCACTACTTTGATTAGTTTTTCACATCTGACATGCTTAATCTCAGAAATGATTGGAGGACACCAAATTCATAAAGTCTGATGAGTGGTCTTTATATCTAGTCAGCATGCATTTAGTGTTCATTTTGTTTTATGTGTATTCTTCGTATCAATCCAAGAAAAGGTACCAAGTGCTGGAATAACTCAGCAGGTCAAGTAGCATCTCTGGAGAACATAGATTAGTGACGTTTCAGGTCAGGACCCTTCTTCAGACTGATGGTGGTAGGGGTTGATGAAGAACGCTAGAGGAGAGGAGGAGCAGGATAAATCCTGGCAAGTAATAGGTGGATACAGGTGAGAGGAGGTTTTTTAGGCAAATGGTTGGACAAAGGCCAGAGATGAAAAAACAGGTGTGAGAAAATGGATTGAAGAGGTGTGAATTGTAAAGCTAGAGGAAGGAATGTAGGTGGAAGGGGAGGGTGAGGGTGAGGGTGAGGGGAGAAATAGATGTGATTCTAGGTGGGGTACAAGGGAGAGAGGGGTGAAGAGAAAGGTGGTGGGGGGTGGGAAATTACTTAAAATTAGAAATTCAATGTTCATATTGTTGGGTTTTAAGATCCTCAAGCGGAATATTAGGTGCTGTCTCTCAGTCCGTGTATGGCCTCTGGCAATGAAGGGGGCCCAAGACAGAAAGGTCAATATGAGAATGGGAAGAGGAGTTATAATGATTAGCAACTGGGAGATCCAGTAGGCCATGGTGGACCAAGCACAGGTGTTTGGTGAGTCTATGCTAGAGACATTGGCGAGACCGAGCGGAGACTTGGCGACTATTTCGGCGAACACCAGCGCTCAGTCCATCAAGGCCTACTGGATCTCCCAATTGCTAATCATTGTAATTCCTCTTCCCACTCCCTTACTGGCCTCTCTGTCCTGGGCCTCTTCCATTGCCAGAGGTAACTTACAATAAAACAGTATGAACATTGAATTCTTCAATTTAAAGTAACTTACAAAACCTTCCCCCTCCCCCCCCACTTCTCCAACCCCTCCCCCCGCCACCCCACTTCTCCCCCCCCCACTTCTCCAACCCCTCCCCCCGCCTCCCCACTTCTCCCCCCCCTCCCCCTCCCCCCCACTTCTCCCCCCCACTTCTCCCCCCCCCACTTCTCCCCCCCTCCCACTTCTCCCCCCCCACTTCTCCCCCCCCCACTTCTCCCCCCCCCACTTCTCCCCCCCCCACTTCTCCCCCCCACTTCTCCCCCCCCACTTATCCCCCCCCCCCACTTCTCCCCCCCCCACACTTCTCCCCCCCACACTTCTCCCCCCCCCACACTTCTCCCCCCCCAACTTCTCCCCCCCCACACTTCTCCCCCCCCACTTCTCCCCCCCCACTTCTCCCCCCCTCCCCCCATCCCCCCCACTTCTCCCCCCCCCACTTCTCCCCCCCCACTTCTCCCCCCCCACTTCTCCCCCCCCACTCCCCCCCCCACTTCTCCCCCCCCCCACTTCTCCCCCCCCACTTCTCCCCCCCACTTCTCCCCCCCCACTTCTCCCCCCCCCACTTCTCCCCCCCCACTTCTCCCCCCCCCCACTTCTCCCCCCCCCCACTTCTCTCCCCCCCCCCACTTCTCTCCCCCCCCACTTCTCCCCCCCACTCCCCTGTGCCCCATCTGGACTCACACCTATTTCTTCCTCCCCCTCACCTTCCACATACGTTCCTTCGTCTAGTTTAGCAATTCACAACTCTTCAATCCTCTTTTTTCACAACCTTTGCCCTTACATTTGTGGCCTTTGTCCAACCATCTGCCTGTAAAATAACCCACTCACCTCTCTCTATCCACTTAGTGCTTGACAGGCTTTGACCTGCCTTTCCTCTTTTCCAGCTTTATTGCCCCTCCCATCACAATCAAACTGAAGAAGGGTCCTGGCCTGACGTGTCACCTATCCATGTTCTCTAGAGATGCTGCCTGACCTGCGGAGTTACTCCAGTAATTTGTGTCTTTTTTGTAAACCAGCATCTGCAGTTCCTCGTTTCTACTGCTTGTCAATCCATGTACAAAGGTAGTGGGCTTGTTGTGTACTGCCTCAGTGTAATGTACTATTCTTACACTACAATCGTTGCACTCTATGAGAAGTACTTGGACATGATTATGCTTATGTATGGTAAGATTTTACTGAATTGTATGCAGAACAAAGAATTTCATTGTATCTAGGTACATGTGACAATAAAATATCATTGATCCATTGATACTTTTTCAGGATCTTTGTGGCTGCAAATGAGCAGTTCTGACTGATATAATGAAATGTTTGTTGCAATATTTTTCCATTCTACATTGGGATAATTAAAATAATCTTCAGTATAAGATACCATGTTTGGCTTTTGCGCATGCTAGATAGGAAATGATTGTATAGGAAAGGTTTAGAGGGATATGGGCCAAATGCGGGCAAATGGGACTGGTTTAGATGGGGCATGGTCGTCATGGACAAGTTGGATTGAAGTGCCTGTTTCCATGCGGTATAACCCTATGACAGTATGTTTTGGCTTTTGGATAACCCTAAATAGATGTACATTTTGCTAGGATGGAGTAAATTTGGTGTAATTAAATCAATATTCAAAACTGGATTATCTTGATATTACTCAACATGTTTTAGACTGAACTTTCTCTCAAATGGCATCTGTGTATTCCCAGTACAAGTTCAATATATGTATCCTGTCTGTCTGCTGAAGAGAGAGTATCTGTCATGGTAAATGTATGCACAATATAAATTCAGGGAAAGTGAAAGGTTTTCTTTTCCTTCGCCACACTGGAATAAGGAGCAAAAATCATCAGATCACAAGTATCTGTCAGGGTGAAACTTGATACACTTCTCATCTGTGGCATTCTTAGTACTAAGTACCATCTAGTCAGCTTCTTTGTACTGATCTCAGCTCACTGTTACAGTCATAAGGGAAACTGCCAATGGTACTAAAGTAAAACATGTTTTTGGACCCAGACCCAAAGAAAAGTCTGCACTGGCCATCAAAGTTTGTGTTGCGACACCACACCAAGATTTCAACCTATAAATCTGAAGGAAATGTTTTTATGACCAAGATGTCTTTTGTGTATGGATCCTCGTTGCATTTTTACTGCAGATTGTGCTATTTTATCACTTATGTAAGTTAATTCACCATTAAATGTCCACTTTTAGCTATGCAGTAATTCTGCTCAAATACTGGGTTATGGGATTCAAGACCATCGTGTTAAACTTCTGTGAGATTTCTGTGTTCGGAACTAAGTCTTTTATCAGCTTTGAGTGACCTTCTACTTCCTACTCTAAATTGTGGCAATCAGTCAACTAAACACACATTTATCGATTGATTTTCACATAACAATATAAGTGAGACTCAGACTGGCCGTTTATATCTTTGCTGAGTTTTATTGCAACTGGTATACATTATTGCTGTGAATTTTAAAGCAACCTTGACAAAGCCCCCTAAAGGAAAATCCATGGCAATAATTGACAATCAAATCCTCGCTAGCATTATCCAGGAATTTAAAACTTGCCAACGCAGAGCATTTGGAGCCATCTAATATCTAACAGAACCCAACACCCGATTACAAAGCACTAGCTATGAATACCTAACACATATGCTACATTCCTGCTATATTTATGAACCTGTCATCCAGGTTTCCTTCCATAACTCTCTTCTTGGCATCACTTCTTCCTGACCCTGCAATTTCTTTCTGCCATACATTCTCTCAAAACTTGCCATTTCTTCTGCTCTGGGCCTTTTGTTTATATCCTCTCTTCCTCCACCTCACCACCAATGTCAGTCATACATTCCATCCATCTAGGTTTTACGTTCTGCACTTAATCACAATCTGACTGAATATCAATGTGATTTCTGTGTCTTTGCTTGGTGGGTGGTTGGTGAGGTGACCAAGATGCATGATCCATGGGGCAATTACTCATGAAAAGAAAGGAAATGTGCAGCATTTAATGCAAAACATTTTACACTAGTTATGAACTTTATTAATCTCTATTGATTGTAGAGACATCAAGGTCACTAATCTTACAAGAAGCCTTCGAATTAGACTGACTTTGTGCAAAGTGTTAGATAGGCAATGGATGGAGTCCTCTGGCTAGTTTAGGCTCCCCAGTGACTGGTGCCTTCTCACAATAATGGCTAAGATGGAGCATTAAGCATTTCTCTCTCATATCATGGAAGCAAGGTACAATGACAATTTTGTCTTTTGTGATGACTTAGATGGTTATCTATTGATTGGATTCAGGCTGATGTTTCCTCTAGCATCCTTATATCCTGATGTGATACTTGTATTTGAATTGAATGATTTTATTCAGGAATCTGGTCCAAATATTTGAATGGTGTTTCTTCTGTTTCTTGGTGAATTGAGATATCCTGATTTTAAAAGCAACCGGTAGATACAAATCATTTTGAGAATTTTATGCCCTGATCTCAGATTTGTAAGATAATGGTCTTCTGTTTGACCCAGAACTGTAATCATGGCTGTATGGTCTTGCAAAGAGCTGCCAAGGTACTGCCTGTTGGTTATATTCCCATTTGGACCTGCTAATCTTTTTATATTGCCGTCTTTTTTTAGATTTTAGATTTGGAGATACAGCGCAGAAACAGGCCCTTCGGCCCACCGGGTCCGCGCCGCCCAGCAATCCCCGCACATCCCCGTACACCCACTAGGGACAATTTTTACATTTGCCCAGCCAATTAACCTACAAACCTGTACGTCTTTGGAGTCTTGACAAGAACATTGTTTTGTAGCCCAGGAAAATATTCAGCAAGGTGGTTACTCCCAGTTAAGCTGCTTTGGTGCCTTAATTCTAATAACTGAAGGACTTTTTTGGGAAGTAGGGAGAATGATTTGCATCATTGGTAAATGCCTAAATAGTGTGATTATTTCAGGTGTAAAATCGAGTCTTGGTTTGTGATCTTTTAATTAGTTATGGTAACATTAAAAAAAATCTGGTTGTGCAAGACCTTGAGCCTTGGTGACTTATTCTATTCCCGTGTTGAGATTTGAATGAATTAGTTTCTACACTGGCAGATGGAGCAGTTAATTTGTCTGATGGATGCTCTCAGTCGTTAGTTGTTTGACTCTTCTTTATCTTGCGAGATGTAATGTTTTCAGTAGCTTATGTTCACACTTTTTCATATTCCTTTTGACATAAAAATCGGCCATTTGGCCCATTCAGGCAATGTTAGCTCACCGAGAAAACATATCGATCCCATTCCTCCACTTATTTCTCTTTAATCCATCACATCTCTGTCAAATCCCCTCAATTCTCCTACCATTTATATTCACAAGGGGCAGCTTTCAGTACCCAAGTAATTAATCAGTATATCTTAGTGATGTTGGAGGGAACCAGAGTACTCATGGAAAATGCACAAAGTCACAGAGAAACCTTGCAAACTAGACATAGACAGCAATGGATGGCAGAATTGAACCTGGGTTGCTGTACTAACTGCTGCACAGTTGTGCTACCCCATTCCATTTTGTACCCCAGTTATTCCCTGTAAATGATTTCAGGTTAGGATTTAAACAAAATCCCAGTCTATCTCCTTTGCTCAGCATTTATAATGGCATGAAATTAATTTTTGGGGGAACACGGTTTCGCAGCGGTAGAGTTGCTGCCTTACAGCGCTTACAGCGCCAGAGATCCGGGTTCGATCCCGACTACGGGTGCTGTCTGTGCGGAGTTTGTATGTTCTCCCTGTGACCGCATGGGTTTTCTCCGAGATCTTCAGTTTCCTCCCTCACTCCAAAGACGAACAGGTTTGTAGGTTAATTGGCTTTGTATAAATGTAAATTGTCCCTAGTGGGTGTTGGATCGTGTTAATGTGTGTGGGATCGCCGATCAGTGCCGACTCTGTGGGCCAAAGGGCCTGTTTCCGCGCTGTATCTCGAACCTAAACTAAACTAAAAGGAGAAAGATTGCTTCCTGTTGTTTTTGATCATCTTTATTGCTGAACAAAATCCCTTTACACAGATCACAGGTTATTTGTGAGGTGACACTATGATTCAAGTCCTGAACTCAAGAAGACTTAATCCACTGCCCACAGGAACAAGCACAGCAAAAACAGGGAGTTAATCCCATTGCAAGGAGCCATAAAGTGTAGGGATTTGTAGACTTGACTTGTGTAGTATTACTGTACAGAGTCTCCGCTGAAAACCTCTTGCAGAGTGTTTGGCTGTAACCCGAGAAGGTCACTGTGCCCCAGAACAGAGGGTATGCTTTTTGTGGGTAATATTCGTCACCAGCAAGTCTACTGTGTCAAGAACAAGAAGGTATATGTTCACAGGGAGAAAGTTTTTTAAAGTAAATCTGAAGGTACGTTATTCACAAAGGGAATGGTTGATATCTAGAATGCACTGGGAGAGGAGGCTGTGGAATCAAATGCATTCATTGCATTGCGGAGGCATTTAGACAGACTCTTAAATAGGCAAGGTGTTGAAGGATACAATTCTGATTTTAAAAAGGACTATATATGTTAGAACTCTAAAATCTAAATCAGAAAATGCTGGAAACACTCAATAGGTCAGGCTGCATCGGTGGGAAGAGAAATAGTTAATATTTTACTTTGAAAGTGTCAGAATGGAAGGAGAAAAGACGCTTGTTAAAGTGCAAGGCGGGTGGTAAATAGGGGATGTGTCAGATTGGGGGATAAAATGTTCGCAAGGAATGGAACAAGCTGCTGGCAGAGGTAGTTGAGGCAGGTATCACAATGTTTAAGAAACATTTTGGTAGGTACATGGATCGGATAGGTTTAGAGGGTTATGGACCAAAAACAGAAAGGTGGGAATAATGTAGATGGGACACGTTGGTTGGTGTGGGCAAGTTTACACGCTGTATGACTCTATGAGGTTATCCAATCAATTAATGAAAGGGAGCAGTCAGGATAGAGTCCTAATGCAAGATAATGGGATTAGTGTAGTTGGGCACAAAGGTAGGAATGGGTCTGTTGAGTGAAGGGCCTGTTTAGTTTAGTTTCGTTTAGTTTATTATTATGTATATCAAGGTACAGTGAAAAGCTTTTTGTTGCGTGCTAGCCAGTCAACGGAAAGACTACGCGTGATTACAATTGAGCCATCCACGGTGTACAGATACATAACAAAGGGAATAATGTTTAGCGCAAGATAAAGTCCAGTAAAGTCCGATTAAAGATAGTCTGAGTTTCTTTACTGTGCTATGATTCACTCTGAAACACTGGCAGGTCTCCCTCGTCATGTCCCATCATTGTGGCAGATATTGCTGAACTTTCAGCGCCCTACAGTTTCTGTTGTCTCTTTAACAATAAGGTCACAGCAATAAGGCCACAAGCTATCTTACAATAGATCAACACAATAGCCTGCACTAAAACTGACAAAACATGATATTACATCAGAGAGAATGATATTGCCGTTTTGTAAGCCTTGCAATGCAAAATTGCAATCTTTATGAAACTTTGTAAAAGTTCATCGGCACACCACACACGCTGTTTTAATACAAATAGGAAAAGTAGGAATGGAATATGTGGGCCACGGTCTTTTTATTCTTCATGGTTGTTCCTTAAAAAAATCTTCAAAGGGGAGTTGTAAAAATAAATTTGAAGAAATGATTTGTGTCTCTGCCAAGGATTTAATTTCTATATTCTCAGTAGACTATCTCTGTAATTACAAAATATTTCGATCTTTTACCCAGCTGTTAAGCCAGAAGCTCCAGAATTCTCCTCTTAATCTTGCCTACCATCGACACGCCATTTTTCCTCTAAGATTTTAATAAGATTCATGTTTCGGCATCTCCCCTCAATCCCTTGTATCCAATTTTGTTTTAATTTATTTACATCACTGGAAGAGCCATTGGAAATTGTCCATGAAGAGGTGTTGTTCAACTGTCTCCTTGAACAGTGCAGTCCTTCTGGTGAGGGTGCTTCCATAATGTGGCCAGGTGTAGAGTCCTAAGATTGAAACCCAGCAATGATGGATAGCAGATATACTGCTGAGTTTGGATGAGAACTTGGGCTACGTCCCCATAAATTCCCTGTACTAGTACTTCTTGGTGACTGGAATCACAGGATCATCTCATAATACTTCCTGAAGGAAAGGTGGTAGATATAGTCCATACGGACATCAACAAGGTCTTTGATAAGGCCATTTTGCAGGTTGCTTAAGAAGATTAGATCTCATGGGATCCACAAAGAGCTAGCTAATTGGATATACAATTAGTTTGAAGGCAGGAAGCAGAGTGTGGTGACGTAGGTTTGCTTTTCGGTCTTGAGACCCATGACTAGAGGTATGCCTCAGGGGTCTGTACTGGGCCATTGTTGCTAGTTATCTATATCAACGATTTGGATGGAAATGTACAGTTCACAGTTAGTAAGTTTGCAGATGATGCTAAAATAGGTGGCGCCCTGTACAATGAAGATAGTTATTAAGAATTACAGTGTTAATTATTTAAGGTGTTGCATTTTGGGAAGTCAAACCAGGGCAGGACCTTCACAGTTTACCACACCTGGGCATGTTGTAGAACAGTGTACAAGTACACGGTTCCCTCAAAGTGGTGTTGTTCAAGGCTTTTAGCATGTTGGACTTCATTAGTCAGTACATTGAGTATAGAAGCAGCATGTTATGTTGCAGTTGTACAAGACATTGATGAGGTTACACTGGAGTATTGCGTTCAGTTTTTGTTATCCTGCTATAGGAAAGCAGTAAAAGGATTGGTCCAAGTCAGCATGGATTTATGAAGACAAAATCCTGCTTGACTAATCTTCTGGAATCTTTTGAGGATGTGACAAGTAAAATGGATGAAGGTGAGCCAGTGGATGTAGTGTATCTAGACTTTCAGAAAGCCTTTGATAAGGTCCCACATGGAAGATTGGTGAGCAAAATTAGAGCACATAGTATTGGGGGTAGGGTATTGACATGGATAGAGAATTGGTTGGCAGACAGGAAGCAAAGTGTAGGAATAAACAGGACCTTTTCAGAATGGCAGGCAGTGGCGAGTGGAGTGCCGCAAGGCTCAGTGCTGGGGCCGCAACTATTTACAATATATATTAATGATTTGGATGATGGAATTAGAAGTAACACTAGCAGGTTTGCAGATGACACAAAGCTGGGTGGCAGTGTGAACTGCAAAGAGGATGTTAGGAGGTTGCAGGGTGACTTGGACAGGTTGTGCAAATGCATGGCAGATGCAGTATAATGTAGATAAATGTGAGGTCATCCACTTTGGCGGCAAAAACAAAGAGGCAGATTATTATCTCAATGGTGTCAGATTAGGTAAAGGGGAAGTGCAACGAGACCTGGGTGTCCTTGTACACCAGTCACTGAAAGTAAGTGTGCAGGTACAGCAGGCAGTTAAGAAAGCTAATGGCATGTTGGCCTTCATAACGAGAGGATTTGAGTATAGGAGCAAAGAAGTCCTTCTGCAGTTGTATAAGGCCCTGGTGAGACTACATCTGGAGTATTGTGTGCAGTTTTGGTCTCCAAATTTGAGGAAGGACGTCCTTGCTATTCAGACAGCACAGTGTAGGTTCACGAGGTTAATCCCTGGGATGGCGGGACTATCATATGAGGAAAGATAGGAAAGACTGGGCTTGTATTCACTGGAGTTTAAAAGGATGAGAGGGGATCTTATAGAGATGTATAAAATTATAAAAAGGACTGGACAAGCTAAATGCAGGAAAAACGTTCTCAATTTTGGGGGGAGCACAGAACCAGGGGCCACAGTAAAAAAATAAAGGGGAGGCCATTTAAAACTGAGGTGAGAAGAAACTTCTTCACCCAGAGAGTTGTGAATTTGTGGAATTCTCTGCCACAGAGGGCAGTGGAGGCCAATTCACTGGATGCATTTAAAAGAGAGTTGGATAGAGCTCTCGGGGCTATTGAAATCACGGGATATGGGGAGAAGGCAGGCACAGGTTTACTGATTGTGGATGATCAGCCATGATCACAATGAATGGCGGTGCTGGCTCGAAGGGCTTAATGGCCTCCTCCTGCACCTATTTTGTAGGTTTCTATGAAAGACGCCATTAAGCGGTAGAGAACGCAAAGAATATTTGCGAGGCTATTGCAGAACTCAAGAGATTTATCATAAAGAGCGACTGGACAGTCTAAGAGTTTATGCCTTGGAGGGCAGGAGAGGTGTATAAATTGGTGAGGGATATTGATTGGGTGAATGCATACAGTCTTTTATCCCAGGGTTGGGTTATGAAGAACTAGATGGCAGAGGTTTATGGTGAGAG
Source organism: Rhinoraja longicauda (assembly GCF_053455715.1). Taxonomy (NCBI): domain Eukaryota; kingdom Metazoa; phylum Chordata; class Chondrichthyes; order Rajiformes; family Arhynchobatidae; genus Rhinoraja; species Rhinoraja longicauda. The sequence continues at coordinate 32,752,111 of NC_135965.1, forward strand.
GGGAAAGATTTAATAAGAAAATGAGGGGGCAAACCTTTTCAAACAGGGCATGATCATATATGGAATGAGCTGCCAGAGGAAGTAGTCGAGGCAGGTACATTAACAAGATTTAACAGACATTTCGACATGTACATGGATAGAAAATGTTAGGGGTTTATGTGTCAAATGCAGGGAAGTGGGGCTGGTGTAAATGGACAAATTGGACTGAAGAGCCTGCTTCCATACTCTATTGCTCTCTATGCTCCGTATGATATTTTCCTTGCGTTGGCTGCGCTGTGAATGCAAATTCCAGGAGAGCCAGTGGATGCTTTAAATTTAGTTTTTTCTGTTTCACCACCTAGTGCTGATGAAGCCGTGTAAGAAGCACTAAGTTGTAAATGTGCATGGTGCATGGTATAGATCGAAAAGGCATGTAGGCTCCTTGCAAAAAATCAATTGGCATAACAGAGATGAAGGAGTAAGATGTTGACTGGTCGTACAGCAGCAGAGCTGAGTTATGTTGCAGGTGTATAAAAGGCAATGTGCTGACGTGTGAGATGGAAAACCTCCTAAAAGTTCGGCTTGATTGGAGGTTTGGTTCTCATGCAGGCATTAAGGGCCATGGGTCAGGTGAAGACAGGTAATTCGATGAATATGATGACGGTCTGTAGATTTTTGCATTATTATCCCAAGGCTGGAGACAATATTTACAGCTGAGGAATTTGTTTTTGACCAATAATATAAATCTGGAACTAATAGCATTCAGAATGACACTGGGTCAGATTGTGCCTGACTTAGCCAGCCAGTGATTCCCCCCCTATCTCCATACCATTTACTGTTGTGGTTGCATTGAAATAGTGCAGCATATGGAGAAAGATTTACCGTAAGATCATGAGACATAGGAGCAGAATTAGGCCATTCGGCCCATCGAGTCCACTCCGCCATTCAATCATGGCTGATCTATTTTCCCATCTCAACCCCATTCTACTGCTTTCTCCTTGTAACCTTTGACACCCTTCCTAATCAAGGGCCTGATAAATTCTGCTTTAAAAATACCCAATGTCTTGGCTTCCACAGCCTCTGTGGGAATTAATTCCATGGACTCACCACCCCTGGCTAAAGAAGGAGAGATCTGTGGAGGTAAACCTAAAAATAATTGGGTTAAAATTCTACAGCATTGTGCAGTTTTTCCATGATTTGCACATAAAGCTGCTGATGAAATCTGACTGGAACTTTCATCTATCCACAATGCACGTAAGAAAATTGTAGAGCAGTCTCTCATGGTTATAGTGCAGTTGTATTGTGACGCTGCTGGGGGAGCAGCGATGATATCAATAAGTGCACAATGCACATCATCATTATTGAATTATGCCATACTTGTGTAGTTCGCTGGAGGTATGCCTGTCTTAACTTATTTGTTCAGTCAACATTTATAAGCACAAATAGAATTTTTAATGAAAATCTAGTCAGTTCATCAGACCATGGCATATTTACATTTTGCCCAAGGTTTTGGAACAGAACCAACAATCAGGCCCTTTGGAGGCACAAGGAACTGCAAATGCTGGAATCATGATCAAAACACAAAGTGCGGGAAGAACTCATCTGGTCAGGCAGGGTTAGTTGAGGGAATAGACCGGTGATATTTTGGATCAGGTGCCTTCTTGTATCGGGACCTTTTCACTGTTCAGTTTGTTGCTGAGTTCCACGATTGCATCTCGCGACACAGAAGTCCGGGAGATGGTGGAGATCAGATGCCAGCACGGCTGAACTCCTGTTCTTCTCCTAGACTGCAGGAGTCTGGGTGGGGCTCAGTCATGCTGAGCTGAGAGACCAGATACATTTTGTATCTGCTCTCTTCAGCTTTACCCATGTGAGACAGCCTCATTCATTTGAATGTGTAGGAAGGAACAGCAGATGCTGGTTTAAACCGAAGATAGACACAAAATGCTGGAGTAACTCAGCGGGACAAGCAGCATCTCTGAAGAGAAGAAATGGGTGACGATTTGGGTAGAGACCCTTCTTCAGACTTCAGACTGATCTCCAGAGATGCTGCCTGTCCCGCTGAGTTACTCCAGCATTTTGTGTTTACAGTATCTCCCATTCATTTGAATGGTGTGGCACACTTGGAAGGAAGAAGTAAGGGAAGGTAAGATGTTTCCACCAATAATATTTGTCATCAGTTAAATATACCATCAAATAAAGTTATTGGTATTATTTTCCAAATTATAAATTTTTCCATAGCTTGATAGAGAATTTATATCTGTTTCGATTACTAATAAATGATCGCCAGAACTCACCAACAAGCACCAAGACCTGGGTGGATGGCGGTGAGGGGAGCCCTCCCAGTCAAATCCTTCCTGAGTATCGGTGAGATTTGGCAGTAAGAAAGGCCATCAGTGGTTTATGTAAGTATGTTTCATCAACACATTGAATTTTCATGAAATGTCTTATTGATGCTAATTACTGCTCAGCGAGCATAAAGTTGAGAATTGTGTCGTGATATCACCACTGCTCACCAGCAACAAGGTCATAATGTGTGTGAAGGATTAATCTATGGCCAAATGTAGAGTGGGGCTACTTGACTTTATCCCTGTGTAGTGCATTTAAAAAAAAAAAAATTATTGTCAAAAAATACTTTATTCAAGAAATAAATATATACAAACATGTTCCTTCCAAAACTCCATCCAATATTTTCAGAGGTGATGCATACATTCAATACAGATATTCAATACACCAATTACACAAAATTACCCCCCACCCTTGCCACTCATGTGGCTCATTGGCGTGAAATCCCTTCATTTATTTGGAGGGGCGTCTCCACCACACCCTGCCCCCCATGTCCAGCAGCGGAAGGACCCTAGACTGTGGTCCTCCCCCACAGATCCTTGGCGTTGGCTGCACCAAGCTTCAGTGCGTCCCTCAGCACGTACTCCTGCAGTCTGCAGCAGGCCAGTCGGCAACATTCCCCGACGGACATCTTGCTCCGCTGGGAGGTCAACAAAGCTCGGGCAGACCAAAGAGCGTCTTTCACCGAGTTGATGACCTTCCAGCAGCACTCGATGTCAGTCTCTGAATGCGTCCCTGGGAACAGTCTGTAAATCACAGAGTCCTCTGTGACGGAGCTGTTCAGAATAAATCATGACAGGGACCCCTGCAGACCTCTCCAGACTCTCTTTGCAAAGCCACACTCTGCGAAGAGATGGGCAACCGTGTCCTCTGCATAGCAGCCGTCCCAAGGGCAGCGTGAGGTTCAGTGAGGTTCCGGCGGTGCAGGTAGGATCTGACTGGGCGAACAAGGTGCTTATTGGTCAGTTCTGGCGATGAGGCATTTTGCCAGACAAGCTGGGCAGTCTGCTCTGGGAACCGCACCACAGGATCCATGGAGTCATTCCCCTGCAGTGCCTGCAGGACGTTCCGTGCTGACCACTGCCCGATGGACTTGTGGTCAAAGGTGTTGGTCCGGAAGAACCTTTCCACGAACGACAGATGGTGCGGCAATGTCCAGCTGACTGGCACATTGCATGACATCTGTGCCAGGCCCATCCTTCGCAACACCGGGCACAGGTAGAACCTCAGCAGGTAGTGGCAATTGGTGCCCACGTGCCTTGGCTCTACGCTCCTCCTGATGCAGTCACACACGAAGGTGGCCATCAGGATGAGGGCAAGGTTGGGCACGCTTTTAAGCCCGTTGTCTGCCGACTTGTGCATTGTGGCCCGTCGCACCCGGTCCATCCTCGACCTCCAGAGGAAGCGGAAGATGCCCCGGGTGATCCCTGTGGCATAGGAGGAAGGGACAGGCCACACTTGCACCAAGTACAGCAGCCCCGAGAGCACCTCACACTTGATGACCAGATTTTTCCCGTGATAGAGAGGGAGCGCTGCTTCCACAGCTCCAGTTTCTTCCCCACCTTGGCTATCCACTCCAGCCAATTCTTGTCACATGCCGCAGCTCCCCAAACCAGATCCCCAGCACCTTCAAGAAGTCAGGCTTGATGAAGGGGATGGAAGATCGGTCAGCCAAGTTGCCAAAGAGCATGGGCTCCCTCTTCCTGCGGTTTACCCTGGCTCCCGTGGCCAACTCAAACTGATCGCAGGCGCTAATTAATGTATGCATGGAGAAATTGAACTATACTGTGGGATTGCAAGGCTAACTAAATCCCTATGGATCCCTCAATATCCCTTTCTCTATTCTCTTTAAAGAGTCTTCATGAGAATGCCTTAGGTATGATCTTGATCTGGATCTTCTACAGTGAGCCATGTTATTCATGTTCCCTGTTTGCTAACCCCTACCTTCGCTAAGCCTCTCCTTTCTGTGTTCAAATGACTGGCAAAGATGGTTCATGAACTGAATGGGAGAGGCCTTAAGTGGCAATAAGGCCTTGTGGTATACAATTGGGTGACTTGAGGGAATAGAAGCCAGAATGAGACCTCCCATGAAACTCCTCTGGGAAGTTTTTGACTGCCAACAAGACTCAGTCACCAGTTAAATATGTGAAGATGTTTCCAATGTTTCTGAGTGTTCGTTATTCTCGTAACACTGAATAAGTAATCAAAAATACCACAGTTTTAAAGAAAATAAAACACTAGATCAAGCATAGTTAATTAAAAATAATATAACCTATCTCATAGTATCTTTCACAAAGTCAAACTGTTCCCCTTCATGTGAATGGCTATCTGAATCCGGAGTGAGGTTAACTGGGGCACAGCTTCCTGAAGGAGATTCCCTCAATAAGACAATTGTAGCAAGCTCCTGTTTTCCTGTTTGACATTGGTTAGAGTCCCATGATTAAATGCAGCCAGTAAATCCCCAGCAAAACCTAGCCTGTAATTTCAGGACCTCCACTTTCATACTGGAGTTCTGAAACTATGCACCGCTGATATTAAGCCTGTAAAATCCAGGTCAGTGCTTTCCTGATTTCTTGCTTCTTGGGGCATGGCACAGAAATGCTCGGAAGACGCTTGAAGGCAAGTCCCAATTTCCTGCACAAACTCCTGCACCACTCATACATTAGTGAACGAGTTACCACCCACTGAGTAAAGATTATTTTTGAATTGTCCTCATTACCCTCTGGTATTCTGATTCTCTTTTTATGAGGCCATTAATGAAAACAATGTCATTTTCCCTGAAGAGCAGTCAGACATGCATTTCATTATCGGAGACACATTCAGATATTGGCTTTCATGTCAAGATCGAAACATTAAGATGGAACAAGCCATTACTACTTCAGTTTTGACATTGACACCAAAATGATTACAGTTTGTTTATTTGGAAAAAGATAATTTCTTCAGTGATTTATACAATTGCAATTTTCCATTGCAATATACCTATTTCAGTTTGAGTAACATCTGTGAACGGTATGAAATATTTTGGTTATTAATGTCTGCTATTTATGTATTATTTATCATTGTATGATGATATCTGCATATTTGTCAGGACTGTGATCCCTCTGGCAAAGCCTGAAAATGACGAGAGAGAGAGAGAGAGAGAGAGAGAGAGAGAGAGAGAGAGAGAGAGAGAGAGAGAAAGAGAGAGAGAAAAAGAGAGAGAGAGAGAGAGAGAGAGAGAGAGAGAGAGAGAGAGAGAGAGAGAGAGAGAGAGAGAGAGAGAGAGAGAGAGAGAGAGAAAGAGAGAGAAAAAGAGAGAGAGAGAAAAAGAGAGAGAGTGAGAGAGAGAGAGAGAGTGGGTGGAAGCAGAAGCTATCACACAGGTGAATAATGTGGGGGAAAGTTTCAACTGCACTGAGGAGCAATGGGCCTGGAAGTGCCCTACCTAATTGTTGGTGGAAGGGTCTCTTATTGGAAATGGTTAGTGATGCAGTGAAAGTTGTGGAAAAATATTTTTTTACAGAGAGTAGTTTAATGGAGATTTTAAAATGCATAAATGTATATAAATCCTTGGACCTGATCAAGCGTACCCTAGGGTGTTGTGGGCAGCCAGGAAATAAATTACAGGGAGTTTGGTAGAGATATTTGTATTATTGATGGCCAAGAGGGACTCACTGGAAGACAGGAGAGTGACTAATATTGTACATTTATTTAAGAAAGGCATATTTAAAACCCCTATTTTAATGGCATTAAGATATTGTTGTGCTTCACCTTGATATAGTGGAGTTCCATAAAGATTGTGGTTTTCAACTGGAAGGTTCACATATAGTGCAGATGCGTAGTGTCAATTTCAGTGTGGGGTGTCCTATTAGTCCATTGAAAGTTCTTGCAACTGCCTGTGTTTTCCCTCCCAGTTGTAAATTTTGTAGCCAACTCCCAAAGTAATATAAGAAAATACAAGCAACTCTTTTCCAGCTAAGATGTGTGTTTTTTATTGAATGTGGGAGAGAGCTCCCAAGAGGTCAAGTCTCATCAGGGAAGAGGGACCTGGAGAAGACCAGTGCTTGCAGGAAGAATTTTATGTGTGCAGTTGGAAATATGGAGATCTCTACACCATTTATGGGCAGCATGGTGGCACTGTGGTATAGTTGCTTCCTTGTAGTGCTGGAGACCTGGGTTTGATCCTGACTATGGGTGCTGTCTGTGTGGAGTTTGTATGTTCTCCCTGTGACTGTGGGCTTTCTCTGATCTTCATTTTCCTTCCATGCTCCAAAGATTTACAGATTTGTAGGTTAATTGGCTTGGTGTATCTGTAAATTGTCCCTAGTGTGTGTGTGTAGAATTGTGTTAATGTGCAGGGATTGCTGGTCGATGTGGACTTGGTGGGCTGAATGGCCTGTTTCTGTGCTGTATCTCTAAAACTATAAAATAAAAATTAATATCCTCCTACCGACACTCCCCTCCCCTCTGGGTGATCTCTTGAATTTGACCTTGAGCTGCAAACTGTGGAATGTGGCAGAGCTATGGGCGGCACGGTGGCGCAGCGGTAGAGTTGCGGCCTTACAGCGAATGCAGCACCAGAGACTCAGGTTCGATCCTGACTACGGGCACCGTCTGTACGGAGTTTGTACGTTCTCCCCGTGACCTGCGTGGGTTTTCTCCGAGATCTTCGGTTTCCTCCCACACTCCAAAGACGTACAGGTATGTAGGTTAATTGGCTGGGCAAATGTTTTTAAAAAAATTGTCCCTAGTGTGTGTAGGATAGTGTTAATGTGCGGGGATCGCTGGGCGGCACGGACCCGGTGGGCCGAAGGGCCTGTTTCCGCGCTGTATCTCTAAATCTAAAAAAAGTCTAAAGCTCAGCTGCAGCAGCCTGGAATGTTCCAGAGGCTGGAAAGATGAGTGTCGCTGTGGCCATGGGTGAAGCAGCCCAACATATTCACTGAGAATGGAGTTGGGATTGCAGGAGTTCACAGATGACAGTGAGGATGAGGAATGGAGAGTGGTAATTGGCCATTATAAGTGTTCTGGGAGAAACAGGTTAGTAAAGGATGGTTAGTCTGTGAATAATAAAAAAACTTAGTTTTAAATCAGTGAAGTTAAAAATTGTAATGGATATGATTTTTTACTTCTGCTGTTGCATTACAGCTGATGTTACTTTAGGGAATTTTACATCAAAACAAAAAAAATGTGTACGTTTTTTTCCCCCCAGTAAGCAGAGCATTTTATAACCTTTATTTTACATAGCAGAGCAATAATTTTGGCTGTGTAACCCACAAGGGCGCTCTCACTCTGCACTAATGTGTCAGCAGGTGACGAGGAAATACGGGTTTGGCTTGCGTTATGGAGATTTTGTGGTTTTGGCTCTTCGGAGGTGGGAGTGTGCCAATGCTTTCAATTTGAAGTTGTAGCTTGAGTTGCAGCCAGACTGAAATATGGGTTTGCACAGTGAGCAGAGGGCTTGTGTGAGGGCCAGCTCCAAGTGTGGAAAGGTTGAGTGGTAACAGATTGTGGTGTGAACACTTGAGATTGCTATGCAACTGGTCCATATGATCGGCATGAGCTCTTCTCTGTATATTTGCCAGTCATTTTGGTTCACTATGTGGCTCAAACTCTGAAAAAATAATTTGAATTTCAGTTCCCACATTGCAATTTCATGACTGGAATTCAGTCAAAAAGTCATCAAAACCCCGGCATCAATAGAAGTGATGTTAAATTGTACATTTTAAAATCAAAATTTTACATTGTGTCTTGGGGAATAAGAAAATGTTGTCCTTACCCAGTGCTACAACATACAGTTGATCATCTACAGATAAATAGTCAATGTATAGATCATTGATAATTTAATTATTGGAAGAACAGGTTCAAGGGACTGGATGGATCACAATTTTTTAACCACATCTGCCTGAATTCTCTCCCCCAGTTACATAGCTGTATTGATATTGGCTATAGTAACGGGTTGACCACTACTTATTGTGGGCAATAGGGAATCCACTGTAACACCAGTGACATCCACAGTTTGAGGATTAATTGAAACAAATGTATTTGTGGCCTTTGGAAAGATGGAACAGAGTTCATTTCAAAGGTTTATACAGGCAAGGAGCTTGCCAGAAATAACTCAGAATCACAGGAACTGCATGGGATCAACATGACCACATGCTGAGCATGAATTCCTCTTTAGGGGAGGCACAGTGGTATAGCGGTAGCGTTGCTTTGGAAACCCAATCCTGACTACAGGTGCTGTCTATATGGAATTTGTACGTTCTCACTGACTACAAGGGGTTTCTCCAGGTGTTCCGGTTTCGTCCAAGAAGTGCAGGTTAATTGGCTTCTGTAAATTGTAAAATTTGTTCCTAGTGTGTAGGATAGTGTTAGTGGACTTGTTAGGCCGAAGGGTCTATTTCTGCCCTGTATCTCTAGTCATTTGTGCTCCCATCCTGACAGCCTTGGAACTGGAGATTTTAACTCACACTCATCAAACAAAAATTGTGGCTTTTTTATTTAACGATTCGGAACCAGGAGGTGAATGCTGATGGTACGTGGGGTGGAAGGGAAGGAGGCCAATATGGGAAAGTGGGTGTAGATATATGTGATGGAGGGAAGGTTATATGGAAGTTGGTATTTTTGTTTCAGTTGGGGAACAAAGGAATGCAGGGAATCCATCGGGTCCAACCCTACTTAGTAAGGCCTCCTTTAAATTACAGTGACAGCAATGCTATTAAAAACAAATCGAGCTGAGAGTATCAAAGATGGGTCTGCTTCAGAATTAGAGGGATAGTCTATTAATATTTTTATTGAGCGACAGACAGGATAACATTTTGTCCATATCTTGCATGCAAACCCATCTTTGATTTGCGTCGAAGAGTACTTGCCATTTTGGGAGTTATTTGATGCACAGCTATTGTAATTGTGATTCACTGCAAAGCAAAAGTCACTTTATGGACACCTAATACTGAACAACGGTACATTGGCGGCACGGTGGCGCAACGGTAGAGTTGCTGCTTTACAGCGAATGCAGCGTCGGAGACTCAGGTTCGATCCTGACTACGGGTGCTGTACTGTAAGGAGTTTGTACGTTCTCCCCGTGACCTGCGTGGGTTTTCTCCGAGATCTTCGGTTTCCTCCCACACTCCAAAGACGTACAACAGGTATGTAGGTTAATTGACTGGGTAAATGTAAAAATTGTCCCTAGTGTGTGTAGGATAGTGTTAATGTGCAGGGATCGCTGGGCGGCGCGGACTTGGTGGGCCGAAAAGGCCTGTTTCCGCGCGGTATCTGAAATATGAAAAAAATAAAAATATGAAACAATGTGGAGGTAGAATTTCTAGACCAGATTACTTGGAGCTTTGTGTTATGACCATTGAACTAATTTTTTTTTTCATTTGTATATCAGAACAATATCACAAATGTCAGTACAAAAGATTTTTAAAACCAGAACTTGTTCAGGCTAGTTTTTTTGTTTTTAACAATCCGAGCATAAAATGAGACTGCTAGAAATATATAGCCAATTATTTTTAAATGACCCATTCAGGCAAGAAAGATAATTTGAGGAAAAAATGAATCATTATTTTCCAGGGGCTGTATTTGCACAATAGCCTATCATCAGAGGAAAGCCATTTCACTTCCCATCATCATCATCAACAAACTGTGGTACAAATCAGAAGACAGGTTGGCTCCATTCTGGATTGATTCGGCTGAACTCTATTCACTTCACTGTCTGTGGTAAAGGGTTAAGTCTGGATAAATAGGCGATCAATTTTAAAAATAAATTCCCACAGCAACGCAGATCTCACTGGGTTTTCACATTGAGAATGTGGGTGTGAGTTCAGTAACATCTTCCTTTCAATATAAACTGAAAATCTTCTATTAGTTGATTATGCTCCTGCTCCACTTCCTGATGGATAATGCAAAATTTGTAAATCCACTCCTAAAGCGCTGACATTTTTAAAAGTGTGATACTTGCTCAACCTGCGATATTGCTTCTGGAACAAAGATCCAATTGATAGCTTGAAAGAGATAATGAAGGTGTGACATTGGCAATCTACTGGTCTCTACTTTCCCTGTTTAGAACCAGCAATAAAAAGAGAAATTAATCTTAGTGGGAAGCATAAAAAGATTTTACAGGCAAAAATGTTGTGCTCTCTGAACTGTGTAGGAAGGAACTGCAGATGCTGCTTTACACCGGAGATGGACACAAAATGCTGGAGAAACTCAACGGAACGGGCAGCATTCTGGATTGAAGGAATGGGTGACGTTAAAAGTCTGTGCTCTCAGAACAGTTTTTGTGTATTTTAATAATGGGGACAGTTTTAAAAGAAAGTCATGCATTATTTAATAACTCTTATAAAGAAACAAGTGCAGCTCTGCACTCTGCACAAATAGGTGGCAATTAACATTGTTGATTTGAAGGGGACTTTAATAGTTTTCTGCAAAGTTCTGATGTCCTAGTGAATACTGAATGCATTACTATATTCATTAGGGACATGTAGGTGGATAGGGAAAACAGGACCTATTGACACAGCCAGAGGAATTCACTTTTATTTTCAGATGCCTATCTATCATAGAACAACATTAAGCTGTAATAACCATCCCTTCCATAACTGATTCATCATTATTAGCACGCATTATCTGACCTCTTTCTAAATTGATGATAATAACTGAAATTGAATGTGAACATATAGCAATTCATATATCTCTAATTTATTTTTACAGAATGCAATTTGAATATCTTTAAATGCTGACGCATGTGCTGAATGCATCACCAAAGTGCAGGATTGAAAACATGTTAACCTCATTAATATCCCATTCTCTACAACTAATTACCTGTGTACATGAAATGAGAAGGGATCAGCTTGACTATGTTTGAAGCTGAATCTATATTAACTCTGTGAATACTGTCTCATTTGTGTCAGGTGAGTGTATCCTACTTTAGCTCGAGTGCAGAATAACAACCATTGTTGCTTACCCACCCTCTAACCCCACTACCGCCATCATTGTCCTGCAAGATTACACATGAAAAATTGTCAAGTTAACCTCAATCCCTGGAATCCTAAATTGCAGACTTTTGTACTTTTTTTTTTGTGGTGACTTTGGTATGTGGTCTTTGTCCAGTTTTTGGCACAAGCTGGAGAACAAAGAGATAAAAATTGGGGAACGCAAAGAACTGCAGGTGCTGGAATCTAATTTTGAGTAGAGCCCAAAGTGCTGGAGTAACTCAATGGGTAGGCGGCATCATTGGAGGGTGTGAATAGGAGATGTTTTGGGTTGAGATCCTTCACATTGATTGGGAAGAATGCTTAAAGAGATTAGGGTGGGATAAAGACTGGCATGTGGGGGTTAGGGGGGTAGGGTGGGGGTTATTGGTAGATGGATTGGAAAAGGCTAGAGATGAAAAGCAGACAAAAAGGTGACAAGATAAAATTGGCTTTGTAGTGGTTAGTGGTTGGGATTTCCAAATGAGTCTTTCAGTTGATGAACCTTTGCTGCGTTGAGAGCGTAAACTTGAGCCATTCTCGTGGCAAGTCCTTTCAGGTGCTGAGCTAGGCATGAGCTGTTTGTCTGAGGATCTGGATTGCTGGCACCAAAAGACCATGGAGGTAGACAAGTGGGGACTGCAGAGTGTTGGTGGCCGACATATCTCTAGGCCAAGATGATACATCACTAAATAGGATGTGCCTAGTTTTCGATCTAGTCAAATTTTAGGCCAATATGTGTGGAAAAACTCTGGTCTTCCATGCTCTTCTGGCTCTATCAGCAATGAAAATCCAATCAGTTAGTGAGTGCATAGAAATTTATTAAGATGGATTCCAGGGCTATCTAAACCAGACATCCCATCAGGGGTTTGCTGCTAATCAAAAGATGTCTTGTATATTTTCCCCTAATGTCCCTCTTGAGATTTCATCACCATTTTGATCTTCTCTGCTCCTAAAAGTCAAATAATTTATGTTCTGTCATTACTTGACGTAAAGAAGAAAGCTTGAACTTGTTGGGAAGTATTTAGGACAATTTCGAACAAAGGGAAGTCACAAAGTGAGGATGTTGGTCAAGTTTTCCTGAAGTTTTCTGTAAATATTTTCTAATTTTGCTAATATTTCATGTTACTTGATAATCACAAACTATATTTGTAATATCTTAAGTGTTAGTCATAGAGTCATCGTGATACAGTGTGGAAACGGGCACTTCGGCCCAACATGCCCACACAGGCCAACTTGTCCCAGCTATACTAGTCCTACCTGCCTGTATTTGGTCCATATTCCTCCAAACTTGTTCTGTCCGTGTACCTGTCTAACTGTTTCTTAAACGTTGGGATAGTCCCAGCCTCAAGTACCTCCTCTGGCAGCTTGTTCCATATAGCCACCACACTTTGTGTGAAAAAGTTACCCCTCAGATTCCTATTAAATCTTTTCCCCTTCACCTTGAACCTACGTCCTCTGGTCCTCGATTCCCCTATTCTGGGCAAGAGATTCTGAGCAACTATCTGATTTATTCCTCATGATCTGATCACCCCTCATCCTCCTTCGCTCCAAGGAATAGAGACCCAGCCTACTCAACCTCTCCCTATAGCTCAGACCCTCTAGTCCTGGCAACATCCTTGTAAATCTTCTCTGAACCCTTTTAAGCTTGACAATATCTTCCCGAAAACATTGTGCCCAGAACTGAAAACAATATTCTAAATGCAATCTCACCAACATCTATACAACTGCAACATGACCTCCCAACTTCTGTACTCAATACTCTGACTGATAAAGGCCAATGTGCCAAAAGCCTTTTTGACCACTTTATCTACCTGCAAATCAACTTTCAAGGAACCATGCACCTGCACTCCTAGATCCCTCTGCTCTACACAGAGGCCTACCATTCATTTGGGTTAGAATTTGGGTTAATTTATTTGGAGAACACCCAATAACATTAACCAATAACATTAAACAAATACAACCTGGGTAATAAATTCTTGTCTTGAAGGTGAGTTTTGTGTTTCGGGGAAACTACAGTTAGATATGTTAAAGTTCAAAGCAAAGAGGGTTTGGCCAATTAGTGCTCTCTTCTATTCTTTTTCTATGCATAGGTGTGTTTTGTATTGTCAAGGGGCTTCTTTATGAGTCTGAAGATGTGTCCTGACCTGAAACGTCGTCTATCCATAGATGCTGTCTGAACCATTGAGTCACACTAACACTTTGTGCTTAGCTCTAGATTCCAGCATCTGCAGTTCTTTGTGTGTCTCTGCTTATGTTTTTTTCCACTTTGAACTGTTTGCCTAACTGTAGAACTAGAGCTGCCATCATGACATAGAGTGAAACAGTGCTTGAAGCTGCAAGTATAATGATTGGAGAAAGATAATCTCCAAAGGATTTGGAACCTATCACTGTGGCAATTTTTGTTGTTGTTGCAATAATGCAGTGCAGATATTGAGTCAGAGGATGATTTGGTATTATTGCAAAGTATTCTAAAGATATTCACGCTTTTATTAATATTATTTATCTTCCCAAGCTTGCATTTTCACGGACCTCCAGTTCATAAATTGTACAGTGCTCTCCATAATGTTTGGGACAAAGACCCATCATTTATTTATTTGCCTCTGTACTCCACAATTTGAGACTTTGTAATAAAAAAATTCACACGTGGTTAAAGTGCACATTTTAATAAAGGCCATTTTTTATACATTTTGGTTTCTCCTTGTAGAAATTACAGCATTATTACAAATCTCAAATTGTGGAGTACAGAGGCAAATAATTAAATGATGGGTCTTTGTCTCAAACATTATGGAGGGTCTGTAAATGGTTCTTCAAGCATTATGCCAAACTCTCCTCATCTTTTTAAATCTTCAGACTTTTATGATTCTGTTTGTTGTTACTAATCCACTGTCTACTTTTAGATTTGCCAACGCATCACTTAATAACAGCCTTCCCACTTGCTGTGTAATCTGTGTTCAGAGGCTTGGATTTTTGGTTTATTAGGTGGATGATGAAATACATTTTACTGTATCGCATCAGAAGGAAAATAAGTTGGATCTCTGGCAAGGAAGAGATGTGCAAGGTGTAGAACAAGATAATCCTGCAGCTGAAGTGGAGGAAATAGTTGCAGCCACTTTTCTCTGTAATGATGCTCGGGGGAATGGAGCTACCGAGGCCTCAGTCTGACTTATTTCAAACACCAGCTGCTCCCACATGTTCCGAAGCAGACATGCCTGCACCAGAGAGAAATTTCACATTTGCAGAAAAGGTATTCCACTCAGGACTTAACCTGAGGTAATTTTGCTTTACATTTTTTTTCTCTTTTATACTGCTGTATCAAATAATTTGACTCTGTGAAGCCGTGAAGAAAAATACGAGTTTTATTCCTCAATTACAAGAGTCTGCCTGGACCAATTATTCCACAACCCCTATTCTGTTTTCTCTTGAGGATTATGCCGGTTCTCAGCCGCCTGTGTGCAATGCTACTGGAGAGCAACTCACCCATTGAATAGCTCGAGAGTGCCTAATGCAGGCTTGGTCTGATGTGTGGTTGCAGGTCCAGTGTGCACACTGGTCTGAGTTTGTTGCTTGGTTGAATGTTTCCGATTTAAATAAAAGATAAAGAAGAAAAGGTTTATTCACAAAATGCTGGAGTAACTCAGCAGGTCAGGCACCATCTCGGGAGAGAAGGAATGGGTGACGTTTCGGGTCGAGACCCTTCTTCAGACTGATGTCGGGGGTGGGACAAAGGAAGGATATAGGTGGAGACAGGAAGATAGAGGGAGATCTGGGAAGGAGGAGGGGAAGGGAGGGACAGAGGATGCAATAGATGAGGTTGGAGGAGGTGCAGGTGAACCTCTGTCTCACCTGGAAAGACTGTTTGGGTCCTTTGATGGAGTTGAGGGGGGAGGTAAAGGGACAGGTGTTGCATCTCGTGCGGTTGCAAGGGAAAGTGCCCGGGGTTAGGGTGGTTTGGGTAGGAAGGGACGAGTGGACCAGGGAGTTGCGGAGGGAACGGTCTCTGCGGAACGCAGAGAGGGGAGGGGATGGGAAGATATGGCCATTGGTGGGGTCCTGTTGTAGGTGACAGAAATGTTGGTGGATGATATGTTGGATCCGTTGGCTGGTGGGGTGGAAGGTGAGAACGAGGGGGATCCTGTTGCGAGTGGGGGGAGGGGGAGCAAGAGCGGAGCTGCGGGATGTAGAAGAGACCCTAGAGAGAGCCTCATCTATAATGGAGGAAAGAAGAAAAGGTTGTTCCCTCTCTGCACACCAGCAGGATAATCATACTGTTGTGTTTGGCAAATCCAGTGGTTTATTTCCAAGCACACCAGCTCCGTTATCTACAGGTATTATGTAGGGTCAAGCAGTACCAACTGATAACTGGCAGTTCTGAAGGGAATCACCTGTTTGTGCCCGATGATGTCTCTAATTTCAATGCGGCCCTGGTCAAACACTGAAGTAGGGCATGCACATGTAGAGGAATGCTGCAGCTGCACTCAACACTTATCTCAGCAGTGAGGTACAGACATACTAAGGAGTAGGTTGAGAAATACTTGGTGTCCATCCTCGGCTTTATTGCAGGGAGGGCCGTGTGATCAGTGAACCATTAATTCTCTGCTGATTTCCGTTTAGTTTAGAAATACTGCGTGGTGGCCCTTCGGCCCACCTTGTCTGCGCTGACCAGCGATCACCCTGTACGTTAGCACTATCCTACACATTTGGGACAATTTACAATTCACAGAAGCCGATTAACCTACAAACCCATACGTGTGGGGGGAGAAACCGGAGCAGCTGGAGAAAGCCCACGCAATCTTTGAGAAGACGTACAAACTCTGTACAGACAGCACCCGTAGTCAGGATCGAACCCAGGTCTCTGATGCTGTAAGGCACTGCCTCTGCGCCACTGAGCCGCTCTTATTTTAATGTTTTTAAATATTTGTTGGCATTTTAATAGGCTTTCAAAGTAATTATAGATTCAATTTTATTTTTTTTGATATATCATCTGAATCTTTTTGCTTTGTTTTCTAACATTTCCATTGCACCTTTAAAGGCAAACTCTCCTTGAGGTAAGATCAAAATGAATCCGGCACCACTTCCTTTTATTAAGAAGCCAATTGTTTTCTTGCAGATCAGCAGATCCAGCAACCCCCCCACCTCATCCCCACTGTCCCCCCCCCACCTCATCCCCACTGTCCCCCCCCCCCACCTCAACCCCACTGTGTGTCCCCCCCCCCCCCCTCTCCCCCTCCCTCCCTATAACTCCACCTGGGCTGCATTCAGACAAAGATTTGTCACAAAAGAACACAAAGTGCTGGATCAACTCAGTGGGTCAGGCAGCATCCCCGTCAGTAATTCCTCTTAAGGAGGATGTGCTGAGTAATTTCTTTGATCTGATCCACAGCTGCTGGTAAAGGTACTCCCACAGTATTGATGGCTTGGAGGTTTCAGGATTTAGACCCAGCAGTGATGGAGGGATATGTTCCTAAGGTGATAGATTGCTAAATCAGGAAAGTAAACAGAGGAAAAATTGTAGTTGGTATTCCAACATTGGAATAGAGACCTTGGCCCATGTCAGCTCACCCCAAGAGTCTTCCGCTTTAATTTGAGGTATTTCCTCAGGGATCTGCAAGCAGCTAGCTTTTCATCAGTGGATTCCAGATAGCAGTGACAGATGGGGTTCTCCCCATTCTAGCTTGACACCTTTCCGAAGTGCATTCAACCTGTGTCCCCGGCTATCAGTCACCCACCAATGAGAACTGTTTCGCTTTTCCTCTGCAAAGGAAAATTTAAAAAAAATCTTTGTTTCTGTTCTTAATTCACATTTTCAATAAATGATCCGGTGGCAAATGTGGAAACGGAAACAGTTAACTTTTAAGGTCAAAGACACTGTTCCTGGAAAGGGAAGAATTGTAGATTTCCTTTACTTAAATACATTAAATGGTTTTTTTTATGTCAATTCAGTAGATTCGTGGTTGGAACTTAATGTTGTCTGGAATAGAAGCAGATGAAGGCCATTCAGCCACGTGCCTGTTCTATCATTCAATAAATTGAGATTTTTCTTCAATGTCACAATCTTGCACTGATCCCATTTACAATGGGTCCTTTAATGTCTATGTCTAATGTCTTTCTTGAACTGACTCAGTTACCAGCTGTCATCTTGGATAGAGAATTACAAAGATTCAACATCCTCTCAATGAAGAAATTTCTCCTCATCATAAACATGAATGGTGAATCCTTTATTTTGAGACTGACCCTGAACCAGCCAGAGGAGATTTAATTACTGCATCTACCTTTGCTGACATTGTCTCTTTGTTCCAGATTTATTTAATTACTTACATTTAAATTCTTTGAGCTGCCATGATGGGATTCAAACCTGTGTCTCTGGGTCAATAGTCCAGGCCACAGACACTGCTCCACTAACTTAACCCCTGTTAAACCAAATGCTTTTCAAATTCAACCTTGAAAGGTATCACTGAGGAAAAATGTCTCGGGTTTGCATGAAAGAAAGACACTTCTCAACCGTTCATTCACCACCCAGCAGCAATAGCCACTTAGTAAGCAGTGTTTCACTATCAGTCACTTTGTCAAGTCATTTCCATTGGAAATTAGCCTTTTATTGAAGTCAGCATTTGAACAGCTGGATCTAGATTGGATCAAACTTAAAACAATTCATCAAATGACAGCATTCTGCATTGCCGTTGGAAATGGGTGTTTGTACTTTGCAGGAACGTGTCCAACTGCTGAGAAGAGTGGTGTGAATACTGATCTTGCTGATAGTTCAGACTTGTCAAGAGATCACATTTTTCTTTGCTCCCCTCAGTTGGAACATAATTAAGCCATTGTGTCTGCTCCACCATTCAATCATGGCTGATCTATTTTTCCCACTGAACCCCATTCTCCTGCCTTCTTCCTGTAACCTTTGACACCCTTGCTAACCAAGAACTTATCAATCTCCGCTTCAAACATACCTTATGACTTGGCCTCCGCTGCCATCTGTAGTACAGAATTCCACAGATTTACCACCCTTTGGCTAAATAAAATTCTACCTCGTCTCTATTTCGAAAGGTACGCCCTTTTATTCTGAGGCTGTGCTCTCTGGTCCAAGACTCTCACAATATTAGAAACATCCTCTCCTCATCCACATTCTCTGAGGCTTTTATTATTCAGTAGGATTCAATGAGATCCCTCACATCTTTCTAAATTCCAGCGAGTACAGTCCCAGGGCCATCAAACGCTACGGATATGTTAACCCAATCGTCCCTGGGATCAACCTTGTAAACCTCCTCTGGATCCCCTCCAACGCCAGCACATTCTTCCGCAGATATTGGGCCCAATCACTCAGCTACATACCGGGGATGATTTACAGTGGCCAATTAAACAACCAACCTGCATGTCATTGGAACAGGGGAAGAAACCACGGTCAGAGGGAGAATGTGCAAACTCCACAGAGAGAGCAATGAATGTCGGGATTGAACTCGAGTCTCTGGAGCTGTGAGTTAACACCACGATGCTGCCCTCTTCCTCGTGCCTTTCACTACAAACTATCCAAGTCAATTCTAAATTTAAAATTGCCCCAACATCAATTGTTCAGGTTTTGTTATTTCCCCCACCTTCTGCCCATGACTGCTGCCTAATTTCGCTCACAAAGGCCTGCCTCGAATGTCAATGACCCTTAGGCCAGGACTGTCCAACCAGCCATGGTAAATGCCCTTTCCCTGCATGACAACATCGTGCCAAAGCAGCTTTGAAACAATGGTAAAGATGTTTGAGTTTCACCCGTTTTTCCCAACTCCTTCATCCCGCAAGTGTTGTTTAAGAATCTTTATTAATTACAAGGCGCGTTTTCAGAAGATTATTGCTGAGCAGTGGATAGGCCAGACAAAATTACATAGAAGTAATATTGACCTTTTTTAATAGCAGTCATTTGCAAATGTCAATGGGCACATTCATTCCTGTGAGGATGAACTGCTTAAATGGCATAGGTGCCTTTTATGCTTGTTTACAACAAATTAAACCTGATAATAATTTTTGGCTTGTGGTTGCTGCTGAGAAGTAGCTGCTGTCTTTCTTCAGCTTTTGTCAGTGAGTCCAGGGAATGAGTATAGTGGCTCGAGGATGTGGGTTTGCTTCATTTCACACGGCGGAGGTGCAGCACCAGTCTTCAGCCTGTTCCAGCCCTGGAATCGGGTCCCACTTGCTGGTGATTCAGTTTAGTTTACTGTCACGTGTACCGAGGTACAGTAAAAAAGCTTTTGTTGCGTGCTGTCGAGTCAGCAGAAAGACAATACATGATTACAATCGATCCATTTACAGTGTACAGATACATGATCAGGGAATAATGTTTAGTGCAAGGTAAAGCCAGCAAAGTCTGATCAAGGGTAGTCTGAGGGTCACCAAAGAGGTAAATAGTGGTTCAGCACTGTTCTCTGGCTGTGGTAGGATGCTTCAGTTGCCTGATAACAGCTGGGAAGAAACAGTCCCTGAATCTGGAGGTGTGTGTTTTCATGGGAGAGGGGAGAAGGGGGAATGGCCAGGGTGCGAACCATCCTTGATTATGCTGCTGGCTTTGCCGAGGCAGCGTGAGGTATAAATGGAATCAATAGAAGGGAAGTTGGTTTGTGTGATGAACTGTGATTGACTACAATTCGCTGATTGACTCTCGCTGGCAAGTGACTCCCCAAACTCTGCACAGACAGATCACCATGGCCGTCCGTTATTCCCAGTCTCTGACCTGGATCTGCAACCTCCCTTCTATTGACTCCGTTTATACCTCGCGCTGCCTCTGCAAGGCCAGCAGCATGATCAAGGACGAGTTGCACTCTTCCGTCTCTGTCTCTCTTCCTTCTGGAATAGGTGTCAGGAATCGGAAGTGTCAGTGTGCGAGGGAGCTATGGGGCAGTCCTCACCCCTGGTGTCCTGGGCCAGAGGTGTGCATTGGGGGCTTTGCCTGCAATTTCCACAAAATCACAATTTTCATATGCCTTTAGTGATGTTAAAACAGGTTTATCTCCCCTTTGTCATGATAAAATCATTCTACTTGCGCCAGTGTAAGTTTGCCATGAAATTAATGCGTGTAGTTTTAGTTGAGTTTAGAGAAACAGCATAGAAACAGGACCTTCGGTCCACCGAGTCAATGCCCATCATCGATCACCCATTCCCACTTGTGCTATGTTACCCTATTTTGCTTCCACTCCCTACACATTGGCGGACAATTTTACAGAGGCCAATTATTGTACAAACTGAGGGGGGGGGGGGGGGGGGGGGGAGTTGTTAGAGGCTACCTAAAATTGGACAATTCTATGTTTATTCTGTTGGGTTGTCAGTTCCCCAACTAGTTTGTAATATTAGTTTCTGCTAACATTTTTTCTTGTTAAGTAGAGAGTAATATTTCAATTCTGTGCCAAGAAACTGCTAATCCTCAAATGCATCTTGTTTTACTTCTGGTGCTGTTCACACGTAATAATAATGACTGAAAATACTTTTTACCCAGCCTTCATTTTTATTCATAAAATTTAAGATGAAAGGAAATGAATAAACATCACTGGTAATAGATTTGTGCCCTTTCTGAATTTGAAACTTAGACAGAGCCATTTTTCTTACTTCTTCGAACAAATATATTCAGATTGCTAATTGTGTTCAGTTTGAAGAGTATTCATTACCAGGTATCACAGATAAACTATTTAAAGCAAGTTTTTAAATAGACGGAAGATCATGTTCAGTTTAGCTCCATTGATGCAAATGGAAACCTTGTGATTTCAGTGTCACAAGGTGCATGAAATGTCAGCCTGTTATAGTGGATTGAATCATATTGATATTAAAACCAACCAATAGCTCTTGTTTGAATTATCCTGCTCTGCAGGTTTTATGTTATAAAATTAATGACACTAATCATTCTTCAATGTTATTTCAATTGCTTTCACTGCACATAAGCACTCTTACATTTTACTCCTTGTACTTAAAAATTTATTATGCACTTTTAACATCCATCCTTCTAATACATCCTTCTAAACCGTGAACTCTTTTATTAATCTCATGGATTCCAGGGATTTCCCACTCCAGAGGGCATTCTTTCTCTTTCTTAAGGGCCTGTCCCACTTAGGCGATTTTAAGGCGACTGCCGGCTACTAGGCTGTCGCTGAACGTTCGCTGGGGTGTCGCGGGCATGATCGTGAGGAGTCTTCAATGAATCGTAGAGGATATCGGTGCGTCGCGGAAAAATTTACCTGCTAGAGATTTCTCGGCTACAGGTTGACAGGTAGATTGGAGGCGACAGTTTGACGGTCAGGTAAGCGTGGTAATTATGCGATGTTTCCGAAGACGGTGTAATCTCATAGCCAGGTGCTAGTTTCACAAAAAAAGTAACTTGTATCGATCTGACTCGGCATTGTCGTGGTCATTGTCGTAGGGTAAAAGAAAATTTTGGCGATCTGCTACGACTTTGACAGTCGCCGGCAGTCGCCTTAAAAATCGCGTACTTGGGACAGGCCCTTGAGGAGCAGATTCCGAAATGTCTAAATTAAAAATATTCAAAATTCAATGGTGACTGTCTACTTGACTACTAGAACAGGTCAGAGGCTGGTCTTTTGGCTATGAGTAACTCATTGTCTACCTGAAGCTTTTTCACCACTAACCTAGAACATCTCAAGTGGGATGTAATGCTTTGTGATGGAGAAGCATTGGAGTGGATCTAGAGGTGGTTTACAAGAATGATCCCAGTGACGATTGGGTTAACGTATCAGTGGGATGTAATGCTGAGGCTCTATATGGTAGACACAAAATGCTGGAGTAACTCTGCGAGAGAAGGAATGGGTGACGTTTCGGGTCGAGACCCTTCTTCAGACTGATGTGCTGGTCAGGCCGGATTTGGAGTATTGTGAGCAATTTTGGACACCATATCTGAGGAAGGATGTCCTGGCCCTGGAGAGGGTCCAGAGAGAGTTTACAAGAATGATCCCTGGAATGAGTGGGTTAACCTATGGTGAGGTAATATTGAATTGAGCACCCAGCTTGTTTTGAAATTTTCTCTTGACATCCATGATAGGCATACAGTGATCACAGTTAGCCTACTTGTACACCTTGGGGTCATCCATCTTGAAAACCTCGGATCTGGAATTTAGCAGAGAGCGAACCTCCATGTTCAAGTATCGTTTCTAGTTAGATAGATCCTAATTGTCTGTGTTGGAATGCAGTGGTCAACCCATTACTTGATAAAACTGGTGACAGCTGTTGATAAGTTATACTCATTCATGCTGAAAGAAGTGCTCTTTGACATATTCCAACCTTCTGATTCAAGGCAGCCCTGAAGTAGACCCTCGGCCTTCTCAGCCCACTGCTGTATTACCTTCTTCATTGATACTTTGCACTCTAATCTCTGTCTGTAAGCCGGCAGGAGCAGCACCGACAGATAATCAGATTAGCTGAAATGTGGGTGAGGGACTGGCGTGGTTGAAGGTGGACAACAGTGTCAACAGCCTGAGTGGGGAGAAGACATGCAGCACCATCCACGATAAGCCAGAGGTTCCCACAGAGCACTTGGTGATCTCAGGCTGGTGCCATGAAACAGCAGCTCTACCAACTGTGCCCCGGTCCTGTCCTAAAGCTGCTCATTAACCTTTAATAAAAGTCATAAAATGCTAGTTTAATAACAAATCAAGACGCCTTTAATGGTTGTTCTGAGTCTTCAAGATTAAGTGAGGGAAATGATGACAGACAGGAATGTGTGCTAGCTTTAAGCATTAAAGACAGAATATAAACCACATTTACTGCTGCCTTCATCTCCTTCCCTTACCCCAATCATGAATAGTAAACTTGCATTAACTTTCTTCAGCCTGGCAACCTTTGTCTCATTAATCGAGGTCAGAAATTAATCTCCTGTTGTGATTTTCAGTTAGTGCAATTTTCTGAGCTAATGATGCACAAACCAGCAGGAGCATAAGTGGATCTTATCATCCAGCTCACAGGGCTTTCATTCAGGTCGTCTTCTTGTCATTGAACCTCATCTTAGTAAATTGTTTTTTAAAGGTCATTCGTGTGTCCCTGGAAATGTTAAAAAGAGGAATAACTTTGCCATCCGCAAAGCAACCTCAACTTTTGTTCTCCATTCAATGTCAGGAAGATGCATTTTACTGATCTGACCTTGCTGCTGATAGTGAGTTCCACAGCAGTGTGGTTCTGGCTGCTGCTATAGCAACACATTTGAGTAAGTTCAGAAATTGGCAGTCACGAAATCAATTCAGATTTTACAGGAAAGAGCCTGGAATGGATCCGGGATCCTGAATTAAAGTGCAGTTAGACCGAAATTCTAGTTTTTGATCCGTTCAAAACTGTGTTCCCTCTTTAATGATAGATGAGATTTCATCTATCCATTACTGTGTGAAATAGTTTAGTGAACATGCTGTTAGAACAGCAGGAAGACCTGATGTGCAGCAATGACGAATAGGCTTGCACATAAGGGGCCAAAAGAGATGACACCAGCTATTTACCGTCTTGCCTTGAATTTTTTTTTTGCGGCTAATGTTTCTTCATATGGAACTAAAAATGAATTATGCCTGCCATCGTCCTCAAATTCTTCCGCGGATACATTTGATTGCATGTGAGGAATGGTTCAATCAATTAAAAAAATATTTTTTCACACACAAAAATTTTAGAATATGCAGCTGACAATAAAAATGGCCCATTGCGCATTGAGTTTAAATGCTGGCCAGGATTTCATTTATATTCAGCTGGAATACAAAGGCTAATCCTGTGATATGCAAGCAGTTTATCACTGTTCTGCTTGTGGATTCTAGAATGTATACAGGGTCAAAGAGCAGAAGTTCGATTATCTCTCCTGAAATACAGAGGGGGCACCAAAAACGAACAGAAGAGGTTGTCGCAATACTAAATAGCCTGTTGTAAAAGCACTGGGTTGAATGAAGGAATCTGAATCAAAGATTTTGGCTTGCAGGTCTTAATTCAATTTAAATTCTTTGTCATGCTGACGAAAGTCTTTTCAAAACTTGATAAAATGCTTTCTGAAATAAATATCCTTATTTCTATTGAATATTTAATTATTGGTCTTTTTTAATAAGGTGGTGGAACTGATGTCTTTTGTTCACTTTCAGATTTTCTTTCCTTTTTGTTCAAAACTCAGTGTTATATTGGAGCTATTATTTGTATTATATGAAAACATAAATGGCAGGGAAATTGAGCATACAACAGTATTGTCCAGAGATTAGTCCTTAAATCCTGGAAACCACAGATCAGTCTTGATTGCTTGTTAACTACCTGGTGAAGGAACCTCGCAATTACTAGTTTAGTTTTGCATTAACAGTAATGGAAAAAAAATAACCATGGTTCAGTCACAATATTGGCAGGACTGCAGTTCTGAGTAAATTATTCTGGTGCAATTACCATCTATAATTGAGGTGGGAAACCTCCATTTTTGTGCAGGTGGTATACATGTAATAATTGTATTAGAAATGTTTTGAGGTAAATTTGTGGATGGTGGATCATTACTTACAGATTTTTAAATGGTCTGTCAATCTTATAAACAAGTTATTTACCATTGGAGTGATCTGGATCCCAGAATCCACAACTGGAACAAGCTAAGTACCCTTTGAAATTTATGAAGTTATTGGAAAATTGTAATATATTCTCAGATGGACCTAAAATACTGCCGAACCTCTGGTAAATGTCACATATTGCAACATATGGCAAAATACAGGAACTTGAACAGTGGTGTTTATTCCAATTCAGACATTAAGGTTTCCACATCCATCTGACCATACCATGACATATGACATCTTTACCATGGCAAAATAGGGATCCAGCAATGAAAACATCCCAGCGATGTTATAAACAGTAGAATGTTTTGTAGAGAGGCGATAGAAGATCCAGAGGGAAAACCATGGTATCTGTGTCTTCCTTGTATCAAATGGGGGAAGAACTGAATGCTCTTCTTGGTGAAAAGTGAAAATACTACCATTTATTTTATACCTATCTAATTTGGGCTGGTTGAAACCTGTTAAGAAGTATCCTTCTTAAAGAAATCTTTCAGTTTGGCTCAAATTATATTGCTCTTTGGATCAGAAAGAAAGATTATGTTCAATTTATACCATGTTGCATTCTTTTGTTGAGTTACTTTTCAAATGCAGTCTTGTTTAATTATTTCAACAAATGAGACATATTTGTGCATAGTAATATAGCATAAAGATTGATGAAAATGGAATGAAAATTAACCTGTTTTAGTTCATAATTGGTGAAAGAAAGCAGAGCAAGTCTTTTTTTCCTTAATAAGGAGCTGTTATTACAAATTCACAGTTTACAAAATACTGCATTAATCAAAACTGAGATACATGCTGTTTGCAAACATCGACCATCAATTTACAACATAGTCATTCACATCCACAACACACTCAAGTCCATCGCCGGAAACCAGCGATCATGGAAGACTTCCAAATTCCCCCTGGGCACCACCTGTTCCCTCTCCAGGGACATGTGGGCACGAACGTAAGCACAGAAGTGTGGTAGTCAGTTGACTCAGTTAGAACCAGATGACTGAGATAGACTGTCCGTTGCCTGGACTGGTGAATAGCTATCTTGGCCAGGCCCAAGAAACAGAGCTAAATCCTATGGATTTCTTGGTATCATTTGTCACAGAGGTGAAGACAAGAACTTATTCCCTTAAAGGCAACCTTTGGAAATTGTTGAGACATGACATATTGGAAGTCTATCTTTTTCATGGGAATATTGCTGGCTTCCTACTGGAGTAAACCAAGTGCTATCATATTTAGGTGGAAACAAAGCTCTGTTAAAATGAAGACACAATATTGAGCATGAACAAAAATATTGAAAACAGCAAGAAACTGCATATAAGAAAATAACTGCAGATGCTGGTACAAATCGATTTATTCACAAAATGCTGGAGTAACTCAGCAGGTCAGGCAGCATCTCGGGAGAGAAGGAATGGGTGACGTTTCGGGTCGAGACCCTTCTTCAGACTTCAGAGTCTGAAGAAGGGTCTCGACCCGAAACGTCACCCATTCCTTCTCTCCCGAGATGCTGCCTGACCTGCTGAGTTACTCCAGCATTTTGTGAAGAAACTGCATATGATTGGGTATCTGCAATAAAAATTGAAAATCCTGGATTTACTCAACCGGTCAGGCAGCATTTGTTTGGTTCGAAACACAATTAGCATGTCAGAGACTCACGATCAGTCTGAAAAGTTAACTCTGCTTCTCTCTCTTCTGATGCTGCCCGACCCGCTGAGTATATTCAAGTTTATCTGGTATTGCTGAGTTGCATAAATGGACATGCCTGAGCTGCCGAAAGATTACTCCTAATAAGTATTCACAAGGACAATGAAACCTCACTTCAAACTTGGTAATCAGGATCCCCGGAGCAATCAATTGAAAGTAAAGATTAACAAAAAGGACTTTTATTGAGTGACTGAAGTGAGCAAGGTATCCTGACATTGTGTCATGTATCGGAGAATATTAAGAAAAGGAGAGTGAGACAGAGCAGATTTGCTACACATATTTCTTAATTAGTTAGAGGGAGGAATATTCCCAGATGCTTGAAAAAATCTGAATTATTAGTGCAGTTCCAAATGTTTGATAATGTTCCATTCAAATATCACATTAAGAAGATTATCGCAGATGGAATTCAACAAAATGTGGTTTGCCAGGGGAAAAATACATGGATGAGGACAAAATGGGTAGTTTAAGTTTTATAAATATGACACTCAGATGAGAAGATTGGTTTCCATATATCTATTTTTGTTCTCATTAATTATTGGATTAAACTATTGTAAAGAGGATTTTTATATTTGCTGCGAAAAATTTAATTTCACATAACAAATTGGTTTTGAGAGGCAAATATCCAAAGGGATTCACGGAGATTTAATATTTAATATGGATGATTTTGCAATTGCTCTCAGGTTAAATAAATGAAACATAATGTAAAATGTTGCCACGCTGCTATTATTAGAGCTTCCAACCAGTCAAATGAGGAATGGAGTGCTGGTGCAGGAAAGGTAGTTTAAAAGAGATGTTGTATAAAAGTACAGTCATAGGAAACCAAAGTCCAGGAAAGTAACATTACTCATAGAGTGCGTTTCAGTTATATCACAATGTTTGAAGGATAGTGATATACTTGACCAAGATCATTCATATGACCTGCCTGGGAGGCTCTCCAGAATGAAGGAGGGGATCATTTTTCTGTTGGCACAGAGGGAGAACTGGTATAATTATTACAAGGTTAATTGGAAGGAAATTGGCTATGAAGAAGCCTTTTAATGTGAGTTGATGAACCTAGTCTGCTCAAATGGACGGTTGCCCAGAAACTCTAATGTAACCTTAAGTTTGCACTGGCAGGGAGCTAGTCAATAGAGCAGTAGCTCCCAGGCTTGAGGCTTCAATTACACTGTGAGGTATTCTGCGCCTGAAAATGTGGCAGCTAGTATTCTTGGCCTGAGGCTTAGCTTGGGATGTTGGCCATATAAAGATGGACACAAAAAGCTGGAGTAACTCAGCGGGACGGACAACACCCGCATCTGCAGTTCCTTCTTACACATGTTGGCCATATACTTGATGGGGATGCGGGAGCATGTGGAGGTGCTGGGGTGTAGGGAATCGAGCTGGCTAGAGACAATAATACACAGGTGGAAGGTTGGTGATTCAGGAATAGAAGCTGGAAACACAGGGAAGTGAGGGTGGAGACAGAGGGGCGCGAGGCTGCAGATATCAGGCAGAAAAGCAGCAGTCATTGAGGAAGGAGGTTGGAGACACTGGGGGTGGTGGGGGAAAGGTGTCGGAGACTTTGGCGAGGGAGGTTAGAGACACCATGGAGGGGGTTTGTCCCTCAGAATTGTTTCCAATGTTTTTGGGACGGCATGGTGGCTTAGCGATAGAGTTGCACCAGAGACCTGGGTTTGATCCTGATTATGGGTGCTATCTGTACAGAGTTTGTACGTTCTCCCTGTGACCACATGGGTTTTCTCTGGGTGCTCTGGTTTCCTCCACAACTTCAAAAACCTACAGGTTTGTAGGTTAATTGGCTTTGATAAAAATTGTAAAATTGTCCCTCGCCTGTAGGATAGTGTTAATATACAGGATGATTGCCGGTCGGTGCAGACTCGGTGGGCCGTAGGGCCTGTTTCTGCACTCTATCTCTAAAGTTGAAAGTATAGTAAAGTCTAAACTTTCCTACCACTGACATTTATCGGACTATCATTACCTGGCTTATCCTTGCTGTTCCTCTTGAATAAAGGCACCTCAATATACAAGATCCCCCAAATCATGTTTGGCTAGCTTTGTGGACTCATGATCATAAGTGCCTTGAAAGACAAGTTACATTTAATCCTTTCCTCACTCTGGGTCCTTATTGAGCACACTGAGCTAATGAAAAAGATTCTTATTTTGAACTCCACATATTTCAAGTTTCCACATACTTGGTAACATCCAAAGAGGCAAGCACTCTGTTTTCTCCTTCACCTTCTATGTGTGGAGTTCAAAGCTGCATAACCTACCCAGAATTGGGGGAGGGGGGTGATGGAGAGGTGGAGAGAAGCAAAAATTATACACAAAAATGTAACATTAGATAATTTCTAAAGTTGGAAAAAAAAGAAGGACAATTTGGACATTAGCAACCACTCGTATGATTGAAGTTTTCAGTGTTGGAGAGAAATACTCTTTCTGTTTCTGATGTACACTCTTCCAAATACTGTTCCTGCTGTCTTTTATTCCATCCAAGCACGATTAAATTCTGAATGGAAGGCATGCATGCGTCACTTTAGTCAAGCGGTCAGTCAGATGAACTATTGCTTGGGAATATGATTATGATGTCTGACTGGCACAAATTGGCCTGAAATAAGTTTGTCTGCGAGTGACGTCTGAAAGCCTTGTCTGGGGAGTTTACATACATCTGACTTGGCCACTGATCCCTGTCCTCAAGTGAGCAACTTGGATGTACAAAGGAAATATAATATAATAGGAATAGTGACCAATGTATTACAGTGCCCACATGACAGGATGCAGCTGACTTGAACATCTTGATCATGCCATAAGATGAGCTACAGATTGAAATAGCACATTTAGAGTCATACAGTGTGGAAACAGGCTCTAAAAGACAATAGACAATAGGTGCAGGAGTAGGCCATCCAGCCCTTCGAGCCAGCACCACCATTCAATGTGATCATGGCTGATCATTCTCAATCGGTACCCCATTCCTGCCTTCTCCCCATACCCCCTGACTCCACTATCCTTAAGAGCTCTATCGAGCTCTCTCTTGAATGCATTCAGAGAATTGGCCTCCATTGCCATCTGAGGCAGAGAATTCCACAGATTCTCTGACTGAAAAAGTTTTTCTTCATCTCTGTTCTAAATGGCCTACCCCTTATTCTTAAACTGTGGCCCCTGGTTCTGGACTCCCCCAACATTGGGAACATGTTTCCTGCCTCTAATGTGTTTAACCCCTTAATAATCTTATATGTTTCGATAAGATCCCCTCTCTTCCTTCTAAATTCCAATGTATACAAGCCTAGTCGCTCCAGTCTTTCAACATACGATAGTCCCGCCATTCCGGGAATTAACCTAGTAAACCTACGCTGCACGCCCTCAATAGCAAGAATATCCTTCCTCAAATTTGGAGACCAAAACTGCACACTGTACTCCAGGTGTGGTCTCACTAGGGCCCTGTACAACTGCAGAAGGACCTCTTTGCTCCTATACTCAACTCCTCTTGTTATGAAGGCCAACATTCCATTGGCTTTCTTCATTGCCTGCTGTACCTGCATGCTTCCTTTCAGTGACTGATGCACTAGGACACCCAGATCTCGTTGTACGTCCCCTTTTCCTAACTTGACACCATTCAGATAATAATCTGCCTTCCTATTCTTACCACCAAAGTGGATAACCTCACACTTATCCACATTAAACTGCATTTGCCATGCATCCGCCCACTCACACAACCTGTCCATGTCACCCTGCAACCTCATGGCATCGTCCTCACAGTTCACACTGCCACCCATCTTTGTATCATCTGCAAATTTGCTAATGGTACTTTTAATCCCTTCATCCAAGTCATTAATGTATATTGTAAATAGCTGCGGTCCCAGCACCAAGCCTTGCGGTACCCCACTAGTCACTGCCTGCCATTCTGAAAGGGACCTATTTATCCCCACTCTTTGCTTTCCGTCTGCCAACCAATTTTCTATCCATATCGGTACCCTCCCCCCAATACCATGTGCTCTAATTTTGCCCAATATTCTCCAATGTGGGACATTGTTGAAGGCTTTCTGAAAGTCAAGGTACACTACATCATCCCTTGTCAATTTTCCTAGTTACATCCTGAAAAAATTCCAGAAGATTAGTCAAGCATGATTTCCCCTTCGTAAATCCATGCTGACTCGGAACAATCCTGTTACTGCAATCCAAATGCTCCGCAATTTTGTCTTTTATAATTGACTCCAACATCTTCCCCACCACCGATGTCAGACTAACTGGTCTTCGGCCCAACCTGCCCATACCGGCCAACATGTCCCAGTTACAAGACAATGGGACCCTGCACGGGGGGTCCGCCGAGAAGAACAATGGAGGACCCGGTGTGGGGGGACTGCCATGAAGAACAATGGGGACCTGGTGTGGGGAGGGGGGGGGGGGGGGTGGGCATTAGTCTGCGTTTGTTTGTTCGTTTGTTCCGGTGAAGGCGCTGTGCACACGGCAGCCAGCCAACAGTCGCTTGTCTTTTTTGTTTTGTTTTCACTTTTAATTTCAGATTTTCGTGTATCTTGTTGTGTGTTGTGACTGTTGGCAGACCAATTTCCCTCTGGGGATAATTAAAGTTTTGTAGTATTATATCATATCGTACACCAGTCCCACCTGCTTGCATTTGGTCCATATCCCTGCAAATCTGTCCCGACAAGTCTACCTGTTTCTTAAACGTTGGGATAGTCCCAGCCTCAATGTCCTCCTCTGGCAGCTTGTTCCATACATCCACCAACCTTTGTGTGAAAAAGTTACCCCTCAGATTGCTATTAATTTTTTTTCCCCACATTTATTTTAAGATCATGTATGAAGTAGTTCTGGATTACAAATGGAACTTGGTCATTAATGAATAATCAAGTGCTTTGTTGCACTGTTTAGGCAAACAATTTCCGGATTTTAAGATGATTTTCAAACTTATCCAACTGAACAGAGATAACTAGAGAAGGGAATGTCTTTGAGAACATGCATTCAATTATAATCAAACCCATTTAAGTACAGTGTTCAACATTAAAGAGATTTTGCGCACAGGGCCAAGATAGTGTGGCCTGATGATATGAGGATGAAAATGATGGTGCTGCTTTAGTTTTCAGTTTCGTTTATTATTGTCCAAGGTACAGTGCAAAGCTTTGGTGCCGTACGAGTCAAATCCAATCCCATTTTGAAGTTTTAATAAGGGTGGGGAGATATACTGATTGAGGAAAATCAGAGTTTGAATATGATGTGTGCTCATGCCTGATAAACCTGTATTTAAAATTATAGGTTAATTGGATCTCACAATACAGAAGGCTGGTTGATTATGACTGTGCCACAGCTGGGCATTTTTCTGACCAATCTATTTGCCAAAGGAAATACATTCTCTCTACTTGCTCTATCAAAAGCATTCATAATTTTATAATGCCTCCAGTAGGTTTCTCTTTGGGTTCTCTGCTTTGAAGAAATCAATCCCAGCTTTTCCGATCTCTCTGCTTATGTAAACACCCTCATTGTTGGCATCATCCCAGTAAATGGTTTCTATACCGTTCCCCAGGCCTTGACACCCTTCCCGAAATATCATGATCAGCCTTGTGTGTAATAACTCAGCTGAACCCAAAACTAGGGATGCATAACATTATTATGGAACAGGTACGCATTCACTCTCAAGTCCATGCTGTAGAACAATCCCTTTTACAGGTTCATTCCAACCCTTCAAATGATTTTCTGGCAAGTGCCTGTCAAATTTCGCCTTGAATGCCCTAATTGGTGCTTTTCCATCAACTTCATAATAAATGAGTTCCAGATCATAACTATCCTCACAAATAACTCAAACGTCACTACCTTAATTGGTACATGTGACAATAAAACTGACCTGAAACCTTGAAACCATAAGATCTGTTGCAGCTTTTGTCTCCTGTCCTCTTGAAACCAATCATGAACTGCACCTATCAAATCTCCTTACAATATTCTTTATTCACTGAACCTAACATATGAAGTCATTCATCCCTGGAATCATTTTTTTTGCAATTTATTTATGACATTAAACATACTTCCTAGAACATAGAGAAGAGAATTGGACACAATACTCCAGTTATATTGTACATTATAGAGCCTCAATACATCTACCTCAATTGATAAGTGTTTGTAAAGATTTACCCCAACCTCCTTATTTTCATATTCAGTACTGCTATTTGCAAAGCTAGATTGCCCATGTTCCTTTTCAATCGTATTAACTTGCCACTTACAAAGATTTGTGAATATGTTCCTTCAGCTACCTGTGAGTGAGTGAGAGGGAGAAGGAGAAGGAAAGGGAGAGAGGGAGTATTGTCAAACAAAAATAATCTTATTAGACTTTAATTACCAAAGGGCATGCTGACAAAAAACACAGCGCAAAAGGGCAGACAAGAGGGAAGTTTCTGGTTGCCTACAGGAGAATTCCCTTGATCAATATTTCTCTCAGTGAAGTATGCTACAGTCAGAGATTATCCAGCTGACTAAAACTGGCTAAGCATTCAATTAAAATAATTATAGAAAAAGATATGAAAATATCAAAATTAAAAAGGCTCAATTCTGGAAAAGCTAATCTCACTGATTTATGGAGGGAATTAGGCCTGATGGGCTTATAAAGGCAAATGGAAGGAGAAACATCAACATTGTAAAGAAAGGACATTTAGAACAGAAATACACAAGATGCATTGATGGCACATTCCCTGAAGGGAAAATGCAGAGTAAACAAAGCTGTGAACCAAACGTACAATGAAAAAGGAAATGAATGCTAATGATAATATCCAGGAAATTTACATAGGAAAATAACTGCAGATGCTGGTTCAAATCGAAAGTACCACAAAATGCTGGGGTAACTCAGCGGGTCAGGCAGCATCTCAGGAGAGAAGGAATGGGTGACGTTTCGGGTCGAGACCCTTCTGAAGAAATCTAAGAATCATCGCAGCCATTTAGCACACAGAGCACTTACAGGTTCCATGCAAGAAAATCCCCACAACCTTATTACCCGGTCCTTTCCCCAAAGCCTTACACTTATTTCATTCACTAGTTTCTATCCAATTCTTGCTCAAATCAATGATCTAAACTGGTTCTCTTATCTTTTTAACCTAATATTTTTTTCCAGATCATAACGTCTTGTGGCAAAAAAGAATGTTTTTCTTCATGTCACCCATGGTTCTTCCGTCATGATCTTGAATCTGTGCCCTTGGTTGTTTACTGTTTCGTCAATGGATCAATGGTACTTTATTGTCACGTGTACCCAAGTATAGTGAAATTCTGTTTTTTTGCATACAGTTAAGTGACAATCTTACTGTACATTAGGCACAATCATACCAAGTACAAGAGTGCAAAACAGTAGACCACTTCGAGTCCATACACAGGAATCGCTGCGCTTCAGATGCGATCTTGTACTCTTCAAGTCCATTAAAAAAAAATGGAAAGTTACTCTTTATCTGAACCCTAATTTCTCTCATCTATCTGCATAACCAAAGTTCAACACATCTCCAAGACCATTCTAATAAATTATTTTGGTGCCAAGTCTGGAGCCTTCCTACTTTTCTGCAGTAAACAAAATACAGGAGGCAAAGCAAAGTTATAAGACAAAGATTAATTGGAAACATCAAAGAAATTCTAAAAGATTTGGTAAATGCATTGCCTGGAAATTCATACCTAGTCAGTAAACATGCTCTATAATAAAGGTCATGCCTTGAAATGTATGTCCAATGAAGTCAATGGAACTGAATACTTAAGGCACAATATGATGCAATGCCATTAGTGTAGGTTAGTTTTGTTCAGTTTAGAGACGAAACAGGCCCTTCGGTCCACCGAGCCCGCACCGACCTGCAGTCCCCGCACATTTACACTACCCTGCATGCACTAGGGGCAATTTTACATTTTATACCAAACCAATTAACCTATAAACCTGCACGTCTTTGGCATGTGGGAGGAAACTGAAGATCTCGGAGAAAACCCAAGCAGGTCACTGGGAGAACGAATAAACTCCGTACAGGCAAGCACCCGTAGTCAGGATCAAACCTGGGTCTCTGGCGCTGTAAGGCAGTAGCTCTACTGCTATGCTACCATGCCACCTTATATGAAATATTACTATATTAAAAAAGTCACAATATGCTAAAGTAACTGCAGGCCAGGCAGCATCCAGCTACTTCAGCACTTTGTGTCTTCTTTTCTAAGTTACTCCAGCGCTTTCTGTCTTTTTTTTGTAAATTGCTCCAGCACTTTGTGTCTTTTTTTGTCAAAATGCTGCCTGACCCGTTGAGTTACTCCAACACTCTGTGACTTTTTTTTGTAAACAAACATCTGCAGTTTCTTGTGTCACCACGACTATATAATTAATTTCATGTCAAGCAGAAGATATGAATAAAGTCGTAAATTAATATTGTGCATATTGCTTTTTCAAAGGAAGAAGATAATGTGAAGATTACCCAGCAAGACAAGAGATGAAAGTGATAGAGAATTTACTGAAGAGATTAGCACTAAAAAAGATAGAAAGTCCCCTCGACCAAACAATATCCATCCTACTTTGCTGAGTGAAGTAAAGGTGGAAAGAGCAAAGACATTTAATAAGAATTAAAATGATTTCGGTAGCTTTAAACAAAAAATATTAAAACATTAAAAAATATAAACTGCAATACATTAAAAACATTTACGCTATAGAAATTGATTCAAAGCATGAAAATTGAGGTAACACACTTTGGGAAGTCAAATTCTGATAGGATGTACACAGTTTAAGGCGAGGATCCTAGAACCATTAATGTAGAGAGAGACCTTGGGATGCACATGCATAGCTCCTTGAAAGTGGCCACACAGGTTGACATGATAGTCATTTGGTATGCTTAGCTTCATAGGTTGAGCATTATGTATAATAGCTGGAGGAACATTCTTTAGACCATACTTGGAGTATTGTCTACAGTTTTGGTCTCCACGCTACAAGAAGGACATGGTAGTAGTGGAGTGCCGAAGAGATTCATCAAATGTTACCCGGAATGCAGTGCTGTGGTTGTAAAGGGAGACTGGCCTGGTTTATTCTCACTGAATCATACGAGGCTGAACCTTATAGAGGTTTATAAAATTGTGAGGGGCATAATAGAGTCTTTTTTTTCCCATGCTAAAGGAGTCTAGAACTATATGACACAAGAAAATGTAAAGAAGTATAAGTTTTTCACAAGAGGGTGATGGTTATCTGGAATGAGCTGTTAGAGGAGGTTGAAGAGGCAAATACAATTACAACATTTAAAAGGGATTTTGAAAGATACTTGGATAGCAAAGGCATTGAAGGTTACAGGGGTACCATTGAATGCAAGCAACTGGGATCAGCATAGATGAGCATCACAATTGAAATGGATGAGTTGGTTGAAGGGCCCATTTCTGTGTGGTATAATTCTATGACAATAAGAAATAGTAAAATAAGAGAAAGAAAATACTTGTCTACACATAGCTTTTCAATGCAGAGGAAAACTGCCATTCGAATGAATAGGATGTACCAAAAGCTCAGAGACCAGAAGCAAAATGCATCAGGTTCATCGGTTCTGTATAATCGAACTAGTCAGAGGACAGCACTGTGGAGCGTCAGAGAACTGGGTTCGATCCCGGCTGCGGGTGTTGTCTGTATGGAGTTTGTACGTTCTCTCCATGGGTTTTCTCCGAGGTCTTCAGTTTTCTTCCCACGCTCCAAAGATGTACAGGTTTGTAGGTTAATTGGCTGGTATGAATGTAAAATTGTCCCTAGTGTGTGTAGGATAGTGTTAATGTGCAGGATCATGGAACTTACAGAGTTACGGACAAAAAGTATTTTGGACAGGCACAGCTGGATTGTTTTGGGTAGTCACAGCTGGATTTTTTGGGTAGTCACAGCTGGATGGTTTTGTGGAGTCACAGCTAGATTGTATTCACCCTAATGCCAAACAAAACCCCAAGATCTTAAGATAAGAGCTGAGTTGAATCACTCATTTTACAATAAAAGACGATATCTGCTTTTATTCCTTTCTCACCAATCGATCAACTGTTATATGTATACCATTCGTTCCTTGAAGTAAAAACACTCATGGACATTAAGGCATACTGATATTTTGTTCCAAATTCATTACTTTTTTCGATGGTGCTTACTTTTGAAGACAAAGTTGTCAGTAATTTAAAGATTCTAGTGTAAACCGGAATCAGATTTTCAGGGACAATTCTAATTGTCTGGAAATCAATATTGCATCAAAAACAAAGGAAAAAATGTATAGTTGGTACCTAATTTTCCACATAAGCATTTAAGGAAAAGGTTTTCAAGGATAAAATGTAGTCCAAGTGCAAAATGGGTCTCACAAACCCAAACAAATATTCACATTCACAGAATCTGATATAAAAGCCTTTCCACAATCAACTAGTCAGGAGCGTGATGGGTGACGTTTCGGGTCGAAACCCTTCTGCAGATGGTGTCTGAAGAAGGGTCTCGACCCGAAACATCACCCATTCCTTCTCTCCAGAGATGCTGCCGGTCCCGCTCAGTCACTCCAGGATTTTGTGTCTATCTTCGGTTTACAGTTCCTTCCTACACAGGAGCATGATGGAATGCTTTCCACTTATCTCGATGAGTTCAGCTCTCACTGTACTTAAGAAGCTTGACAGCATTCCGGACAAAACAGCAGATGAGATTGGTACCCTATCCATCACTAGGAACATTCATTCAATCCTTCACCATTGCATAGTGGTCGTAGTGTGTGCCACCTACAAAATGCTTTGCAGTTATTCATGCAGGCAATTTCAACAGTACTTCCCAAATCCACGATCTCTACCATTAAAAAGGACAACGGCCTCAGTGGCTTGTGAACATCACGACCTGCATATTCTCCACTAAGTCACAAATTATCCAGTCATAGACAAATATTACTATTTCATTATTGTACTGGGTCAGAATCCTGGAACTTCCTATCAAGAGATGGCACAGTGGCGCTGCGGTAGAGTTGCTGCCTTACAGCACCAGAGACCTGGGTTCGATCCTGACTAAAGGTGCTGTTTGTACTTTCTTCCTGTGACTACATGGGTTTTCTCCAAGTTCTCTGGTTTCCTCCCCCTTTCCAAAGACGTGCGGGTTTGTAGGTTTATTGGCTTCTGTAAGTTGTCCCTAGTGTGTAGGATGTGAAACTGAGATAACATAGAACTAGTGTATGGGTGGTCGGGGTTGGCGTGGACTTGGTGGGCTGAAAAGCCTATTTCCACGCTGTATCACTAAACTAAACCAAAGCGCACTGTGGAAGCATCTACACCAGAAGAACCACATCATTTCAGGAAAGTGAGTCATCACCTGCTCCTTAAGAGGAATTTGAGGCGAGCAGTACAAGGTGGCCTTACCAGCAACTCCCAGTTACCGAGGTACAGTGATAAGCTTTTTGTTGCATGCTATCCAGTCAACGGAAAGACTATATATGATTACAATCAAGCCATCCACAGTGTACAGGGTAAAGGGAACAACAATTAGTGCAAGATAAAGTCCAGTCACGTCTGATTAAAGGGGTCTGCAATGGTAACTTGGGCCACTCTCTAGTTGGTGATAGGATGGTTCAGTTGTCTGATAACAGCTGGGAAGAAACTTCCTGAATCTGGAGGTGCACTTTTTCACACTTCTGCACCTCTGGCCTAATGGAGAGGGGAGAAGAGGGAATGACCAGGGTGAGATTCACCCTTGATTATGCTGGTCTCACTCCGGAAACACCCTGTTTTTTTCTATTCTTTTTCTATGTTTTTCCATCCTTCAGACTGAAGATACAGTCTTCTATATAAGAAATATTTTAACTGCGCAAAGAATAAAGTGGAAAATTTCCTTTGATAAATAACTTGCTGAGATTCATGATAAATAAAAGTAATAAATTATTTAAAAATGGAACTCTTTGGAAAAAGTGATTAACTGCAGAATAAAATGTTTTTTTTCCCATGGGTCAATTTAGAAAAAAAAGTGTTAAAATTGAGATTCAATAGATAACATCCTATTCATCTGTAGAGATGCAGCAAGAATTACAATAGCGAATATTAAATCCAGTTCACTGAGAGCAACAGCCCACAGCAGTATTTCAACTTGACAAGAAAAGGGAGAATGAATTTGTATTGCTCTTCATCATGATTACGATTAATGAGTTACCTAGTCGCTGAAATGAAACAGAAAAAAACCGAGTAGTCCTGTCATTTTATTTTTTTTCATGGTGTTGGTTACGAGAAGAATGATCAACACCACAAGACTGGCATCTTTAGTTTTAATTTTAGTTTAGTTTAGAGATACGGTGCGGAAACACGCCCTTTGGCCCACCAAGTCTGCACTGACCAGCGATCTCCGCACACTAACACTTTCCTACACACATTAGGGACAATTTTGACATTTTATACCAAGCCAATTAACCTACAAACCTGTACGTCTTTGGAGTGTGGGAGGAAACGCAAGATATTGGAGAAAACCCATGCAGGTCATGGGGAGAACGTAAAACTCCCTACAGACAGCACCTGTAGTCAGGATCGAACCCGGGTCTCTGGCGCTGTAAGGCATTAGCTTTACCGCTATGCCACTATGCCGCCTATCTGTTTGCTCAAGATTCTCAAAGCTTCCTGCATGTTTATTCACCATTTCATGAGCCAGGGGTTCCCATAAGTTCATTGGACTTTGAAAGTTAGTTTGGTCTACGACAAGCAACAAGCTTGTCATCTACCACAAGCAACAAGCAAATTGCTTGTTGTAGATGAGTGACAGTGGGAAAGACTGAGGAAAATATTGGGACAATTGAGCTATCTTGTTTGACAGCAGTGTCCCCTGAGACTGGGTCCACAATCTCCATGGAGCCAAGAAGACAAATTTTCATGGGCAACCAAGCTGGAGAAAGAAACTCCACATTTCTATTGAGACGACAGAGTCAAAGAATACTGTAAAGCTAGAAAAAAATCATGTAGAGTGATGGATTTTGCTCTCTGTTTTCCTCGTAGAATTATCATCTGGTGAGGATCATGTGCATTGTAACAATTGATGGATTTAACCTACATTGTGAAGTAGGGAACTGTTTTTCAGCCACTCAGAAGAGTTAGTTGGGAAAGATCCTGGTGATGACTTTCCCTTTGAAAGACAACTGGAATACTCGCTATAGTTAACATAATCAGGTTTGCCTTGTGTCCTGGTTATTATTAAAGTTTATTTGAATCATCCGGCATATTACCCTCTTTCTGGATGTGGAAGATGAGTTGCTTATGATTGTAGTTCCATTCTATCGAGCTTTGGAACTTCAGCAAGGGTTGCCCTTTGTACCCGAAGCCTTGTTGGTTCTCAATTGGCATGCGGCCTTAACATCTTGATGATTACAGGCATGACTAACTGGAGTTGTTAACACTGGAATGATATCATTGGATTTGTCCTACTTTTGGTTGACAGGACCCATCTGGTCAACCTGCCACATTGCTTGGCATTTACGTCATAGCAGTACTGTAGCAACTCAAGGCAAGACTAGTTGTACAACACATAACCTGAGCACTATGGGGAAGTGTGTCTGTTATATGCAACCATCTTGTAATCACATGTAGTGAGTCAAATTGGTTGAGGAGTTGTATCTATAATCATGCACGTTTGCAGGAGGATAACAAAAAGTATTGTCTATTTGTCACTTGTGACTATATACTTCACCTTTGCTTTTTGAATTCCTGTGCTGGCTTTGGGATCATTGACGAGGATATCCTCTCCCTTAGATGCTTGATTGTCCATCATCACTCGACGATTGCAGAGGTTGTAGAATCGTTATTGCATGTTACTGCTGCTGTTTCACATGTTTGGGGATCGCAGCATTCCCTTGTCAAAATCGGAAAGGTTATGAGCAAATAAAATGGTATTACATCGCATCTGCTTGTAACCTGGGAAGAAATGCTGATAGCTGTTATCCACCAGGTGGAGTCCAGGACAACCTTGTGCAAGTTTGCAGTCAGCACTTGCATATATGCTGTTGATGCACCAGCCTTCCAGATTTCATTCTGAACACTCAAAGGAGTTATTTTGGATGTGCAAACTAGATAAGAAAGTTATCGTGTGATATATAACTTTTTTTTTTTAAAAGGCAATTGATAAACAACTAAAACACAAATAATGAAATGAAAAATAATATGTTTAAGACATTTGGAGACATACTTAGAGTCATACAGCACACAACAAAATGGCGGCACGGTGGCGCAGCGGTAGAGTTGCTGCCTTACAGCGAATGCAGCGCCGGAGACTCGGGTGCGATCCTGACTACGGGCGCCGTCTGTACGGAGTTTGTACGTTCTCCCCGTGACCTGCGTGGGTTTTCTCCAAGATCTTCGGTTTCCTCCCACACTCCAAAGACGTACAGGTATGTAGGTTAATTGGCTGGGCAAATGTAAAAATTGTCCCTAGTAGATGTAG
Organism: Rhinoraja longicauda; assembly: GCF_053455715.1. Taxonomy (NCBI): domain Eukaryota; kingdom Metazoa; phylum Chordata; class Chondrichthyes; order Rajiformes; family Arhynchobatidae; genus Rhinoraja; species Rhinoraja longicauda. Next base: position 32,792,994 of record NC_135965.1, read on the forward strand.
GATAGTGTTAATGTGCGGGGATCGCTGGGCGGCGCGGACCCAGTGGGCCGAAGGGCCTGTTTCTGCGCTGTTTCTCTAAATCTAAAAAAATACCCCAATAAACAGTCCCTTCAGCCCAGCAAGTTCATTTAACTGATTAGTTAACCATTACAGTAATTAAAGTGAGGTAAAAAGATAAAACATTTACATTCATGAACGTTTTTAATGTAAACCAAATGAATGGGGCCAAGTTACATGCACCAGCAATGACCACGATAAATGTGAGGGGCCAGATAGGAAGTGTATCCAGTCCCTAAGATCAGTAATTTACAGAGAACGCTTGGACTAAGTGGTAAATTGAGAGGCAGAGGAAAAGCTCAGTTATACCTGCAACTAATACCCAGCACATTCCATACTTGCTACAGGACATAGTGGAAGTTCGAAACACACTGCTTAGTTTAGAGATACAGCCCGGAAACAAGCCCTTCTTCCAACCGAGTCCGCACCGACCAGTGATCCTGGCACATTAACACTATCCTACACACACTAGGGACAACTTATATTTATACCAAGTCACGCAACCTACAAACCTGTACGTCTTGGGAGTGTAGGAGGAAACCAGATCAGCCGGAGATAACCCACTCAGGTCACGGGGAGAAGGTGCAAACTCCATATAGACAGCACCCATGGTCAGGATCGAAATCAGGTCTCTGGCACTGTAAGGCAGCAACTTTACCGCTGCGCCACCGTGCCGCCCACTGACGCAGATAATTTTAGAAAGTAACACTAATCTATACTTAACTGATGGTTCTCTGACCACTGACTAGTGGTCTGAATAATCCAATCCATTGTGCAGTCTAGATCAATTGTTTTCTTAACTACATTATAGAGACACTCGTAGTGATAGTAATAGATATAGATTTTAAAATATGTTGGCAGTGATCTACTGTATCTCCATCACTGAGTTCTTCGAAATGCAAAGGAAACCATTTCAAATACTAACTACATTGATAATCATAACCATTCTTTTATAAATGGTTGCTTGAACAAAATCACAGAGTAAATCCTTGAAAATATAAAAGCAAACTGTTTCAACGGTGGTGCAGTTGACAGCCATTTGCTTTGAATCAGAATATCATGTGTTTACCATCCTTCCAGAGGTTTGCATATGCAATTGAGACACACTCCAGTGAAGCGCTGAGGGCATGTTTTAGGCCCTACCCTTTGGATGAGGAGTTATATCAAGTCTCCATATGTGCTCTTGAATTTTCTATAAAGATTTTGATGGTGTGATTTGAGGAACATTTTGTGGAATTCTGCTTGGATTTACACCAGTGTAAACATATTATCTTGCCCTCATCACATTACAGTTTGTGAGACCAATCCATGCACAAATTGGCTGCCACATTTCTCTGCACTTCTACACTTGCCACAGAAGGCTGTGGAGGCCAAGTCAATGAATATTTTTAAGGTGGAGATGAACAGATTTTTGATTAGTAATGGTGTCAGGGATTATAGGGCGAATATAGGAGAATGGGGTTTAGAGGGAAAGATAGATCAGCCATGATTGAATGGCGATCTAGACTTGATGGGCAGAAGAGCCTTATTCTGCTCCTAGAACTTATGAAGTTATGAACTAACTGGTCATGAGTATTGAATTGACTGAAAAACACCTTGGGGCAGCTCATGGCCACAAAACAAAGAAGTCAATTCCTCTATTTTTTTACTTCCTTGTCTTCATTCTTTCCCTTTCACCAGTAGAATCTTTCTTCGTGAAATTTTCTTCACCGAAAAGTGTCAATTTCAAGAGATGGCCAACAAGATATAAGTCGTCCATTTTTGGCAGTGTTATTTCAAGACATGTTTATTCATGAAATAACCTTTTCTTAATTGCTAATTCAGCACACTCTAAAATTAAGTTTAGCACGAAGTTCACCCATGCCAATATTTAACTGTTAACTTATAGATTTAAATCAGTCCTTCACTACTATTTTATTCATAGCAGAACACAAGAACATTCTTCCCTGATGAATTTGTCATGTGATTTCTCCAGCGCCCATTATGTGCAATATAGGTCCTCCTGAATTATGGACACCCCATACATAGAAACATAGAAAATAGGTGCAGGAGTAGGCCATTTGTCCTTTCGAGCCAGCACCTCCATTCAATCTGATCATGGCTTTTTCCCCATATTCCATGATTCCCTTAGCCCTAAGAGCTAAATCTAACTCTCTCTTGAAATGAATGAGCATTTGGGAGATCAGCAGGATGGATGGTGATGGCTGTTGCTGGACTGCAGACATCCTCTGCCGGCCGGGGATGGTGCATGTCTGTGTGCCTTCTCTCCACTCCACTCCAGGCACCACTCAAACGCAACAATCAGAATCTGGGTGGTGCCGTGCCGAGCAGAGCTGGCAGCACTCAGATGTACTCGCTCATTCAGCGAGTTGGTGAGGTTGGCTGGAGGCTGCTCTTGCCGTGCCTGCTTGCTCCCCCTTTGCACTTGTTTCTCTGATTATTTTGTGGATTATTACATAGATTATTTGAGGTGTTAAATGAAAAGGGAACAAAACCATCGAATAATGGAATTATTTTTAAAAATCACAACACAGAATGAGGCCATTTGGCCCCTCATCCCTAGCTGGTCAAAATTAAAGCAACCAAACTTGATTTCTGCACAATATGTAACTCTGCATATCACAGATATATGAAAGAATCCCCAAGTACTTTTTAAATGTAATCATGCGATTGATTCCATTGGCTGGAGTTTCACTGTATTCTGTTTCTGTTGAATGTCAATGCTAAAGTGATGCATAATTTCATGTGTTACATCGGGTCAATGTTTTTAAATTTATGGAATGCTGTTCTTCAAAAATTCAAATGTCTACCCAAACATGGAAACTTTGATTTAGAAGCAAATGCTTTACTTACGTTTTCACAGAATAAGAATCAAGCTTTCTGAACAGCGAGGCATATTTTCTAGGTATTACATTTGATGAATACTTGAAGACCATGCAAGCTCTAATGTGTGTGTGCACTGTGTGTAAATGAATTCCTTGTATTCATTACATCCAATGGGCTAGATCAGGAAAATCTGCCCCTTATGGTAAGTTTCCTTGGATGAAATACAGCAGTTTCTCCCTGTTTGGTATTTACATCAGAACAGCACAGTGGATTTATTCTACACAATCAGATTCAAAAGGTTATTAAGCTTTCAAACCATGACTGGGATTTTAATATTGCTTCCAGGCATTGACCGACCATTTTAAAATTATATCTTGTTAGATTTTAAAATGTAACGTTGTGGCACCTCATAATAGAAATGTTTGTTTAATAATGCAATTAAGTTACTAGTTATTAACATTTTAAATTCAGTGGCAGAATAGAGATACCATAGCAACCTGTGACATCACAGCAACTTGTGGTGCATTGCATGATTCTTGGTCTCTTTACGATAGCGGGGGGGCAGTATTGGCTGGCAATATTACGTGCGTCTTTGAAATGACAGAAATCACAAGACTCTGGGTACAGGATGAAAGACAAGGCATCAGTTATATGTAGTCATTGGTTAAAATGCTAATTCTTTATAAAAATGAATTAAATCATTATCAGTTTTTTCTTGGCCGCAAAACAGAACAGATTTTGTGTTTGAACTTTCGAAATCAGAAAATAAATGTAGCTTCCACCTGGGAAACCTCTTCTGAGATCCTGATTAGATGCTTTTGATGCTCAAAATTTTTTTTGCTGTCAAGGGAGCCAGACCAAGCTGGTCAATACACTGCCAACATATGCCACCTCGAGGAACAAGCTAAATCACCAGCATGGATTCACAGTTTGATGAGCTTTATTTTTGTTCTTCAACGTCATCTCCTTTAGCGAACTTAGGACATTTATCAGGGTAAATGATTTCTGGGAAAGTATCATCCCTGTGCACATTTAACTACCTTCACCATGCAGTACAGCTTTTATTGCCACTGTCTGTGAGACGTAGAATATAGAACCATACAGCACAGATAGACACAAAAAGCTAGAGTAATGTTTCGGGTCGAGACCCTTCTTCAAATGGGTCTCGACCCAAAACGTCACCCATTCCTTTCTCCAGCTTTTTGTGTCTGTCTTCGGTTTAAACCAGCATCTGCAGTTCCTTCTTACACATACAGCACAGGAACAGGCCCTTCAGCCGACAATGTCTGTGCCAAATGTGATGCCAAAATAAATTAATCTCGTCTGCCTGCACATATTCCTTACCCCTCCATTCCCTGCATATCCATGTGCCTCCCAAAAGCCTCTTAAATGCCACTATCATATCTGCTTCCACCACCATTGCTGGCAGCATGTTCCAGGCACTCACCATCCTCTATGTAAAAAAAAACATACCCTACACGTCTCCTTTGAACGGTGCCTCTCTCATGTTAAAGCTATGCCCTCTAGTCTTTGATATTTCCATGCCAGGATAACATTCTGACTGTCTGTCCTATATATACTCTCATAATTTTATATACTTCTATCAGGTCTCCCCTCAGCCTCCTGCATTCCAGGGAAAGCTACCCAAATCTGCCCAACCTCTCCTTATAGCTAGTATTCTCTAACCCAGGCATTATACCCCAACCATCTTTAAAAATTGCCCCCCCCCCCCCCCCCCCCCACACCTTAAAGCTATGGCCTCTCGTCTTTGAATTTCCACGCTGGGGAAAAGGTTCTGACTGTCTACGCTATCTATGCCCATGCTTTCTGTTTTAAAGAACCCTACCCCATAGAAGGGTGAATGGTGTTTACAGACTGTTATTTAGCAGTTCCTAATAAAGTTAGTTTGTATTCTTTTACAAATAATGCAATGTGACCTCTATTGTTAGTGTTGGTGGACTGAAAGCTTGGAGATTATGAAGTACAGGTCAAAATGATGGCATGGAGAGCTAGCATCCATGCAATTCAGATTAAAACGTGCTGTGGAGTGTTGGGTGGGTGGGGGGGGGGGGGGGGGGGGGGTGAGGGGGGAGGATGGTGGAGTTGGATGGGGAGGGTGGAGAATTAAGCCGGGACTTCCAGACGATATTTAGAGATTTTCTTTCATGTTCGATCAGTTTCCTGAGTGATAATTTCTCCCACAAAAAGCAGGTGTCCAATAACCTTATTATGGCGACCCAAAGTGTTCTGCATTCTTAACCAAACAGGTAAGCATTTGGGCTTGCCTTAAAGGTAAGGCATCTGACAATTACTGAGATATTTTCTGCCAGAGGGATTTAGATTTAGGAATGCATTGGCATGTTGCAACTGTGAGTAATGATATACTGCCAAAATCATTCTGAGTGACTAAAAGGCCACCCTTGGAAGTTAAGCATTCAAATTTGTAAAACTTATTGGAGTCCTATTATTTTCCTGTGATTAAACATGAAACTGAACTCTGTTAGAAAGTACTTGATAAAGTGGCGCACTGAGAGGGGTCAATGTATATTTAATTAATGGGCCTTTGCTGCAATATTCTATTGTGTAGGAGGCGAAATGCTTCACATGATGGAACTGGCCTAAAATACTTTGTGCATACAAAGCCCTATACCCCACTGGTTCCACGTTTTGTGGGGAGAGGGAATTATATTTCAAATTAAGTAGCTGTGCAAATCTGGGCTTTTGCAAAGAGACAGCCTCATTGATCTCAGGGCTACCGTAAGGCTACCTGAATATCTCCAAACACTAGCCTTACAAGCTGAGCAGTGGTAGAGTTAGTGCGGTGCCACGGTGGTGCAGTGGTAGAGTTGTTGCCTTACAGTGCCAGAGAACTGGGTTTGATCCTGACTATGGGTGCTGTCTGTGTGGAGTTTGTACCTTCTCCCTGTGACTGCGTGGGTTTTCCCCAGGTGCTCCGGTTTCCTCCCACATTCCAAAGACGTACAGGTTTAGAGGTTAATTGGCGTTGTTAAAGATTGTAAATTGTCTCTAGTGTGTAGGATAGCGTTACTGTCTGAGGATCACTGGTCGGCGTGGACGACGTGGGCTGAAAGGCCTGTTTCCATGCTGTATCTCTAAACTAAACTAAACTAAGTTCATACATGTATCAAGCAAAAATAAATGAAAGGTAGCAGTTAATAATCAAGATTTTAATTATGTAAAGATGACATTTTCTAAAAAATAGAACAATTTTAATTTATCACTAACTCTATATGCTATTTTCAGCACAATAGTTGATGTAATAAATTGCAAACAGTTATTTGAACACTGCCAATTGTATTTTTTAAACCAGATGATCTTGCATCAAAGCAGCGCAAATAGCTGCTTAATATTATTAAGATAACTAATTCAAGAAAAAAAAAGTATATGGGAAATTTTTTAAACAAGAGTAGACATTTTGTGGATTGTATTTTGATGGGAGGTCGTTGACCTGAAATGTTTACACTACTTTCCTTCTCCTCGACTCCACCTGCCCTGTTGACCCAATCTTTATTGTTTATTGAGTTGATTTCAATTCCTTATAATCTCTCTGATTGGCAGCTCAAAATATCTTCTATATATCTTTATTCAATATGGATTATTGCCATTGCAGATATGCAATGGAAGATGCTGACCATCCTCAGGAACGATGCTACTGATTAGTTTAGTTTAGTTTAGACATACAGGACGGAAACAGGCCTTTCGGCTCACCGGGTCTGCACAGATCAGCATCCCCCGCATATTAATATTATCCTACACACACTGGGGACATTTACCAAGCCAATTAACTTACAAATCTGTACGTCTTTTGAGATCTCGGAGAAAACCCACACGGTCATGGGGAGAACGTACAAACTCCGTACAAACAGCACCCGTAGCCCGGATTGAACACAGGACTCAGGCGCTGCAAGTGCAGTAAGGTAGCAACTCTACCGCCTCGCCACCGTGCTGCCCTGATTATACAATAAATAAATGTAATTACATGATAAGTGAATCAGGAAAGAAATTGCTTCCTCTTTCAATGAGGGTTGAACAGGCTCTTTGACACAGGACTGCTATATATATGCATGTGCATGTGTAAGCCTGTGTTTGAGACTGTTAACAGATGTTTAACTCACCTCTGGGAAGAGAATTCTAATTATATGATGATAAAAATGCAGCCATTAACGTGGTTTCTTGCAACGCTGTTGAATCAGCCAAGCACAAAAATCAAATAAAAATTAATTTGTCCAGTTTGCACAAAGAACAAAATGCTTCATGCCATTTCCTTTCAGTTTTCAGAAAATTTGCATCACAACCAGCTTATTACCGTAAGACCTGTGAAACGTCAACCTAATTCTTTTCTTTCCAGACCATTTTTGTGCTGATAAATCATTGACTGCTGCACTAATTTAATAAAGTCTTCAACCTTTTCACACATAGTTGAAATATGAATGGGCTGTCAAGCTTGGTGAATACATTAGTTTTGGAATAGCATTGAACTTTTATGTTAATCCCATTGTCACTTACCATTTATTTAGAAACATTTATATAATCCCTTTCTCACATCTTAATTTTGTCATTTTGCATAATATCTGGCTTCTGCGTTCTCTCCTATTATCCTCCAGTTCACTTTTTTTTGTAACAAAGCTGCTGCTCTTTGTTTTCCAAAACTTGCAAGTCCAGCACGTTGCAGTATCTCCTGTTCGGCTCATTAAATGTCAAATGGCAGCTCAGCTACCCAGAGATGAGAAGCAGAATTACTAACCATTGGTCAGCTTTAGTGGAAATATATGAAGTGCTTAAGATGTGCAATGCTGAAAAAGAAGTTAGCTCTATTGTCTGTGACTAGGCATGATGGTGCAGCGGTAGATTTGCTGCCTTAAAGCACAGGAGACCCGGGTTCGATCCTGACTACAGGTGCTGTCGGAGTTTATACGTTCTCCCTGTGACCACGTGGGTTTTCCCTGGGTGCTCCGGTTTCCTCCCACGCTCCAAAGATGTACAGGCTTGTTGGTTAATTGGCTTATTTAAAAATGATAAATTATCCCGAGTGAGTAATGGGGATCGCTGGTCGGTGCGGACTCGGTAGGCCAAAGGGCCTGTTTCTGTGCTGTATCTCTCTAATCTCCAATCTCCAGTACGCACCCAATTGGCCTTGGCCCATTGAGCATGTTGTCCAGGCTGACACTGCTATGTAGTTTTGGGAGGGAACTCCATGAGTGACGATTTTTAACTGTCTTTATAGATAAATATAGTTTTTTATCTCTCCACCATTTCCACAAAAATGACCAGTTTTTTAACCCTCCACCATTCCCACCAAAAGAATAATGTAGTTTAGATCATTTAGTTTATTGCAGTGTGGGGAACTTTGCAGAGGGATTTAATGAGTGATATCCAACGTGTTTAGTTAACCTATACATTCTACTGTGTATACCTTGTAACTTCTAGATCAAAATAAGTCTAAGTATAGAGTTTACTCAGGTATGGAAAGCTTGAGATTTTAAAGAAAAATTACATCGATTTTTAAATAATTTGTGGTAAGAAATTTCATAGGGCTGATGCACTTCTGTGAAGGACCTCGTCAGAATTTTCATTTTTTAGCATTTGAGGATTTATGGAACTTTTGTTGCTGTTTAGGCCGAAACTTCTGCTGATAATGGCATAACTGTGATTCAATCTCAAATCTGCAAGTGCAGTGTAAGTCTATTACATTTGTGCTTTACTGACACAAATATTTAAACTCAGCCAAGCACTGAACAGTGTAATTAATACATCTGGCATGCTGAACCACATGCTGAGGTTTGCTTATTCCTTTACTCTCCGTACTTAATTTTGCCTATTCCTCCCTGCAAGCACTGACCTCTTGCTGAGATGCACCACAACGAGTGTTTGGTGTCTTCTGGCCAGAGGTGTAAGTAAGCTAATATGGTAAGAAAATGGCAAACCCTTTGATTTAACGGACCTCTTTATAACGGATTTCAGTTATGGCGGACAGCCCTGCTGACAGCTGCCGACACTATCCCCGGGACATGGGTATAGTATAGACTTTCAGGGTTCTACCATAGACACCACCCCTGGCTCACACTGCCTCCCTGGCCATTTGCTTACAGTCCAGGCTGCCCATGCCACTCCAGGCTCCCACCCCCTCTATGGCCACTTCCAGGCCGCGCCTTCCACCACCGCCACCGCTGACCCTTACCTGCATTCCGGCCACATGCGGGCCATGACCAATGACTCCATCAATCCTTGCCTCTCCCCCCAGCCGCCAGTAAGTGGGGTCGTCAACTCACCTGGACTCCAGGTCCAGTTCCAGACAGAGAGTCTGAAGAAGGGTCTCGACCCGAAAGGTCACCTATCCATTTTCTCCAGAGATGCTGCTTGACCTGCTGAGTTACTCCGGCACTTTGTGTCTATCTTTGGTATCAACCAGCATCTGCAGTTCCTTTTTATTACATTAGGTAATGACATCAGGTTAAACTTGTGCAAAGACGACTCCACCTACGACTCCCTCAGCTGATAAACCAATTACTGAAAACAATTTGGATAAGAAATCAAAGATATCAAGGATGTTGACCGTACCCAAGATAGCTGATTTCATTGTCCATCAACAGGAATGAATAGTCTATATTGCTTCTGCCTGACTTATTCAAGACTTGAATGATGTTGCTGTGGGGGCTCTGCACCTGATGATGAGTGGACCAACATAATGAATAAACCCATGAGACAACAGCATAATCCAGTTGTACCTGCATCTATCCATGATTGTTGGACCATAGCATAAAGCTGGCAATCATAATTCACTATGGCCCATCATATCCACAATCTCACAGTGTGAACAAGTGATTGATGATCGGTGCTGACTCAATGGGCCGATGGCCCTGTTTCCATGCTGTCTCGATGAATTAATCAAAGAAGGGTTTGACAAGCATATCAGAGCAGCAGCAGACATCCTTAGAAATAAATAACCAACCTGGTTCAGCTACACAGGTTGACATACATGATAAACAGCAAAATCGGCACACAATTACTTCAGTGGAGTGATCCCATAGCCGATGACACCCAGATTTAAGATCTGTGGTTCTGCCACATCTGGTTGTGAATGCTGAGGGAATTAATCAGGTCAATAAAGGAATGCTGAGGGAATTAATCAGCTCATGGGCATCCCTATTTTCAGTGATGGTGGAGCCAAGCATGCAAATACGAAAGCCAATTTGGAATAGGACATGGCAGATATATTACAGGAGAAGACAATGCAGAAAACTCTCATAAATTGTAGTACAATAGGTCTGGAGAATAAGGAGTGAAATGACTGTCAGTTAAAAAAACAGTGATAGTGAAGAAAATAATGGGACAGAAAATCAATACATCCATGGGATTAGAGGACCTGTTTCCCAAATGATAAGGGGACAGTGGATGCTCTGACTGTGAGCTTTCATCAATTCTAGAACACAGCTGAGAAGAAAGCAGCAGCAACCTCATTATTTAAGAAAGGAGCAAGTGAGAAACTGGGAAACTAAAGAACGTTTAGCCTAACATCAGTCATTGGGAATATGACTAGCAATATCATTAGGAATATTGCTAGAATCTGCTAGATTGCTGGAATATTGCTTTAATGGCTAGAAGTGCTATTAAAGAAATGGTAATCAGAAACATTAAAAAATAATAATTACATTCTATGTCAATTATTTGGAAGAGGAGATCAAGTATCATATTTTCAATTTTGCTGATGATACAAAACTAAGTAATGCTACATGCAGAGGGATGTCAGTAGGATTCATCCACTCTCACTCTCTGAGAAAATGAGCAAGGGCATGGCAAATGGATGAAGTTGTGGGAAAATGTCAAGTGAAGCCGAGTTTATTGTCATATGCACAAATATGGTGAGGTACAGGAACAATGAAAATCTTGCAACACCATTACAGGCACATAAACTCAGATTAATACACAAAAACATCAAAGATACATAAATTATACAAAAGACAGTGAAAAGAAGCAGATTGCAAAAGAAAACAAGATATTAGTGTGAAAATGTGCAATTAGAAAAGAATTTCATCGTAGTGCAAGATGTGGTCTACAGTGCTTTGTTGCCTAGTCATTCAAATTGGTAGGAAAATGTAGAAAGGTGGAATATTATTAAATGGGGAGTGAAGGCAAGGTGAAGACGCTCAGGGGGAGTGGAAGTATTTATTCATCATTGAAAGTTAAAATGGAAATACAGCAAGTAATTAGAAAGGCAAATCATAGGTTAATCTGAAGAAAGATCCCGACAGAAAACTTTAACTGTCTTGTTTCCTCTGTAGATGTTGCCTAATCTGTTGAGTTCCTCCAGCACTTTTTGTTTTACTCAGGATTCCAGCATCTGTAGTTTCTTATGTCTCGAAGGCAAATTGTATGCTGGTCTTTATTGCAAGAAGATTTGAGCACAGGAGGAAAGGTGTTTAACTACAATTGGATGTGGCCCTGGTGGGACTGCACCGTGACATTTCTAGTTTCCCTAACCAAGGAAGGATAGATTTGCAATAGAAGTGCAATAATGGTTTACCAAATCCGGAATAGTAAAATTGTTCCATGAGGAAGGATGAAGCAGGCAGGACCTACACTCTGTGGAAGTTAGAAGAATGAGAAGTGACCTCCTTGAAATATGTAAAATTCTTTGAGATCTCTGTGAAAATACAAAATCGGATTAGTATAGCAGTGGTTTAAGTAGGTGCTTGAACAGTCAGCATGGACTCAGTAACCCAGAGTCATGTTTTCATGCTGGATGACTGTATGACTTTAGGGATTGTCGGAATAGATGTGGGGAGGATGAATTTCCTGGCCAAGGAGTCAAGAACGTGGAGTCGCAGTGTCAAAATAAGAGGTTGTTCATTCAGGATAGAGAAAGGAAGAATTTTCTTCATCCAGATGGTAGTCAGTTTTTGAAATTCTGTGCCTTAGATGTTTATTCACAGAGTGAGTTCAAAGTAATGAATGAACATTTTTAGATATTTTGAAGGAATATAGTCAGTGCAAAAAAATAGCACAGGAGTAAAATATTGACAATGACTTTGCTAAAATATTGACAATGACTTTGAGAGGGTAAGTGGACACTTCACTCTTCTATTTCTTACGTTCTGAGTTTCCCAAGTTGAGTTGTTATGAGAATTCCATATGAATGATTCATCTTTGTCTCTTTTTGAGGTCTGTATTATAATGAATGTAATTCTTCAATCAATTCACTTCACACTGGGTGATATCAGGAAACAGTGCACAGTGCACTGTAAAGTCTCAGAACCTCAATAACATCCACAGTTATAGTGGTACAGTCTTGGGCTCCAGGTCTAGTGGGGGATATCAAACGAGAACACTTGAATCAAGTAAACAAAGTTAAGGGCCTGACCCACTTAGGCGATTATAAGGCGACTGCTGGCGACTAGGCTGTCGCCGAACGTTCGCCAGGGTGTTGCGGGCGTGATCGTGAGGAGTCTTCAATGAATCGTAGCGGATCTCGGCGCATTGCGGAAAAAATTTCCAGATAGAAATTTCTCGGCAACAGCTGGCTTGTCGCCAGTTATTGTAGCTTATTGCGGGCGCTGTCGCATGCTGTCCCCAGGTTTGCTAGGTTGTCGCAGATGTATTTAGAAGCGCGTAATATTAAATTAAGAAAAGGCATTTGAAGATACCAGAAGATAGTTTTGTTTAACCAATTTATTTACCGTCAGGACATTTGACAGGTAGATTGAAGCCGACAGTATGACGGTCAGGTAAGCGTGGTAATTTTGCGATGTTTCCGAAGACGGTGCAATCTCTTAGCCAGGTGCTAGTTTCACAAAAAAAGTAACTTGTATCGACCTGACTCGGCATTGTCGTGGTCATTGTCGTAGGGTAAAAGAAAATGTTGGCGATCTGCTACGACTTTAACAGTCGCCAGCAGTCGCCTAAAAAATCGCCTCGTGGGACAGGCCCTTGAAAAGTTGCCTAAGTAGGTTCTGTCCACAAAAATCAAGATAAATCAGGTAAATTATGCTCCTCTTATCCTCTATCTGTTCCAATTATGCTCTGCCATGTTCCAATTGTCAATAAGAAAATATGTAATTGATAGATGCATTAAGTATCTATGTTACTGAATAACCTGGTCACGAATGCTCAGTTCAGGCCCATCATACAGTTGTAGTATGCTGCTCCACACCTACGTTCTGTACATAAGCCAATATTGGTAAATATCGATCCAAAATGTCACCCATTCCTTCTCTCCAGAGATGCTGCCTGTCCAGCTTTTTGTGTTTATCTTTGGTTTAAACCAGCATCTGCAGTTCCTTCCTAGGCAAATAACATGTTTGTTTTCCTAACTTCACTAACTTAATCTTTCTACATTTATATCTTTGTAAAAATGAACCTTGGTATCTTTCAGTTCCTATGCATTTCTCACTATCAATGTCTTGATCTCACACTTCTGTGCATTAATTCCCATTTGCTGTTATTTTATTGCCCACCTGAATGGTCCAATGTGGAGAGTTACTCCAGCCTTTTGTGTCTACCTTTGGTCCAATGATATCTTCTAGCTCATTATCTTTCCCTTGAAACCATGGATCTTTATTTTTCTGATGAACCCACCTTATGGGACTTTTGTTAAAAACCTTGCTAAAACCCATGTAAACTACATCAAAGGAACACAAGGTGCTGGAGTTAAGGGCCTGTCCCACTTAGGCGATTTTAAGGCGACTGCCGGCGACTATGGTGTTGCCAACAGTTCGCCGGGGTGTCGCGGGCATGATCGTGAGGAGTCTTCCAAAGATCGTAGTGGATCTCGGCGTGTCGCTGAGAAATCAAACGGTTTGAAATTTCTCAGCGACAACTGGCTTGTCGCCAGGTATCGTTGCTTATTGTGGGCGCTGTCGCATGCTGTCCCAAGGTTTGATAGGTTCTCTTAAGGTGCATTTAGAAGCACATAATATTAGAATAAGTAAAGTCATTACAAAATACCATAAAATGCTTGGGTTTAACGAATTTATTTACCGTCAGGACATTTGACAGGTAGATTGGAGGCGACAGTTTGACGGTCAGGTTATGTTTTTGGCCTCAGCCATTACATTTAAAGTGGGCTCCAAACCCAGATATTCAACCCAGAAACTAGATATGCATCTCCCTTACATTTTCAAAGAATGCCCACACACTTTTCACAAAAATCCACTGAACCATTTTTTTAATACAGCTATTAGTAAACTGGAAGTAAATCCGGTTTATTCCTTGTTACAGTGAAGCTTGGTTTTTAAGTAACCCATACAAGGTGTTATAGTTCAAAACTCTCGTACTTACCGACTTGTCAGTGATTTCAGCAAAAATTAGGACGCCGAAGCATTGACAACATGGGAATTTATGCAATGTTTTTGGCCTCAGCCATTACATTTAAAGTGTGCTCCAAACCCAGATATGCAACCCAAAAACCAGACATACATCTCCCTTACATTTTCAAAGAATGCCCACACACATTTCACAAAAATCCACTTAACCATTTAAAAAATTTTTTTTTTAATACAGCTATTAGTAAACGAAGTAAATCCAGTTTATTCCTTGTTACAGTGAAGCTTGGTTTTTAAGTAACCCATACAAGGTGTTATAGTTCAAAACTCTCAAGTACTTACTGACTTGTCAGTGATTTCAGTGAAAATTAGGACGCCGGAGAAGCATTGACAGCGTGGGAATTTTTGCGATGTTTCAGAAGACGCTGTAATCTCGACCTGACTCGGCATTGTCGTGGTCATTGTCGTCGGGTAAAAGAAAAGTTTGCCGATCTGCTATGACTTTGACAGTCGCCGGCAGTCGCCAAAAAAATCGCCTAAGTGGGACAGGCCCTTAACTCAGCAGGCCAGGAGGCATAGAAACATAGAAAATAGGTGCAGGAGTAGTCCATTAGGCCCTTCGAGCCTGCACTGCCATTCGATATGATCATGGCTGATCATACAGCTCAGTAGCCTGTACCTGCCTTCTCTCCATACCCCCTGATCCCTTTAGCAAAAAGGGCCACATCTAACTCCCTCTTAAATATAGCCAATGAACTGGCCTCAACTACCTTCTGTGGCAGAGAATTCCACAGACTCACCACCACATTAAAAAAATAAACATTAAAAAAATTTTTTTTTTTTTAAATTCTCATCTCGGTCCTAAAGACTTCCCCCTTATCCTTAAGCTGTGACCCCTGGTTCTGGACTCCCCCAACATCGGGAACAATCTTCCCGCATCTAGCCTCTCCAACCCCTTAAGAATTTTATATAAGATCCCCCCTCAGTCTTCTAAATTCCAGCGAGTACAAGCCCAGTCTATCCAGTCTTTCCTCATATGCAAGTCCCGCCATCCCAGGGATTAATCTGGTGAACCTTCCCTGTACTCCCTCTAAGGCAAGAACGTCTTTCCTCAGGTTAGGAGACCAAAACTGCACACGATACTCCAGGTGCGGTCTCACCAAGGCCCTGTACAACTGCAGCAAAAATCCTCTTGCTGTGAATGCCAACATACCATTCGCTTTCTTCACTGCCTGCTGCACCTGCATGCTTGCTTTCAATGACTGGTGTACCATGATACCCAGGTCACGTTGCATCTCCCCTTCTCCCAATCGGTCACCATTCAGGTAATACTCTGCTTTCCTGTTCTTGCCGCCAAAGTGGATAACCTCATATTTATCCACATTATATTGCATCTGCCATGCATTTGCCCACTCGCCTAATCTATCCAAGTCACTCTGCAGCCTCCTAGCATCCTCTTCGCAGCTAACACTGCCACCCAGCTTCGTGTCATCCGCAAACTTAGGGATGTTGCATTCAATTCCCTCGTCCAAATCATTAATATACACTGTAAATAACTGGGGTCCCAGCACTGAGCCTTGCGGTACCCCACTAGTCACTGCCTGCCATTCCGAAAAGGACCCGTTTATTCCTACTCTTTGCTTCCTGTCCGCCAACCAATTTTCTATCCACCTCAAAACTGAACCCTCAATACCGTGTGCTTTAAGTTTGTACACCAATCTCTTATGTGGGACCTTGTCGAAGGCCTTCTGAAAGTCCAGATATAACACATCGACTGGTTCTCCCTTTATCCACTCTACTAGTTACATCCTCGAAAAATTCTATAAGATTCGTCAGACATGATTTGCCTTTGGTAAATCCATGCTGACTTTGTCCGATGATTTCACCACTTTCCAAATGTGATGCTATCACATCTTTAATAACTGACTCTAGCATTTTCCCCACTACCGATGTTAGGCTAACTGGTCTATAATTCCCCGTTTTCTCTCTCCCTCTCTTTTTAAAAAGTGGGGTTACATTAGCTACCCTCCAGTCCTCAGGAACTACTCCAGAATCTAAAGAGTTTTGAAAAATTATCACTAATGCATCCACTATTTCTGAGGCTACTTCCTTAAGCACTCTGGGATACAGCCTATCTGGCCCTGGGGATTTATCTGCCTTTAATCCATTTAATTTACCTAACACCACTTCCCGACTAACCTGGATTTCCCTCAGTTCCTCCATCTCATTAGACCACCGGTCCCCTGCTATTTCCGGCAGACGGTTTATGTCTTCCTTAGTGAAGACAGAACCAAAGTATTTGTTCAATTGGTCTGCCATCTCCTTGTTCCCTATGATCAATTCACCTGTTTCCGACTGCAAGGGACCTACATTTGCCTTAACTAATCTTTTTCTCTTGACATATCTATAAAAGCTTTTGCAGTCTGTTTTTATGTTCCTTGCCAGTTTCCCCTCATAATCTATTTTCCCTTTCCTAATTAAGCCCTTTGTCCTCCTCTGCTGGACTCTGAATTTCTCCCAGTCCTCTGGTATGCCACTTTTTCTGGCTAATCTGTATGCTTCATCTTTTGTTTTAATACTCTGGAGAACATGGTAAGGTGAGGTTTCAGGTTGAGACCTTTCTTCAGACTACATGAAATCTGCTATTCACATTGACCCGTATCATCTTATTAAACAAACAGTCTAGATTTGAGAGTACTTAATTTTTCTAATGGGAATAGGCCTTTAAACACCATTTATATGTTGATTTCTGAAGGCAAGCTTGAAGAACTACAGTTAACAGGTGTACGGTGTAAAAATATCTTCTCAAGTTTTCTGTGTTAATTACAAAGTCCTCCTGGATCTCTGACAAGAAACAGCACAAACACTGTTTGATGTATGGTAAGGTTCTGAAATACTGGGATCCCTTTGTCTTTAAATTTAAGCACGTTTCATGGATACATCAACCAAAGTTTTAAAAGTTGATAATGGTAACTGGTAAACATTGGCATCCTTGATGTCAGTATTTTCATTAATTAACACCTAGAAATAATTGGAAAACACATGATAAAGCTGCACCTGTTAACACATTAAATACATTATTCCAGTCGTGAAACTTATTTACTACCATTTGCAGTTGATTGGCACTGTCTGCCTTCAACTGATGGAGTTTTTAATTTGCCATGTTACACTTCACAAAATGATTTACTCCTACTTTAACCGTGGCAATTTAAATTGTATAAAACTGAAGACCTCTTTGCCTTGGGAAGCTTTAAGATTTGCAAAGGAGAAACTCACAGTCAAGAGAAGGTTTTCCCACAGTTACATTGGACCATTTCCATCTCCACATCCGTACATCCTCTCTGAACATGGCACCTCTCCTCCTGCTATCCCTCGACAGTGAAGAAAGGATGCTGGAGTGATAGGATGGTTAACTTTCAAGAACAATGCAAATACGATTTTGTGTGTTTTTTGCTGTGAATTATGAAAAGTTGGATAATTGAAGATGGTCACAAAGCAATTTTAGGACAGCATGGTGTCACCCGGTAGAGCTGCTGCCTCACAGTGCCAAAGACCAGGGTTCGATCCTGACTACAGGTGCTGTCTGTATGGAGTTTGTATTTTCTTCCCTGTGACCATGTGCGTGCTCCAGTTTCCTCCCAAATTCCAAAGAGCTACAGGTGTGTAGGTTAATTGGCTTTGGTAAAGATTGTAAATTGTCCCAAGTGTGTAGGATAGCGTTAGTTTACAGGGATCGCTGGTTGGCGTGGACTTGGTGGGCCAAAGGGCCAGTTTCTCTGCTGAATCTCTAAGTTAAACTAAAGTAAACTAAACAATTCATAGGTTAGATGTGACTGTTTAAAACAAGATACAAAAAAGCAATAGAAACAATTGAACAAACTGTCAGCCACCAAAGAAGAACCCTGGCAGATTGGATAAATAATACATGACACAAAAGATGGAAACACACCTCCATCTGACACTATACTATTCTGTGAAAGTTAAGGTCAGGAAAGCCAAGCAAAGAAGTTGTTTTCTGGTTTTATTTCCAGCAAATGCTTGAGTGAGCACCTTAACAATACTGTCCACCAACAGACTAATGATGTTAGGATTTGCAAAAAGAAGTAGGTGAGTCCAAACAAAGTCTTTTATTTACAAAATGCTGGAGTAACTCAGCAGGTCAGGCAGCATCTCAGGAGAGAAGGAATGGGTGACGTTTCAGGTCGAGACCCTTCTTCAGACAATGAAGTTTTGACATTGTTTTGCCTAACAAAGTCTTGGTTAATACAAAATGCTGATCCTTTATTTTATATGAAACAATGTGGAGAGACGGTCCACTTAATTGGAATGTAGTTCCTGTTTAAAATTGATTAAAGTCAGTCAATTCTTGCTTTGTGATAAAGGCCCATGCAGTAGAATGGTGTCCTTCAAAGGATCCATGGACAGAACTTTTTGTCTTTTTTCATCTCTCCTCATAAATTTGATGTTGGATGAAAGTTTTGACATTGTTTTCCCACTTTTCGAAGAGTGCATGTGAGTGTAAACAAGACTGGTCACAGCACTAATCCTTATCAATCACCAATTCTATTATTTCCTTGCCTGAGCAATTATTTATAATCTCTACTTCTGTTTTCTGTACCAGATGGTGCTCGTTGTTCCTTGACCCTCACTTTCCACCTTCTGGCCTAATGGTTATCAGGTAGAACACAAGCACATAAATATATTATGCCGACATACCTCATCTTTGCAATGGTTTTTCAAAAGAATGGAATAAAATGGGCAACGCATCACTATTTAAAAATCTACATTGATAATTTAATCACTTTTATTTTATTTTATTTTTTCATTATATCTCTGTGTAAGGATTCCACATTGTTTATTAGCACTAGATGCCAAGATCATTGATCTATAGCTCTGGATTGTTTCAGTTCCCTCTTTTAATATAGAATTCATGTTAATCATCTGGCAGTAATTAATTTATATATGTTACTTTCTTTTTTTTATTGCAACGCAATTGAATAATACATAAAATCAACTGGATTTGCGTATGGTAGCATTTTGGTTAAATATCTGGAGTAGACTCAAGAGATTATTGATCTAGAAGGACGTTTGTGAATCCTAACACGGCATTTAGAGAATTCAAAATCAAGTAATCAAAATGGTCTGGATTTTAAAAAATAGTATTAGTACTGGTGACCATTAACCAACAAGGTTGTCATTTGGAAAGCTATCTGCCTCAATAATGTCCTTCAGGATGATCTGGTAAAGGTGACCACAGAAAAGGCCTACTCTGTTCAGTGGGCAATGAGACATTGTTTTTTGCCAGTGACATTCATATCCACAACATTAATCCAATACCACGAGAACACCAGGTCTTCGATGGAAAATAAGAAATGTGTATATCTTTTGGCCAAGCTCAGACATGATTTCAAAATCTTGAGACTTGAAAATTGCAAGATGGCACATGAGCGTGACAACTCTGCATGCTTTCCCAGAAATAGATCACAATTATCCACTAATCCATCCGATTTCTCATAGATGATTGCACTCATAGAATGATTTAACTGGGTAGCACCCAAAACAAAGCTTTTCACTTGGTACACGTGAACGTATTAAACAAAATTAAACTAGACTTTAGCATTGCTTGTGTATTTTTTTCTATGTAATATTAGCTTTCTTTGTTAAAGTTTATTTCATATCATTGGCTCTCCGGTTCCTCAGCATTTTACTCAGCTGCTTCTTGCTGCTTATGCTTATTTTAAATTGCTTGAACTTAAAATGCATTGGGAAGGCTAAAATGTTTTTCTGCATTATCTAACACAAACTCAATTCACTTGAGCAATAACTGGATACTGAAGAGTTACAGAGTATAATCAAAAAATATGTTGGAAATTTAGCCATCCAAAACCATGCATATATTTTGTGCATTTAATATAATTTTGTGCTTTCATTTATTGAGAAGATCCAGATAGTGTGAGATACTGTGAAAGACTTAAATTAACATTGTGCCACAGGTTATTTAAGCCATTTTAATTAAGAGATATACTATGATTAATCTTTAGTTCTTAACCTTGTAATGGTACTAATTGTGTTATCATGAATATAGTTGAACAAAGTAGGGTCATTTAAATATCTTTGTTTTCAATTATTTTCAATTATCTGTGAATCTGACAAACGAGATTCAATTATACTTTACTCCGTAGTTCCGTGGCCATGTTTTATAGTTGAATTGATAATGTGAGCCAATCTAAAGGTGGGCTAACTTACGTATTTCATAAATGTTATACCTTGACGGCAGATTCCATTTCAGATTTCTAATGCATATGAATTAGGAAAAATTGAAAATCAGTTTCTATTCTGAATCGCATTCCGTTCCCAGAATTATGAACACAGTATTGCCCATCTTATGGCTTTAGCATTCATGGGAGGTGTATATGATCGCAATTGAGAAATATTTTGAAAATATTAAAAATCACATTTGTCCAAAGAGGACCAATTTGCCTTTTGACATTTTTTAACACTGTACATTGCACCACCCTCTTTAATGAAGTGATTATTTTGCAGATTTCTCTGTGTGATCATTCCTGATGAAACACAAGAAGTTCCTACATAAAACATGCACATGGCCACACAGGTGTGTGGGCTTGACTCTTTATAACTTTCATGCCCCAAGTATTAATTTCCTGGATAGCTCCCAGTGGGTGAGCTAAACTTGGTCGTTACTCCAAGTCTTAGACCTTATCCTTCCTTTATCCCGCCCCCCTAACATCAGTCTGAAGAAGGGTCTCGACCCGAAACGTCACCCATTCCTTCTCTCCTGAGATGCTGCCTGACCTGCTGAGTTACTCCAGCATTTTGTGAATAATTACATTTATTCATGTTACATTTGTACTGCCTCGCCATTGATCAGACTTTGGAATGAATTGTTTCCAAACAATCAGTAGCATTAATGTAAGAGGTAAGCTAATTGTGTTGTCCTATAACAAAACCTAGACCCAGAGTCTGATGTGAAAGATTTTTTTTCTTCCCTACAGTGTTTTTGGAATTACATATGGATCAATATATCCAAAGGTGCAAAAAATCTTAACCGAGGAGCCATTTAGTTGATTCAGGGCAAATGCATCATTTTTCTTGTCATGCATGTTGATAATCCATCTTCTATGGAAGAAGCAAATACTGTATAAGCAACTGTCTGGCTGAGGGTTTATTGAGATATAAATGTCAACAAATTAACTGAGAGATTCTTGAAGTATTTTCTTCTTCTTGCGTTCGTTCATCCATCAAAAGTCACATACATTTTGATGGCCGCAAACATTACAAAGGTTGCATGTTGGCGCCAACAAACTCGCAAACTGCATGAGGTCCCTTAGAGGCAGACTGAGCTGCATTGATGGTTTGCGTCTCACTGCAACTGCAGGTCACAACTATTGTGCCATGTTGCCTCGTGATGTTTTGGGTATAACTGTCCAGATTCTTTCGTATTCCCCGAGAAGCTGTTCCACCCCAAATTGTATCTCCTGACCCCACCTCTTCCTCAGCAGTCACCGGGGATGAGGATAACTTGATTCTTTTGTGGGATCTAAGGTGGCTTAAGAGACTAATGTGGAAAGCACAGACTCTTCCAAAGATGGGGTAAGTGATGGCTGATGAGATGGGTATGTGGTTAGTTTGTCTGATGCTTCACAGGGCTTGCTGATGCATGACCTTCTCAGTAGCATGGGCCTGAAAATCCCATCAGTAAGTAAAGATGTTGTATTTCTTCAGTGAAACGTTTAAAGCACATCCTTGATTTGTTTTTCCCATTGGCACCCAGTAATCTTTTCCTGTGAGCTCAAAATCAAGTGACTGTTTTAAAAGCAAGCAGTCGAATAATGTGGCCTGTCTGACATAGCTAACTGAGTAAAACTAGCGTCATAGAATCTTAGAGAGTCATACAGCATGGAAACAGGCCCCTCAGCCCACTCTATCCATGCCAAACAAGTTGGCATTCTGGGCGAGACCCATTCACCTGCACTTGGTCCATAATCTTCGAAACTCTTCCTATCCGTATATCTGCCCAAATTATTTTTTTAAGTCATGATGTTATCTGTTTCTTTAGCTTCATGTGGCAGCACATTCCACAACATTCTGAGTGAAAAGTTGCCACAAAGGCCCCTCTGAATACATGGGAAGTTGACCTGGAAGAGCTTGCTTCTTGGTGGCTTGCTTCTCTTCCAATGGACTCGGAGGGTTTTGCGGAGACAGCACAGTGATATTTTCCCCCTGATTGGCATGCACAGTAGGAACTTCCATGCTGCTGTTTTGGGAGTTTCTTTGGCAATGGATCCTGATATCTCCTCTCAAAGAACATAGCGTTTTGAGGAAACAAGGAACTGCAGATGCTGGTGTACAAAAAAAGACACAAAGTGCTGGAGTAACTCAGCAGGTCAGACAGCATCTCTGGAGAACATGGATAGGTGATGTTTCGGTTTGAGACCCTTCTTCAGGCTGATTGTCGGGGGGGGGGGGGGATCTAGAGGTGGGGGGGGGGACGGGAGAAAACCTGGCAAATCTTAGGTAATAATCATCCTGTTACCGGCCAGGATTTTTCCTGCTCCCCTTTCTTCCTGGAAGGGTTTCTTTCCCCCAACGCACCCACAATCAGTCTGAAGAAGGGTCCCGTCCCAAAACATCAGCTATCCATGTTCTCCACCCATTGAGTTACTCCAGCACATTGTCTTATTTTTACAGTGTTTAAGGAAGGTCTTCTTCACTGGTTTGAACTCTGGAATCAGCATTCTGATTCAATGACAGGCAAATTCAATCATGCAGTACAAAGTTGGCTGCATTACAAGAAGAAACACTTCTCAGCAAAGAACAAATTATCCACATTGCAGGAGCCAATCATAAAAGCACAATCACAAATGTTGAAGGAGCTACAGATGTCGACTCAAATGGAACTACGAAATACTGAAAAAAATCTGAATTCTTGGCCATAGTAGATTGCAGTCATTTCATGCTACTGCTTCATCCCAAATCTATGTGCACTATAAATAATCATCCTAAGGTTTTCCTCGCTGCTTTCAGTGATATCAATCTTGAGAAGGACATTGATACAGATCCTCTTGGTAAATAGATGTGTTGAATCCCATGTCACAGAGTGTATAATGAAGCACAAATGTGGGCCAAACATCTAATTGTGTCAGTGTAGATCTTCTGACAGAGCTATCCAATTAGTTGCACTTCCTTTTTCTTGACCCATATCCCTTCAATGTTTCCTCTTCAATTATATAGTGGAAAATCTTAGTAAGTGAAAGTAACTTAGAAATCTTGTTTGCTCCACCTTTAATCAATGGCAGGCAATCAAACTTGCTGCGCTGAAAAATATTTCCTTATCTACAATTTTAATGTAATCACTTTCAACTTGTGTCCTCTGATTACTAACTACATGAAGACTGATCTTCCTTATTCACTCTCAGAACTATTCACGGTTCCCAATAATCTTTATTTAATATCTTTCATCTCCTTTGTCATACAGATGATCTCATGAAAGTAATTCCAACAGTCCGATCGATAAAGGCCACAGCACAGGAATCATTTGTAAAGATTCCAGTGAAATATAGTTTTACCAAATACGTGTATGCTTTCTGCATTAAAACGGTAGAAGATCGGGATTGGGATTGCAGAATCAAGAAACTGCAGATGATGGTTTACAAAATAGGACACAAAGTGCTGGAGTAACTCAGTGGGTCAGACAGCATTTCTGGAGAACATGGATAGGCGATGTTTTGGGTCTTCTTTGGACTGGGGTTGGTCAGAATGGGGATTGGTGCTTCATTTGGAAGTGATCTTCAAGCCAATCTTGCAGTAATGGTAGGTATAATCCTCAAAAATCTCTAAAGCATTCTGGAAGTGTCCAAACATCTCTATTGCAGATCGATAGCAACTATCGCATGTGCTTATATCGCATTATGATGATGAGTCATTTACATATTTACATACAAATATGGAAGCATATTTGCCCATCCTCAGTTAAAGTATTGCATAATTAGACAGCAATTACTGTTTTGATGCTTTGATTTTGAGTCTCTAATGTACTACTAGATCTGATAAATCTGTGAGATCTTGACTTAACTTACTGTTGACTCCTGTCTCCTTTGCAGTAGTTGGTTCCATATCCATTTCTGAAACAAATTCATTATTTTGCATTTACTCAATGTTTTGGCATGTCACTCACTGCAATTATTTGATTAGTATGAACAATTCACGCTAAGCGGTGTTTTGTACTGTAGTCTTGTATAATCTCAGTAATATCCAGTTTCTGTGCGTCACTCTTACTATATTTTCTTAATACTCTCATTTATTCTTGTTGTTTGAACTGTTTTCCCCAATAATGTTCAGATGTGAATTATGTTTTTGATTTTGTTCAAATTGCTAACCTTCCACTCTCTCCTCCAACAAAGCTGCAGTAAATCCCGGCATGTTAGAAGTCTGTAACTCAAAACAATGCTGATTGTGGCAGAATATGGCAGATTGTATGATACTTAAAGCAGAAACTAGCTAAAGAGTGATTCATGATCATGCTTGAACAAACTGAGAAAACTCGTCTCTGAAAGAATACTTCCAGACGTTTGGCTGCACCTTTGGTGGATGGATGACATGTGGAATTAATGAATTCCTCCTGCCCTTGCATCTTATAAAATACTCAAACTGGATTGACAGGAATTGAGGCCTGTTATCGGACAACTCTTAATGTATACCCCTGGTTCCATGAATAATTCTCAGCACTTCAATTGTACATTACCCTGGCATGTATGATCTCACATGTCTAACTTCAATGCATTTAGAATGAGTATTGATGAAGACCAACAAAAATGTCATTGCCTCTCATCAACGTAGATCCTTTGGAAATGTTATACTGGCCACGACTATGTCTGCAGGGGTCTGTACCTTTTACAGACTATTCATGGTGATACTATTTTCTTTAGGTCAATACCTACCTAGCTAATAGTCATAGAGTGGTACTATGTGGAAACAAGTCCTTCGGCCCAACTTGCCATGCCGATCAACATATGAAGCTTTTGCCAATAATTTACATTACTTTATATTGTAAGCTCAATTCATTTAAAATTTGGCATGGAGATCATTATTCTTTGTCCCCCCCCCCCCAGACACCTTTGATCAATTAATAATTTCTATTTTCATTTGAAAAATGGTTGCATGTCCATATATCGACACGGACCTGAACTGGTTCAGTCTTTGGAAATATGCTCCCTGTGTGTTGTCACAGTGATTTTGACATGCGTACCTGGAAATCCATATAAATCTGAAGTAATATTGAATCCGACCCAAAATGGTCTTAGCGTGGCCTGGATGGTTTGTCAAGCATTATCACCATCTTTAGTCTGATATAGACAATTCCTTGTGGGACAGAGGAACGCTTATTTTGTTTGCGTTTCACATTGTGGTGATGTTATCATTTGATAATCTTTTCTAATGTATGAATATTGTCATTCTCTTCAGTAGAAGTCATGAGAGGGGTGTCTTGGCTGTATAGACCATCGTCTCTGCCTGGTAGCATCTTGTCCTCTGTAAGCTTCAAAGTTTTTGACAATGAGTTGACACTGAATGCCAACTGCACCGCATAAATTGCGAGGAGACGTTGACTCTTACTATGTAGTTAATTGAGTATTTCAATGGAGTTAGACTATATTAATGGCAATATTGATTCCCACCAATTCTGTGTAAAGATCTTGAAACATCTGCTCTTGGTACAACTGCCTTGTTATTGCTATATAATCATTCTATATTTTCAGCACTGGGCAAACCCATGTAGGCTTGTCCATTCACTTTCACTTGTTCTTATGAGACTCCATTTGTCTTTAGTAGCTGTTCTTTCATTTGGCTTTTCGGTTAATGTGTCGGAAGTCATAGAACAAGCCCTTCAATATCTGTGCCAAACATGATGCTGGGACCAACTCGTCTATCAGGCTCCACATAATCTATATCTCTCCATTCCCTGCATATCCATGTCCCTTTCCAAAGCCTCTTAAATGCCACAATCACATCATCCTCAATCACCACCCTTGACAGTGCGTTCCAGGCACCCACCACCCTCTGTAAACAAAAAACTTGCCTTGTACATTTCCTTAAACTTTGTCCCTCTCACCTTAAAGCTATGCCCTCTAGTACTTTGATTATTCCATCCCGGGAAAAGGGTTCTAACTGTCTACCCTATCTATGCCTTGGGGTTGAGATATGTTGGTTTACATCAGGCTTCATGTGTGTGCTAATCTTGTAGCCAGACCTCCCAATATCAATATCCAGAATATTTTATCAAATTTGTGGAGTATTATTTTCAAGCGTTGTTTTACATCGACCGTATGGACACTAAACATATTTTCCCAGTAGATTTTTAGTTTACCTAGGCAATCCATGCCCAGTCATGCTCTGTGTTGTCAGCTGCAGCTATTGGCAATTCTAATCAATGGCCAATCGTAACGCACAATAAATTACAATTGACCTCTTGTTCAGTACTGTCCTAGCATGTTTAAGACAAATTGCACTTTCTGTCAAAGGTAGATGCCCAGATGTCCTGTGGTATTGTGTCTCTACTTGTGAGAGAACAATCAAGAACAATATTGATATTGCTGATTCAATATTGATTTTTACAACCAGGTAATTTATTTGTCAGGTTAACTTTGAAATTCTTGCTGTTCCCACTGTTGCTCTGTAATTCCAATCAATCAGAATGGATACAGTGTGTGGTGTGGTAGCAGGATTCACAAAAACTTGTAGAATCTGACAGGGACCGCGACGAGAACGCTCCTGCTATGGCCATCAACAGCTCTGGCCCTCTGCTTCTCCACTGCCGAGTCTGCCTGCGTAGTCTGGGAGCGCTCAACTCATGCAAGGAAGATTGATCCTGTGGTAAACACAAGCTGTCGCTGCATCAGTGGATGCATGAAACCTACCAAGACTGACAACATCTACCTACTCTCTGGCATTGCACCTCCTGGAATCAGAAGAACTGGAGCCAGTCAAAAAGAACACCTCAGACAATCAGAGGATGAAAGACAGCCCTTACATGACAAACTTTTGCTACCTCAGCGTTTGAAATCACGCAGAAGTTTCCTCTCTTCTGTCCATCCCCTGGACTGCAGTGCATCACCCAGAAGGCTCAAACTCTGGGAAGAGAGACTAAAGAAATCTCCGGAAGACATTCACATGGCAATCGATCCCTCTGCGAAACTCCCACCAGGTTCCGACCAACCGTAGATAACCTGGCACAGTCTCAGCAGACTGCGGACAAGCACGGGGAGGAGCAAATCGAACATGCTGAAGTGGGGATATACTGAAGATGCGGCAGACTGCGAGTGCGGACAGGGCCTCCAGACTATGGAACATCTCCTGACCTGTGACATGCTGCATGACACATGCACTGTAAAGGATCTTGCAGAGGCCAACGACGTGGCATTAAAATTCGCTCGCTATTGGCAAACTGTTGTGTGATGACTATAGGCTTGTATACACTGGAATTTAGAAGGATGAGGGGGGATCTTATTGAAACGTATAAGATAATTAGGGGATTGGACACATTAGAGGCAGGAAACATGTTCCCAATGTTGGGGGAGTCCAGAACAAGGGGCCACAGTTTAAGAATAAGGGGTAGGCCATTTAGAACGGAGATGAGGAAGAACTTTTTCAGTCAGAGAGTGGTGAAGGTGTGGAATTCTCTGCCTCAGAAGGCAGTGGAGGCCAGTTCGTTGGATGCTTTCAAGAGAGAGCTGGATAGAGCTCTTAAGGATAGCGGAGTGAGGGGGTATGGGGAGAAGGCAGGAACGGGGTACTGATTGAGAGTGATCAGCCATGATCGCATTGAATGGCGGTGCTGGCTCGAAGGGCTGAATGGCCTACTCCTGCACCTATTGTCTATTGTCATGACACAAAATAATAATAATCTATCAGAATCACCCTACATGTTATACAAGCTACCTTGTTGCATCTCTCTGTAGGATGTTTCCTCTCAGTGCTAGAGTTGCATTGGTAGCATTGCTTCAGGATTTGACCTGCATGCCATCTCAAAATGTCCCTTCCTCTGAAATCACATTTTGCTATCTTAAAAGGACAGGTGTGTGTTCGGTGGCAGTTACTGCACCAGCAGCAAGGATTCACACAAATTGTATTCCCATGGTGTTAACTTTGTTATAGGCATAGAGCTTTCACAGCTGCCTTCTGATTGTAAGCAACGTTCATGTTTGTGCCTGCTGATGGGTGTAATTTTTTACTGCTGTTTGTATCAAGGTTGTAGTCTAGCAAGTCATGTAAAATGTGAGGAATGACTAGCAATTTGCCCTGAATCTGTTGTCATTTAAACTGCTCTCAAATCCATCTCCCCCTGCATTGCTTGAGAATTTACCAAAGTTGCAATGTGTAGATAAATCTTTTAATACTATAAAAATGTTGCTGACTAATTCCTCTGCTCTTCAATTCTTCATGCTGAACTTGTAAATCTCAAAAGGCTGAGGATGGAAATAATTTCTGCATGACTTCTACAAATGCAACACCTTTGGCTTTCTGTGGGACTCAGATTAGTAAGCCTGGGATGGGAATCGGAACCAATCTACATTAATAGAATAGTCTTCTTAAGCTGCCTTGTAATAGTATTCAGTGCATGAACATTTTACATTTTTCATTTGGAAAGACTGATTCGAGAATTTCCATGTATCTTTCCAGACTGCCTAATATTCAGTCTGCATTGTGCTACTATTTTGCCCCATATAACCAGACTGTAGTCTGCGACCATTTTGTTCCATATAACCAGTCTGCATTACCCCACCGCATTGTCCCAAAAAGCACACTACATTGCACCACTATTTTGTCCCATACGCTGCCTCATGAATGTGATCGCTGTACCGAAGGTATCTAAAATGTCTTGGGATTCTCTTTAATCTTATTTGCTAAGAATATTTCATGGCTTCTTTTGGGTCTCCAAGCTCCCTGCTTAAATTATTTCTTGGTTTCTCCATATTCCTCAAAAAGGACCTGTCTGATTTCATCTTCTTGGCATCTTCTGAGCTTGTCTTCCCTTTTTGACGAAATTCACAAGCACCAGGGCGACAACACACTTTTGTCATTTTCTGAAATTAAAAGAGGAATAATTTGCTGATGCTAGTGCTGAAATAAATATGCTGACTTTGCTGGAGATGCTATTGAATATTATAATATTTGAAAGTAGTATTCTCAAGCTTTATTAATCAGTTCAATGATGCATTGTGAAACATTTAACATGTCCATGCTGGCATATACATTTTTTTAAATCTGTGTGCTCATTTTGGCAATTCATTCACAATATATCACAACTGGCTATATTTTTCTAGTTCTGTGGAACATTTCCTTTCAGGAAAGCCTTGCCATCATGTAGAACCATATTTGCTGAAAATATAAAATTACAGCATTTGAAAAATAAATTCAGTTGAAACAACAACATTTAAAAGACATTTGGACAGCTATGTGCATGGAAGGGTTTGGAAGGAAATGGACCAAATGCAGGTAAGTGGGACCAGCTTAGGTGAGTTGGACTGAAGGGCCTGTTTCAGTGCTATATGACTTTATGGCTCTATCCCAGAAATAGTGGATGCCCTTGACAACATACAGTACAAAGTGTAGGAAGGAACTGCAGGTGCTGGTTTACACCAAAGATAAACACAAAATGCTGGAGTAACTCAGTGGAACAGGCAGTATCTCTGGATAGAAGGAATGGGTGACTTTTCAGGTCGAGGGAAGGGTCTCGAATTAATACATCACCCATTCCTTCAATCCAGAGATGCTGCCTGTCCCACTGAGTTACTCCAGCATTTTGTGTCTATCTTCAACATACAGCACAACCTAAGTACAATTGAAACATGGGTTAGTATGTGTTAAGTAACATTTCACCACAAAGATATCTAATTACCATTGTTCGATGTTCATTGGAATTACCACAGTCAGCAATTCACTATTGACGTGAACTGTGTGCATGCCACGAGTACAGTCGGCAAGTCGTTGGTTCCAGTGGCTTAGGGCTTGTCTACTTAGCATGTGAAGCCTGGGTTCGGCGGATTGCATGGAGGAAACCATCAGAAGGTTCAACGGGCAGAAAGACGATCCCAGCAAAGCGTCGTGGAGCGCAAACAGGACAGAGTGAGATACGTAGGGTACTTCTGACCATCCACTGCATCCTGACCTGTCCCCAGCTGTCTCAACTATGTCTTGCTGCTGGAACCCGATAGGCCAGGATGAGAGAGTGAGGCCGATGAACTGCGCAACTCCCCCTCACTTAAATCCAAGTTAAGCGCAAGTCATGACTTCAACCTCGGCCAGCATACCGCGGCTGGCGGGGATCCCAATCAGCGGTCGAAATAATAAGATTGAAAGTGAAGTCATGGTCATCTTCGAACCCGAAGGACAAACAACAACAACAACAACAACATTGACTTGAACTTTAAATGGACCAGCCAATTATACGTACTTTGATTATAAGAATGAGCTGGTGCCTGAATGTGCTATCATGAACAACTCACTGCTGACTCTCCAAATTGTTTTCATCACCCATAATTCAAAACTGGGATAAAGTACTCACCACTTACCCATTGACTCCTGTTCCAACAAGAAGCTTGCCGCTGTCTAGGACAAATCAACCCGACTTGATTGGCACTCATTGTTCAACCTTATTCTTCCACCAACAGAATGCCATTGATACAGTGTGCACTAAATACAAGACCAACTGCATTGTGTCACCAAGACACATTAAACATCTGGGCTCACACGTACAGCATCTACCATCTGTAAAGGCAATGGCAGGAAATGCAAGGACTTCCCATACCCTGCGAGTCACACTATGGTGCTGAATGGGGATATATTGTGGATCCTTGGTATCACAAAATGCTGGAGTAACTCAGCGGGTCAGGCAGCATCTCTGGAGAGAAGGAATGGGTGATGTTTTGGGTTGAGACCCTTCTTCAGATATTGTGGATCCTTTATCATCATTCCATCAAATTCCAGCAACTCCTTATCTAACAGCCCCATGGAAGTATATTTACATTGGCTGCTAGGTAATGAATTAACAACAATGGTAATTAGATAAGCAGGTGGTTGTCCACCACCATGTCAAGGGTATTTAAGTGTTGTCAATAATTCCAGGCCTTACCAGATATACCTGTATCCCATAAATGAATGTAATCTAAAATCATACATTCTCTCAGACTTAGACCTGCTTTATGAGTCATTTCAGATATTTAACCTTGAATGAATGAATGTTATGGGCTAATCTTTCAGAGGAATTCACAACATGGGGGTCAAATTGCTTGTAAGTGATTGCAGAGGAAAGAGTGCCCTAAATAAACTGGAATACTACTGATTCATGTTAGTTAATCAGTGTACCTGCACAACAAAACCTGCAGTTAAAGACATGAAACAAGGCTATGACTTGATAAAGGAATATAAAACATGATCCTCAATAGGCAAAGTGTCAGCAATGAGATGATAAGACCATAACACCATAAGACAAAGGAGCAGAATTAGGCCATTCGGTCCAACAAGTCTACTCCACCATTTGATCACGGCTGTTCTATTTTTCCGTCTCAAGCCCATTCTCCTGCCTTCTCACTGTAAACCTTGACACCTTACTAATCAAGGACCTCTCAATCTCTGCTTTAAAAACCCAATGACTTGGCCACCACAGCCATCTGTAATGTTGGTTTCCCTCTGGCAAAGTAAATTCCTGCTCATCTCCATTCTAAAGGTAAGTCCTTTTATTCTGAGGCTGTGCCCTCTGGTCCTAGACTCTGCTCATTTTGTGCAAGTGGTTCATCGTATGGGAACCATGATGTGCTAGAGGTCCTCCCCAGGATATTATAGAGATCTGTTCTGGAGCACTATTGGTGACCAGAACAGATTGGAAGTGCTGTCTGGGAATGTATTCACTGTAAATAAAAAAAGCAAAGGTAAGACCAACCAAAGGGCAATATGTAATTCAACGTAGATGTTTAACTCATTCATTCATATATTACTGTAAACCAATTTTCCACACAGTAGAAAAAGCCTGTTGCCCTACAGCAGCTGTCAAATCGATCCTGCCGATCTCCAAACCGCTTGCTCGTGTGTTCGGGCTGTCTGTAAGGCAGATGTTTGTAACCTGGGGAGGATCTGGATTTGCTTACACAGATAGAGAGTCTTCGGTCCAGTTACCATCCATTCTCATTATTTTGCGGGCAGGATATTCTGGTTGAAATCTCTTGCAAAGTAGGGCATGTAGCAGAATAGAGCCTATTTGGCAGGGCTGCAAGCATAAGCCACAGGACAGTTGAATTGGCAGCACAAACCAGCAATCGGTGTTCACTAACTGGAACCATTTTATGTGTCAGAGAGTAACATCATATGGCACTGGTACTTGCGGTCTGAATTAGTGTAATCTACTGTGTATAGAACTGTCATAGAGTCATAGAGTGATGCAGTGTGGAAATAGGCCTCTCGGCCCAACCCGCTCACACCGGCCAACAATGTCCCAGCTACCGTAGTCCCACTTGCCTGCGCTTGGTCCATAACCCTCCAAACCTGTCCTATCCATGTACCTGTCCACTACCTCCTCTGGCAGTGTGTTCCATACACGCACCACCCTCGGTGTGACCATGTTACCCCTCGGATTCCTATTAAAAATATCAGTATGGCGTTCCTTCCCCATATCCCTTGATTCCGTTAGCCCTAAGAGCTAAATCTCACTGGAAGTCTACCACCGACCATCAGGGAGAAAGTACAGACTCCACATAAACAGCGCCAGAGGTCAGGCTCGAACCCGAGTCGCCCACACTGGGCGGCGGCCACTTTAACTGTTGCGCCACTGTGCTGCCTGTCAGGGAGGAAGGAATAAAATGCAGATGTAGTTGACCTATTAAGCAAAGCAACCATGGCCTGGCTTACGGCATTAAATACGCACGGTCGAGTGATGAGTGCCAGATCACAGCTGGGTAATTGGAAGAATCCAATGACATGAATTGAAGGACTATTATTGCTCAATGCTGGTGGCAAGGCAATGCTAATATCAGACATGCCTAACTTATTGGGCATATTGTTTACAAACACAAAATGTAGACAGATTGCAGCCTACCAGTAACTACAATTGAAGGCTACATTGTAGCTTTGTGGCCTATTTGACTTATTCAGTCTCATTGTTTAACGTACAAGTGCAAGAAAGTGCATGACTGACAATCGCAAATACTATGTGTAAGAAAGAACTGCCTTCTCCCCATAACCTCTGTTTATTGCAGGTCACATCTTACAAACCTGATTGAATTTATTAAAGAGATCGTGAAAGTAATTGTTGTAAGTAAGGCAGTGGGTGTTGTCTACATGGATTTTGGTAGGCAGTTGATAAAGTCCCTCATGGTGCACAGATCCAGAAGATTAAAGTGCATGAAATCCATAGTAGTTTGGTCATTTGGATTCAGGACTGGTTTACTCACAGAGTATGGAGTTATGGTTGTGTTTGATGGTGTTTTTCTGGCTGGAGGACTTTGACCAGTGGAGTTCCACAGGGACATGTGCTGGCACGGTTGTTGTTTGTGATATATATAAATGACTTGGATGTAAATGTAGATGTGTTGATTGGTAAATTTGCTACAAAGTGGAAGATTTTCAAAGTATACAGCAGAATATAGATCCACTACAGAAATGGGTAGAGATATGGCAGATGGAGTTTAATCTGAGTAAGTGTGAGATGTTGCACTTTGGAAGGATGAATAGGAAAGTTTATAGTTAACGGCAAGAGTCTTAACAGCATTGATGTACAACATGATCTTAAGGTCCAAGTCCACACCTCCCAGAAAGTGGCAACAAACCTGGTTAGCAGTAAAGAAGGAATATGAAGGTGTAAATAAAGCGTATTCTTGTCTCTTTTGGTCATGGAATTGAGTATTAGAGTCAGGAAGTCATGTTGCAGCTTTACAGAACATTGATTAGGCTGTATTTGGAGCATTGTGTGCAGTTCTGGTTGCCTACAACAGAAAGGATGCAGAGGCATTGGAGAGGGTGCAGAATAGGTTTACCAGAATGCTGTCTGGGTTAGATATGAGAAGAGGTTGGGCAAACTTGGATTATTTTCTCTGGAGCATCATAGGTTATGGAGAGACCTGATAGAAGTATATAACATTATGAAAGCCATAGATAGGGCAGACAGTCAGAATCTTTCTCCTAAGGTGGAAATGTCAAAGACTAGAGGGCATAGCTTTAAGGTGAAAGGGGAAAAGTTTAATGGAAATGTACGGGGCAAGTTTTTTTTTTACACAGAGGGTGCTTGGTGCCTCAAACGCACTGACCATGGTGATTATTGGAGGCAGAAGCTGTAGTGGCAGTTATGAGGTACATGGATATGTAGGGAATGGAGGGAACGTGCAGGCAGAGGAGATTATTTTAACTTGGCATCATGTTCGGCATAATTATTTTTGGCCAAAGGGTCAATAGACAATAGACAATAGACAATAGGTGCAGGAGTAGGCCATTCAGCCCTTCGAGCCAGCACCGCCATTCAATGCGATCATGGCTGATCACTATCAATCAGTACCCCGTTCCTGCCTTCTCCCCATACCCCCTCACTCCGCTATCCTTAAGAGCTCTATCCAGCTCTCTCTTGAAAGCATCCAACGAACTGGCCTCCACTGCCTTCTGAGGCAGAGAATTCCACACCTTCACCACCCTCTGACTGAAAAAGTTCTTCCTCATCTCCGTTCTAAATGGCCTACCCCTTATTCTCAAACTGTGGCCCCTTGTTCTGGACTCCCCCAACATTGGGAACATGTTATCTGCCTCTAATGTGTCCAATCCCCTAATTATCTTATATGTTTCAATAAGATCCCCCCTCATCCTTCTAAATTCCAGTGTATACAAGCCCAATCGCTCCAGCCTTTCAACATACGACAGTCCCGCCATTCCGGGAATTAATCTAGTGAACCTACGCTGCACGCCCTCCATAGCAAGAATATCCTTCCTCAAATTTGGAGACCAAAACTGCACACAGTACTCCAGGTGCGGTCTCACCAGGGCCCGGTACAACTGTAGAAGGACCTCTTTGCTCCTATACTCAACTCCTCTTGTTACGAAGGCCAACATTCCATTGGCTTTCTTCACTGCCTGCTGAACCTGCATGCTTCCTTTCATTGACTGATGCACTAGGACACCCAGATCTCGTTGAACTCCCCCTCCTCCTAACTTGACACCATTCAGATAATAATCTGCCTTTCTATTCTTACTTCCAAAGTGAATAACCTCACACTTATCTACATTAAACTGCATCTGCCATGTATCCGCCCACTCACACAACCTGTCCAGGTCACCCTGCAGCCTTATTGCATCTTCCTCACAATTCACACTACCCCCCAACTTAGTATCATCTGCAAATTTGCTAATGGTACTTTTAATCCCTTCGTCTAAGTCATTAATGTATATCGTAAATAGCTGGGGTCCCAGCACCGAACCTTGCGGTACCCCACTGGTCACTGCCTGCCATTCCGAAAGGGACCCATTTATCCCCACTCTTTGCTTTCTGTCTGTTAACCAATTTTCTATCCATGTCAGTACCCTACCCCCAATACCATGTGCCCTAATTTTGCCCACTAATCTCCTATGTGGGACCTTGTCGAAGGCTTTCTGAAAGTCGAGGTACACCACATCCACTGACTCTCCCTTGTCAATTTTCCTAGTTACATCCTCAAAAAATTCCAGTAGATTTGTCAAGCATGATTTCCCCTTCGTAAATCCATGCTGACTCGGAACGATCCCGTTACTGCTATCCAAATGCTCAGCAATTTCGTCTTTTATAATTGACTCCAGCATTTTCCCCACCACTGATGTCAGACTAACTGGTCTATAATTACCCGTTTTCTCTCTCCCTCCTTTCTTAAAAAGTGGGATAACATTTGCTATTCTCCAATCCACAGGAACTGATCCTGAATCTATAGAACATTGAAAAATGATCTCCAATGCTTCCACTATTTCTAGAGCCACCTCCTTAAGTACTCTGGGATGCAGACCATCAGGCCCTGGGGATTTATCAGCCTTCAGTCCCATCAGTCTACCCAAAACCATTTCCTGCCTAATGTGGATTTCCTTCAGTTCCTCCATCACCCTAGGTTCTCCAGCCCCTAGAACATTTGGGAGATTGTGTGTATCTTCCTCAGTGAAGACAGATCCAAAGTAACGGTTTAACTCGTCTGCCATTTCTTTGTTCCCCATAATAAATTCCCCTGCTTCTGTCTTCAAGGGACCCACATTTGCCTTGACTATTTTTTTCCTCTTCACGTACCTAAAAAAACTTTTGCTATCCTCCTTTATATTATTGGCTAGTTTACCCTCGTACCTCATCTTTTCTCCTCGTATTGCCTTTTTAGTTAACTTTTGTTGCTCTTTAAAAGAGTCCCAATCCTCTGTCTTCCCACTCTTCTTTGCTATGTTATACTTCCTCTCCTTAATTTTTATGCTGTCCCTGACTTCCCTTGTCAGCCACAGGTGTCTCTTACTCCCCTTAGAGTCTTTCCACCTCTTTGGAATAAATTGATCCTGCAACCTCTGCATTATTCCCAGGAATACCTGCCATTGCTGTTCTACCGTCTTCCCTGCTAGGGCCTCCTTCCAATCAATTTTGGCCAGCTCCCGCCTCATGCCTCTGTAATCCCCTTTGCTATACTGTAATACCGACACTTCCGATTTTCCCTTCTGCCTTTCCATTTGCAGAGTAAAACTTATCATGTTGTGATCACTGCCTCCTAATGGCTCTTTTACCTCTAGTCCCCTTATCAGATCAGGGATCTGTTCCTGTGCTTTAGTGTTTTATGTTCTAATTATAATTGGCTCTGAACTTGCATCCGCTGGACTTATATTACCAAAGCAGCAAATGATGTTTAACTGTTTTCCACTGCCCTGTTTTCATGATGACCCACATATGCTTTCTCATTCTTCACTTTGCAAGGGACAAGCCTATACAACCAAACTCCCTCCAATGATCACACCTATCCTCCCTATGCTGCAGAAAGGCATATTTATGGTAAAACCTTTCACAGTTTGCTTAAATTTTTAAAAAAATGTCAAGTAGTGAGGTTGGCAACGAGTGGAGAGAGTCTACTTAATTCAGTTGAACCACTTGGCATCTAACTCGATGCACAATAAAACTAACGCTGTCTTGTTTGACTAAATCTAACGTTTTTCTGCAGGAACTGCATGGGCAGTTTTACTTCACTACAGACCAGCTAGCAGGACCACAAAATGCTAACAATGGATAATATTAAGAATGAAATCCTCCATTGATCAACTGAGGCAATCATAATAACCTAGAGCTAGGATATAACAGAGCAGTAAATGGATCGGTTTAGACGATGAGGTAATATTGGAAAATGCATCTTATTTTAAGTCTGCCTTTGGGTCATTATTATTGTAGAATACATTAATTAATATATGTGTTTTGATATTAAGCTGAAGTCATGGTTATTGCCTGACAGCACTTGGATGGTTATTTCTTTGATGGATTCACCAGTGTGTTAAAGAGGAAAGCTGCAAACCTAAACCAAATAGGTGCAATTGCTCAGCGATGAGGAAACAGATCTAACACATTAACTCTTTTTTTATTCATCTCTTTAATCTGCCCTTTGTCTTCCAGCCTTCCTCTTTATCATAGGTTCATTACCTTGTGTGCTGAGTAATGTAAAGCTAAGAGAGTGGTTATGTTGCACTTTGTTAACTTACAACAGTATCTTGTGTTTGTACTGAATGAATTTAACATCCAAATATGTAGAAGATACCACTTAGGGGAAGCAGTCACAAAACAGATGCTGCCTCATAGCCCCAGCAAACTGGGTTTGATCCTGACCTCCGGTGCTGTCTTAGGAATTTGCACATTCTCCCTGTGACCTTGTAGCTTTTACCATTTTTGTAATTTCATCCCACCTCTCACAAGGTGTGCAAGTTGGTAAGTTAATTAGCCACTGTAAATCTCCTTTAATGTGTAAGGAGTAGATGAGGAAGTGCGATAACATAGAACTAGTGTGAATGTATGATCAATAGTTAACGTGAACCCGGTGGGCCAAAGGGCTTGGTTCCATGCTGTATCTCTACACTAAACAAAACGATCAAAGAATCTTTGGGCGGCACAGTGGCGTAGCAGTAGAGTTGCTGCCTTACAGTGCCAGAAACCTAGATTCGATCCTGGCGACGGGTGCTGACTGTACAAAGTTTGCACGTTTCGCTTGTGACCACGTAGGTTTTCTCTGAGTACTCCGGTTTCCTCCATCATTGCAAAGACGTGCAGGTTTGTAGGTTAATTGGCTTCTGGAAATTGTTCCTAGTGGGTAGGATAGAAATGGTGTATGGGCGATCCTCTTTCGGCGTGAACTCGGTGGGCCAAAGGGCCTGTTTCAAAGCTGTATCTCTAAAACTAAAACTAATTCTTTATTGAATTGGTGGAAAAGTGGGTGGGGGGGTATAAGGAGATCAGTGTAGGATTAATGCACTGTAATTAGTGCTTGAAGGTTGGTATGGACTTGGTGAGCCTGTTTCCATGCTCCACGCCTTACAATCGTTTAAAATATTCCAGCCACCTGGGTCATGCAACACAGCTCTAACATGATATCCATTGCAGTGTTTTTGATCTGCAGTAATAATTGACTTCTTTATTTACAATTCAGTGGGAACTGGTCATATAAGCCATTCAATCATAGCACGCACTAATTATCTCATGAGAGTTTGATTGGCTTCATAAATGTTGCTTTTATAAGATTAGCATGTTTAATTTCACATTTCCACTGCACTCTTCGGCAATCCACCATCATTCTTGAAGTCAAGGTCGTTGCGTTGTGCGAGAATTGCAATGTTGCACAAGATGACCTTTGAATCCTAGGATAGGGAAAGAGCAACCATGGAGTAGACACTGTTGTCAATGTTTGCCATTCTGAGGGAAAATGTTTCTATTCAATTTGGTATTCACTCGAAGAGGATGGATATGAATCCAAGGAATACTTCAGTGTCAAGTCACTAATTGAAAAACAGACATTCATTGATTGTCTCAAATGTTATTATCAGATATTGGAAGTAGCTTCATCAAGTGCAGAATTTGATGATTTGATTAAACAAATGACTGATTTGGAGTCTTCATCATTTGCAAAAAACATTCATTTATGAGTGAACAGCACCAAACATTACTTAGCTCAATATGGTTGAAAATATCACTGGAGACAAATGTCAGGTGTTGCACCATTCTTTGGGCAAGTCTACTCTAGGAAAATAGTTCCAAAGTACAACAAAATTCACACTAAAAAAGACCACATGATATTATCTTACACAGAAAAGTGTACAAAATGAACACTGCATTAATAAGATTAATTTCAGTGGAGAGCCTCCATGTCTGGTGGATTGCTAGACAATAATCATTATGGCATTAGCAGAGTGATGTATAATGGCTACCTTGTTTCTAACAAAAAAAAAGTGTTTTCAAGAGGTATTCCTTTTACAATAAATCAGCAAAATATGAAGGTAAATATATAACATTCTCCGGAGATTGCACCGAAAAACTAATAACCAGGGAATGTGATATGAATGTGGTTGTCTTTCCGTGGTACTCCCGGTTTTTCATTTGGTAAAAGATTTATTTGTTGCGCAAATTGAAGGAGTCACTTCCTACTATACGCACGGTCCTACCATAGGCACGGCATTTTAGAGCAGAGAATGTAATTACTTGTACTCATCAGAAGTGAGGCCTGTAAGTAAAATTGGCAATTGTTGCGTATGTCTGCAGCATCTCAGCCCGATGAAACGTAAATGCATCGCTTTCTGTTCAAATGACATGTGTCCGTCAGTATCGATCTAAGTCACTGTATTCTCTCTGGAATCCCACGAGAGGTAATTAAACGATCAGTAATGGAAACTCTCTTTCCATTCACTGCCACTGTTTACTCCAACCTGACATTTCTGCGTTAAAAAAAAAAAATCACCTCCTTTAATTATCCTCCAAAATAACATTTTGAGGATGAATTATTCCAGATCAAAATATTGGAAGCGTGCCTGGGTATTTTCAACTTTTTGTTATACTTTTTACTGTTTAGAACATAGTATGCTGTTGTCGACAATAACGAAACTGGAGAATTAGGATTTGACTGTGAGATGTAATCTTCTGGTAACGAGTCTCCCTTGACCTTTGGGGAGAAAAAACATCCATTTGTTAAAAGATTGCCTGTGTTTCCTGTTCTGCCTTTGGGTGACGGGAGGAATCTGAGGGCATAAGTTGTTCCTTACGTCACTTCAAAAGCATCTCCATGGAAACTGCTCCTTTTCCCTTGAGGGCTGAATTAGGCCTCTCGCCTTGAATTGGTCTGATCACCTTTTTATGAAGTGAAATGTACCCAAGTAAAACAATTCCAGCCTGGAGAATTGCCCACATTATCCTTTCCCTAAAAGGTAGAGTAGGTCAGTCAGTTTCAAATGCCCCTACAGGTCTCCTCTCCCAGGAAGTAACTTACGGCATATGCAAAATAATACATGGGAACACAAAGGACTCTGTAAATTGTGCTTGGTATCTTTCTGGTTCTTTTTAGACTGCTGCGAAATGCACATAATAATTCACATGTCTACAACAACATTGTGCGGTGAAGACAGATTTTAATCTCGTGTTGAAAAGCATCATTGACTGTGTGGTCAAGGAGCCCTTCCTGAACAATAGCTGGGTTACTGAAGTTCAGTTCAAGTTTTGCTAAGACAACTTGGCTCCAGTCCTTATTACACCTTTGGCTCAAAATGGACATAAAGAGCTGAATTCAGGGATGAGGTGAGAATGACAGCCTTTGACAACAAGTACGTGTTTGATTAAGATGGACACAAAAAGCTGGAGTAACTCAGCGGGACAGGCTGCATCTCTGTCTGTCCCGATGCTGCCAGTCCTGCTGAGTTACTCTAGCTTTTTGTGTCCATCTTCGGTTTAAACCAGCATCTGCAGTTCCTTCCTACACAAGTGTTTGATTGAACATGACATGAATGGCAGCACAGAGGCAGAGATAATAGAAAAGCTGCCCACAGCTCCATTGATCACAGGTTCAGTTTTGACTTCTAGTCTTGTGACCTCCAGGAGCCTGGCTTCTGTTCCATCCTTTTCGATAGCTGGGTTCATAATCATAGAAATAGGGAATTGATTTGCACAAAGACAAACCGCTCAATCCATCATTCTAAATTGGAACAGCGAAAGAGCTGATTTGAATCCCCAACTATTTCACCTTGGTTCTACAAATAGTTCCTTTTGATTATCCAACCCTCTTAATTTCTATTCCATCTGCTTTGATGTCTTCCTGTCTCCAACAACAGATAGCTCCTCTGTCCCTCTCTTTCCCCTCCCCCTTCCCAGTTCTCCCACTGTCTTCCTGTCTCCAAAAACATCCTTTCTTTGTCCCAACCCCTCCCCTGACATCAGTCTGAAGAAGGGTCTCGACCCGAAATGTCACCCATTCCTTCTCTCCTGAGATGCTGCCTGACCCGCTGAGTTACTCCAGCATTTTGTGATACCTTGGCCATTCTTTCAGTCAGTGAATTCCAAATTGTAGCAAGTTTCTGCATTAGATATTCTTTCCTCCTACTGCCTCTATTTAGTTTGGTGACAGCCTGTCACTGAGAGGTATAGTATTGTACGTAGTGTTGGTTGCTCCATTACAGGAAGGACGTGGAGGCTTTGGAAAGGGTAAAGAGGTTTCCTAGAATGATGCCTGCATTAGGCGTATTAGTTGCAGGGAGAGGTCAGACAGACTTGGGTTGTTTTCTCTGGAACGCCCAAGATTGTGGAGAGACCTGATAGAAGTATATAAAATTATGAGAGGCATAGATCGGGTGGACAGTCAAAATATTTTTTTCCCAGGATGTGAAAATCAAATATAGGAGGGCACAGCTTTAAGATGAGAGGAGCAAAGTTTAAAGGAGATATGTGCAGCATATTTTAACACAGTGGATGATGAGTGCCTGGAATGCACTGCTGGGGATGGGGATGGAGGCAGCTATCATGGTGGCATTTTAAAGGCTTTTGGAGAGGCACATGAATATGCAGGGAATGGAGGGATATGAGTTGTGTGCAGACAGTTAAGAGTTGGTCTTGGCATCATATTCGACACAGTCACTGTGGACCGAAGCGCCAAGCAGCCTGTTTCTACAGTAGAACATAGTATATAGAACAGTACAGTACAGAAATGGGCCCTTCAGCCCATTGTGTCTGTGCTGAAGGACTTATTTCTGTACTGTACTGATCTGTGTACTATGTTCTAGTGCAAAAACAGGCTGTTTGGATCTTAGAGCATGCCATCAGTCATACATTTACAATAATCCCACATTAGTCTTTAATAAAGAAGTAGGTTGTTTATTTTGATCAAATATTTATGAATTAAGAGCAACTGTAGATTGCAGGCATGCCTTACATTGTAAAGCTGCTCTCTATCTTAGCTATGACATATGCAGCTGTCTCATTCTCACATTAGTTTCCTCTGGGAAAATGGAGACCCAAAAGGTCACGCCACTCATTACCGCAAAGGGACGCACACAAAAAAATTAAAATCCTTTACACTCTTTAAACTCTTCCCACGGTCTCAGTAACTCCTTCTACTGCTTGTCCACAAACTGGGTCAATTTACAGTGGGCAATTAACCTACCAACCTAAACATTTTTGGGAAGGGAAAAGAAACTGGAGTAACCAGAGGAAACCCTCACAGTCACAGAGCGAACTTTACTTTTGACCTTGAACTTCCAGCATGGAAACAGGCCCTTCGGCCCACCGAGTCTGTGCCGACCAGCAATCACCCCACGCACTAGTTCTGTCCAACACACTAGGGACAATTTTCAATTTACAAAAGCCAATTAACCTAGAAGCCTGTACGTCTTCAGAGTGTGGGAGGAAACCGGAGCACCTGGAGAAAACCCACGCAGTCACAGGGGGAATGTATAAACTTCGGACAGACAGCACCCATAGTCAGGATCCACCCTGGGTCTCTGCCGCTGTAAACAGCAACTCTGCCACTGTGCCGCCCTGTGCTGAACATGCAAACTCCACGCAGGCAGCATATGAGTTCAGGATTGAGCCTAGGTCTCTAGCACTGTGAGCTGGTGGTGCTACCAGCTGTGCCCCTGTGCCACCCTGTGAGATTTGACTCCTGCCCTCCAGCAATGCTTACAGTCTCTCCTTGTTTACTTCATGATTTTGATTTTAGCTGATCAGCAGAGGAGATAAACATTGTCCTTTCAGTTCACCATGTCTGCTTGGGTCACTGCTTTGTCAGTTCAATAGATTTCCTTTAAATCTTATAATATATAATTCTTGCTACTGTATCTATTTCCATAACCCAAATGAAGAGGTGTATTTTGGATGTTTATTCATTGCTTGAAAAAAAAAGTTTTTTCTCGACTCCCTTCTGGATTAAAATTAAGAGTGGATCAGACTTCAAAAGCAGTAGCTTTCTCTTGTTCATCTGGCATACACC
Organism: Rhinoraja longicauda; assembly: GCF_053455715.1. Classification (NCBI taxonomy): domain Eukaryota; kingdom Metazoa; phylum Chordata; class Chondrichthyes; order Rajiformes; family Arhynchobatidae; genus Rhinoraja; species Rhinoraja longicauda. The sequence continues at coordinate 32,836,630 of NC_135965.1, forward strand.
AGTTTCCCAGTCCCCATATCCCAAGACCCTGTATTATCTGTGTTTATGCTCAAACTGTTGCTTTATTCAGCACTCATTATTCTGTCCTTCTGGGAATTTAAACACACTGGGTACTCTTGACAATTGGAATCTTATCTCCTCACACTGACCGTTCATCCAGAAGATGCTAATGTGCCAAATACCAGGTTCCTCAATACCAAAAACCCTCCACATCCTCCTCCTTATCAAATAAACATGGAGAATTAAAATAATTAAATGTTAGAGCATTTTGTTGCCAGGCACAATGCTATTTTGAGGAACCCAGGGAAGTTACACCCTATGCAAAGTTGGCGATGTTAAATTCAGCTTCATATCCTCCTTCACCTTGACAGGGCTCAGCAAAGTCACCATGCACCTGCGATCCTTCCCAGTAAAAGGCACTAATGAAGAAGTGTAGGGTGCGTCATAAACAGAAATATATTCAGCTGCTTGGTCATATCAGTGTAGATATTCAGATATTTTTTCCTCCAATTCTCCTTTGAAAGTTGTTGCTGTATCTATTTTCATCACCCGCTGAAGTGGTGGATTTTGGATGTTTATTCATTGCTTGAAGAAAGCATTCTTTCCTCATATTGACCCTTCCTCCAGAAGATACTAACTTACCAAGACCAGGTTCCTCAATACCAAAAACCCTCTGCATCCTCTCCCAACCACCATCTTTATCATGTAAATATAAACGATTAAATGTTTTAGAGCCAAAGGTTTCAAAGGTCTTTTATTGTCACGTGTACCAATTAAGATACAGTGATATTCAAATTACCATACAGCCATACTAAAAAAAGCAACAAGACACACAACGACATAAAAGTTAACATAAACATCCACCACAGTGGATTCCTCACATTCCTCACTGTGACAGAAGGCAATAAAGTTTAATACGGAAAAAACTCGCATCTCCGTCGAAGTAAGAGATTAAAAAATAAGTTTCCCCCAACCACATCCCCTCACCCCCCTGATAAAACAAGCTAAAGAACACTAAAACATACATTTAGCACATACTATGAAACAACAAAGAAGGAAGGGCAGACAGGCAGCCTTGCTAGCGCCACCCGGTGGATACCATGGCCACAGAGGAAGGTTTGAGCTGAGAGTTAGACTTACTATCCTCTCAGAAATCCATCACAATCATTCCCAAAGGGATTCACTGATGAAACGGACAAAAATCACAATCATCTCTTTGGTCTTATTGTTCATGTCATTTTCTTAGAGAAATTGTACCATTTTGCCCACAAAAAACTGCATTTCGATACTTGTGAGTATAATATTATCTGCTGCTTGTGGTTTTGTGGCCTTTTCTATCCCTCTGGAGCAACTTCAATCAAAATACACAAAGTTTCAATGCCCAGAGTTTACAGTCAGTAGTGAATCTCCCATGCTTCTAAAAATCCTTGAGTGGATCCAGCTGATTAGCAAAAACATCATAGACTGTGACTTTAATTCACGCCAATAAAACACAAAATCATGAAATAATGTAAATACAGAAGATAAGTTAGGTTCATAAAAGACATCTGAGGAAACCAACAATTAAAACTGTAATATAAAAACCGAAAATGCTGAAAATGTTTATCAGGTCAGGCCACATCTGGCTATATCTTAGAACTTTGTAAAGGATGCACCATCTTATTAATTTATTGTATTTCCATAAACTATTCAAAAATGCTCCCCTGAAAGTATATATACACAGGTTCATTCTACAATGCATAAAAGCATTGGACAATCAGTGTCCAGTCAGATCATGACTGAATAATTACTGGCAAGCAAATAAAAATATAACTGAATGCTCTGATGAATTATGAATAATCAAGAGGTTTGTCACTTGCAGTATTTCTACTTTCTCGGAGGAAACTTGGGTTTGCCATTCTCCAGTTTGCAACTGTGTTTATGTACTCACTGTTCCGCTTTGGCACCTTTATCGACTGCATTTTAAATTCCCTCATGACTTACCCCTCCTTACCTCCTGCAATGTCTTCCTTCCCTGCAGCCTTCCAAGACTTCTTCTTTGCCCCACATCTGACAGCTATGCCCTCATTAATCTGAAGGTGATGCTGCCCAGTGATGTTACGGGGTGGGGCAGCATGGTGGATTAGCGGTAGAGTTGCTGCCTTACAGCGCCAGCGACCCAGGTTCGATCCTGACTACGGGTGCTGGTCTGCATGGAGTTTGTACGTTCTCTCCATAACCTGCGTGGATTTTCGCTGGGATCTCCGGTTTCCTCCCACACTCCAAAAACTTACAGGTTTGTAGGTTAATTGGCTTGGTATAATTGGAAATTGTCCCTAGTGTGTGTAGCATAATTTTCAAGTCAATGTTTCACATGAGTTCCAAAGGTGACAGTACAATAGGGGAGTAGGGGATTACAGAGGCTAATTTACAGTGTTACACCCAAAGAAATCAAAGACATTTATACTTCTTTAATGAAACCTTAATTATCTACAATAATTGAACAGTTTTTGAAATAAATGAACGTTGTTGCTGTGGAAGTTTATAATTTTTAATTGATTTACTCATAAACTCCACCTTCATAGAAAAGCAACAATGTTTAGTGGTTTTCATATGTCTGACAAATACATGTATGATAGTCACAATTATTTATTCTTTGCAAATTTCTTTATTGAATTCTGAATTTCTATCATCTGCATTCCACTAAGTTCCTCACTGATTTGCTCAGACTGTGGATCTGATTTTTAGGTTACTGTCACAACATCTATGGTGGTAGAAATAGTAACTAATAGTTGGTAACTAACAACTAAGGGTGTTTCATTGAGTAAGAGAAAAGCTTGATACGTCAGGCCAGCATTACATACAAAGATAGAAGGTCTCAAGGCATTCCCCACGCTAGATCTTGTTGCAACAACATTGCAGTTAGTTATACCGTACAATTCATAAAGTGAGACAGCATTAAACTAGCTTTATCAATATTACATTCTTCAAAAATGAAAAAACAAAACGGAAAAGAAAAACAAAGATCCTAAATAAAAATGTTTGTCTCTTTTTGCTGCAGAAGCAGAAACAAATGTAGAATGCTAGAAATACAGGTAGTATTTGTGTAGAAAAAAAAGATTCTTAATGTTTCCAGTTGATAACCTTTTATCCAAACTAGAAGTTAGAAATGAAACAAACGTTATGTTGCACAGAAGCAGGAGGATAGAAAGGGAAGGTTTTACCTTCTCACAGACACCCCTTTTGTTCTCTCCATCCCTCTCTGCAACTTTAACCATTTCTAATTGTCTCCAGTTTGATAAGAGGTCATTTACATGTAATGTAAACTCGGATTCTTTCATCACGGTTTATGCCTGATCAGTTGTATATTTCTGGCCTCTTTTGACTTTATTTATGTTTGGGTTTTTTTGGGACATTGCATTCCGGGTGCTTGGGATTGTCTTCCGAGGTCGGATCTTAAAGGGCCTGTCCCACTTGGGCAATTTTGAGGCGACTGCCGGCGACTAGGCTGTCGCCGAACGTTCGCCGGGGTGTCGCGGGTATGATCGTGAGGAGTCTTCAATGATGGAAATAGTGAATCGTACATGAATTGTAGTGGATCTCAGCGCGTCGCAGAAAAAAATTCCAGATAGAAATTTCTCGGTGACAGCTGGCTTGTCGCCAGGGATCGTAGCTTATTGCGGGCGCTGTCGCATGCTGTCCCCAGGTTTGCTAGGTTGTCGCAGATGCATTTAGAAGCACGTAATATTAAATTAAGAAAAGGCATTTGAAGATACCAGAAGATAGTTTTGTTTAACCAATTTATTTACCATCAGGACATTTGACAGGTAGATTGGAGGCGACGGTTTGACGGTCAGGTAAGCGTGGGAATTTTGTGATGTTTCCGAAGACGGTGCAATCTCTTAGCCAGGTGCTAGTTTCACAATAAAAGTAACTTGTATCGACCTGACTCGGCATTGTCGTGGTCATTGTCGCAGGGTAAAAGAAAATATCGGCGATCTGCCGAAATATTGACAGTTGCCGGCAGTCGCCTTAAAAATCATGTAACTGGGACAGGCCCTTTCCTGGTTTCTCTTTCTGTCTATTCTTCTGGTCCTGGCATTTGCCGGTGTTTAAAATCATAGACCACAACAACATGGAAAATAAAGTCAGCTAGCCTTAAAAGTGCTGACCACTCATTTATCTCGATAAAGCATCTGATTAGTCTCCTTCAGGTACATTTCCAAATGCTTTTGGAAAATCATGCCAAAAATAGTCCTACTTCTCTGAGACTCAATGAGATTCAAATCATAATTCTCTGAGCAGTTATGGGGCGGCACAGTGGCGCAGCGGTAGAGTTGCTGCCTTACAGTGCCAGAGACCCGAGTTCCTTTGTCCCGCCCCCGACATCAGTCTGAAGAAGGGTCTCGACCCGAAACGTCACCCATTCCTTCTCTCCTGAGATGCTGCCTGATCTGCTGAGTTACTCCAGCATTTTGTGAATAAATACCTTCGATTTGTACTAGCATCTGCAGTTATTTTCTTACTCTGACTACAGGTGTTGTCTGTATGGTTTGTACGTTCTCCCCATGACCTGCATGGGTTTTCTCTGGGTGCTCCGGTTTCCTCCCACTCTCCAAAGATGTACAGGTTTGTAGGTTAATTGGCTTGTAAATTTGTGAAAATTGTCCCTGCTGTGCGTAGGATAGTGTTAGTGTGCGGGGATCGTTCATCGGCACGGACACGGTGGGCCGAAGGGCCTGTTTCCACACTGTATCTCTATACTAAATTAAACTAAACGTTGGAGTGAGGGCTGAGTTTTTCTCGGTTCCTAACTATTGTTTGTTTCTATCTGCAACATTTGTGTTGAGTGAAACAATGTCTCTCTCTATACTCCATCAAAATTCTATATAATCCTGAATATGGGAACTCACCATAGCAAAGAGCAAAACAATCTAATTCAATGATTTCTTCAGATGAGAGTCCATTACGCTTGGATTTACCTGAGTAAATATTTTCAGCACCTTTACCATAACTTTGACAGTCTTTATAAAACATGGTGGCCTGAAGTGTGAATGGTCAGTGAAGTGCAAATGTTCAGATTGATATTTTGCAAAATCCCAAGTTATTTACATCCACATTCACTGAAAAAAAAAAATCAATTTGCACTTCCATGTGCAGCATTTTGTGAGTGTGCAGTCCAATGTGTCTTGTATCCTTCGACACCCCCCTCAAAATAACCCATTTGCATCTCCCCCATGTAGTTGTTACAATAAATTACATCACACTTATTATGTAGCATTCTATCTACCATGTATCTGCCAATCTCACCTTTCGTAAGTCCTCTTGAAATGTGCCCCTATCAGCTTCACTGTTTACTGTAATACTAACTTTTGTATCATTCAGGGACCTTGAAATTGTATTCCTCCTCCTCTGGTCCATACCCCGAATGTAACAAGAGAAGTCTTTATTAAACCCTGAAGGTCTTAATTGAATAATTTTCTCCACCTATTCCAGATGGTCAAACATGGATAAATGAGAATGTCTTTTACTGATCCTGGTGTTACTTGTCCTCTCCGTCTGATGTTTCTTTATTCAATTAAGTTGATGAGTAGATGGCCATTTGTATAGTTTACTGCTTGAATGAAACAGATGGTATATTTGCATTATGACATACTATACAGGAATGTTATCAAATAACATTCGGTGTCAAACTACACAACAGATAACAGGTAATTAAAAGGTTAATCCAAGAACATCTAAAAAGAGACAAGAGGGGTAAACCTGAAGAAATTTTAAAAAGGGAAGTACAAACTCATTAACTGAAGAGATGCCTACTGATGGTACTGATGTCAATGAGAGGAATAGATCAGGTAGATGCATGGAATTATGCCTAGATTAGGGGAATCGAGGACCAGAGGAAATCGTGTCAAGGTGAAGGGGAAAAGATTTAACAGGAATCTGAGGGGTAACTTTTTCACACAAAGGTTGGTGGGTGTCTGGAACAAGCTGCCAGAGGAGGTAGTTGAGACTAGAACTATGCAGCCAACTCCCAAAAGTAATATTACAAAATACAAGCAACTCTTTTCCAGCTAAGATGAGTGTTTTTTATTGAATGTGGGAGAGAGCTCCCAAGAGGTCAAGTCAGATCAGGGAAGAGGGATCTGGAGAAGACCAGTGGTTGCAGGAAGAATTTTATGTGTGCAGTTGGAAGTATGGAGACCTCCATACCATTTATGGGTGGCATGGTGGCACTGCGGTATAGTTGCTGCCTTGCAGTGCTGGAGACCTGCTTTCAATCCTGACTATGGGTGCTGCATGCATGAGAACCAAACCTTCAATTAAGCCGAACTCTTAGGAGGTTTTCCATCTCGCACATCAGCACATTGCCTTTTATACACCTGCATCATAACTCAGCTCTGCTGTTGTACGATCAGTAAGAATCTTACTCCTTCATCTCTGTTATGCCAATTGATATTTTGCAAGGAGCCTACATGCCTTTTCGATATTTTCCATGCACCTTGCACATTTACAATTTATTGCTTCAGCACTAGGTGGTGAAACAGAAAAACTAAATTTAAAGCATCCACTGCCTCTCCTGGAACTTGTATTCACAGCGCAGCCAACACAAGGAAAATATCATTTGGACCAAGTGCAGGCAGGTTGGAATAGGGTAGCTTGGACATGTTGGTCAGTGTGGGCAAGTTGGGCCAAAGGGCCTGTTTTCCACACTGTATCACTCTATGACTCTATGGTGGAGGGGGTTAAACAGAGATAGTCAAGGCGGCACGAATTAGTAGCAGTATCATGGAGGATGGTTCGGGTGGACTAAATTATAGAAATAATGAATGGTCAAATTTGAGAGGGACTTGACAAAAAAGGATTAGAAATATAAAATTGAGATATTAATTGAACAGGAATCAATGCGGTAGTTAAGCACAAAGATGATGGGTAAATGAGGATTCATGCAAGATCTGACAGTAGTAGCAGAGATTGGACCATCTCAGGGTATCAGAGAGTGGGTTAAGGGATGCATCCATGAGTGTGTTGTGATAGTTTAGGTTTGCTATTGCATAGGTACAGATGAGGATTTCAATGGCAGATCAATTGAGAGGTCCAAATTGTAATAATTGTGAAATAATGAAGTCCTAACCAACTCAGTTTCATACGCTTGCTACAGGATGAATGAATGATAATTATTATGAAGAAAAATATGTCCTTAGAAGCTTGTTTCTTTTGAGGTCTTGTAAATTAGGCTCCAAGAAACTGAAATTGGTATTACATTAAAAAAGGTTTCCAGTCGCTTTTATGATGCTTTCAAATTTATCATTCTGGAAAACATCTTTTTTTGATGGTGGCTTCAAAGTAGAGAAAATTTGCAGTTTACATCTTGCATGGTTTCATAGTTAAATATCTATTTTGACAGCTTCTTAATAAAATTGGGAAATGAAATTATTCAGTAACTCTCTGATTTCATATTTGGACATGTAATAATAATAATAATAATATTCATTTATTGTCATTGCAACGAATACAACGAAATTAAAAAATAGCCAATCCTGACGGTGCGTACAAACATATATGCAATAAATGCAAAAACAAATAAATACATAAATACAATTAAATACAATTATATTAAGTACAAGATTTTTTAACGGTGTTGCCTAGTGCAAAGGTAGTGTTCAGTTCTCGTATGGCCCTGGGGTAAAAACTGTTCTTAAGTCTGTTTGTTCGGGATTTGATCGACCTGAAACGTCGACCAGAGGGCAGATGAACAAACAGACGGTGGCCGGGGTGGGATGGATCTTTTATTATTTTGCCTGCTCTACTGAGGCAGCGTAGGCTGAACAGGTGCTCCAGGGAGGGCAGTGAGCAGCCGATGATCTTCTGGGCTGTCGTGATGACCCTCTGAAGGGCCTTCCTGTCCTTTTCTGAGCAGCTGGCATACCATGTGGTTATACAGTATGCCAGCACACTCTCGATGGAGCAGCGATAGAAGGACAACATGAGCTTCTCCTGCAGGTTGGTTTTCCTGAGGATCCTCAGGAAGTGGAGTCTCTGCTGTGCCTTCTTTACTGTGGTGATGGTGTTGGTAGACCAGGTAAGATCCTCTGCGATGTGCATACCCAGGAACCTGAAAGCTGGTACCCTTTCCACACAGACCCCATTGATGTAGAGTGGGTCGTAATCTCCACTGGTTTTTCTAAAGTCAATTATAAGTTCCTTTGTTTTGGAGGAGTTCAGGACCAGATTGTTCACTGAACACCATGCTGCCAGCCTTTGGATTTCATCCCTATAGGCTGTCTCATCTCCTTCTGAGATGAGTCCAACCACAGTCGTGTCATCCGCGAACTTGATGATGGTGTTGGTGGGATGGGTGGGGGCGCAGTCGTGTGTTGTGAAAATTGCTGAAGTTTGGGGATATTTTGTCTTCTTAGTCTAATGTGATCACTGTGATTTATTCTTCAGTTGTTTGATTGTGGGTGATTTCTTATTGCATTGTGCTTGTAGTGACAATGCTTAAGCAATCTGACTTCCCGTCCATTATTCCAGAGACTAACAGATGTCATTCCAGATAATCATCTCGGTGAATCATTGAATCATTGAAAAGTAGAACATGGAAACACATCTTTCAACCCGCCATGTCCACACCAACCATTCACACAAATTCTATATTATCTCTCTTTCTCATCCACTAATCCACAGACCAAGGGTAATTTTACAGCGGCCAATTAACCGACAAACCCGCATGCCTTTGGGATGTGAGGGGAAACCGGAGAGCCCAGAAGAAACCCATAGGGCCACAGCAAACTCCATGGAGACAGTGGGATTGTAGATCAGGATTGAACACGGGTCTCTGGCACTGTGAGGCAGGAACATACCATTCTGAAACCCACTAGCTCCAATGTTGCAGCATCTGATTCATCTACCACTTTAATCTTGATAAAACAATATTGCCAATACTTATTAGTGACATAGGAGGCAACCAATAATCCTCTCAAGTCCATGCCATCTCATAGAGCATTCCCATTCTTCCACTGGTTTTCCCTGTAACCTATTCCCCAAACATTCCCACCATTCCCACACCCTTCCCTAATTCTACCATCCTCCTTCAATACAGGCTACTTATAGCGGCCAATTAACCTGTAAGGCGTTGGAATAGAGCAAAGAACATAGAACTGCAGCACAGGAATAGGGCCTTCTGCTCATAATGCGTATGCCAAGTTCAACTTGGCAACTTGGCAGAATATTATGCCAAGTTCAACTGATCCCATATGCCCTTTACTTGATCCATATCTCTCTATTCCATGAATTTGAAGAATCTATTTGAAGAATTCTCTCCAATAGTTTCCCTACCACTGATGTCAGTCTCACTGAACTTTCGTCCTTCCACTTACTCTCCACTTACCTTCTTAAACAAAGAACAACATTGGCTACTCCCTAGTCCTCCAGGATCTTGCCCATGACTAGAGAAGAAACAAGATCCTCATCAAGCCCACCCCCCCAATCTCCTCTCTTGACTCCCTCAATAACCTTGAATAGATCCCATCAGACCCTGGGGACTTATCCACCTTAAGTGCTCTTCAAGTGCCTCAGCACCATCTGCTTCTTAATCTCAAACTGCCCAAGCATATTTATATTCTCCATACTGATCTCGCTGCCTTTCCAAGTCCTTCTCCTCAGTGAATGTATAAGCAAAGTACTAATTTATTACCTTACCTACATCCTCTAACACCAAGCATCGATTCCCTCCTTTATCCTTGATACTTTTCCCTGGTCACCCTCTTGTTTTAAACATACGTATAAAAAGTATGCTTATCCTGAACCTATATTGTCGATTACCCTCTTGTAATTAATGTATGTATCAAAAGCCTTAGGATTTTCTTTTATCCGACTAAACAATTACATTTCAAGGTCCCTTTGGCTCCTCTAATTGCCAATTTTCCTTTCTTTCTTGTTTGCTCTATATTCCTCTAAGGCCCCATCTGATTTCATTTTTCTAAACCGAACATACATTTTCTATGTATTTTTAACCAAATTTACAACATCTTGGGTTGTACAAACATCCCTATGTGAAAGGATATTTGATGCCATAGTTTTCCTGCTGAGGGCAACTGTGGAAGGAATGTTTTTTGCGATCTTGTTATAATGTAGACTGACGTGCGCGTTTCCCAATGGGCCTGGAAAAGGCTGTAATTGATTGTTGTTGATGAGATGAAAGAGGGCAATTGTCAGTGACTGACATGATTCCCGTTGTTGAAGTGCCTGGAAATCAAGTCTATCATTTTTTGTGATCCGCCCTTGGGAACTGAAACAAAGATAGTTTTCCTCTGCTTGCCTACTTAGCAATGCTTTTTTTTTTAACCTTGTGGTAGGCTGATCGAGAAGATTAAGATGCATGCGATCCACAGTGCCTTGATGTTTTAGATTCAGAACTGGTGTATCTATCGAAGACATTGGATAGAAGGGGAAGAGTGTTATTCCGGCTGGAGGTCTGTTACCGGTGGTGTTTTGCAGGGATCAGTGCTTGGCCCTCTGTTGTTTGTGAGGTGAATGATTGAATGAGTGAATGAATGAATGAATGAATGAATGATTACTTTATTATCACACGTGACAACTCACAGTGAAATTCTTTGCTTGCATAAGCAAGATATGCCATGTCCTCCATTGTCCATTGTTCATCCCCCTCCCTCACGGCAGTCCCTCCACACTGGGCCCTCCATTTTTTCCCTCCCCCCCCTCACGGTGGACCCCCCCCCTGCTGGGTCCCCATTGTTCCTTCCCCCGGCAGCGGTGTCCTTACTCTGTGTGGTCTGCCCTCGTCCGTCGATCATCGCCCTCATCGACCGCCATGCTGACCTCTCCACTGGGTAATCTCCGGCACCGACCCAGGTTCTGTTGGCTGCGGGTTCTGGCCCGCGAGGCCCCGGCTTCTCCACGGCCATCCGGGAGACGCGAGACCCCGGCGCCTCGATAAAGTCCTCGGGCTGCATTCCCGGTCCGCAGTCCACGGCTCAGCCGGAATCTTTCTGCTGCGTGGCTCGGTAAATACACGACTTGGATGAACCAAGTTTGCAGATGGCACCACTATTGATGGCGGCTCGGCGAATGCATGACTTGGATGAAGTAAGTTTTCAGATGACACCACAATGATGAAAATTGTAAAAGCATACATCAGAATATAGATCAGTTACAGATATGGGTGGAGAAACGTCAGTTTGAAATTAATCCAGCCAAGTGTGAGGTGTAGCACTAAGAGAGAGGAACGTATATAATTAATAGCATTTTATTCACAAAATGTTGGAGTAACTCAGCAGGTCAGGCAGCATCTCGGGAGAGAAGGAATGGGTGATGTTTCGGGTCGAGACCCTTCTTCAGATACAAGAAACCTTAGATATGGGACAAATATAGTCATTTATTTTCAAGATATTAGGGCATATCTCCCTTGTTGAGCTGGGGAGAGAGCGCTTTACTTTATATTAGTATTCCATTCACAGACTGAAGAAGGGTCTCGACCCGAAACGTCACCCATTCCTTCTCTCCCGAGATGCTGCCTGACCTACTGAGTTACTCCAACATTTTGTGAATAAAAACCTTCGATTTGTACCAGCATCTGCAGTTATCTTCTTATACTAATTAATAGCATTAATGTACAATGGATCTCGGGGTCAAAATCCATCATTCCCTGAAAATAGCAACATAAGTAGATAAGTGGTAAAGAAGGCCTATGTTATACTTACCTTCATCAGTCAGGCCATTGAATATAAGAGTCAGGAAGTCATTTTGCAGCTTTTTAAAACTTTCGTTAGGCTGCATTATTGTAGTTCTGGTTGCTCCATTACAATAAGGATGTGAAGCTTTTGATGAAGGTGCAGTAGAGGTTTACCAGGTGCTGCCTGTGTTAGGGGCAGAGGCTGGACAAACTTGGATTGTTTTCTCTGGCAACGTGATTGGCACAGTTGAGTTGGGCCGATGGGCCTGTTTCCATGCTGTATAGCTCTGCGACTCTATGACTAATTATCTTTAAAAAATGATCTCTGAAATTCTGAAATACACCTGCAGGAAGTGTGTTTCTCAGCCTTTTTGTGGCTGGGCAACAGCTGGCTACCTTTGTGAGCTGACATGGATCTCTTTTAAGATAATGGCCACTCTGGTGTAAAATTTGCTGAAATAAATTAAAATTAAATGGAAGTGCATACACTGGGGTATAACCTATTTAGCATAAATACAAGAAACCTTGGATATGGGACAAATATAGTCATTTATTTTCAAGATATAGGGCATATCTCTCTTGTTGAGCTGGGGAGAGAGCGCTTTACTTTATATTAGTATTCCATTCACAAAGTAAACCATGGAAAACAGTAAGAAAAAGGCAAAGTGATGGAGAAACTCAGCGAGACAGGTAATATCACTACAGAACATGGATAGGTGACATTTCAAGTTGGGATCCATCTTCAGACTGTTGGATGCATCTGCAGTTTCTTGTTTCTACATTATGGATAACAGAATGCCATTTTCCACAAAATACATAATTAATGGAGTAAGAGCAATTTCAAACCTTCTCACAGTTATTAAATATTTGCACATTACATATATTTTGGTGAAATTAAATTATTCAGTCACCATGTCCTTATGAGATTTCTATGCTTGCCATGCTTGGCTGTTTCAGGGATGAATGTTAGTCAAAGTTACCAGGAGTCTATTTTGGTAATTGGTTTTGGTATTTAACTTTATTAAGTTCTGGAGAGAGTTCTCTGTGCATTAATCTTGGCTGCCAACACCTCTCTATGTATGTAGCAAGGGCTTTGCTTGTGCACCTGGTCTAGCTTCAATCACTTTAGCCCACTGCGGCTGATTGTCTCTTTGTAACGGTGGTCGTTCGAGTCAGTGCACACACTAATGCAACGGTACCACAAGTCTGCTCTGTCAGATACTCTTGCTGAAGATAAAATACCAACACCGGTTGTATTTTGTGGCAGTTTTTATGGCAAAGTAAATTTTCAAGAAAACCTCCTCAAAAGTATAGCGCATATAAACAAGAAGAACTGAAGCATTTCAAATGCCATCAGCTCATCTGACTCTATTGTAAACCAGAGTAATGTTTGCACCTTTTTAGTCAATTAGGATTCACTGTCTTCTGCAATATCGTAAAATCTATGTGAGGCAGTGTCTTTTGGCACTAATTTTCTCGGCAACTGATGCCACTCAAGGCGAAAACACAGGCATCTAATATCGAAGGCATCATTATATCGACCTACAACAATAATAATTTGCATTTAGCAATGTGAGGGGCGAGGAGATACATTTCTTAATTTGTCCATATTGCAGCATGCAGTAATTTTTGTGGAGATGCCACTTCTCTTTGCACCCATTGGGGAAAAAAAAAATCCACAGGCTTTTCTTTTAAGTTTGGGCATTTGCTATCAAGGTGACAAATTATTTTGGAAGGTTTCATAGCATCATTGCACAGAAGCACACTACACAAATCAAACTGCAGAGCTTTGGGCCATTCCTCTTCCCAATTTGAAATAAAACCATACTTTATGTAGCATCGTATTTTCTGTTGAAGGCCAAACACTGCCTCATCTTTTCCAACTTCTCTTTCATTATATCGGTCATATATTGCACTTCATCTCTGTCACATTTGGCCAGAAAATGATCCAACTGCATCTGCTAAACATCCTGGTTTAACTTTGGTTTGTATTCCCGTTAATTTCATCTGAAGTCCCTGTGCAAATTATGATTCCTAATTATAAATGAAAGACCCAAAGCAGAGCAGCAATAGATTGTGATGTAACAGTATTATAAACTGTTTTGGGGTGTCGTGAAATTCTGCTCCAATTAGATTTCTTAAAATGTTATAAATTTTATAAAAAACGTTAAATGAATAATCTCACATTGACTGGTGAAGCTCCTACTGTGGACTGCACCAATTCATGGACGGTGTTGTTGAGAAACATTGTGCTCGTCCCTACAGATCACCTTAAACCTATGTCCTCTGGTTCCTGATTCCCCCACTTTGGGTAAAAGTCTCAGTGCATTTAACCTGTATAATTCTCTCATGATCTTATACTCCTCTATAAGATCACCCATCATCCTCCTGTGCTTCAAGGAATAAAGTCCTAGCCTGCTCAACCTCTCCATTAACCATGATGTTGCCTATGTTGGAGGGCTTTAGTTATGGGGAGTGAATTGTTAGGCAAGGTTTGTTTCACCTGGAATGAAGAAAACTGAGTGGTGCCCTGATAGTGACGTATAAAATTACATGGCATCGATAACGAAGGCAGTCAGAATTGTTTTCCTATGATAAGGGTATCAAAAACAGTAGGCCACAGGTTTAAGATAGGACAGAATTTTAAAAAGTGATGTGAGCGGAAACTTTTTTTCCCCCTCCCCCTCCCCCTCCCCCTCCCCCTCCCCCTCCCCCTCCCCCTCCCCCTCCCCCTCCCCCTCCCCCTCCCCCTCCCCCTCCCCCTCCCCCTCCCCTCCCCCTCCCCTCCCCTCCCCTCCCCCTCCCCCTCCCCCTCCCCCTCCCCCTCCCCCTCCCCCTCCCCTTCCCCTTCCCCCTCCCCCTCCCCCTCCCCCTCCCCCTCCTCCTCCCCCTCCCCCTCCCCCTCCCCCTCTCCCTCCCCCTCCCCCTCCCCCTCCCCCTCCCCCTCTCCCTCTCCCTCTCCCTCTCCCTCTCCCTCTCCCTCCCCCTCTCCCTCCTTCCACAGATTCACCACACTCTGACTAAAGAAATTCCTCCTTATCTCCTTCCTAAATGTGTACTTTGATTCTGAGGCTATGAGGTGGTGGAATCCGATCCAATCACTTGAAATGTCTGGCTCCCTCCTGCTCTCTGGATGTTACCAGCCTTGTGTGCTCAAACTTCTCCCTGGGTGGACTATCCTCCAGACTTCCACCTTTTACAAAATCAATGCTGGAAGTGCTATCATCTCCAAGTTCCCCTTTCAAACATGGAAAAGTGTATTGCAATTCCTTTTGTTGCTGAGTCAAAAACCTTGTAAGTCAGTTGCCTGTCAGCACACTGGAAATACCTGCAGGGCTAACTTTTAGTTGTCCAATTAGACCGCTCAACATTACCTTATTAAGAGCAACTAGAGCTGGGGAATAAATGATATCTCAGTCATTGCTGCCGATAGCCCGAGAATAAACAGAGACGTAATTACACCTGGGAAAGAAATAACTTGCAGTATAATACACCATCATTCATGGCTTGGGGCATTCTAATTCTTGACAGGCTATGAAGCAGACATGAAGTGGAGACTCTGTCTAGTGAAACAATGCAGCCAATTTGTGCAAACTGTCCCACAAACAGCAGTGTGATGATGGCAGATAATCTGTTTCAGTGACATTAGTTGCAGGTAATTATTGGCCAGGCACCTGGGATAATTTCCCACCCCCATGATTTGCTGCTCGTTCAACTATTGTGGGCAATGTTACATTTGGAGCTCTTAAAATTAGGAAAGTTCCATTCTCCAGCAGTGTGCTATTGCTTCTTGAAAGTACTTTAAAAAAAAAAGATAGCTGCAAGGCATCGACTCAAGATTTTCTTTCTTAATTAGCTGCTGTCAGAACGGATTAATTCTATCTGCAACGCAATGTCCTGTAAAAGATCATCCTATTAGAAAGAGGATTAATGCTGTGAGTGTGTAGGTACCCCAGCTGATCTCAGGTTAGTATTAATGGAATTTCCACAGATGGTGCAAGCACCTCTCATATGAATAGCTTAAGGGGATGACTTTCCCACTTCTGTTGCTGCTTGCAGTTAATCATGGATTTTACTGAGAGCACTCAAGTGGTTCCACTGATTTACAGGGAAAGACTGATGAATCCAGCCACTGCAATGCCTCCCAAAGCGTGAGGTAGCTATTAATATATGAGGAAAATAGAATGAACTAATTTTGAAGATGACTTCTACGTTTGAATTTGCAAGTGACAGATTTATAGCTTGATGAGGTAATGCGTGTAGGTATACTCAGCAGAATCATTTCTCGCGTTCTTTGCTGTTCGTGCTCATGCGTGTGGTGCGTGTGGTTTAGTTATTTATTTTGCTGTCCTATATTTTAATTGTTTTTTCTCTATCTACACGCATCTGTTCTGTGCTGACTGAACCAAAAACATTTTCCTTGGTCGACATGGTAGCTGGGGTGACCTCACATGTAGCTAATCCCACTCCACAGATAGCACCATATACTTCTCCGTCACAGTCCCTGGGTGTGCTGTGTCCTAAGGATGCACACACTCACTACTGGTAGTGTTGCAGTCATATACAGATACCAAAGAGATCTAGCAAGTCAAAATTGGGCACTCAGGAGGTGCTATTCACCATCAAAGTAGCTGAAATATGCAGCAGCACATCCGTAACCATACAGTTCTGCATAGCCCTCACCCATTCAATGATAAAAAGCCATGGGACCAACCTTGGCTCAATGTGGAGCGCTGAATGGCATACAGGAGCCGACAGATGAGGTGCCAGGTTGCCACCTAAGTACCTGCATCCCAAGCAGCAAGAACATCATGTAATTTACAGAGCCAAGCAATCTAGCAACAGATCTCCATCCCATCTGAACATTAAGCATGATAACTCCGTACAGACAGCAGACGGCAGACCGCGTTGGCAGACGCCTCCCAGCAGGTCACGCAGAAGCCGGGCGGTGAAGCCTGTCTGGGTCGGTGGAGCCTCGTGCTGGACGATGAAGCCTCGGTGGTGGTGGAGCCTCGAGGCCGACGGAGTCTCACGGCGGACAGAGCCTTGTGGTGGCATTGGAGCATCAGCAGCAGTGGACTGTCATATGTTGAAAGACTGGAGCGACTAGGCTTGTATACACTGGAATTTAGAAGGATGAGAGGGGATCTTATCGAAACGTATAAGATTATTAAGGGGTTGGACACATTAGAGGCAGGAAACATGTTCCCAATGTTGGGGGAGTCCAGAACCAGGGGCCACAGTTTAAGAATAACGGGTAGGCCATTTAGAACAGAGATGAGGAAAAACTTTTTCAGTCAGAGAGTTGTGAATCTGTGGAATTCTCTGCCTCAGAGGGCAGTGGAGGCCAATTCTCTGAATACATTCAAGAGAGAGCTAGATAGAGCTCTTAAGGATAGCGGAGTCAGGGGGTATGGGGAGAAAGCAGGAACGGGGTACTGATTGAGAATGATCAGCCATGATCGCATTAAATGGCGGTGCTGGCTCGAAGGGCCGAATAGCCTACTCCTGCACCTATTGTCTATTGTCTATTGTCTATTGTCTATTGAGCCTCGTGGCAGATGGAGTCTCACGGGTCGAACCGCGGTCAACGGTGCAGCAGTCGATGAGGGCGCGGGGGAACCGCCGTGAGGAGGGGAGGGGGAGCCGGTGCGGGATACTTTGTCAGCACCGTTTATGAGGCAATATTTGCATGCCTTGGGTACGCAATCAAAGAATTTCATTGTGCCTTTTCACCTGTGACAATAAAGTATTCCATTCCATTCCATGGATCAGATCAAATATGTTGTGTATAGCATTGGATAGTTAATCAGTCAGTGGAGTATCTAGGGTATGGCAGGTACGGCACGTGCCCTGGGCGCCACTTGAAGGGGGGCGCCACAGAGCAGTTTCTATTAACTCCAGCTGCTCCCCTTGTGATTGGCCCTCGCCGCCCGCTTCCCCTTGGATACAGGGGCGGGATGCTGATTGGCCATTGGCCAGGCCCATGGGGGGGTGGGGGGTGCACGGTGAGTCCGTGTCCTGACCTGCACGGAGCAGTGGCAGCACAGCACACGGCAGTGCAGCACAGGGACGGCTTTGCAGGAGAAAGCCCCAGCTCCAGCAGCAGCAGTGCACCGTGCACCCAGCCAGCACTCCACTCCACTCCAACACAACCCAATGCAAAGAAAATGATCATCAGCATCAGCGAGGAAAACCACTGTGGCGCGCGCGACCCAACTCACTCCACCCTCACCCCCATGCCATCGCGCACACCATCCTCCCTCCCTCTCCCTCCTGTCACTCTCTACGCGAGTACTTTTTCTTTCCTCTCCACCCTCCACCTTCGCTCCTCGTTGGGTGACCATCTGTTACACAAACCCAACTCCCCGCCTCCGCCGGCCGTGCACACGAAGTGATCCCGCGGGCCGGCGAATGCCTTGTGTCGGTTCATCCAATCAAAGCGAGCAGAGAGAGAGAGAGAGAGATGGAGAAAGAGAGAGAGGGAGAGAGAGAGGAGGAGAGGGAGGGAAAGGCCCAGTCCTTGGTATGCATGCGTACCCAGGTGGCGGCTCTCCGTCTCAGGACTCTGCGGAGGTACATGTATACGGAGAACCCCCCCAGGTGGCACGCTCTGGCCACGTATTTTTTTCGTCGGGGTTGTTGCCTACGGGGGGTTTCGTGGCTGCCGGTGGCGGGCATCAGTCGACCCGCCTTACGGGGTCTGCCTAGTTTCTATCGGGACGTGCTTAGAGTGAGGAATTTGGTTGTTTTCAGCCGACGTGTTGCTCCACAAGGGGAGGGGGACGTCGTGGCTGCGGGAGTAGCCGGTCCTCACCCTGTCATGGCGGGTGTCGAGGAGAGGCGTGCGCCTAGAGTGGTTCTGACTGAGCTTACCCCCGCTCCGTCAGATTTGCTCATCGGGCCTAGGCTCCGGGATTTCTCTCGGGCGCCGGCTCCGCACAACTTGAGCCGCCTTTCCGAGATGCCCAGCGTGCCGTTTCGTGATGCGAAGAGACGCACACTGTACAGAATGCTCCTGCACATTCTACACCTCCTTGTCTTCGTACACCGTCCTGACACATCTTGGCGGTCTGTGTTACCAGCTGAAGACGGGGACGGTCCTCAGTGGGGGTCTCTCTACAAGGGAGTTGTTCCCCTTTACATCGGGGACCTGGGGTGGAGAGTGTTGCACAGAGCGTTGGTGTGTAATAAACTGTTGAGTCGGTTCACGGGCTCGCCGACCGCCTGTATTTTCTGCGGTGACGAAGAGACCGTGTTCCACGTGTATATGGAGTGTGAGAGGTTACTGCCCCTGTATCAATATCTGAAGGGGTTGTTCCTCAAGTTTTGGTTACACTTTAGTCCTACGATTCTTGTGTTTGGACACAAGGCAGGGGGTCGGGAGGGTCTTTCGGGGAGGTGGGACCTCCCTGTCGGTTTGCTCTTGGGCCTGGCCAAGTTGGCCATTCGCGGGTCCAGGCAGCGGGCGGTCAATGGTCTTGCCAGAGTCGGCTGCCTTCCCCTCTTCCGGGCCTACGTCCGTGCGCGCGTGACCCTAGAGAGGGAACACGCGGTGACCACGGGGACTCTGGAGGCCTTCCGTGGGCGCTGGTCACCGCGGGGGGTTGAGAGCATTGTAAATAATGAAGGCAACATTGTATTATAATGATTACTTGATGTTTTGTAACCTCTGAATGTGGTTTTGATGTGATGTATCATGTGATTGTGCTGAATAAAGTCTGAAAAGGAAAAAAAAAAAAAAAAAAAGGGAGGGAAAGGCTGTCAGATATTTGGACAGGGGCACAATTTCAGTGCTTGCCGTAGGCGCTATGTTCCGTAGATACACCCATGTAATCAGCAATTGGTGTGGTTTTAGTTTAGTTTAGTTTAGGTCACGAGTATCGAGGTACACTGAAAGGCTTTTTTGGTGCATGCTATCCAGTGAGTGGAGAGACTATGCATGATTACGATCAAGCCATCCACATTGTACAGGTACAGGACAAAGGGAATAATTTTTAGTTACAGATTAAGTCCAGTAAAGTCCGATTTAAAGATAGTCCTAGGGTCTCCACTGAGGTATATGGAAAATCAGACCTGGGAGCTATAGGAGGATGCTGTTCCAAGAACATCCCCATCTTTAACAACAACAGAGTTCAAAATCTGCATATTTGAAGGCAAAGCTGAAGCATTTGCACCCATGCTCATGCAGAAGTGACATCTTGTCGATCCATCTCTGCTTTCTCCTGAGACCTCACCCACTCTCCATCAGAGAAGCCAGTCTTCAGCCAATTCTGATCCCTTCACGTGATTATGAGGAAACAGCTGAGGTCACTCGATGCAGGAAAGAATCCAAGGATAGGCAGCAGCTTTGTTGTAATACTGAAAACCTGCATCTTAGAATTAAAAAGACCATCATCTAAGCTCTTTCAATACAATCATAATGATGGCAACTGCCCAATGATGTGGAAAATTGTCCAGCTCCCAAAATAACAGGACAAATCCAATCTAATTAACTACAGCCCAATCAGCCTACTCCCAATTATCCACAGTGATAGATGGTGTTGTTGGCAATGCCATCAATTGGCACTTACTCGATGATAATCTGCCCACTGATTCCTATTGGGTTTTGCCTGGACCACTTGACTCCAGATTTCACTGCAGCCTTGGGCTAAATGTGGATTAAAGAGCAGAATTCCAGAGGTGAGGTGAGGGTCAATCCCTTGAATTCAGCGCAGCATCAAAGAACTCCAGTAAAACTGAAGCCATTTGCTCGAGTTATATTTTGCCTGAAGGAAGATGGTTTTGGATGTTTAAAATCTTTAATCCAGCATAAGACATCAAAGCAGGAGTTCATCAGAGCAGTGTCCAGGGCCCAGCCACTTTCAGCTACTTTATCAATAATCTTCTTTCCTTTGAACACCCATTGATAACTGTTCAATTTTAAATTTCATTTGTAACTTCTAAGGAAATGAAGCAGTCTGTGATTTAATTAATCAAGATTGAGAGAGAATTCAGACAGGATCCAATAAGTGGCACGTAGCTTTCACCATCTCCAACTGGAAAGTGTTTAATTACCTACTCTTAACATTCCATTTTATTACCATTACTGAGTTATGCACCACCAATACACAGTAAACGCTAATTTTAACAAACTCCTTTATAATGGATTTTGGTTATAGCGGACCGACCCCTGATTCATAACACCTCCCTGGCTGCTTAAATTGCAGACTTCCAGGGGTTCCCGCCCGACTCGCAAGGTGCATCAGTGAGCCCTTCTTCACCCACTGCACAGACCATTGACACTGGCTGTTGTTGCGGCTCACGTCGTAGCTTTTGGGGACAGCGCTTTCTTCAGGCTACTGCCACTGACAGGACATGCTCAGACACCTTGGGGCTCCACACTTTTTTGTCCTTGTGTGTATTATCATCAGCTGCCGTTCTTTGTTTCAACGACATACAATGATAATACCTTACTCGGTTGTAATGGACAATCAGCAATAACGAACAGCATTCCCCCCATCTCTCTCCCTGTGTGGTCCATTATAACAAGGGTTTACTGTACTGTGAATTACTATTCATCAGAATCTCAAATGGATCACACACATAAGGTTACAAGAGCAGGTCAGAGGCTAGTTATTCTGCATTGCATGGGTCAACTTTTGAAATCTCAAAAGTCCCACCATTTATAAGGTACAAGGACAAGCCAGAAGCCTGATGGAATAATAGATACAGCGTGGAAACAGGCCCTTTGGCCCAACTGGTCCACGCCAACCAGCGATCACCCGTACACTAGTTCTATCACACACTAGGGACAATTTACAGAAGTCAATGAACCAACCAAACCTGCATGTCTGTAGAATGTGTGAGGAAACCAGACCACCTGGAGAAAACACATGCAGTCACAGGGAGAAAATACAAACTCTATACAGACAGCACCCGTACTCAGGATTGAATTCAGATTTCTGGTGCTGCAAGGCAGCAATTCTACCACTGTGACATCCTGTGCCAGCGACCCAGTTTCAATCATTCCTTTAGGCAGTGTATTCCAGCTACTTACCACTCTCTGGGTGAAAAATGTCCCTCAGCCAGAATGCCAAAGGGGCACCTTTGTTTAAAATCAATCTCTCAACTTCTTCCCTCTCATCCTGTTTTGTGAAACACTCACATCAACAACCTTTTCCCTGGTTTCCTGTAAAATTCCTGCTTTAATACAGAGAATCTGCTTCTTTGGATGGAATCCACTGTTTATACTTGGAGATTATCACTGAATCATTAAACCCACGTGACCAGCATTCTTAACATTCTGCACAGACTGAGGTTGAAAATGCAAGATTTTCAAAGTGCACATTACTTGGTTGCCTGAGGTAAAATAATGATTGTTCATAACAATTGAGCTTTCAGAAAGGGCTTAATTTGTAGCTGCATCCTGGCTTTTCAACAGAAAATGTTGTATTGATGCTCGATTGACAACTTTTAGTAGGTAATAAATGAAGCAATTGGGGCCTGCACATCCTACACCATTGCATTACAATCAGGCGTTTGTATTAATAATGTTCCAAGGTGTCAACCATGTGCCTTTTGTTCAAAAGATATGAAAAATTACATTGTGTTGTAAAAAAAAATCACTTTAGTCGGTGTGCAAGAGAGCTGCAGCAAATTCATTAAAGACGCATACACAAAACATTTTGAAGTATCTGAAGAAGGGTCCTGACCTAAAACGTCACCTATCCATGTGCTCCGGAGATGCTGCCTGACGCGTACAATTACTCCAGTATCTTGTATCACTCAAAAGTGTCTAAGGTACATGAAGAACTGTAGGGTTCAGATACAATCTTCATTTGAAGTTACTTGGGGAAACAAACTGATGAAGCAACAAATTATTCTATTAGCACTTAAAATATTACTGATGTTGTAGAACTTTGAACTTTGTTTATCGAAATTGTCCATAATTTAGTCTTTGATTTTCCTGCACCCTTAATTGTAAACTTTAGGAATGGAATCAGTTCCTGGAATCTAATTCAGAGAATGATTCAATTCAATGATTCAATGATACTTTATTGTCACATTAATCAATCTTCCAATGGTGCTTTATTTGTCACATATGCAACTGGACAGTGAAATTCTTTTTGCAAATATTGCACATGCCTCCACTTCCATTTTTGGCACCATTATTCAAAGTCCAAGGTCCGGTCGGCCCGCAAGCTCGGTGTATTGGAGCAGTTCCTGTGAATCGACATCTCTCTCCTCTAGTTACAGCGAAATGTTTAGTTTCCCTATTCAATCCGCTAAAAGCACACAGCAGACTGCACCTAGGCATACACAAGAGTCGCCACAGTGTCTGGCGCCGACAAAGTTACAAATGTTCACTGAACAGAAGAGGTTTTCAGTTTTCTCCAGGATTTCCCCGATGCAACCACCAACTCTGGGAAAAGTTCCTGTACCTTTCTCAAGTAGTCTTTGTTCATGTGTCAGCTCTGGGGGCTAGGGCATCTCAGCTGAGATTGAGGAGGGCAACAACATGTTCGCTTGCAACCTGATTTCCCCCATTCATGAGTAACTTGATTGATTTCTGCTGTCTGGGAGTTCCTTTGACGAGCTGAGGTCAGCTCATATCATTCTGACCTTCGCTTGGGCTTCTTAGTCTGTGCTATAGGAGGTCTGGGACACCTTAATCTGACCAATTCTATTGGATCTGCCATGTAAAAAAAAAAGTTTTGATTATTTTTATTATTTGACCATTTTTTTAACCTTCTTTTCTTCCTTCACATTCTTTCCCTACGTCCTCTTTTTGTTGCTTTAATTCCACTATAACATTGAAAACACCCATATCACCTTTTTCATCATAAGGCATGACCTTCTTACTACTTAACATTAGCATGACATTACTTACCATTTACCCACTAGCTTTGAGCAAATAGTTAATGAGGTTTTGACAAGATTCCAACCACTCAATATGCAATGGAGGGAGGGTCTTAAACGATGGACCTTCCGTATTGATCCTCAGAAGCAGCTGCTCCTAATTTCATCGGATCCCTCGGCATATTATCTTGGACCTTGGCCAGTGAACAGCATTTGGCCAATACCTTGCATTATAAGACTAGTGAACACCAGGCAGGCCAGTGTGGATTTATCGCTGAGCTGATGGTTCTTCAAAAATAATACTTCCAGCCTACCTGATGCACAGCATTGGACTGGATGGAAGGAAGTGATGAGTCTATGCTGGACTGGGCTGTGTTCAAGGCAGTCTGCAGGTAAGGTGGTCAAGGTGAGGGTAAATGCCATAACTGGCTGAGAGGTATCCCATCAGAATACTTTCTCTAGCGCCCCTGTAAATGTTTGAGAGAATGTGCCAAATCTGCTCAAATGCTGAAGAAATTAAATACACTGATGTGTTTCCTAGATGTGGTTAAGTTGCTGGAGGAATGGATGCCCAGGAACTTGAATCCACCAACCATTTCTACAGCACCTCTGCTAATGAGGACATGGTTCTGCAACCAACTCAACAGCCAACTCTTTCAATTTGCTGATGTTAGGGGCTAGGTTGTTGTGATGACCCCATGCCTCAAGATTCCCAATCTCTTTCCTGTACTCGGCTCCATCATTGTTATTGATCCAGCTGACAATAGTGGTATTATTGGTGAAATTAAATATTGAGATGGTGTTATATTTTGCCACACTATCTTGGGTAAAAGGAAAGTAGAGCAAGGGACTGAGCACACAACCTTGAGGGGCACCAGTGTTTAGGGTCAGCGTGGAGGAAATGTTAAGTTACTTGGCTGTCTGGCACTGTGAGGCAGTAGCTCCATCAGCTGTGCCACACTGTACAACAGTATACTGTGTACAACTGTGTACATGAAGGTATCACAAAAAGCTGGAGTAACTCACGGGTCAGGCAGCATCTCAGGAGAGAAGGAATGGGTGATGTACATAAATGTACACATGAACAGTACATGTGCTGCCCATGTACACTGTTTACTCTGTGCGCTTCATGCAGACAGGAATGTCATTGCACCCAGATGTATATGACATTAAACTTACCTGAATCAGAATCTGAACCTAACATGCATCATGTCCTGCTCCTGGTTGTCAGTGGACAGCCAAATATCCAAGCGCTGTCCCACTCATGGAAGATTGTTTCCCTGAGTATTTCAAGGCAGTCAAAAATCATCCTCCAGGGTATAACTCAGGTCTGGTATGGGTAAATCACTGAGCCCAGAGCAGACATAAGTTATTGGAAATTGATTACCTGTAATACAGTTTGAGTGTGGTGAGATGGGATACCAATTTCTGATTTGCTCCCTCTCAATCGTCTGCTCCAGAGGAGGATAATTGTGATCTTCTTCCTACATTCTGGCATGTTGCCAGCTAGAACAATATTGCTGTACACATGTAGCAAGTCTGGGCTGATCCAGTCCAATGCGTCTGTTTACAACTCAATTGATAAGCTCTCACTTCCAGGAGTCCTACTTACCTCAAAGAAATGGACCAAACTTGTCAGCTCATCTAGATGAATGGTTGGTCCAGATTCTCCTCATCAGTGTCATCTATAATCTTAGAGATTGGGGCAAATTCTGGGAAGCTCTGCTAGTGAGCCTTTAGCTTGTCTATCGTCTTACAAGGACTGACTCATTGATTCCTTAAAATGCAAGCCATGAGTACATTGCTAATTCATCCTTTTCTTCACGGCTGATCACTCTGATTACAGAGTTCTCTCCATGAATATTTTAGAAGAAAGCACAAGCACAATACCCCTGCTCCATGGAGCAGAAAATGTATTGGAAGATGGAGGATTCCATTGCAATGAGCAAGGCTCTTTGAGCTCAGCCATAACACCCATCACCATGGTGTAATACTGATATCTTTCCACTATATATAATCTTCATACCTTTTTCACCTTGCAGTTTCTTTGGGCAGTTCACATTCTTCTGTCTAATAATTGAGAAGGCTATTTAAATGCCACATCTTAAAAAAGCCACATCCGTTTTGATCATGTTAACTTTTATCCCTAAATGTCATTAGGTTGCACAAGGACAGACAAATGACTTGATGCCGTTGAGTTTTCTCAATTATTGTCAGATAAAAGGTGGTTTGATGAGGTTGATGCCTCAACTCTAAGAATTGTTGACTGTTCAATTATTTGAGGAATAGGTACTTGTTAAACTCAAGATCCTGATGCTAGGAGATCCAAGAAACCAGAATATTACCTGAGACTGCATTAGGATACAACCGGCACTTTTCCACTGATATTTCAGACATAGGGGCTGGACTGCTCAGAGCCTAGTTTCAGAGATGCTATGTCTGTTCTATCTAATCTCTTTTATCTTGTTGAGACCAGATCTTGGTGTTAAGAATCTAATCTCAGGAGTGTCGACACAAGACCAATGTCACATTGTGATGAGTACAGATATTTCTTCTAAGTTTGCATGATATACTACTTCAAAAGTTGTTTGTATTTGAAATGCAAATACTTACTCAGATGCTGCATAAACAGGATCCTGCTGTTTAATATACAATGCCAATTCCTCTAGTATTCCTTTTTATCTGTAACTGCCCCATCAATGCTTATTGCGAAGTACCAAAAGTTCTCTTTAGCCGTAAACTGTAAACCTAAATGTCCCTTCCATTTTAGTATCTCCCAAACCCCTCCAACTGGTGCCGTTAGGGAAGTAATTAGGCTTCCTGTGTTACTGACTTAATAAAGTGAAATCCTTCTGAAGAAGGGTCCCAACCCAAATGTCACCCACCCATGTTCTCCAGGGATGCTGCCTGACCTGCTGAGTTACTCTCGCACTTTGTGTCTTTCAATGTGAAACTGACTTACTATACTGAGTCACATTAACCTTTCTTGAATGAATGAATGAATGAATACTTTAATGTATACTTTTATTGTATTCTTTGCTTGCACACCCAAGGTATACAAATAGTCGCCACATAAAGTTATGAAGTACCCTTGCGCCAGGCTCCCCTTTGTTCTCCCCCCTCCCACATGGCGGTCCCCACACGCCGGGTCCACCTTTGTTCCTTCGTCCGGCAGCAGCGTCTTCACTTCCACATGGCCCATCCTTGCCCTTCAGTTGGCGATCTCATCGACCGCTGCACCAACCTCTCCACCTTCGCTGCCGGATCCTCTCCAGATGCCTTCCTGGCACCGACCCAGGCCCCAGCCGCGGGCTCCGTCAACCCAGGGGCAGGGGCAGGCCGAAGGCTCTGTGGACTCCGTCGGCTGTGGGCTCTGACCCGTGGGCTCTGTCGACCCAGGGGCCGGCCGTGGGCTCCGTCAACCTAGGTTCCATGGACACCGTCAGCCATGGGCTCCGACCCATGAGACTCCAGCCTCGGCTTCTCCATGGCACTCTCCATCCCTCCCCCTTCCCAGTTCTCCGACCAGTCTGACTGTCCTCGTTTACATTTTATCTCTGTTTGCTTTGTTCTTACCTTTTCCGAGTTAACAATGATCTATTCTACATTTTCCTTGATCTCCATCCCCTTTGTCTCGTTCTCACACCTTACGCTATCTTATCTATGTATCTGCCTCTCCCCGACTAAGTCTGAAGAAAGGTCTCGACCCGAAACATCACCCATTCCTTCTATCCAGAGATGTTGCCTGCCCCGCTGAGTTACACCAGCATTTTGGGTCTATCTTGAAAAAAAATGTCTATATCTAGTCTATCTACTGTGTTAATGATTGTAAATACATCTATCAAATTATCCTGTGTAGGAAGGAACTGCAGATGCTGGTTTAAACTGAAGATACACAAAAAGCTGGAGTAAAGATTCTCCTACTCAAAACGTTACTACTCCATTCTATCCACATAACTGACCCCTCTCATTCTGGGAATTATTTTATCACATGTCCTCTGTGCTATCTCGCAAGGCTTGACATTTTCCCAGGGTGCGCAACTCAGATCTGTGCATGAGACTCCATTTGCAGCAAACTAGCGTTTTATAGAGCTTCATCACGACTTCCTTGCCCTGGCAAACCCTGCTGTTACAAATATAGCTCAAAGTCACTTATGCTTTATTTTAATTAACCTGCCCCGCCACTTTCAATAATCATTGCCCATGCAGCTCCGGATCTCTCTATACCTGCAGAAATATTCTGGAAATGTGACTTCTGGTTTATACTGCCTTAAAGTAACCAATAACTAGTTGTGCATGCATGACTTTCAAGTCTCAGGCCACATGGGTTATCCAACACCAGTTGTCCCATAGCTTTGCAGTGATCTTACTTATAAATCAGTAGGTCTGGAGAGGTTTGTGTTGTTGTCTCCTTGATCCTAATGTTTCAGGAATGGACTAGTTATTGAATGCAATTCTTTTAAATTATGAATGTTCCTGGGATAAGAGCACAACATTCTCTAGGGGCAGGTGTGACCTCAGTCAGTCTTAGTTAGTGTTCTGGTTTCCCCAATTACACTAAATGACACATTTCTGACATTGTTTAGAATGTTTGTGCAACAACACATCTTCCAACAGCCAGATAAATACTGTGGTTGCAAGGCCAAGTCAGAGACTGGGCACTCTGTGGTGAATGACTTACCTCCTTTCCACCAACTGCAAGGTAACTCAGGAGTGTGATAGATGACTCTCCATTGTATACACAGCCAAGAACTCTTAAGGAGCTCAAGACTATCTACGTTACAGCAACCTGCTTGACTGGCACCCCATTAACCATTCTAAACATTCGTCCCCCCAGCCAACCATCAGGCAGTGGCAGCAGTGTGTGCCATCTAAAAAATACAATGCAGATACTTACCCAGGTTACACCCAGTTTACTCCAACAGAAGCCAACCCTGCAACCTCTACCACCAAAAAGAAGCTGGGTGGCAGGCACCTGGGAAGCACACTACCAACATGTTCTTCTGCAGTCAAACACTAATCTTGACTTGGAAATATATTGCTGTCCTTCATCACCTGAATCTTGGAATGCCCTACCCAGTGACACTGTGGGAGTGCCTTCACCAGAAACACTGCAGCAGTTCAAGAAGGCAGCCCACTACAACCTTCTCAAAGGCAATTAAGGCATGGCAATGTTCAGATTTAGATTTTAGAGATACAACGCAGAAACAGGCCCTTCGGCCCACCGAGTCCGCACCGCCCAGCGATCCCCGCACATTAACACTATCCTACACCCACTAGGGACAATTTTTACATTTGCCCAGCCAATTAACCTACAAACCTGTATGTCTTTGGAGTGTGGGAGGAAACCGACGATCTCGGAGAAAACCCACGCAGGTCACAGGGAGAACGTACAAACTCCGTATAGTACAGCACCCATAGTCAGGATCGAACCTGAGTCTCCGGCGCTGCATTTGCTGTAAGGCAGCAACTCTACCGCTGCGCCACCGTGCCTTGGGTCCAGGTCTTGAAAATGAATGAAAAAAACTTATTAACGCTCCTGAATCTTATTTAATGGCAAGATTTTCCAGCATTTATTTTAAACTTGCTCACTCGCATTGCCTTTTCCACAGGGTCTGGAACAACTGTCCACTACATATCCACGAGCACTGGACAGACCTCTCTTCAAAGAGTTGTCAAGTTGTTGTGATTTCACTCAGGAACAATCGTACTCTAGTTAAAATCTACTTCTGAACACTTGCAGCCAAAAAAAGTGAAGTGATACAATTTCTGGGGGTCCGAAGAAGGGTCTCGACCCGAAACGTCACCAAACACAGGCAGGTGGGACTAGTGTAGCTGGGACATGTTGGCCGGTGTGGACAAGTTGGGCCTGCATCACTCTATGACTCTATGACTCTATGACTCTATGACTCTGTGACATGTCTAAGTGTTCATATAATTAGCTTTTTGTGCTCAGAATTGAAAGAGCAATTTGATTTTTCTTCTAGAAGTTCCCATTTTACTAACGATCGCTTTGATTTTTATATTCAGCAGATCGCTCAAAATAACCAAGATGAGAAAAGTTTCACATGCCACATGTAGCTCAGTGACATTTTAAGGTGTCAAGTGAATTGTCTGTTGCTGCCTTGTGAGCAGGATCTCATTTATTATCTTTTGGAGAGATGCTGGAATTTTTGAGAACTCATCTATGTGACTTAGATCTCATGTCTCGCTAAGTAAAACAAATCTTTTTCTTGTTCTGAGGCAGAACAGAAGTTTGTACAGATTGAGAGAAAAGACAGAATTTGGATCAAAAAATTTCCACCATTACATCACTGGTCATGAATCTTCAAAGGCCATTTTGATGGATTCTTGTTTAAAAGGTTAAGTATTAGGAAAAGTGATTTTATTACTAGAATACCAATATAACTTCGGATACAATTGAGCAATCGGATTATTATTGCATGCAGCTCTACAAGTTTTAAAGTCAAAGAATGGAATGCAGTAATACCAATACTGTTAGTGTCTTTTCATGGATGGATTATACATCAAGCAATATATATATATATATATATATATATATATATATATATATATATATATATATGTGTGTATATATGTGTGTATATATGTGTGTGTGTGTGTGTGTATATATATTTGTGTGTGTGTGCATATATATATATATATATATATATATATACATATATATAAAGTATAAATGATCATAATATAAGCAGATAAGGCTGGAAACACTCAACATGGCTAATGGGATCAATCTCATTCTCTCTTTCTTCCATCTGTGATGGCGTAGTCTCCAAGATCTTTATACGTTGCACTCATATGCCCATTTCCAACATTGTTGGCGATGGGAATGATCTTCTTATTATCAGAAATGGTCATTGCTAGAATGTGTATGAGGCAAAATTAATTGCTCCTATCCGAAGCAAGCCTGAATGTTATTCATGTCTTGCCAAGTGCACATTTTGTTCCCATCACTTTTTGGGGGATAAGGCCTTTTTGATTTGCCAGTCAGGAGTGGTAGCAAGGCTGGCCTGGAGTCGGAAATGTTTATGTCAAGGATAAAACCACTGCTGAGGAGGTCTTTAAAGTGCTCACTCCAGGTGGCATTGACTGCCTTTGAATCTCTGATCTGTTCACCCCACATTCTTAACTCTCTGTTAGGATGGGGTGTTGGGTGTTTGGGGCATTGATGCTTGGTGTGATCTCGGTGAGAGAGAAACAGGTTACTAGTCATTTGAATCACTCCTCCTTGTCTTTGTGCTTCTCTCTTCCTAAGCACCAGCACACTGGTGACAATAAGCAGGAGCTACCTCCAGGTGGAGTGCTTAGCCTTATTACCCTGATGAAATCGACAAAGGATCTGGCTTCATTGTCGATCTTGGCCGATGCTAAAAGTGCCAGCCCCATGTGCTAGCCCCATTTTAATATAGCAGTTGAGCATCCAGGAGCTGAGAGGCCTGGGAATTGTTCAGAGGCATGTTGCTGTAAGTCTGCTGGGAACGTGTCCTCTTGCCAGTCCTAACTCCCCTTCCCCATCCACTCCGCTGGTGCTAATTAGTCAGTTGTCTTAAAAGTGGCAAGACGTTCCTCGGTCTGAGTGCAGGGGCAAGCCATGGATCACTCATGTAGAAGTTAACATCGAGCC
Organism: Rhinoraja longicauda; assembly: GCF_053455715.1. NCBI lineage: Eukaryota > Metazoa > Chordata > Chondrichthyes > Rajiformes > Arhynchobatidae > Rhinoraja > Rhinoraja longicauda. Next base: position 32,867,787 of record NC_135965.1, read on the forward strand.
CTAACTCTGCCAGCCTCAGGCATAAACAACATTTTGGCCCTGGGTAAACACCATTTGTCTCTGACAGGATAAATGGAGACCTTCGTTCCTCATGAATGACAAAATGTTTGCTGAACAACTGAATATGATTAGGAATAGAATAGAATTTGCTGAAGCAGTGCCTTGTCTACTTCACTGCAGTAACCTAATCTTTCAAGTCATGGTTTTAGTCATCATATTAATCTACTCCAAAACTTGGAATTAATGCTTCTTTTTTTGCTTTTTGCACAGGAACCACTGCCTCTCTGTTTCATTACCCATGCACTTGCAGGGAAGCTTGTTGTTTCATAGATTGCATGACCTTGTGTCGAATCAATGCAAAGTTGTCCATTTGATATACAACAGAATGCTTGTACAAATATGTGGTTAGGAAAGAAGATTATTGGTTTATTGTAAGAAGTATAAACTTATTGCTGGAATGCCATTTTGGTTTAGAAATTCAATTTACCAGCTACTTACTCTGATAAATTAAATCCCTCCTTGACAGATATTTTTGGACCAGTAATACGTTTATAAATCCTAAAATTATGCATTAGACTTTCTCAGTTCAATAATGATCATTAATAATGATTCACAGGTTCAGGTGAATAGTATGATGACATAAGGGATGATATTTATATAAAACTAGACCAAGTGGACCCGTTGGGCCCAAACCTCTCCTGCATTGGTGCAGCACCCTCTCTTCCCTCCTCCCTCCTCCCTCCTCCCTCCTCCCTCCTCCCTCCTCCCTCCTCCCTCCCCCCTCCCCCCTCCTCCCTCCAGAAAAGAATTAAAATAATTAATTTCCTTTCATTGAGAGATACAATTGTAATTGATTAAATGACAAAAAAAAGGTTACAACAATATAAAATAAAAGATCAACATGACTCTTCTCCAAATTATCTATTCCTTTTGAAGCTATTCCTCACTGGTTTATACATCTACAGCATTCTTTTAAAGTCCATTCAGATATAATTTAATGGTTTGCATTCAGAACAAAACAATCAAACAAGTCCTCTTTGTAACAGAACAGTGGTGGAACTAATACAAAGAAAAATATATAATTCCTGCTGCAAAATCACAATGAAGAGACAGGGCTGAGATTGTTTTTTGCTTTTTTTTCCAAGCTTGCATCATTGCTAATGCAGCATGCAATCCTACTCTGGCTGAAAATCTTGATTCTATTCAGTGGTGTGCTGTTATGTTGGCTAATTATCTATGCTTGGTTTAAGTCCTTTCCCATTGATACATCAAGATAATCTAACCGGAGCGGAAGAAATGGTGGCGTCATTCTGTTTCACAAGATTAACAAGGCCATTTGCTGTGTCATTGCTAAGAGATACTCCCTCCCAAGAAACAGAAGAAAGTGGCTCAAAGGCCATTACTGAAATCAGTGATCCATTAGTGTTCAAGGTCTGTGGTCCATCCTCAATTTATTATCTTGGCAGTGTCACATTAATATTGACCCAGCCCCTGTGCGGTAGTACAGCACCGAAATAAAGCTAAAGGAGAGAAGCTCCTTAGCTGCACATAGCAAAATTGCTTGCATTCATGTAGATTTGCATGGTACAAGTAATTTATCTTTGCTTTCTTGAGGTGCGTTTACACTCTGCATTACTACTATGAACATATCAGTAAACCTATTGATTTCAAAAATGTTTACCTAATAATGTATGCATGCCTAAGGATTATAACACACTGATGAACAAAAACGTGTAGAATTCCAGCTTCATATTCCCATTGACTCAGTGAATGAAAGCACTAAGCTGGAAAGTATCAAATGAAAGGCTGAGGCTTAGCATCAGTTTGAGAGTCATTTGCAATGCAAGTGTGTACATGACAGCTCTAAAAGCTAAAGAGGTTTAGGGATTGATAAACAATTCTTTCCAGTTGTGTGTAGTGCCCAGTAGTTCCTGCTTACACTGTATTTGCATTTATGTGTCCGTGATGCCTATGGTGACTAACTTGCCTTAATTGATTATGAGCTTTCAGCTTCTGGGAAACACATGGGATGGCTGTCAATACCTGTGAAATTATTCATTAACATCACCCACTGCCTTCAGAAAAGGCGAGGAGGAAAGTACGCAAGGTTTAAAAGGGGATGAATGAAAATCAAAAGAACTGCAGCTGCCGGAAATCTGAAATAAACACAGAAAGTGCTCGAAGCACTCAACTGGGAAGACAGTGTCTGTGAAATAAGAAGCAGTTAATGTTTGAGATCTGAGACTGTTTGCCTCAGCGATGGGGATATCTGTATTTTGCTCTTAATACATCCAGGCACCCAATGATGCTAAGTGAAAATAAGAAGCCATTTTTGCCTATAGAACATCTCGTGCCCAAGAGGAACAGGCCATTACTGTTGACCTTACAAGTAGGGCGGCACGGTGGCGCAGCGGTAGAGTTGCTGCCTTACAGCGAATGCAGCGCCGGAGACTCAGGTTCGATCCTGACTACGGGTGCTGTACTGTAAGGAGTTTGTACGTTCTCCCCGTGACCTGCGTGGGTTTTCTCCGAGATCTTCGGTTTCCTCCCACACTCCAAAGACGTACAGGTATGTAGGTTAATTGACTGGGTAAATGTAAAAATTGTCCCTAGTGTGTGTAGGATAGTGTTAATGTGCGGGGATCGCTGGGCGGTGCGGACTTGGTGGGCCGAAAAGGTCTGTTTCCGCGCTGTATCTGAAATCTGAAATATGAAATATGATGCCTAGACCCCATAAATGGGGAAAACACAAACATCTTCTGAAGCACTTTCGATATCAATACTTGTAAATACGCTGTCATTATTTTTCATTCAAATCGCTGTAAACCAATATAGGTTCAAAACGTTGAAGCTGAAGAGTATAAACAAAACGGCACAAGGTATCTACAGATATCACTGAAGTTTGAATAGGCACGCCTTGTCTAAACACATCCATATTTATGGGCACTGGACCAGTGATACCAAGGTGGCTTCATCAGATCTAACATCAATACAGATTGTCATCTAGTTGTGTGACCCCTTGTAGCCAAGGGTTAGCACCTGCCCCAATTTGGTCCGGATGGTACAGACTTATAACAATCAAGTCATATGATAACATTATAGCATTTATCCTACTGCTCCCCCATGCCCTTATATGTTGGTCTTTCAATGCTGCCTCAGAGTAGTCAATGTTCAGTGGGGAGGAATCTCCAGAGACAGCAGAGGGCAGACTTTAGCCCATCAGTAGCAGTGGCAAAGAAGCGGGATCCTACCAGCACTGGCAAAGCACTTACCGACACTACAGACCCTGTGGTGTACGTAAGTATGCAACATAAGTATGCACTTGCAGATTAGTTTATGCAAGTGGATTAAACAAGAGGTGGTTTTGCATGTTTTAGCAGTTCTCCAAGTCTCTTAGTGATTATTTATATTCCAGGCACTACTTGGAGTTGGAATCAGAACCCATTCATGTACCAAATTAATGGATGTAAAGAATGGACCTGACGTCGAGTCATCCAAGAAGATTTACCTCTGAGACAACTGCAGTGGTGACAGTCGGCCATTTCCGAGGCACCACCAGCATTATTAACAACAAACTCTGACTGTAACCCTTGAGTTTTTGCTTGCACTTTTTTCCCAAATGTGGGTATGGGACATTGCAGCCATTGGCTCCATGGTTGCAGAGTGGCCAGCAGAACGTGTGCATGTGTATGCATGCTGGGGTAAGAGAGGTCTTGATGATCATCTTGATGGTGCGGCACATTGGAGCAACTGTTGAGTTGATGCCCAGAGACCCAGGTTCGATCCTAACTACGGGTGCTGACTGTGTGGAGTTTATATGTTCTCCTGTGACCGTGTGGGTTTTCTCCCGGTTCTCTGGGTTCTCCCACATTCCAAATATGTGCAGGTTTGTAGGTTAAATGGCTTCTGTAAATTGTCCCTAGTATGCAGGATGCAAAAGTGTGATCACATAGAACCAGTGTGAATGGGTGATCAATGGTCGGCAGGGACTCGGTGGACCAAGTGGGTCTGTTTCCTTGCTGTATTTCTAAACTATACTGAGACAATAGCTAGAGGCTTGTTTTGTTTAGAGGTTTAGGGTTAAAGATTTTGGAGTTATCAGGTAAGCATTCTCCTTGGCAAAATAAAGCCATGAGAGTTGGTAATAGTAAACAAGACAATGAGAGTTGTTAATAGTAAACAAGACCCTTCTTCTGTCTGAAGAAGGGTCTCGACCCGAAGCGTCACCCATTCCTTCTCTCCTGAGATGCTGCCTGTCCCGCTGAGTTACTCCAGCATTTTGTAAGACCTTTCCATCGATCATTGTCAGAAGGGGACTGGTAACTTTTTATTCTCTTTGATAGTCACGTTAAATGGATAGGATGAAATATATTGGCTATTGTACTACAAAAGAATATTGTTGTAGTATAGATTAACACAGAATAGAACATTCTATTAACATACATGTTGCATGGCTTCCCAGAAGAGTTGGTCTCAGGTAACGGTTCTCATGTTTGTTCATTTCTATTAGAAATAGAAAACAAATTGGTATTAAACGTGCAATTATGTCAGTATGTTATCCATCATAAATGGTGTGGCTGAGAGGCCAGTGTGACTCGTCAAAGAAGCACTAAAGAAATAAGTTGATCAGGATGCTCCAGTTTAATAACAAAACTTTGATCAACCAAAGTTTTGCTGAAGTACCAAACAATATCACATCCCAACAATGGAGTATTATTCTTGTTGAGTTACAAACTAACAGCAACCTCAGCCACATCTTGATGGGAGAGCAGAAGAGAGGTGTTTGAAACAAAGTGAGATTATGGATCACATTAGGTAGAGAGACATTTTAAACAACACCATAGATTTTCTCTGCAAATATAGCTTTAAGGTGAAAGGGAATGTGCAGGGCAACATTTGGGTGCCTTCAACTCACTGCCAGGAACCCTGGTGAGGCAGATATAATATGACATGATGACGTTTAAGAGGATTTTAGATTGGCACATGGAAATGCAGAGAATGGAGGGACATGGATCATGTGCAGACAGATGAGATTACTTTATCTCGGTATCATGTTCAGCACAGACATTGTGGGCTGAAGGGCCTGTGCGTTTTATTGTTTTATGATCTATGTTACACTACCTGCCAAACCTGACAATCAGACTTGGGATTTTGCAGTGACAGCTATCTGGTGAAAATAGGAGATGGAATTAAAATTGTACATGTCTTCAGGAGATAGATACAAGAGAATATCTGAGTTCGGTGGTCATTGAGCAACAGAAGCTGATCCAGTGGAAATGAGAGAAAAAAACACACTGGATTCTATTGAATTGAATCAAGCAATGGCACCTTTCTCGAATCAAGAAATGGATACAGGGCCAACAACAGAAGTTCCTTTGAGCAGATTAAAGAGACTCAGAAAACCCATGAATACATTAAATGTGGAAAGGCTGTGAATAATTAAATTGATCTTTTTTAGAAAAGGGTATTCAGTGCGGAGTATGTAAATGGCTGATGTATGTATGTGCACATGTACCATGTAATTGGGGAGCTAGGAATAAACAAAACGCATATGTTTGAATAGTTCTCCCCCCTCTTTGTCATTCATTGTAGCCCTGGAATGACATGCAGTCGGAATAAGAATTCACACATATGCATTACAATCCCAGTAGCTTAAAAAAATGCAGATAATTCTCAGTCAAGATGTGGCACAAGAACCATTGCCATGAGGCGACCAGGGGGGAACAGATCTGAGAATCAGAATTAAATGTAGGTGCCAGTGGCGACGACAGTGGGAGCAGGGACTAGGAAGCACGTCGAGTGGTATCCTGGAGATAATAACAATGGTGCCAATGAAGAGAACAAAGTCCTAGAGAAAGCAATGGGCCAAAAGATTGATCTCCAATGATCTCCCACTGTTTGTGTTCTTTTAGCGCTTTGAGTTGTGATTTTAAAAAATCCCTGCTGTTTAAGAGGTAAAGATATTCCTTCAATGTTGCTGTGCAGGAAATTCCAGGATTTTGATCGAGCACAATAAAAGATATACATCCAATCAATAATGGTGAATGGGATTTGGAAAGAGAATTTGAAGATGGGAATGTTTGGAGGTATTATATATTCTGTAAGTTACAACCTCAAAAGATTCCGACATAATGAGCTTTTCATAAATTCCTGTTGGCTCCGCCCAATCCTATCACATTTCCCTCAAATGTCCTATGACTACTTCATTCTGGGAGGAGACCGGAGCATCTGGAGAAAACAAATGCTGTCACAGGGAGAAGAGGAGAACTCCACACAGACAGCAGCATCAGTCAAGCTCAAACAAATGACAATGTGAGGCAGCAGTATAATATATTGTGACACTCATCAGTCTATCAATCTCAAGATGGGGATTTTCTGTTGCTTCTTTGATTTTTCATTATTCACCCATTTCAGGGCACAAGTTTTCACTTTAAATAAATTACAATCATATATGGGCAGTACAATGCACAGGATGGCACTGTGCATGGAAGCACAGTGGTGTAGCTGGTAGAGCTGCTACCTCACAGCGCCAGAGACCTGGGTTCGATCCTGACCTCGGGTGCTGTCTGTGTGGAGTTTGTACGATGTGAAAATGGGATAACGTACTGTAGAACTAGAGGGGAACAGGTAATCAATGGTCGGCATGAACTTGGTGGGTCGAAGGGCCTGTTTTCATGCTCTACCTATCAATCAATCAAAAAATCAGTTACAGTAACAAATATTGAAGAAAGCAAAAGTGATATTTTGTTTTATTGTATTCTGGTGAGTTTTAAACACATTTACCTAACAAACCTTGGATCCAGTTCTTTCTTTAAGTCATTTGCAAGTGGAATTTTCAGCCCCATTTAGTCTTGACATAAGACTGACGAGCAGATTAGGAAAATTCAGATTAATAAGAGAAGAATTCATTGCTAAGAATGGGGTTCATTATCAAATAGAACAGTTACCCTAGGGTCTGGAGTAAATTAAAAGCTTTCTAAATGATACGACAATCATTGATGCATGTAGAAATTGGGATTGGCAATTGTCATCATTTACAATACTCCGTCAGAGATTTTAGACCCGCTACTATGATTAGGTGCTCAGGATTGACAGAAATAACGTATATTTCTGGCTTACATTTTTAAGAGCTGTCAAGCAGTTAAACACCCCTTCTTGTTCTGTACTAACAGCAAAGACAGTAAATCAACAAAGCAACTATGCTATTTGCCATATTGTTTATGTATCTGTTGAACTTGTACAATCAAAGGCAGAAAACAAAAAAATCCAAAAGCCTATTCTACTGTATTTCCTGGCAACATGCCACTTCTGCGTTCCTGACAAGTTCACAGAGCCTGTTAATGTTATATGAATTACAATGGACCTAAGTAGAGGTATATTTAGTTGGTATAATTTCTGTGAATGAATGTGCTGCAAAAGTGAATGTTTGTAATAACTTTCTATAAAGTCTTAGGTTTTGCATTTAGCTGTTGGGACTATCCTGACTCACTCACTTCCTGACAATTGTATATCGTTTAGTGCAAGATAAAGCCAATAATGTCCAATCAAAGATATTCAGAGGGTTACCAATGAGGCAGATAGTGGCTCAGGACTGCTATCTCGTTGGGAGAGCAGTCCTGAACTATTATCTATCTCACGGTGACCCTCGGACTATCTTTGATCAGACTTTACTGGCTTTATCTTGCGCTAAATGTTATTCCCTTATCATGCATCTGAAAACTGTGAATGGCTCGATTGTAATCATGTATTATCTTTCCGCTGATTGGTTAGCAAGCAACAAAGGCGTTTCAATGTACCTCCGTACACTTAAAAATAAACGAAACAAATGAACTGATATCATGAGTAAATGCTCGCTGGATCGTTGAAGGGATAGTCTAAATGGAGCAGCTAATTCCTTCCTACTAATCTCCTCCAAAACCTAAGAGGGTGGTACTGTGCACTCGTGACCTACTTTTGGGATGGGGATGACAATGTTAGAGCTCAAGAGTACAATGTGTATGAGATAAAAATGCGATGGGAGACGGCTGCAACTGATTGCGGAGATATGTAATTACTGGCTGGGACTGATGACAGTAGCTTCAATCTTCCCAATAAGTAGATGATGAAAATCGGGAATTATGCAGGGGTGGATGTTGAACAAGCACACCCAGGCTGTGGAAGTGTTGGCAGAGTTGATGAAAATGTAGAGCTGTTGTTATCAGCATACATTTGGAATCTGCATCATACAGCCTCCAAGGAGCCATCAACTGGCATTGGCAAATATGCTTATTTACACACATTTTCTTTTACGCTCTCCCTTCTCCTCCCAGTCACTTTCCCTGCTGTATTTCTTTGCAAGTTGACAGCTGTGGAAACTGCTAATTTTTGCTTTTTGTCACTGGAGAATAGAAAGAAAGTTAAAGATAGGTGTGGAGAGGCAACTGCGCCATTATCCGCGCCGCAGTTGACAAGGTGCCGATTTTAATGAGGGAGCATCTCCATGTCTGCACGCGCTCAATATTCAGTGTGAAGAAACGAGAAAAGGGCAAGAAGTATGGGGGCATTGTGATGACGGCAATCACCGCTGTCAGTTTATTTTCTTCTGTGCGTTCCCGCATTCAAGATGAAAATGCGGTATACAGAGTTATGAATTATTTATGCTGCTATTTTACATATTATAGCAAAACAATAATTTTGATCAATGAGAGGGCAGTAATAAAGCCTTCAGGAGGAATAATGTTTCGACTGTCAAAACATCATGGTGTCATAAATTGCAATTATTGACGTTGGTGATAATGTCCAGTGATGTATCAGTGTTCCCTTAGGTTAAACTAAAGTTTATAATATTTGTTTCATGTCAGCAGTATGATATGAGATTTCTATCATTTTTAGCATTAAACTATGCGTTTAGTAACATTCAGCCAACTCCACTTGTAGTGGACTCAGAGGAAGATTCACAGGAGACAGAAAGCTCAGTATGCTGTGAGCACTTTGTTCAAGGTAGCCTCTCTGAAACTCTTTAGATAGTTCCTAAACAACTTTAGATAGTTCCTCTGTCCCTCCCTTCCCCTCCTCCTTCCCAGATCTCCCTCTATCTTCCTGTCTCCACCTATATCCTTCCTTTGTCCTGCCTCCCTGACATCAGTCTGAAGAAGGGTCTCGACCCGAAACGTCACCCATTCCTTCTCTCCCGAGATGCTGCCTGACCTGCTGAGTTACTCCAGCATTTTGTGAATAAATACCTTCGATTTGTACCAGCATCTGCAGTTATTTTCTTTTACTCTCTGAAACTCTCTATCAACTCTCTATCAACATAATTGAAGTCAGAGAGCAGTTCCTCATTCCTCAGACTAATTCCTGGGATGTCAGGGTTGTTATATCAGCAGGAGAAGCAGGGCTGGCCCACACTCTCTTGGCTTTAGAAGAATGAGAGGTGATCTCATTGAAGCGTGCATCATGTGTATGGGCTTGATAGGTTAAGGCGTCTTGAAGGGGAAGACAAAGCTGCAGAATGGCTGGCCATTCAATACAGAGATAAGATTTATTTTTCACCCAGAAGGAAGCAAATCTTGGGAATTCTCCCCCAAGATCACCATGGAAACGTAATCATCAAGCCCGGTAAAGGCAGAGGCTGGTACATTTTTGGAGATTAAGCAGTCAAATATTATGGGGTTAGTGCAGGAAAATGGCCTTCTAAACTGTTCCTGACCAATTATCTGTCCAAACTCCTTTTGAGAGTTGTTTTTGTGTCCGCTTCTGTTGTTTCCTCTGGCAGCTCATTCCAAATATTCACAATCCTCTGAATGAGAGTTATCCCTGAAGTCCCTCTTAAACCTGTCTCTCTCGCCTTAAGCCTATGCCCTCCAGTTTTAGAATACTGTACCCTGGTAACTAGTCTATGTGCATTCAATTTATCCATGCTCCTCATGATCTTCTAAACTTCAATACATTAACCATTTTGATGACACTGTGGTTAATATTGTTAGCAAATTTGCAAATCGCACCAAAATGGTGGCATGGTGGACATTGAGGAAGGGTATCAAGATTTACCACAGGATCTAGATCATTTGGGAAGATGCAAGCTTTTGTTTTTCTAATGCAAATGCTCAGCTGTTTGTCTTTGTAAAAATAAAATCTCCATTTACTAAAGAGGCAATTTCCCACCATTATTTTTACTTTGTTCTTTTATTCATGGCTTGGCAATATTACTGGAAACATCAATACTTACTGTTAGTCCCTGATTGAACAAGCAAAGAAAACAAAATACTCTCTTTAGTCTGAAGAAGGATCCCAACCCAAAACGCTGCCTGTCCATTCCTTCCAAAGTTGCGGCCTGACCTGTTGAGTTCCTCTAGCGCTTTGAGTTTTGATTTTAAAGAATTCCGGTGCTTAAGAGGTAAAGATGTTCCATCAATGCTGCTGTGCAAAGAATTCTAGGATTTTGATGCAGCACAATGAAAGACCATTGATATACTTCCAATCAAGGATGGTGAAGGAATTTGGAAAGATAACGAAGATGGGAATGTGATCAAGGAACTGCAGATGCCGGTTTAAACTGAAGATAGACACAACTCAGCGGGGCAGGCAGCATCACTGAAGAGAAGGATTGGGTGACGTTTTGGGTCGAGACCCTTCTTCAGACTGGTTAGGGATAAGGGAAACGAGTGATATAGACGATGATGTAGAGAGATAAAGAACAATGAATGAAAGACATGCAAAAAAAGTAACAATGATATAATACAGGCCATTGTTGGCTGTTTGTTGGGTAAAAACGAAAAGCTAGTGCGACTTGGGTGGGGGAGGGATAGAGAGAGAAGGAATGCTGGGGTTACTTGAAGTTAGAGAACTCAATACTCATACCACTGGGCTATAAGCTGCCCAAGTGAAATGTGAGATGCTGTTCCTCCTATTTGCATTTAGCCTCACTCTGACAATGGAGGAGACCTAGGAGATAAAGGTCTGTGTGGGAATGGGAAGGAGAATGAGAAGATGAGAATGTTCTTTTGTGCCAGCTGTCTCTTCCATTCCAAGCAGTAATATGTTGGCTACTTTTGGAGAAGTCTTGGCAAATTGCTACGGTGCTTCTTGTGGGCGATGCCTGTCAGTAATAAAGCACATGAATGCTCAAGGTGATGGGTGAGCTGTTAAACAACAAAGCTGCTTTGTGTTAGATGCTACACTCATTAAGGCACATGAAGAATATATCATCACATCACTAGCTGTTCCTCATGGAAGGTGGAAAATGTCTGAGGATTCAGAAGGTGAATCAATCAAATAAAAATTGTACCCAGTTTTTCAACTATTTTTGCAGCCATATGTGAATGATTCAGTTAGGTGTCTAATCAATTTTGAATTGCAAGATATTGAAAGTGAGAATTTTCATGAAAATATTACTATTAATTGCCAAGAAGGTTTTCTGTCCTTTTATAGATGGTTCTAGTTTGGTGTGAGTACTATGTATCAGTTATCAGCTTAGATCTGGATGTGGTCTACAGTCCTTGTTGTATGTGGCATGGAAAGTTTAATTAACTGACAAACTAACAATAACCCTGCGCATTGCATGGAGCAGCCCCATTTTTAATCTTATAATTTGCAGTAGGTCCTTCGTAGAGCAACTAAATATCATTGGGCCCAGGACACCGCCCTGAGGAACTCGTGAAACTGAAATGGTTGGACTTCAAACATAACAACCATGTACCTTGGTGCCTTGGAGCATGAGGTACCTTGTGAGGACAGGTTGGACAGGCTAAGCCAGTATGCACTGGAGTTTAGAAGAATGAGAGGTCATGATAGAAGCACATAAAATCCTGGAGGTCTTGACAGAGTGGAAATGGGGCACAAATTTCCTGTGGTGGGGGCAGCTGTTTAAATGTAAATGGTTGCCCTCTTAAAACAGGGATGAGGCAACAAAAATATTTCCTCAGAGAGTCATGTATCTTTGCAACCCTCTTCCTCAATGGCTTTTGGAAGTCGAGTATTTGTTTACTTTCGAGGATCGGGGTGAATATTGATAACCAAAGGATGGAAGACAATGGGGATAGGCAGGAATCCAGAGTTGAAGTTGGAATCTAATTCAGCCATTATCTTGTCAAGCAATGGAGAAGGCTTGAGAGACTGAATGGCTTATTCCTGCTCCCAATTCATATGCTTGTATGAATTCAACCACAAGGAGGAATCTAAATGTAAAAATGTACACTGTCTTTGCATTTCCTTATACATCAGTCAAAGCAAAGCAAATGGGTGCCACTGTTAAATCAAATTCTTTACCTTCAGTCTGAATAATCACACGTGATACTGGATTAGCACATCAGATTTATTCCACCATGGGGTTCTTCCCGAGAAGATCTCCAGACACAACACTAGTGTCTGAAGAGATCTCAACTCAGGGCAGGGGAAGAACAACTTCTCCACCATTGTTTACTTTTTTATACAGAAAAAGAGAGGTGTGACAAAAAGAAATCAAGGACCAATTACACATCTAATACAAGGACCAATTACACATCTAATACAATTCCCATGGTTACAGAGAAGACAAAATCATTGATACAGGTCACATGCTCAGAAACCAAACCATTAATATAAGTCACATGTTTTTAGAGAAACGCATCAATTTACCTAGAGTGGATTCAAAACTTTTCCTAATTTCACACGCACCCAAATAAGGAGTTGTTACTAAGAAAGAAACTTTCTTATCTGTATAGACGAGCAATCTCGTAGCTGCATGACCTTGCTTTACTGTTTCAATACACAGCACTCGCAGTCAGACAGAGTAGTGGGCGAGGACAATAGCCCATCTCTTCTGTACACTCCTTATCATTCGTAAAGGGACAAACACATTCTGTTCCCAAGGATAACATTTCTGCCACAAGCATCCATCTTACTGCTTTCCACTAAAATAAGCATTCATTTTATATTCGCTAAAACAACAAAAGAAACCATCTCTACTACAACAAAATATAATATCTCTAATTGACTATATCAGCTAATAGCATAGATTCTCACCACTAGGCTATTCATAAATTGACCCACAAGATGTTCAGTGTGACAGAATGACCAACACTTCTGTATTTTAGCATTAACTAATTCAGTAATGAATTGGCTCTGTCGCTAGGTTTGTCACAGTATAATGAGTTACTTCATCAGCATTTAAAAGCCCTTTTAATCCTATAACAATCCAGAATGTCTAAGCCAGGTATTCATTTGTTATGCAGATGGCACTCAATATTTCAAATTAGACTGCTGTACTTAGTACAACATAATCAAATCAGTAAAACATCTATTTCAATTAAAAGTAAGAAATTATGGAAATACTTCACAAACCTGGTAGCATTTGTCAGGAGAGGAAAGCTCCACTAATGCTATATGACTTGTTTGTATTTCCAGTAATTTCTCTTTTTATTTTGGATTTGCTGCACAAGCAAATCAGGTTTGCCTTTTTAAAAGACTTTTACTTTTTCTCCACTCCTTAGACTAGTATTATGTTGAAAACTAGGATAAGAACCAAGATCCAAGAGATTGCAGAGGCTGGAATCTTGAGCAAAAAACACCTGATGGAATTCTGAAGGTCTTGATCTAACACATCACCCATTCCTTCTCTCCAGAGATTCTGCTTGTCCTGCTGAGTTACTCCAGCATTTTGTGTCTATCTTCGGTGTAAATCAGCATCTACAGTTCCTTCCTACATCTGAAAAATTCAGCAGCTCAGGCACCGTCTATGGAGAGAAATGGAAAAGGAGAGATCACTTATTGTGTCAGGACCTTCTTTAGACTAATGGAATCATGGTCTGTAATGCAGAACACAAACAAGAGAAATAACGAGGCAAATGGGGAAATAGTGAATAGTTAATTTAATTGGCTGGATTATTAAAAAAATAATTGAATGCAGGTATAAAACAAATGAAGAAAAAAAAGAGAGTTGAAGTTCTTCTTTAGCTATGAGTGTTAAACATTGAGTGCATCAGGTGTTGGTCTGAATTACGCAGAGGAGCATGCTGGTAGCTTACTCTCTCGTACTTGTCCAAACCAGTGACCAAAGATAGCGTTCTTTCCCATATTTAAATAATATCAACCTCTTAAGATTCTGAATGCAATTAATATTATATAGTTAGATTTAAGGCAAAGCAATGCAGTAGCTTCTATCTTTGGAATCTGAAATAGGGTAAAGTGCAAACAAAAATCATAATTTTTCCCATGATCCAGATATGACTCTGTGATTATACAAATAATTACATTATGATTGGATATTAGTAAGTGCGTTTTTCTCTAAGTAGTTCTCAGTTTGAGTTCCTTTCGCACTTCAAGGTAATTACATCACGGAGAAACTGGCCCATAACAAAAGTTAAACATTTTATAAGAAGCTCAATGTGACCTTTGAATATATTAAGACAAGCTGAAGTACTTTTCATCCTTTATCGTACTTCCATTGATCACTATCATCAAAATCAAATAGAATGTCACCGTTGAGATGGTTACAAATGGGAGATTAGAAGCACAAGGAACTGTAGATGCTGGAATCTTGAGCAAACCGCAAAGTTCTGGAGTAACTCAACTCAGAATGGTGTGATCATGTTGAAGGTGGTAGAAATGTTGGAGAATACTGGGATGACATTGAAGGTGACAGAAATGTCGGACAATGACGGGATCACATTGAAAGTGGTAGAAATGTCAGAGACTGGTGGGATCGTATTGAAGGTGGTGGAAATATTGGAAATATGTGAGTCTGAAGTGGGGACCCAACCTGACACATTGCCCGTCCATTCCTTCCACAGATGCTGTCTGACCCACGGAGTTACTCCAGCACTTTGTGTTTTGCTCAATGTATGGGCCTTTGTAGCTTATAATTACGATGATAAATTATTTTAAAAGATAACAGTAAACAGTTTTAAGATGATTAATACTGGGTTTAGGATAATCATCTTCCCTTTAGAACAGGAAAGGTTTAGACAGAGGTTGAGGGTACAAAGGTGGTACAGTGGCGCAGCGGTAGAGTTGCTGCCTTACAGTGCCAGAGACCTGGGTTCGATTCTGACTATGAGTGCTGTCTGTATGGAGTTTGTATGTTCTCCCTGTGACTGCGTGGGTTTTCTCTGGGTGCTCCGGTTTCCTCCCACACTCCAAAGACGTATAGGTTTGTAGGTTAACTTGCTTCAGTAAAGATTGTAGATTGTCCCGTGTGTAGGATAGTGTTAGCGTACAGGGTGATTGCTGGACGGCGCAGACTCAGTGGGCTGAGGGCGTTTTCACACTGTATCACTCAAAAAAAGTGGAGTATCTAAACAGTTTTGATAGTGTAAATAAGAAGGAATTATCACCTGTAGTAGGTGTGTATGGCAAGAAAACACAGATTTAGGTCACAGGATTCACCTGGAAACATTTTGCACAGTTAGGTGTGATCATCTGGAATGCATTGCCAGAAGAGAGAGTGAAAGAAAATCACTACAATCTTGACAAAGGGAGTTTGGTTGCTATTGAAAATAACAACACTTCAAGATATGGGGAGAGTGTTGCTGTATTGACAGATCTGATGACACAAGATTGATAATGGTCTGATTCTTAAATGCATTATTCTTTGATTCTATGGTTTAGAAATTAAAAGTGTCAGAATTGCTGTTCCTTGCTCACAAATTCTTACCTAAAATTTATTCAACCACAGCTGGAGCTTGAGAAGGTTTCTCCCATCCTTGAAGAAATAACTTCTGTTCAGAACATGTCTATTAATGAAAAGGCACAAAGTGCTGGAGTAACTCAGTGGGTCAAGCAGCTTCCCTGAAGAACATGAAAACATAATGTTTCAGGTCGGGACCCTTATTCAGACTCTAAAGAAAGGTCCCGACCCAAAACGTCATCTGTCCATGTTCTCCAGATTTGCTGCCAGTCTGAATGAAGAGTCTCGACCCAAAATGTCACCTATTCCTTCTATCCAGAGATGCTGCCTGTCCTGCTGAGTTATTCCAGCATTTTGAGTCTATCTTTGGTGTAAATCAGCATCTGCAGATCCTTCCTACAGTTGCTGGCTGACCCACTGTATTGGTCTTGCACAGGGGCCTCCAAACTTTTCAGCATGAGGGCCACATTATATATTTGGCACATGTTTGTGGGCCGTTGAAAAAAATAAAGAAGTGTGAGTTTTATCAATTTAATGACACCCCACAAAGAAGTTTAGACTAGGTTACATTAGATTAGATTAGCAAAGGTTAAACTAGGTTAGATTAGGTTAGTTTACATTAGGTTTATATGGCAACAAATAAATAATATTCAATTTTTAAAAAAGAGCTTGAAATATTGGAATATATATATATATATCGTAGGCATACAATTATTTATAAAACAAAAAATACAGTGACCATCACTGGGGGAGAGAGAGAGAGGAGAGGGAGAGGGGTAGAGAGGGGTGGGGGGAGAGAGAGAGAAAGTGGGGGGTGAGGGAGAGAGTCGGGGTAGAGAGAGCAGTGGGTGAGAGTGGGAGCGTGGGGAGGGGGAGGGTGTCAGAGGGTGAAGGAGCGCCACCACTGCTCTCTCTCTCTCTGTCTCTCTCTCTCTCTCTCTCGCTCTCTCCCTCTCTCCCAGAGCCAGCGAGATCTGCGCCGCTCCTCCACTCTCTTCCCCGGCCCTGTCTTCCTCTAGCGCAGTGAAATAAGAACAAACACAAGTGTTGTAGTTGTTGTTCAGAAGTTGCGCATCCCCGGGGTGAGCGGCGGGGTAGAGGCAACACTTACTCCTCCTCCTCTGACACCCTCCCCCTCCCCGCACTCCCGCTCTCACCCGCTGCTGCCTCTACCCCGACTCTTTCCCCCCTCTCTCTCTTTCTCTCTCTCCCCGGGGTGAGCGGTGGCGGCGAGGAGGGAAGTTTCCTGGAGTTTGATGCGCTGCGATCTCTCACCTTGTCTCGGCTCTGGGTCGGTGGCGATCTGCTCTCCGGTGAACCTTTGCCGACAGCTTCTGCCTCTAGTCCTCGCTGCCTAAGAGCTTGCTGCGGGCCGGATAAAATCTCGTGGCGGGTCGGATGTGGCCCGCGGGCCATAGTTTGGAGATCCCTGGTCTAGCCCGTTGTGCCTATTTGGTAAGTCAGCATCTGCAGTTTCTTGTTTCTACAAGTCGCTCAGTGAAATGAATTACAGATCAAACATTATGGAACCATGGAGTCTCCCTTACAAAATGAATGGAATAACATGCTCTATAATTCAGAATATTGTAGGAAAAGAATGATTCTTTCACCCCCAGTATGCCCACCTTTGTCTAAACCAACACTTGCTATCTTGATTTATTCTTTCATGACTATGACTGCTTTCCTGAACCTTCCATCCCCCACCGCTTGCACACTTGGGAGCAAATGTGTTGAAGTACTTTCATGCCCTCCAGTTCATGTTAACTCAGCACGTGCTGCATTTGGGCTTTTATCTTTAGCTGGGATTTTCATCATTAGATTTAGGATGATCTAATTAGAAATATATACTGTAAAAGTAATGGAATGGTATAAAAATGTGCACTGCTAATATTTTTAGAAAAGCATTAGCTCAGATTAGAGGTATTTTCAACTGTTCCAATATTCCAATATATTGCTCGAATAATAAAATAAATTACTTCTCTGAGCTGGGTGCAACATGGACCAAAATGGCATCAGGAATATTGTTTGCCAAACAGCTATGGATTTTATCCATGTCACCAGAATATACTCTAGTTTCTATTAATAGTAAAATATCAGCTTTCAAATTAGTTAGTCCAGTCATAGAATGTTCATTTTTATACAGAGTATCGGAAATGCAAATCATAATGCGACTTTAATTGTTTCAGAACATCAAAGATCTTTTCAATAAAAGAAGGGAGTGAGCTCAAATAAAAGCTTGATTATTTTTTTATCTTTCATTTATCTATGTAAAGCCATTCATATCCATCAGCAAATCTCTTTTGTTTATACATTATAATCTGATCCGGTTTATAATGCATGCATTAATTGAACAGGTTAATAAAATATTGAGGCAAAACAGAAACCTTTTACCTCAATATGAGTCTGAAGAAGGGTCACGACCAGAAACATCTCCTATCCTTTTCTCCAGAGATGTTGCCTGATTCGCTGAATTACCCCAGCACTTTGTGTCGTTTTTTTTGTTGTGAACCAGCATCTGAAGTTTCTTGTTTCTACATTCCAGAAAGTTTTCAGTTGACCATTGACTTGCGCTGATAAATCCTGTCCAATTTGTAATAGTAGGTTTGAATGTGGCTGGGGAATGGGAAAGCTAAGGAGTTTCTCCAGAGAGATTTCTGAATGCAATAGAGCAACATGTACAATATTATACTAAGCTGAAAATCACTCTGAACGAACAAAATGAAAAACCATCAAAACTCCGTGCTATTGTACGGGGATTGCTGGTCAGCGCAGACTCCGTGGGCCAAAGGGCCTGTTTTCAAGCTGTATCTGTAAACTAAACTGAATTCTAAACACTCAAAGTTCGGGCAAAACCTGAAGAAAGAGAAGAGGAAATGTGTAGGAAAGAACTGCAGATGCAGGCTTAAACTGAAAATAGACACAAAATGCTGGAGTAACTCAGCAGGGCAGGCAGCATTTTTGGAGAGAAGGAATGGATGACGTTTTGTGCCGAGACCCTTCTTCAGACTTAAGAAGGGTCTCGACCCGAAACGTTACCCATTCCGTCTCTGAGATGCTGCCTATCCTGCTGAGTTACTCCAGCATTTTATGTCTATCTTCGAAAAAGAAGAGGAGTCAGCCTTTTAGGTCAAATACGTTTTGTTAGAACTGGGAAGGAGAGGAAACGTTAATTTTAAGTTGCAGGGATGGAGGGGAAGGAATAGTGAGGATGAAAGAGAATAACTTGAATAGGCTGAGGCTAGGGTTGCTGTGGGGAAAGAGTGTAAATGAGGCAACCTGGCCGATTTGTTAATGAGAGAAAATGAACAAAAGCTGGGCAATGAGGGGAGTTAGCGAGGAGAACTGAGAAAAGAGCTTAAATATAGAGCAACTGGACATGTCTGGCTTCAATCTAATAGCGAGAGGAAAACGTCACAGATGAATGACCTCCAGCAGAAGTGGGCATTTCTGATAGAGGGAGAGACGTGATTTAGCAGCTGCTGGAGAATTTGATTTTGATTCTCTAAGATTGCAATGTCACTCGTGCTTAATTGTGATATGTACAACAACAAAAAAAAAGAAATTCTTACTTGCCCAGCTGAAAGAAGAGCTGCTGTCCCTCAAGCTTACAGTGGGAGTGGGATATAGCCTAAAGGTAGCAGGGAACTGAGAGATGCCCATATAACATAACATAACATAACATAACATAACATAACAACACTTTATTGTCACTCGGCTTTTTACACCGAACGAAATTTCAGCAGTCACACAAAACACAGCAAAAAAGAAAAGAACACAGGACACCCGACCCCAACACAAACATCCATCACAGTGACTCCAAACACCCCCTCACTGTGATGGAGGCAACAAAACTTTCCCTCTCTTCCCCCCGCACCCATGGACGGGCAGCTCGACCCCTACCGAGGCAAACGACACGTACAGCCCCCGCAAGGCCCCGCGGCCGAGCCGCCCTGGGCACCGAAACGTCCCGCGGCCGAGCCGCACCGGGCACTGAAACGTCCCGCGGCCGAGCCGCACCGGGCACTGAAACGTCCCGCGGCCGAGCCGCGCTGGCGATGTTAAGTCCAGCGGCCGAGCCGCACCGGGCACTGAAACGTCCCGCGGCCGAGCCGCGCTGGCGATGTTAAGTCCCGCAGCCGAGCCGCGCCGGCGATGGAAGGCCCCGCGGGCGAGCTGCGCCCCGGGGAAGAGACCTAATAAAAGAAAGGTTTCCCCCGCCCCACCCCACCCCCACAACCCACACCCACACCCCACCCCCCCCACACATACACAGCCAAAAACAGAAACAAAAACCATCCCAACACCGACACAAACAAAAAAAAGAAAAAAAGACAAACAGATTGCCAGAGAGCCGCAGCCGTGGCCCTGGCCTGGCCTCATCTTATCTTCATCCTATTTATCCCTCCCATATCCTCTCTGCAACTTAAAATGTCTTTCCCAGTTCTGACAATGGATCCTTGTACTTGAAACATTGACTACATAGAAACATAGAAACATAGAAAATAGGTGCAGGAGTAGGCCATTCGGCCCTTCGAGCCTGCACCGCCATTCAATATGATCATGGCTGATCATCCAGCTCAGTAGCCTGTACCTGCCTTCTCTCCATACCCCCTGATCCCTTTAGCAAAAAGGGCCACATCTAACTCCCTCTTAAATATAGCCAATGAACTGGCCTCAACTACCTTCTGTGGCAGAGAATTCCACAGACTCACCACTCTCTGTGTGAAGAAATGTTTTCTCATCTCGGTCCTAAAAGACTTCCCCCTTATCCTTAAGCTGTGACCCCTGGTTCTGGACTCCCCCAACATCGGGAACAATCTTCCAGCATCTAGCCTCTCCAACCCCTTAAGAATTATATATCTCTATTTCCATTGATGCTGTCTGACCTTGCGGAGTGCTGCCTGCATTGTCTGGTTTTGTGTTGGTTGCTATAACAGTTTGGTGCTTTTCATTCTTTTTGGATATACTGGGAGGATAGCAATGAAAGCAAAAGGAAGGAAGATAATGGGATCCCTGCCACAAACATACGCACTATTGCTATCACGTTATGCATCACATTGGTTCTGGTGACATGATGCCTGTCCTTGAATGCAAATGATCCAAATCTGGAGGACATACATGTTCTAAAGCTCTATTATTCTAAAATGTGTATCAGTTTTCCCAGTGGGAAATGATTGTTGTATGATTGTTGTATTTTGCTACAGACCAAGAATTAATACATTTAAGTAACATTCATCAGGCGCTTATGGAAGACGTGATATTTTTTTTTCACTGCTTAGGCCTCCTAAATTCTGAGTGAGTGCATTCTGATTTTTGAGAAATACTACGTGTAACACACCAGATGAGAACTGTAGGCCAGTGGATAGAATTAGGTGGTGGTTGAATATGCAGAGGCAATAGAGTATATGGGGAGGGTGAATGTGCAGACAATGCAAGAAATAATGTTGTTGGGGAAAGGGAAAGGAATAGAAAGAAGAGTGGAGAGGAGTAGCAAGGTATAAGTGGTGGGGAATGTTTAGGGAAACAGAGTTTGGTCTAGGGAATAGAAAAATGAAGGCCAGGCTTGGGGAAGTGGGTATTGCAATTGAGAATTAGTAGGTACTGAAACGATGATGATCCAGCTTTGGAGTGATCACAGTCGGGTCTGAATATCGGGTGATCCGTGAGCATTTATAATTGTGGCTTGGATATTTTTGGGAATCAAAATCCTGATTCTAGAAATAGGATAGGTTTAGGTTTACTATTGTCATGTATAATGAGGTACAGTGAAAAGCTTTGTTTTGTATCCTATCTAATCAAATCAGATGGTACTATGCATAAATATAATCAAGCCAAACTCAAGTACAATAGTATATTGTACATAAATATAATCAAGCAAAGAGAAAGATATAGAGTGCAGAATATAGTTCACAGCATTGTAGCACAACAGTTCCAGAAACAAAGTATAATATCCGCAATAGGGTAGAAGAGCTTTGGACATTAACCTAGTTTATGGAAGGGGGTTCAGAATTCAGATAACAGAGGGGGGAAAAAGCTGTTACTGAGTCTGGTGGTGTGCGCGTTCAAGATTCTGTATCTTCTGCCCAAGGGAAACGGGGAGAAGAAGGATTGACAAGGCAGGGAAAGGTCTTTGATTAATTTGGATGCTTTTCCGAAGCAGTGTGAAGTGCAGATCAGGTCAATGGTGGGGAATCTGGTCTGTGTGATGGACTGGGCTACATCCACAACTCTGCAGTCTTGGGCAGAGCTGTTCCCAAACCAAGATGTCCTGCAACTTGACAGTAGGCTTTCCATGGTACTTCTGTTGATGTCTGTAAGAGTCATTGGACACATGCCAAATTTCCTGAGGAAGTAGAAGTGTTGGCATGTTTGCTTGACTGTTGCTTCAATGTGGTTGATCTATGAGAGCTCGTTGGTGATATTAATGCCAAGTATCTTGAAGCTTTCAACCATTTCCAATTCAGCGCCATTGAGGCTGATTGGGGCATGTGCCCCACCACGCTTCCCGAAGCTGATAACTAGCTCCTTTGTCTTGCTGACATTGAGGGAGAGATTCCTCTTCCTTCTGGCAAGTTGCAGAACATTAAACACTTGATATTAACAAACCGCCATTTCTTCATTTTATCTTGTTTTCTTCCTTTTAGTTTCCCGCGTATTGACATCAATTGCCATCATGTTTCCTCCCCTCTCTGTCTTCAGTGATGCTAAAGTAAGGGGCTCAGAGGAACTATATTTCTCCCTTGGTGATAATATCATATACAGAATTAATCAAGAGAAACTTTGAAGAGAATAAATAATGTTTCATCTATTTTTTTCCTACTTGCAGGATGCGACTGTGCAGTACAGCCAATTGATATTTAGTGAGCCACAGTCAATATTATGCAGCAAAATTAATCTGTTTGTTTATAGTTAAATTAGAGATGCTATAAAAATGCAGTGTTTATCTTTATTCTTTCATGCAGCAGCACTCTTTCGGAGGAAATCAATTTCAATGCAATGGGTGGTATTATTCAGGCTCAAAAGTGGTAAAATTCTAAGTAAATCCAATAGTAATGAGCCATGAGAATCTACTATCATTGCATCCTCTGTTTCTGTCATCTGTCTTGCTCAAGGGATCAAAGGAAAGCCAGCTGACATGGCAAGCTTTACCGAAACATAACATAAAGTTATGTTATACAAGTGTGACTACATGACCAAGTACTTCTTCCCTGTCTCTTACGTTGTACTGCAAGCTGTAATGACTATTTAAATTAGGTGCTATAAAAGAACGATCATTATTTTTTATTTTCTTCAGAATAGTCATGGTGAAAAAGTGATGACAGTTTCTTTTTTTTAAAGCAACATTTATTTCTTCGATTTTGCCATCTTGAGTTCTGCCACATGGAGATTAGGTAAAACATGGATGCCTTGCAATTTGCCTTTCTATTACATTGTCCCAACAATGTAATTAAAACCAATAGCAAATAATTATCTTTCCCCAATTACTCCACTGACATTTGGATGATTTTGAGACTTATTTATCTCACTGCTTTCACAGTCACACGAGGGAGAGCTAATTGACAATAAATTGGACGTCTGGGCTCGTTCGGCATTTGTTATTCATTCAGTCACCAAAAATGTAACCTTGAAAATGTGTCTAGATTCGGCTGGTACGGAGGTTAGAATTTCAAGGTTCAGAAGCTGGATGCTTGTGAATGCACTCAAATGAAACTTGGAGCAATGTGTGGCTACTATCTTTAAAACCATGCTGACCAGAACTGCTAATTGCCACAGACTAATTTCCACAGCTGCAAAGAGTGCTGAAATTTTGTATCACTATAACTAAACCAACCATAATGACCTTCTTGTTCCATATTTCTCTACAGATTTAGATAACCCAAAGTTCACACGAGATCCTTAGACCTATTAGGAAGCTGGGGACTGCTTACTATTTTTGCCGATGCACACCATAGGGTGGTGCGGCGGTAGATTTGCTACCATGCAGTGCCAGAGATCTGGGTTCGATCCTGACTACAGGTACTGTATGTACGGAGTTTGTACGTTCTCTCTGTCATCTGCGTGGGTTTTCTCTGGGAGCTCCAGTTTCCTCCCACACTCCAAAGCCAACAGGTTTGTATGCTAATTGGCTTGGTATAATTGTAATTTGTCCCTTGTGTGTTAATGTACGGGAATCGCTGGTCGGCGCGGACTCAGTGGGCCGAAGGGCCTGTTTCTGCGCTGTATCTCTAAACTAAACTAAAACCTTGAACTAACGGGATGTTGTGCAGTGTTGCATATGACTTCTCTTTTGTTTGGCCTGGCAGGGAGCTGAGTACATCCTTATCTATTGCCGATGGTGCTGAAGTAAAATGATTTAAATGAACAGTTGTATTATAATTATCTGCAGTGTCAGTCATGTGGAATGATGCTGAATTTGCTGTGCAGTCTGGTCAATGATTTTCTCTTTGTGTGACATGCAAGCGGTTTGTTCGTTTCACATGTTAAACTTAATAGATCATATGCATCATAAGCTTGCTTTTTCTTTGTTTCAGTTGAATTTTGGTCCTCTTACACTCTCCAAAAATAATTTTGTAATTGAAAGCTTCAGGAAGCAGTTTGGAGTTTAGTTTGGAGGAAAACAACTGCAGATGCTGGTTTTAATCGAAGATAGACACAAAATGCTGGAGTAACTCAGCGGGTCAGGCAGCATCTCGGGAGAGAAGGAATGAGTGATGTTTCAGGTCAAGACCCTTCTTCAGACTGATCCATTTCGGGTCGAGACCCTTCAGTCTGAAAAAAGGGTCTCGACCCAAAACATCACCCATTCCTTCTCTCCCGAGATGCTGCCTGACCCGCTGAGTTATTCCAGCATTTTGCGTGTACCTTGGAGTTTAGTTTTATTATTTTTCTGATTCGATCTCACATCACTTAAAATTAGAAAAGGTCTTCTTGAAGTTGTTTGCTCACAAAAGGATATAGTATTGTGCAGGAGGACCAGGTTCTCACTCCGACCCACTCATCAACTGTGCATTATTGAACATCAGGGTCCTCAAAATAATCCTTGATACGTATCTCTTTGAAGATCTACCCAGTAGCTCAGAAAGATTCAATAGAATCACCTCCACTTCAGAGTAATTTAAAAGCAGTCCCAGCCACTTGTAGTAGATCAATGTCTCATAAACACATGTGACTTGTAGGACACAGTGAAGAGATACAAACAAAGTGCATCGCCAGGACTGGGGAACTTCTTAAACCTCCGACATCTGATCGAGGGTTCCCATCTCTGCTCGTTCTCTCTAATAGGGGACCTTGTACAAACACCTACTTTAAATTCCACTTGTGCTGCTATTTAGCATGTTTCTCTCCCCAGCCCCAGGGTAAAACCGTCAACTTCTTCACCATTGACATTGGCTGTGCCAATTAGTTTACTGGCCACACTTAACATTGGCACAGACTCCAATAAAATAGGGGGCTGATTTAAGGTCATAAGGTCATAAGTGATAGGAGCAGAATTAGGCCATTCAGCCCATCGTCTACTCTGCCGTTCAATCATGGCTGACCTATCTCTCTCTCCTAACCCATTCTCCTGCATTCTCTTTTATCTGCCTATTTATTTTTTCTGCCTCTTTTACACTTGGCTTGTACTGTGAGTGGGGTAGGGTTGACATTCCGATAAGCACAGAACTTCTACAGTGTATTTTTCACCTTCTTGGTGAGATCGACCTATTGACCAAATGGTGCCAGCACAACAACCTGGCTCTCATTATCAGTAAGACCAATGAACTGATTGTGGACTTTGGAAGAGGAAGGATGAGGACCCACAATCCTGTTTATAATCAACAGGACAATGGTGGAGAGAGTCAAAAACTTCAAATTCCTCTGCGTGCATATCTCCGAAGATCTTTCCTGGACCCAGCACACTGAAGCAATTATAAATAAAGCACATCAACGCCTCTATTTCCTGAGAAGATTAAGGAGATTCGGTATGTCAGAGAGGATTCTCTCGAACTTCCACAGGTGTACAGAAGAGACCATATTGACTGGTTGCATCACGACCTGGTTTGGCAACTTGAACGTTCAGGAGCGGAAAAGACTGCAAAAAGTTGTGAACACTGCCCAGTCCATCACCGGCTCGGACCTCCCCACCATCGAAGGGATTTATTGGAGTCGCTGCCTCAAAAAGGGAGCCAGCATCATCAGAGACCCACACCATCCTGGCTACACACTCATTTCACCACAGCCATTGGGAAGAAGGTACAGGAGCCTGAAAACTCTAATGTTCAGGTTCAGAAATAGCTTCTTCCCTACAGCCATCAGGCTATTAAACACTGCAACCTCAAATAAGCTCTGAACTCCAATAGACTATTATTATTATTATTATTATTATTATTATTATTATTATTATTATTATTATTATTATTATTATTATTATTATTATTATTATTATTATTATTATTATTATTATTATTATTATTATTATTATTATTATTATTTTTTAAAATAATGAAATTCTTACTTGCTGCAGCACTACAGAATATGTAAACATAGTACACTGTAAATAATAATAATAATAACAATAATAATAATAATTTTTTTTTATTTTTAATATATATATATTTTTAATTCATAATAATAATAATAATAATAATAATAATAATAATAATAATAATTATTATTATTATTGTTATTATTATTATTATTATTATTTACAGTGTACTATGTTTACATATTCTGTAGTGCTGCAGCAAGTAAGAATTTCATTGTTCTATCTGGGACACATGACAATAAACCACTCTTGACTCTTGACTCTAACACCAGTAGAAACTCCAGCCATCTCAATCTCTCAATTAAGCCACTCCAGCCCATTCATCCCCTACTCATCCAAGCTTAACTCGAAGCTGCATTCATCCCTCTATGGTCATGCATTCTCTCATATCCTTGGCTGCCCAGTCTCCTCAAGATATTCAATGTTGTGCCATTTTCTGAGTCATTTTTAACAAACGTGCTCCCTCGGCAGTTAAACACAAGCTATTGCTCCCACTATGGCTGTTTTCTGTCTTACCCTACCAGAGGAGCCAGGTCTCAGAAAAGTAAGAAGATAGAGAGCTGACAATTCTCTTGTAGAGGACAATTGAAATCCCTCAATATTGAGACTGACCATTTCTCTTACTTTCCTGCAGGTTTTCCCCTCTCTCTCCCACTCTCCTGAATGGTGACTCACAGAATACCAGCAGCTCTACTTTGTTCTTAAATCCAAGCAAATGGGTTCTCTCTGTGACCTCTCAAGAACACCAATACCACATCTCTCCGGAGATACTCCCTAACCTGCTGAGTTACTTTAGCCCTTGGTGTCCTTTTGTGTAGAATCAGTCTGAAGAAGGGTTCCGATCTGGAACGTCACCTCTTCATGTTCTCCCGAGGTGGTAACTGACCTATTGAATTGTTCTAGCCCTTTGTGTTCTGTTGGATAAACCATAATCTGTAGTTCTTTCTTTCAACGCTAGAACTGTACCCTTGTAATTATTTAGCGTTTCCACTGCATCTCCTTAATTTACGTGGAGTTTTGCTGTGCAGTGGTTAGGCGTAGTCAGTCAAAACATATGACGCATTGTGAGAAATCATACAGTGATCAGCGCAGTTCTGGCTTATCGCTTCACTAATGTAGGGTCACATTTTGGACTCAATCCCCCTATCATGATCCTATTAGACATAGTTCCACTTCATAAAGCAACATTAGAAAATACTATCTTTATCTAAACATTTTTTTTACTTCTTTGCCTTTCATCTGCCGTTTACCATCTGCTCATCCAAGCAATATTTTTTGACCCAAAGCAAACATGACCTCAAACTTACCAAAGATTAATTTTGGCTTGGCAGGATTGACAGAATTTCATCAGACTTACATTTCCATTCATTGTTTACTGGAAAACTGTCATTCTTGAGAGTGTCATTTCATTAAAGTGACAAGTTGAAATTGCACCA
This sequence comes from Rhinoraja longicauda, assembly GCF_053455715.1. Classification (NCBI taxonomy): domain Eukaryota; kingdom Metazoa; phylum Chordata; class Chondrichthyes; order Rajiformes; family Arhynchobatidae; genus Rhinoraja; species Rhinoraja longicauda. The sequence continues at coordinate 32,895,331 of NC_135965.1, forward strand.
GAGAAAATTGTTTTGACCTAATGCTTTTACTGAGAAGAACACAGCATTTGAAATCAAACTATAATGAAAAATGCTTGCACATTTAAGAATTATTTTCCCCAAATGTGAAATGGAATAAATCTAAACCAATTAAATTGTCTCACTTTTGTCATTTTGGCTGCTGCTTGGGAAATTTATAGTTCTTTTAAGGGTTAATTTTCAGCATTGATACATTATCTTGCTAAAAATTTACATGCATGTTACACTAAAACATCCATTAGGCACAAGGCAGAGAGGGTGTCAAAAACTCTATTAAGATGTACTCAGCAACACTGAACTCTTGAAATAGAATATTTTGCCTAGGGAGTTATCTTTGTACCTTGATAATCCATCATACAAGCTGTCATCTTATTTCATCTGAACAAAACCATTGCAGTCCAATAATGGAAAGTGCATCTGGATTTGGTCAAGTGCAGGGTAAATACATTCAGGTCTCTGAAGACTGTTAATTTAGCTGATTGGGAGCTTGTTGTTTTTTTTTAAATAACATTCTTTGTGTATATTTTCTCAATTACTGAAAGTATCAATTACTTTGGGAAGTGAGGCAGGAAAGTTGAAGCATCCCATTAGTTTATAATGCCTGAATTTTGGAATTAAGTAACCAGGCTAAACCCGTAAAACTTCGGAAACTTCGGCTGCCATCTAATTTTTTTCACAAATCCCTGACATTGACTGCAGGCCAATTCTAATTATTCTTAATGCTTATAAAAAAAATTCTTGGCAAATCATTGAAGCCAAATAAAAGGCTAAAAAGTCTAAAACCTATCTGAGCCTTCATCGTTTCTAAGTCTATTTCATATGTTTTACATTAGAATTGGGTTCTTTACAATTAGTTTAGTTTAGTTTAGAGATACAGCATGAAAAAGGGCTCTTCGGCCCACCAGGTTCATGCCGACCAGCAATCCCCATACACTAGTTTAGTTTAGTTTAGTTTAGAGATACAGCATGGAATCAGACTCTTTGGCCCACCGAGTCCACGACAACCAGCAATCCGCGCACACTAACACTATCCTGCACACTAGGGACAATTTACAATTTTACCAAGCTGATTAACCTACAAACCTGTATGTCTTTAGGATGTGGGAGGAAACCAGAACACCCGGCGAAAACACACATGGTCATGGGGAGAAAGTACAAACTCCGTACAGGCAGCACCCATAGGCAGGATCGAGCCTGGGTGTTTGGAGCTATAAGAAAGCAACTCTACCCAATTTTAGAATGTATTTGTGTCTCTAAAATGTGTTAGTGTTCTCTCACATGATTTGAGCACTGCTGAAAAGGCCAACATTTATTGCCCAAAACCAATTGTTCCACAAAAATTGCTGGCGAGCTGCCTTTGTGAAGCTGCAGTTCTTCTTATGAAAGTTCACAAACTCTGCTGTTAGGCGGGGAGCTGCAGGGTGCAGGAACTCAGTTGCAATGAAGGAACTGTGATGTATGTCCATTCCACAATGGTGAGAGACTTACAGGAAAGCTTGCAGTTGTTAGTGCTCCCTCCCCTGTGCCATCTGGCCTTGCTTTAGTAGTTGCTTGAGCTTTCTGGTTTAAAAAAAATGTTGTTGAAAATGCTTGGTGAGTTATTGTGTATTGTGTAAATGTGGCTTTTTTTTTTACATAAGAGGAGTTTGTGGCATCAGCCGATAAAATCACTGTGACTTAACACTGACTCCTTAATACTGCACTCAGTCAAATGTTGTCTGATGTCCAGGGCACATCACCAGAAAGATGTTCACGTCTTTTGAACAATTTTGAACCAAGGTTGAAGTGAGGTTTGCAGCAAGTGATCGTGTTGGAAGCGAAAATGAACAGTTTATTTGAAACTTCAATGACTGCTGGAATTATTAATTACTTTTATCTTTTATTCATGGCTTCTTCTTCTGAATTTCTCCAGCAGCGTGCAGATTGTCAAAACAATGTAGAATATAAATTTTGATTATATGCTGGAAGGTAATGTGTATCTTTGCATTTAAGTTTTTTAAGCATGGCAAAGTATTGCACACCACTGGTGTAATTTCACAGCCAAAGTTATTTATATACTAAACAGCAGGAACTAATCCTTTTCCAACACGAGAGAGTTTCTGCAAATCCCAGTGCGTTTTACCTTTGTCATTCAGTATATTTAAAAAAACTCGCACCGCAGAAATAGCATCCACAAATCCTACTGGTGCTTGTTAATATTTCTACCATCTGAGATGTCAAGCAACTTTGTCACTTGGTTACACAACAGCTTTACTTGTGTTGTAAGTATCAGAATTCACTGGGGTAGTGTATACAATCAGGCAGAGTGGTACAAAGCCATCGAAACAGCATTTTCACCATTTCGAAAATAACATGCTTTTGCAGACAAAAAATGCAAAGTTCTTGGTGCATTACCCTTGTCACTTTTAACACAAACACTTTAAGAAAATGGGAAAAGAATGACATGATATGTAATGGTATGAGTATTATAGGTTGCATTTGTCAGATTGAAATGCGAATAGAAATGTAATATTTTATCTGTCTGCTCTTAGTCGTAAGTGGCAGGAAGTCAATAGTGTTTTTGGACAGACTTTTGAAATGCTTTCATACCAAATGTGCTGCTAATATTTGATTTTTAAATTGCCATTTCTTATTTCCTCACATCTTGACATAAAAGCAATGGGTTTACTCTTATCTTTCTGCTTAATGGGTTTTTGTTTGGTACATCACGTGCTTCAGTTGTCCTACATTTTATGGGGCTTCAGAGACCAAAAGTCCCTATTGGTACTGAATCATTCAGTTTGCATTAATAAAGTGATCATTCCATGCTTCTTAATTAGTTTTCATTCGATAATTACAAAAATAATTGAAGTGCATTGACTGTATAATTGAGTTGGCATACACCTAACCCAACTGATCCCATCTGTCTCGGCCCTTCCAGTGAGTCAGTAAGCAGGAGAGAGAGCGCTGTGATACACTTGCTTTTGCATCATTGTACCATTTGAGGCTTGGCAGCAATTGAGTGGTGAGGCTACTAAGCCTTCAGTTCATCCCCAACCAAAGGCTAGTGGTATGATTGATGAAGGCTCAAGAGACTGCGGATGCTGGGACTGCAGCGAGAAAAAGAAAGTGGCTGGAGGAACTCAACGGATCATGCAGCACCTGTGGAGGAAACAGACAGTGGGGGTTTCAGGTCAAGCCCACTCTTCATCTAGACTGAGTGGCCAATATAAAGAGGTGGGGGAGGTAGCACAAGCTACAAGCTATAGATGGATGCACAAGAAACTGCTGATGCTGAAATCTTGGTGGAAAAACACAAAGTGCTGGAGGAACCTAATGCATCTGGCAGCATTGGACAGATGGCGTTTTGGGTTGGGACCTTTTTTCAGACCCAAAACACTTTCTGTCCACCTACCTCCACAGATGCTAACTGACCCCTGAGTTCCTCAGCACTTTGTTTTTTTGACTCAAGCAATACAAGTGAGGAGGGGGTGATTGGCAGATAAAAGATGGGTGGGGGAGGTAAGGATGGAGATAACAATAGAGGTTGAGAGGTGAGAAGTGGAGAGCAAAAGACTGAAGATTGTGGAACCTGATAGGAAAGGAAGGAATGCTTGACCATCTGCTTGCCACTAGTGTTTTAAAGAGTCAGTTTGTTAAATTAGTTACCAATTTGTGATCATCCCTCATTGCATTAGAATCAAGACCACAGTGCTCCAAGTAAAGAATATGAAGGGACAATTTGTCCTTAATTTCTAGCACTAGCAGGAAGATAAGAATTGGTATCATGTTCAGCACAGATATTGTGGGGTGAAAGGACTGATTCGGTGCTATACTGTTCTATGTTCTACATAAATTATATCTGAAGATGCACTCAGGTTCAGTTCCATTGAAGTCAATAGTGCAGATCAGACTGGACTAGGTGGCTGTGTCGAATCACCATGCTCAATCCCCACACTCTTCATCGACTTTGGCCTGTCTGAGAGAACTTGTCTCATTCATCTTCTTTCTCCTCGAGTCTTGCTGCAAGATCCAAAACAGCACTAAATTAAGAATGGGAAGGGAGTGATGAACTCAGAGAAATTATAATAACCAGGCAAGTGTTCTGAGCAAACTATTGAACCTACAGACTGACAAGTTCATAAGTTCGGAAGTTATAGGAGTGTAATTAGGCCATTTGGCCCATCAAGTCTAACCCACCATTCAATCGTGGCTGATCTATCTTACCCTTTCAACCCCATTCTCCTGCCTTTTCCCCAAAACCCCCCGACCCCCCTACTAGTCTCCAGCTGTGGTAGTCTTCATGCTGGGGTACAAAAAAAAGTGGTTGGTGATATAGTTGATGTGTTGATTTTAATGTGACAAAATTCTCTAAATTTAGGGTAGAGTCTATTCAATTGAAAGGTGGTAAATGCAACACTTTTACTCAAAAAGGGAGAGAGACAGACAACAGGAAACCATAGGCTAGTTGGCTTTAATATCTATCATAAGAAAAATGTTAAAAGCTGTTATAAATGTTATAGCAATGTTATAGCACTTTGAAAAATTCAAGTTAAATCAAAATGCTTTTGTGAAAGGGAAATCATGCTTGACCAATATGCTGAAATTCTTTGAAGTAACAGAGGAGCTGGTACATATACTGTGCCAAGATTTCCAGAAGGCGTTGCATCAAATGTTAAGGTGGCATGGACAGAAAGTTGGCTGGCTGAGAAAAAACAGAGATGGGTCTTTTGCTGGTTATATAGAACATAGAAACAGCATGGAACGGCAATGTACAGCATAGCAACAGGTCATTCAGCCCACAACAACTGGGCCGAACATGATACCAGAATAAACTAAACTCCTCTGCCTGCACATGATCCATATCCCTCCCTTCCCTGCACATCCATTTGGCAATCTAAGAGTCCCTTAAACACCACCGTAATATCTGCCTCCAGCACCACCCCCGGCAGTGCGTTTAATGCACCAACCACCTTCTGCGTAAAAAACTTGCCACGCACATCTTCTTTAAATTACGCCCCTCAAACCTTTAAGTTAAGGCCTCTAGTCTTTGACATTTCCATCCCTGGCATAATGGTTGGCACTCTGGAATGATTGGTATACCACAAGGACCAGCTTTTAACAAGCCACACAAATGCAGCTAAGTTTACTGATGACATAAAGATAGACAATGCTGCTGATCCTGAGTTCCTCAGGCAGATTGTTTGTGGCTTGAGTGAAAGAGTCGCTCATTTGATATACAGGACACTAGCGAGCTCTTATTTGGAGTACTGTTAGCACTACTGGTCTCTTTATTTAAGGATGGATACAAATTCACTGGAAGCAGTTAGAAGGTAGTAGTTGGTAGCACAGGAAGCAGTTAGCTGGAATGTGCAGATTTTCTGAGAAAAAGTTGGATGGGCTAGCTTTATATTCACTGGAGTTCAGAAAAGTGAGTGGAACTTGACTGACTGATTGTGCAGAGTTTTGAAAAGATGGATATGTAGATGATATTCCCTCTTCCAGGAGAATCTAGAATAACGGACTACATGAATTAGAATAACAATCATCCATTTACGATAAAGACAAAGTAAATTATTTGTTCTCTCAGAGGATTGTGAGACTTTGGGCAGGGAAAATCCTGCACTTCCATACTTTAAAGTGTATGTTTGTTGAAGTTTGATCCAAGTGCTGAGTGCTAATGTTTCTAATCAGATCGATACTCGCCTTCACATATATTAGTAACAACTGGAACAAAAACAATTCTCTCTATCTTAACAGATTAGAGACTGTTCATCAATAAGCATGCCAGCTGGAAAGGAAACTTGGTATATCATGTAACCATAGCTGAGAGTATAAATACATTCCGCATGTGAAACACAGCTGATGAAAAGGTTAAAGTCTTTTACCTGTCCGTCCAAGTTTTAATTCACATATCTCCATGATGGTCTATAATCAGAAACCTGCTACATGTGTCACAGGCAGAATGTGATATGGAGAAACTTATTTATCAGGCATCGATCACTTACCCGTGACCCATCAATCATGTCCAATCAACATCAGTGTCTCTTCATGTGTCATAACTGTCCTTGGACAAGTCTTTGAATGCAACCTTTGCCAATTGACCTATTTTGTGTAAATCTCTCTGAGTGAGTCAGAGAAACAGTAATTATTTTCTTTCTTGCTGGGTGTTACATCATGAAAACTGAACAGCTTCAGCGCCATCAATCTACGAAAACAAGAGTTGACTGATGGGCAACCCAGGACTACTCTTCACTGTATCCATAGCAACATGCTTCAAATCTCAGATCTGATGTGTTAGCGTGTGTTATGATATGTATAAAAATAGGGACCTACATTGTTTAGAAGCCAATCTTCATTTATGTGGACAGGATGTAATAATGGAAACATGCAATGTTACGCTTACTATGTTAATTTAATTATTCAACAATAAGACCAACTTTTGATTAAGATTTACATGTTGGATATAGAGATGTGAATAATTGCGAACTGGCTTGCCAAGTTTATGTAAGAGCTGGTGGAGGAGGAGGGAAATATTGGCTTATTTAAATATTGGTAAGATAATGAATTAGAATTTGTTAAATATAATTGTTTAATGTTTTTTCATTGTACATTTCCCTATTACAAACCCCACCATTTTCACCTAACAGCATCTAACTGAACCATTCTCCTACCAGGTAGTTCCAGTTAATGAATATTTCTGATATCTGTCTTTAATCTATCTATGAATCCATCATGTTTTATAATCCGAGGATGAACTATTGCTTCAGCTGCTCTTTCTCTATCTTTAATATCTTCCTATCTTCTGGATGAGTCTGTGTAGATTTTACAGTCTTCCACCTGATAGAACTTCTCCTCACACTCAGCAACCTTTCTTTTAAATTCCTCTTCTTACTTCAAATCAAAGGTAACGCTACAGGCATTCACATGGGTTTGAAGTTATGTCTGTGTTTTTGTTGTCAACGTTGAACACTCTTTGTTCCAAACTTACCCAACTAACACACCCCAACCCCTCTCCACTGCACCACGGCTGCATTGGCACTGCTGCCTACACCAATGCACAAGTCATTGATATTATCAACTTCAGCACCAACTTCCATCTTCCCCTTAAATTCACTTGGACTATCTCTGACACCCTTTCCCCATTCTTGATCTCCCCATTTCAGGAGAACGATTATACACAGATAACTGCCACAAAATTTTCACTCTATTGGGTTTATAAATGTCTTAAATTATCCAGTATAAGGTAAACACCCCCTCTCCTTCTCATCTATCCAACACCCCCATCCATCCCCCAATGGAAACCTTTCTTTCCACTCCCTCTGCCCACATCACTCACTTACTTTCTACCATCCACTTTCTCTATCCGCTGTGAACTTACCCCTTCCTACTCTGGTCCTCTATTTTTATCCTTTGCCCTCTAACCACCACCCCCCCCCTCTGGTCCTACATTTCACTGCCTATCTTTCTTTCATATCAGATTCCTCCATTTGCACCCTTCTGTCTTTTCCATTTATCACTGGTTTTGGTTTGCTAGCACCACCCTTGTCTCCTGCGTCCAGCTTATCTGGTAATCAACCTCTCCTTAGCTGGATTCACCTCTTTTGTCAGCTCTTGCCCCCACCTCTTCCTACCAGTTATCTCCCCTCTAGTCCATCAAGTCTGAAGAGGCGTAGAGAAGCGAATTGTTGCTTTTATAATACCCTCCGCAGATGCTGTCTAGCCCATTGTGTTCCTCCCGCAGTTTGCTCAAGTTTCCAGCATCTGGTCCCTTGTGTCTCTTGCTTATAAAAGCAATATTTTTCATTCTGACACACATCATTAGCGTAGATGCGACATCTTAGTTGGCATGGGCGTCGGGCTGAAGGGCCTGTTTCCATGCTATTTGACACTATCACTCAATCACTCTTATTAATTACAAAACACTGCTTCTCGGATACAGTAATCATACAGTGGAGACTGCAGCTTGTATAATGGCAAGATATAGCTTCAATATGAATGTTGGCCATTGGAACTCAGTTGTGTTGACAGTACCTATTAGAGTCCTTATTGTCCTCTTACATTTTTTTGCAGTTGACAAGTAATGCTTCAGCCATCATCATTGGTTCTCTTGCCTTCTCTTTGAACAGGTTCTGCTGCACACAGGAGGGAAATGTACTTCATATCTTGATCTCAATATTTAATAGTTTCCACTGATGTCCGTTATATTTCACTAGCCACTGCTTTGTAAATCTTGCTCAGCTCTCTTTGTCAAGACTCCCACTCGTTCCTAGTTTCATGTCGGATGTGAAACCTCTATGACAAACTTCAATTTGCATCAGAGATTCTTTAGAGTTAACAATCATCATCTACTCCTGAGAAATTCCCACAACTCCTGGCATTAGGAGTAAATATGCACTGTCCATTATCCAATGTTGACAATGCAATTCAGAGTTTGTTACAGTAATGAGTTAGATGTGGACAGTGGTGAACTAGTTTCCAGGTAGTTATATCCCACATGTGTTTCTCTGATCTGTCAGAGCATAATCATAAAACAACAATAGTTTATTTCACATGAAATACTAGAATGAGAATAATCTTCTACTGTAATATAGCCTATTTCATATCAACCTTACAAAGAAAATTATAAATTACCTCTGTTAATGGATTAAATTCATGTCTAGGCTAATCATCAAACCATCTAACCATCAAAGGTTAAGGTTGGCATTAACCTTTAGTTTATAGGTATCTTAAATTCATTCTTTGACCTAGAATCAAAGCAACCTTCTTGAGGAAATAAAACGTCTCCTCCTCTCTGTTTCACACGGTAATTTTTAGATTCATGAACATTCAATTTATGACTTTTTTTGCTATCACGCCATGGACTATTTGAGGTACGTGGTTTTGATGTACAAACCGATTTTTCACTATAATGAATAGCATTTCTCTCGATGCATAGGAACACACTGTACCAAAATTCCCATTTTGCAATATCTTTGGCCTATCTGAGTTATTAAATTTCCCCTTAAATCTTTTTACTCCTTTCATAAATTAAGGAATGTCTGTACTGAAATGGGCTATTTTACAGACATACAGTGGTTTAGTCTTGGCCCCTCCCAATGTTCTGCACCATGAATTGGCCAGTTAAAGTGCAAAGCAATCCCATTACCGTTTCTACCCAGTATATTCATGAATACTGTCAGAAATGGATGCCGTGACAACTAAATTATCCTATTAACTAAATCGTCTGCACGCATTGAATGAGAACATCAAACATGTTATAAATTGAATATTCCAGCATGCTTGACTTTTAGAAAAGAAAGGAATTACTATTAAAAAATGAAATGGGTTGTCTATATAAAGAATATATCAATTAATGGTAGAAGCCTTAGCCCAGAACATGTCTTAACTTAGAGCATGAGATGTAGCGCATCACTAAGGATAAAGCTTAGAAATGATAGAGAAAATACTGGTAGAAGTAATTTATATGTGTCAAAACTTTAATCAATATTGAGCAAGGTATAAATCAAGAAATTAGAGTTAAATGCAACAATACAGATTTCCAGGAATGGCTAGGTTTTGTATTTCAGGAAAAATAGCTTCCGGAATAAGTTTGAGGCATTTTTTGAGAACAACGGAACAGGGAAAAAATAAGATAATAAATTATGAAATTGTGTGGATTAGTAATATTATGGCAGTGGTTCTTTGAAGTACGTAAGTAGAATCTCACATTAACTTTGAGACCTTGCATTTAAGTATGAAACTGGATTTAAATTGCCAAACGCAGTGCTATGGACCGTAAATTTGAAAAGTCATAGAGTCATAGAGTGATACAGCATGCAAACAGGCTCTTTGGCCCAACTTACCCAAACCGGCCAACATTTCCCAGCTACTCTAGTCCCACCTGCCTGTGTTTGGCCTGTATTCCTCCAAACCTGTCCTATCTATGCAACTGTCTAACTGTTTCTTAACCATTGGGATAGTCCCAGCCTTAACTACCTCCTCTTGCAGCTTGTTCCATACACCTACCACTCTGTGTGAAAACGTTACCCCCCAGATTCCTATTAAATCTTTTCCCCTTCACCTTAACCTTATGTCCTCTGGTCCTCGATTCACCTACTCTGGGCAAGAGACTCTGTGCATCCACCCGATCTATTCCTCTCATAATTTTATACACTGGTGGATTTTATTCACAAGTTAAATGTGACATCAGATTAAAATATATGGGTAGGTAAGCAATGCTAAATATTTGAAACAAAAATGAATAAGTCCCAATAATTCTTCCCTAATGAAGCAAAAAATGCTACTGGAGTTGTCCATCACATATTTCAAAGAAATATTATGTTTAAAAGATGCAGAAGACACAAAAAAGGACTGATAACAATGTGGTTTAGAAAATGTTGCAAATACTCAACGGGTCAGTCAGCATTTATGGAAAGAAAAATAGTCAATTAATCAGGTCAGTGACCTTCCATCAGGACTGAAGAATAGGTAAGTTTGAAATATCTTTTAAAGTATTTTTATCAAGTTTTAAATACCAAGGAATAAAAGTGACACCTGAATTCAATAGGAAAAAACCCAGAAAAACAATAGAAAAATTAAAAAAGTTGAAGAAAATAATAAGAATAAATGTGACCCCCTTGAAGTGGGACTAGGGGTAGGATTTTGGCACCCAAAAATTAGGGCATTTTAGTTGGGTTAGGGGATGTAAACCAAATACAGAAATCTGCATTCCAACTAAAAACAAACTCCAAGCCTCTCACTCTTCATATCATGTTTCCAGCTGCTGTTGATAAGATAATATCCCAAATGATGTTTTTAAAAATCTTGACCTGGTTCTCTGATAAAGTCAGTGTCATATTGAAATATTTTCTTGAAGGTACTTATCTATTTATATTTCTGTGTTGCTATGATAATTCTGTAATCCAACCTGGAGAGAGGGTCCCTGTTCCAAAAGCTGATAGAAACATAGAAACATAGAAAATAGGTGCTGGAGTAGGCCATTCGGCCCTTCGAGCCTGCACCGCCATTCAATATGATCATGGCTGATCATCCAACTCAGTATCCCGTACCTGCCTTCTCTCCATACCCCCTGATCCCTTTAGCCACAAGGGCCACATCTAACTCCCTCTTAAATAAAGCCAATGAACTGGCCTCAACTACCTTCTGTGGCAGAGAATTCCACAGATTCACCACTCTGTGTGAAAAAAAAACTTTCTCATCTCGGTCCTAAAAGACTTCCCCTTCATCCTTACACTGTGACCCCTTGTTCTGGACTTCCCCAACATCGGGAACAATCTTCCTGCATCTAGCCTGTCCAACCCCTTAAGAATTTTGTAAGTTTCTATAAGATCCCCCCTCAATCTTCTAAATTCCAGCGAGTATAAGCCGAGTCTATGCCATGCCATGGTATGCCATGTTTTTTGTGTTACAATGGAAAATTAAGATACTAGGAACTGCAGATCTTACCAAAAAAACGCACAAAGCTTTGGAGTAACTCAGTAGATGAGGCGGCATCGCTGGAGGACCTGGAGGATCTTTCTTCAGACTGTTTGTGGTGGGGGAAGGAAGCTGGAAATGAGATTGGAATGGGACAAAGCCTGGTGGGTGATAGCAGGAGAGCACCAGGAATTATAAAGGGGGAGCAATGAGAGGGTCTCATAGAATTCCCATCAGAGAGAGGATAGCTTCTTAAAAGTGGGTATACTTTTGAGGAGATGAATTAAAAATTAAATAAAATAAGGTAAAAATTAATTGCATATAGGTTCCTGGATGATCGTCTCCCATAGTAGACATCCACTAGTCCAGCGGCTCAGCAACAGTGGGAGAGCCACCGCCGTCTACCACTGAACAAAGTGTCCATAATCACTACCTTCATTCCCAATGTCCCCAAACAAGACTTCTGGAATCAAATGGTGAGGCCTTGCATGGACCTTGGATGGCAAATTTGCATGTCTCTTGCATGGCAAATTTGTGTTTTGTCTCGCTTTGACAATGGTGGAGACCTAGGACCGTAAGGTCAGTGTAGAAGACACAAAATGCTGGAGTAGTTCAGCGGGCAAGCAGTATCTCTGGAGAGAAGGAATGTGTGACGTTTCGGGTCGAGACCCTTCTAAGGTCAGTGTGGGAATGGAAAGGAGATTTAAAGTGCTTAGCAACCTGGAGATCAGGTAGATCCAGACGGACTGAGCAAAGGTGTTCAGCGAAACAATCGCCCAGTCTACGTTTGGTCTCGCCGGTGTATAAGAGTCCACATCTTGAACAACGGATACAGTAGATGAGGTTGGAGGAGGTGCAAGTGAACCTCTGCCAAACCTTTGCATATCTTTCATTCATTGTTCTATATCTCTCTACATCATCATCTATATCTCTCATTTCCCTTTCCCCGGACTAATCTAAAGAAAGGTCTCATCCCGAAATGTCACATATTCCTTCTCTCCAGAGATGCTGCCTGTCCCGCTGAGTTACTCCAACTTTTTGTGACTATCTTCGATTTAAACCAGCATCTGCAGTTCCTTCCTACACTCTTGTTGGGAGATGTTGAATAGCCACAATCTGCTCCATCCACAAAACTCTAAAGGAAACATTTGATAAACAGCAAAGCCATGCCTCCATCTTTGCCATCTGCCAAAGCTGTCAAATGGTTTTACTAACTCAGCGGGTCAGGCAACATCTCTGGAGAAAAGGAACAAGTGACATTTCATGTCGAGACCCTTCTTCAGAATGAGAATCAGGGTAAAGGGAAACTACAGATATATCAGGGGAGAGGGAGACTAGAAGTAAAGTCACCTATTCCTTTTCTTCGGAGATGCTGCCTGATCCACGGAATTACTCTAGCATTTTGTGTCTATCTTCGGTGTAAACCAGTATCTGCAATTCCTTTCTGCAGAAGTGATTTTCAGTGCTCCTTGAATGGAAATTGATATAATATGGCGTGGTCTGGAGGCTTGTACTTTGTTAAAGAAGTTTATTGCGGTAGCAATATTCAATTACAAAGGATAACAAACGAGATTACAGACAACCATTAACTCAAACTGTTCACATCGAAGTTCTCTTCCCACTGACTGGTTTTGGGCGCCAAAACCACCACGTGACCTTGCTGGCCAATCCGAGGGTTCGACTCTCAGGACCAATCCCTATGGTCGCTACAATTAACAATTAAAAGAACAATCGCAATTTTTATTAAAATAAGACAATCTCAGAGGGCTTTAAAAAGGCCCTTTTAATTACTTCAGAACATAAAAGCAATTATATATAATTTTAAATAATGCAATATCATATGTATCTTTCATTTACGCAGCAAAGCAATCAACGTGCAAATGGATGAACCCAGCACAGAATCCATGAGAAGCTCCCTCAAAGTATGTGTCAGCAATTCCACAATGCTGCTGCTGCTACAGTTTTGGATTATGTGCACACTCCAGCAGAGATGCACAACCAGGAAAGAGATCCATCAACGGGTTCAGGGTTTCCGCATCTGCAAGGGAATCACAGAATCTGCAGGGAGAGGCAAATGTGCAAGAAGGAACTGCAGATGCTGGTTTGCACCGAAGATAGACACAAAATGCTGGAGTAACTCAACGGGACAGGCAGCATCTCTGGATAGAAGGATTGGGTCCTTCTATCCGATTAGATGCAAATGGTAATCTTGTGGAAATACAGGAAATGCTCTGCAAAATCTAGGCCAGTTGTTTTTTCCCCCCAATTCTTGCTGAATAATGCATGTTATGTTGTCAACAGCAAGGATATGAGGTAAGAACCTGAAATGGCGAGGACTCATTGCAGCTCTCTTTTTAAATTTTACAGGAACATAGTTTAAGTTTCTTATTTTTTGACTCACTGACACCTGAAATAATACAAAAGTTTAAATATAACTTTTTTTTTTGCAGCCTCAATATGAAATCTCACTGTTAATCACCTATAACAGGTCACATCATCAGTTTTCTTTCCCATCTGCCTGCTTGGAAAGATATTACATTATTTCTGATGCTGTTATTCAATGAGTCATCAAACAGGAAATATAAAATCAGCTCTATGACAAACTGTTAAAGGATTCACTCCAATAAAAAAGATTCAATTTGTAAAAATAAGTTAGGCCTGTGGAGCAATGTAGTGAACACATGGAGATCAAAAAGTGAGTAAGGGTAAGGGTTATTATTTCGAAACAAAGAACTGCAGATGCTGGTTTATAAACAAAAAGACACAAAGTACTGAAGTAACACAACAGGCCAGGCAGCATCCCTGGAGAACATGGATAGGTGAGGTTTTGGGTTGAGACAGAGAAACCCAAAATGTCACCTATCCATATTCTTCAGAGATGCTGCCTGACCTACTGAGTAATCCAACGCTTTGTGGACATTAAATTATATTATTGCTTGCCTTCTTAGGCTGCTTTTTTTGATTTTGCAATGTGAAGAAGTAACATAGTTTTAAAGATTTCACCGACTGTGCAAGCACATTGACTCCTTTGGAGACTGGACAGGACAGTTTGAAATTCACCTAACGACACAAATGTTAGAATCCTGAGCAAAGAACACAGTGCAAGAGGAACTCAACAGGTCAGGTAGCACGTGTGGAGACAAAGGCCAGACGAGGTTTTGGGTTTGTGCCTGACCATTTCCCCATCCACAACCCCACCCAGATTAGTTTAGAAGTCTTGTTTCGAAATGCATTGAGGACAAAGGCCCTTCGGCCCACCGAGTCTACGCCAACCAGCGATCATCCTTACACCAGTTCTATCCTGTACACCAGGGGCAATTTACAGAAGCCAATTAATTTACAAATCTGCACATCTTTGGAATGTGGGAGGAAACTAGAGAACCTGGAGAAAACCTACGCAGTCACAGGGAGAATGTACAAACTCCATACAGACAGCACCCGTAGTTAGGGTAGAACCCGGGACTCAAGCGTTGTAAGGCAGCAACTCTACGCTGTGCCACTGTGCCATCCGGGCTTGCTGAGTCCCTCCAGGAGTTTTTTTTTGCTTGGTATTCACCAATTTTCTTGGGTTACACCATTTACAAAATCAGACTACAGGCTTCTAAACGACAGTGGAAAACTTTGAAAATTGCCCTGAATTGATTTTTTGGGATAAATTAGAAAGCAAATTTTGAAATATGGTACAGACATTTGAGACACATTTGACAATCTGTCCCTGGCTCGCTCCAATGTGATCATTTTTTCTGTGATGGTGGGTGTCTAAAAATGACTACAGTAATCCAGGAGTAGTCTTTCTAAAACAAACACATGTAGGTATGTAGCAATGATGTCAATCGGTCAATAGTGCACAATATAAGTCACTGTTGCCACATTGTAGGGAAAATACATAGTTCAAAAATGAGACACATTTTCAATACATGGATAGGCATCATATAATCGTTAGGTTCAGCTGTAATATTTTAACGTTTCCATCCCAGCTGTTCTCCATAACTCTGCCACTGTGGAATCCTCATGATGAATCCAATGACTTCCATCCAGCAGGCTGATTTCTTTCTTTGGAGAGAGCCAAATGACATGTTATCCGACTCCTACACCTTCTCCCTGATGGCAGGAGTGAAATGAGAGTGTGGCCAGGGTTATGTGGGTCCTTGATGCTGGCTGCCTTATTGAGACAGCGTCTCCTGTAGACCCCTTCACTAGTGGCAAGATCAGCATCCATGATGGACTGGGCAGTGTTTGCCACTTTTTTTCCGGGGCATTTGAATTGCCAAACCAGGGCATGCGACAGCCAGTCAATATTTTCTCTATTGTATGCCTGTTGAAGTTCGAGAGAGTATTGATTGAGATACGATACTATTCATAGAAGAATTTGTTCCCACTTGTCGGTGTCCCACAAACCTAAACATGGCAGTCAATGGTTCATCAACAAAGGTAAATCTTAGCAGGCACTTTTCAAGTGGCTCAGTCTCAAGGCCACTGAATCAATTCAGTGTTTGTCCCATAGACAGCAAAAAACGATCTAACTGTTGTCCCAACCTCCTGCTCAACACTCTCATCTAAAAATGAAGTCTGGTGTCAAAGGGGTTATGTATGTCAATTCTTATGTATTGTTAATGAAAATTACAACAGAAAATAGCACACCCAAAATCCAAAGGTTCACTGTTACTGCAAGTGACACACAGCTGTAGGTGGAAGGAATTGAAGAATTGCTGAATAAACGATAACCAGCCTAGTTACTGAGTCTGATCACAAATAATAATTACAGTGGCAGTGTGCCTGCAGAAAGCATATAGAGGATATTGACATGTGCGCAACCTATCCCTGACTATAGCTTTTTTTAAACTTTTACTTTCTATTAAGGACTGCTCGCATTCTCTTCGAGGAAATACTGAAGAATATGCTATTAGCACAAGATGAAAGGGTCAGGGTCTCTCAGCCAGGGCTTGTGTAAACAAAGCAAGAAATGCAGTAAAATGAGACACCAATAATCCTGTCAAACATGTCAAAATATAAACTCAGCAGAGCTGACATTAGATTTATCTTTTTCCCCAGAGCATTATTGCCTTATTCATCATCGGTATCAGAATAATCATGCAAGTGCTCTGTTAGCTTAGCAAAGGGACAAAGCTTAAAACCATCTGGAGAATAGTCACTATTGATTTATCTGGGCAGTTAGTCTCAAGTAAAAGCCTTTTAAACACATTAAAGGGACAGATTGTTTTGTCAATTGAGGCAGGTTATCCAAGGAGACTTCTATTGGATATAGAATGCAGAAACAGGCCATTCAGCCCAACCTGCCCATCCTCATGTTTATGCCACACTTCAGCTTCCTCCTATGTTTCCTCATATAAATTCATCACATTGATTTTCTATTCTCGTCTACTTCATATTTTTGTCTAGCCTCCCCTCAAGTACATCCCTACCATTTGCCTCAAACCAAACCCTGTGGTGTGAGATAGGCACAAAATGCTGGAGTAACTCAGTGGGTCAGGCAACATCTCTGGAGAAAAGGAATAGGTGACATTTTGGGTCTCGACCCTTCACAGTCTCCAGTCTGAAGAAAGGTCTCGACCTGAAACCTCATCTATTCCTTTTCTCCAGAGATGCTGCTGAGTTAGTTCAGTATTTTTTGTCTAGCTTCTGTGTAAACCGGCATCTGCAGTTCCTTCCTATACCCTGCGAAGGTGTTCCATTTTCAAGTGATCTTTGGATAAAGAGGCTTTTTTCTGGAATCAACGCAGGATTTCTTATTGGCAGACATCATTTTAGAAAATAAAGACTTGGAAATGCGGCCATGTTTTGAAAGCAAAATAGTCAGTTAATTATTATTCCTGCTTATAATTGTTTTCTGTTTCATAAATATACTTTATTCATGACATTTTCAAATACAGTACTTTCAGATTGCACATTCTCAGTAAAAAGGCATATCATTCCACTTGTTCCCAGGTGTTACATTAAGTCGGCATGACATCAATTATTCTTTCACGTACATACCAGTAGTAACAAGTCCATTAGGCTTTCACATGGATTCAGACCACTCCAAGTGCAATGGTGAGAGAGCCTCAAAGTGTATTCTTTGTTCATATGGTCACAATGGTGACAGTACAAAGATTTAATGCATCCCCCATCATTGAGTCCTGGTTCATAAATTATGCCGGTCTGCAAAATTCAGTCATAGACAGATCCCTGCAATGTTCGACCCTAGGTTTCAGGCAGATGAAAGTGCACCTTTCACTGAGTTGATAGTCTTGCAGCAGCAGCAGCATTTTCTTGTGTCCATTTGGTTCCCTGGGAACACAAAAATGTTGGAAGAACATTAACAAAGTCCACAGGATCTTTTACAACAGTTTGGTAGCAGATGCACATTTTAGAAGATGGATGATGGTCTCATCCTCAGTGTAGCCATTCTATGGTCTCGAAGGCAACAACAACAATGATGATACTCTAGTTATGCGTGAAGAATCCAACATTAAATTCTGGCATTTGTCCATGTGCAGGCAAACACTGATCCACTGAAGGATTTGTAGTCCCAATCAACAAAATTAAAATAGAATCAATCATTTCCTGTACTATTTTCCTTTCATAAGTTCATAAGGAGCATAATAAGGTCATTCGGTCCATCAAGTCTACTCCATGGCTGATCTATCTTTCCCTCTCAACCCCATTCTCCTGCATTCTCCCCATAACCCCTGACACTCGTACTAATCAAGAATCTGCCAATCTGCGCCTTAAAAATACCCAATTCGGTATTTTGATGGATGCCTCCACAGCCATCTGTGGCAATGATTTCCTCAGATTCACTGTCCTCTGACCAAAAGAAATTCCTCCTCATTTCCTTTCACTGATGCTTTTTGGCTTGCTGAGTTTTTCCACCATTTTCGTTTTTTATTCCACATTCCAGGGTTCCGCAGCTTTTTGTTTTATGCTCATTTGTTTTGGACGTAGCTTAGTCTAGTTTAGAGATACAGTGCGGATCCCTGCACATTAATGTTATCCTACGCACACTGGGGATAATTTACACTTATACCAAGCCAATTAACCTACAAACCTGTACGTCTTTGGAGTGTGGGAGGAAACTGAAGATCTCAGAGAAAACCCACGAGGTCGTGGGGAGAACGTACAAACTCCATACGGGCAGCACCCGTAGATGGGATCGAACTCGGGCAAGCGCTGTAGGGCAGCAACTCTACCGCTGCGCCACCGCGCCGCCCTCGTGGTGTGGTAAATGATTGTTTACTTGGTCACAGTTATCAAAATACAATTGTGCCCCAGAATTCCGAAGTGCATTTTCAACTAGGAGCTTGAAACCATCTCTCTGGAAAAAGTGTGGAGGCATTTTTTTGTTGTTATTGGTGCACAATTCCACTTATAGCCTTCAGTACTTTATCTGAATTACCACAGGGCAACAATCCACACCGTACTGGTCTTGCTGAGTTGCTATTTATTTGCTGCGATTCTCCTGGGCACTGGGTTGAAATATAAGAGGATGACAACATTGCTTTCAAAAGAGATATATATCAATGAGAGATCATGATAGAAAGGCAGTGCAGCGACCAGCTGCCGCAGTTACTGCAGCTAAACCAGATGTGCAGAGGTAGCAAAATGTACCATCCTGTCAATTTAATGTTGGTGATCTCAACATAGACTGTACCGTGCATGAAACATCTGGTGAAGGAAAATAATGGCCTTCTCTTGCTATAAGAAAACCTCACATTAAATATGTATCTGATGAATAAATCAGTTCAAAGTTTGATCTCTGACATATCTTAATCTTACAGGGGGATTATTGCTAATTGAAATAAGACATACATTGACAAAAGATTTTTTTCCATTTACCTCAGAAACAACTCAGAGGTTCACACTGTGCTTGGTTGATACGGTTGTTCTTTTTTTCCTCTTATTCTCTTTTCAACGTTTAAGGTATCAGGCATTTGGAAGAAGCACTGAAAGAGGAAAGGGCACGGAATGAATTCTGGCTGGGAGAATTCAAGGTTCATGATGTTCTGGCACTGGGGCTGGATGGGTCCCCTAAAGCTTGGCTGCTGGCCTGAGTCTGTGTCAGGTAGTGAATAAATCAACGTGAGGCACCTAACAGCACCTAAACTAACAGCACCATCCTCACCAATCTAACTGTGGCAGGTAGCATTGATATAGGTGACCACGCACGATTCTTATGGAGACAACGTCCTGATTCTGGTCTGCTGCCAATTGATTGTTGGTCCTTTCACAACTCAAACAACGCAGGGATTCCCATAATAAAGATGGGAAATGACACTGACAACACTGAGGGGGGAGTGGGGGGAGGGGAGGGTGGGAGGATGGAGGGGGGAGAGGGAGGGGTGGATGGAGGGGGAGAGGGAGGGGTGGATGGAGGGGGAGGGGGAGGGGAGGGGGGAGGGGAGGGGAGAAGGTGGGGGGTGGGGGGAGGGGAGGGAGGGGAGGAGGAGAGGATGCTGCACCAATGAGGGAGGGGTTTCGGCCCAACGGATCCACTTGGTCTAGTCCATTTTAAAAGACAGTTGGGGAAGATATAGTACTCTATATTGTGTTCCTTAGCATTGTGATTAATTTGTTTATAATGCTAACTGATTGTTAACAAGACACCATTTATGTATAATTTTCATCCTAATTTCTATGTAAAGATGACAAGCTTTGTAGGTTCGTTTCTAGCAGTTGGACATAAGAATGATATAAAAATAAAGAAAATAAACTAAATACATCTGTTGATTAATATTATGTTCAATAAGTTTTGATTTCTGGTGGCAGAATTGACTGAATTTTTTTTATTTTGCATTCTCAGGAATATTAATTGCTTTTTTGTCCCAATTGTTTATATTGAGATTGTATTGATATGGTGCTTATTTTATCATGGTAACCCCTGTTTCCCCCTTGACTTCTTTCTGCTATGGGTATTATCAATCTTTGGATAGATAAACCATGAAGAACCTTCAAGGTTAGCGGCTGCTGACCCAGTAATTAACTGATGTTGAGCAGCATAGTCCAGCATCGACTTCTCCCAATGATTTAAACCAGCAATTGCAGTTCCATCTTACACACCTACCTCTCCCACCTACCTTTCAGAATACTCCGAACATTTTGGCCTTCCTAAATAGCCAAACTTAACATACGGATGCTGAGATTCCAGCAATGTTATTTAGATTTTTTAGATTTTTTAGATTTAGAGATACAGCGCGGAAACAGGCCCTTCGGCCCACCGAGTCCGCGCCGCCCAGCGATCCCCGCACATTAACACCAGCCTACACACATCTTATACAGGACATATTCAGGAACAAATGTATGAGTCCATGTTATGCCACATTGTATGATGGGAGCATTACTAGTCTACCATGATCTGAACAACCCTAATCCTTCAGGATCTGAAAATGTTTATTCATTCAATCAGCAGGAAAATGTTATCAGCATACGTTTTTTTAAACAATTTTTGATTCTGAGTTTATTTTACTTCACTGAAAAGTTTTATCATGAGATTTTGTTCCCCTTCACCAGTTGAGTCACTGAGTTCATTTTGTGTGGGATTTGATTATTTCTTCCATCACTGTTTTTTTGTTTAGTCTATATTAAATATTGAATAAGATGAATTTGAGATAAAATTGAAATGTTCAAGCAAACTAAAACTATTCAATTAGCAATTTAAAATCTCAAGCAGAACCCTCACAGTAAATCACAGATCCCACAGCATTGCAGGAATTGTTGGGCTTTTCTGCAGTGTCAAGATATCTGGCTAAAAAAAAAATGTTCTTAATAGGATGAACAGCAGGTCTTTTAGATGGTTTGATAACTGTGTAAAATTCATCTTGAATGCAGTTCATTTAAAAAAAAATGTAGAAACCCTTGGCTGCTCACTTTGCATCGAGAATAATTGCCCCCCATTGGTGGTAACCTGGGTGATGAACTTTGCAAAAAGCAATGAAGGAAAATAATCCATTTGTAATGGGTTCTCTGACAATCTATGATCAACAAAGGTCCCATTCATTTTCACACCGATCACCAGTTCGAACTGTATGACTGCACATAGATTACAAAACATCTACTTATTTTTCAGCCTTTAATGCACTGTGAGTGAAATTTGAGGGTGCAACAGAGTATATTATTAGGTCACGGTTTGATAGATAACAATGTGCACTTGCTGCATTAAGTTAAAGGGCCTGTCCCACTTAGGCGATTTTAAGGTGACTGCCGGCGACTAGGGTGTTGCCGACAGTTCGCCGGGGTGTCGCGGGCATGATCGTGAGGAGTCTTCCAAGAATCATAGTGGATCTCAGCGCGTCGCTGAGAAATCATCTGGAGTGAAATTTCTCGGCGACAGCTGGCTTGTCGCCAGGTATCGTTGCTTATTGCAGGCGCTGTCGCATGCTGTCCCCAGGTTTGCTAGGTTCTCTTAGATGCATTTAGAAGCACATAATATTAAAATAAGTAAAGTCATTTCAAGAACCATAAAATACTTGTGTTTAATCAATTTATTTACCATCAGGACATTTGACAGGTAGATTGGAGGCGACAGTTTGACGGTCAGGTAAGTGTGGGAATTTTCGCGATGTTTATGGCCATCAGCGATTACATTTAAAGTGGGCTCCCAACCCAGATATGCAACCCAGAAACCAGTTATGCATCTCCCTTACATTTTCAAAGAATGCCCACACTCCGCACAAAAATCCATTTAACCACTTTTTAAATTAAATTTCTTAATACTGCTATTCGTAAACTGGAAGCGAATCCAGTTTAGGCCTTGTTACCGTGAAGCTTGGTTTTCAAGTAACCCGGGCAAGATGTAATATTTCAAAACTCTCAAGTACTTACCGACTTGTCAGTGATTTCAGCGAAAATTAGGACGCCAGAGAAGCATTGACAATGTGGGAACTTTTACGATGTTTCTGAAGACGGTGTAATCTCGACCTGACTCGGCATTGTCGTGGTCATTGTCGTAAGGTAAAAGAACATTTCGGCGATCTGCTACGACTTCGACAGTCGCCGGCAGTCGCCTAAAAAACCGCCTAAGTGGGACAGGCCCTTATGGCATCAGCTCTTTCTCTGTTTTCTAGCAGAAAATAATCCAAGGATTGCAACATATTGTTTTATTCTGACAAACCTCAGAATACTGGGGGAGTGGGGAGGAAGGGTAAGTGGAAGGGGTGGAGATAGTGCTAATACTCGTTTAGTTTTGTTTAGTTTGGTTTAGAGATACAGTGTGGAAACAGCCCCTTTGGCCCACCGAGTGAGTCCATGCTGACCAGTGATAACCTGCACTCTACTTCTATCCTACCAATCAGGGATAATTTATAGAAGCCGATTAACCTAAAAATCTGCACATCTTTGGAATGTGGGAGGAAACCGGAGCACCCGGAGAAAACCCACGCGGTCACAGGGAGAAGATACAAACTCCATATAGACAGCACCCGTAGTCAGGATCGATCCCGGGTCTCTGGTGCTGTAAGGGAGCAACTTTACCGCAGTGCCACTGTCTGCACAAGTTCCTGTGATCAGGTCCTTCCCTGGCTAATGGCTTCTGAGATACATCAGACATTCCTCATAAAGAGCTCAGTCACATTTGAAAGACATCCGTCATGTCTGGTTTTAATGTTCTCCCTGCTGGTAAGCAGGGGCTACAACAGGAGCCAGCTGTTTCATAAACCAGGAAGTCTTTTGGACTCCAATCCACCTTTCACCATTCACTGAATAAACCTGCTACAGGAAAGATGCCTGACTCTGGCGGATGGACGAAGGAAGACCTCTGGTAAACAATATATCTCACCCTTAAGCCATTGCTCAGATTACTGTCACTTGTGTTAGTTGCAAAAGTGCTAAGAAATGTAATACAATAGACCAGGAAATTTTGGTCACCATTCAATTGGCTTAATTTTGTGTCAACTGCAGTCTACCTATTTTAAAACTTTTTGTAGTTTTCATGCATTTTCTGCACACCCTTGCGAATATGTGCATCTAGTGGGAAATGAATCCTGTCACACTAGGTTAAGCTCTGCATTGTTACTTCAGTGATTGCCGGTGACAATGGGAGTAGAATGGATGGAGTTTCATTTCAGAGCATTCAAGAAGGTCAAGCTAGGGACTTCTTTTCACAATGCACTTTTACATCTAGAAACTGCTGCTTTAAGTCTATCATCCAAAATATTATTTGTAAGATCCCAGAAGAATTAAATGATTGTACTCACATTAACTTCAATTACTTTATATATAATATCAAGCCACAACCTCCTATTATATTTTCTCAGTGTGGTTCTTAAATAAACGTCTCAGTTAATGGGTCAAAAGCTACAGATGCTGGAAATCTGAAATAAAATCAGAAAATGCTGGAAACATTCAGCAGGTCAGGTAGTATCGTTCGAAAGAGAAACAGACCCCTTGTGAATTAACTGAGATATTTTACTCATGTAACTAATGTTTGATGTCTGCATGAAGAATATAGACACGCAGAGTGTGGGTAGATAGAGTCGGGTCTGATGCTCATTGCCAATTTGCAGTGTATACGTATGGGTTCTTATTCAAATCGCATGCAGTGCCAGGAATATAATGAGTCACTAAGATAGCACGGAGAGCTGCAAAAAATATTTCATCTTCTTTATTCCACTAACATCCTGTTTCCAAGCTCTCAAAGTTTAGAAATAGGACATTGGTGTGACAGTGGAAGAACACACTTTAAATTTTCACATCTAGTGAAAATAAAAGGTAGACTTAAACATTAAAAACACTTAAGTTTAGCAGAAAGAATATTGAAGAGTTATATGATTATGAGATTGTTCTAGATATCAGTTCCATGGGGAATGTGAGGGGTTGTACTATTCTACTGAATTGAGTAAGTGGTATCACACTTCTTAAGTCAATACCTGATACAGAATCAATAAAGTAAGTTCCTTTGATAATCTCAGAAAATGTTTGAATAGTTAAGACTGTAAATCCTGTGAATATGTGATTCATTTTTTCTTTACAAAGTGTGCCAAACAGTCAATATGTCACTAAAGTGTGACATGTGTACATATGCACTGTGCAATTGGAAAGTGTGGGATAAACAAAGGTTCACGTATTTTAGTAGTATCTAAGTGATTCACGACCATGCTGGAAGTATGTGAAATTAGATTGAGAAATCACGTACACACTGCACAGCCCATCCATAAGAAACAGGTTAAGCAGCAGCAGGCATTGGCATTTACCAGCTGGCATATTGCAGATTCCACACTGGTACTAATCTTCAATTGCTCTCCCTCCAGTCTTCAGATTGGCTTGTAAATACTCCATTGGATATTGAGATGTTCACAGAGTCCTGCATTGATTTGGCTTCTCTGCTAGGTTAACTCACCAGATATTATCAGGATGCCAAGAGGAGCAGGAGGCTCCTCCAAGATTCATCCTCTTCCTTTCTTCATATCTGTGAGCTGAGGACTGTTTCCCTGATCTCTACTAACTGCTTTCCATTTTAGCCCATTCCATGGGTCAGCTTCAGTTTGGGCTGAAGACTGACACTGATGAATCACAGAAGCCAAATCGGCTGAATTTTACAGGCAAATAGGGAGTTCCTTTCATTGTTGTCGCTTAGTTTTGGGATTTTTAATTATTTGATTTTTAATCCTTTGTAGGGGGTTTTGAATTTTAGAGATATTCTGAACCTTTGATAGGTTTGACAGCAGGATAAGCCAGATATATAATCAAGTATTTGAAACCATACTCAGTTATTTGGTGGACAGGACTTGCTCTGCCTCTCCCTCTGCATGGTGATAGTTGAGTTCACAGCATCTCACCATTGCAGATTTGCCCATTATAGATGGCTCATACTGGGTGAATGACTAAAAGTGTAGATGCACTGCATCGCCAATAGCAAACATGGGCAAACTCACTGCTCCCAGGAAATCCTCAGCTAAAAACTCTCATGCTTTACACTGTGGAGCTCAGGATGGTTTATCACCCACACATTTGTTGCGGCTTTTAAAATTGTTCCTGATGTCTTTATGAGGCAAACTTATTCAGGAACATTTAAGAAATTATGATGTGCAAAGCCTTTTAAAATACATAATTATTCCTTGACAGGGTTGTTATTTTGAAATGTTTTAAAGAATTAATAATGATGATGATTCAATGTAGTTAATAATAATTTTCATGCATTAAGTTCATTTTAAAGATTTACTGCTGTTTGATCATTTGAGAATTCAAAGTTTTTTGCTCAGATATTGGCCTTCAATGTTTTAGCCACACTTCAACCATAAACACAGGTTCATAAGTGCAAAGTCATTGGAACAGAAGTAGTCCATTTGGCCCATTAAGACTACTCCACCATTCAATCATGGCTGCTCTATTTTTCCCGCTCAACCTCATTCTCTTGCCTTCTCCCCATAACCCTTGACACTCTTACTAATCAACTATCCATTAATATTCACCTTACAAATACCTAATGATTAGTCCTCCACAGCCATCTGTGACAATGAATTCCACGTTCACCATCCTCTGACTAAATAAATTCCTCCTCACCTCCTTTCTAATGGTATGTCCTTTTATTCTGAGGCTATGCCCTCTGGTTTTAGACTCTCCCAATAGTGGAAACATCCTCTCCACATCTATCCTCTCCACTCTATCTAGGCCTTTCACTATTCAGTAATTTTCAATGTGGTCCGCCCTCATCCCTCTAAACTCCAGTGAGTTCGGGCCGAGTGGCGTCAAAGATTCATCATACGTTAAGTCAATCATCTCTGGGATCATTCTTGTAAACCTCCTGTGCACCCTCTCCAATGTCAACACATCCTTGCTCAGATATGTGGCCCAAAACTACTCACAATAATCCAAATGTGCTCTGCTCAATGCCTTATAAAGCCTCAGCTGAAGAATGAAAGCACAATAATGTGGTGCTCCCTCCTCACGACACAGGATAGTTGGTTTAGATTCTGAAGTGAATGTCCTGGTATTGGGCTGAATCTCCATATACTTAGATCATGAGTTGAAAGGTCAACAAGTATCAGGACATCAGGGGAGAAAAGGACTGATGGACTGAGTTACAAGGCTTTTTCACTTCTTAAGTTGAGAATCAGTTCAGCTGTTGGGAGAAATCTCTCCCTTCTGTTGGGTTTATATATCGGACATGGAGTGTGCTTGGGCAATGTCAATCTGTTTGCTAATGAGTGTGCGACCACTAAACTGATTGGTGGGAAAGTAAGAATGTAGGAATGTTACTCTGGTGTATGGCAGTCGTTCTTGGCTTCAGAATAATATTTGAGCCAAAGAAGTGAAGCTGAACACTGCATTGATTTAAAGTCCTTTAAATTGGGAATATTTGAATTATTGACCACCTCGCCTAGGATTCACAGCAACTGGGACCTCAACGCCAGTCATTTCGTCACTCTTTCTCCCGTCATGCAGTGACCCTCTGTGGCTCCGGTTTCAACATACTAGGAGCATGGAGAACCAGCTGGGAACAGACATCGCAACCTCCTCAATTTACTATCGCTCCGAACACCACAGCCCCACCCGGCTCAGACATGCCCCGCAAAGAGTGGGTCGCCCTGAACCGGCTCCGCACTGGGGTCGGCCGGTTCAACGCCAGCATGCATCGTTGGGGGTTGCGTCCATCAGCAGCCTGCGTGTGTGGAGCAGACCAGCAAACAGCGCAGCACGTCATTTTCGACTGCACTGTCCTCCGTCCCCCTGGTGGAGGGGTAGACCTCACGGCCCTTGACAACAGCACATTGCACTGACTACAGCGCCTGGAGGGCATTACATAATTTCAAACGCAAGAAGAAGAAGAATTATTGACGAGAATGTGCTGCAATCTACAGTGATTTCTCCACAAGTGAAATACAAAGTGAACACATACCCTCACTGGAGAGTAGTTTCTTCTGAAGAAAAAAAACAAAATATTGAGGTTATATATATCTTCATTTTTATGTAAACATATTAATGGAAAACATATAATCCACCACAACAAGAATGCAAGCAGTATTGCTTCGCTATGGGAAATGTCCTAAATCATATGAAAACACTTTTAATTAAATTTCATTTCTTAACAGGGCTTCCTAGTAAAACAATACTCTGGCATCAGACTCTCATAATGGTTTCACCCTGGTATTTCCTGTCAGAGAAAATCTTCCAGTGGGCCTCATTTTTCTCACTCTGCTGGGAAAATTAGGTGAAGTCATAGCCTCGATTCATTATGGGTAGTTAGATATATTTATGGCAAAAATCCAATTAAAACCCTTGTTTTTGATTTCATATATTTTACCGTTCAATACTTTAAATGTACACTGTGCCAGCTGCAAGACATCTGCCCATGAATTAATGAGCAGATTTAAGGAGTGAAATGTGAAGTTTGCTCTCCCCCCCACTGGTGCTGAATTATCACATAGTGTCTGAATTATAGTCTGATGGACGCCACAGTTATAAATGCTGGGGTTTTGCTTTTGTGTATCCACATAATGACATATGTTTAGAAATAAATATCCCAGGAACTCATCCTTCATAACCCGCTGACAAGGGAGGGGCTGTGGTAGTCTGGCGTGCTGACCTCTACCGGACCGAGGCCAGACGACAACTATCAGACACCTCTTCCTACCTATCCCTGGACCATGACCCCACCGATAAACACCAGACCTTTATCAGCAGCACCATCACGGACCTCATCATCTCCGGCGATCTACCCCCCAGTGCCTCCAAACTCATGGTTCCCCAGCCCCACACGGCCCGATTCTACCTCCTACCCAAAATCCACAAACAGAACTGTCCCGGCCGACCCATTGTCTCTGCCTGCTCATGCCCCACCAAACTTATCTCTACCTACCTCGACTCCATCCTATCCCCCCGGTTAAATCCCTCCCCACCTACGTCCAAGACACCTCACACGCTCTCCATCTCCTTGATAACTTCCGGTTCCCAGGCCCCCACTCCCTCATCTTCACCATGGATGTCCAGTCACTCTACACTTCCATCCCCCACAAGGATGGTCTTGAAGCCCTCCGTTTCTTCCTTGACCGTAGAACCAGCCAATCCCCATCGACCAACACTCTCCTCCGCCTAGCAGAGCTGGTTCTTACCCTCAACAACTTCTCCTTTGACTCCTCCCATTTCCTCCAAACCAGAGGAGTAGCTATGGGCACTCGCATGGGCCCTAGCTATGCCTGCCTCTTTGTCGGGTACGTCGAACAATCCCTATTCCAGACGTACACTGGCCCCATCCCCAAACTCTACCTCCGCTACATCGACAACTGCATTGGTGCTACCTCTTGCACCCATGCAGAACTCACTGACTTCATACACTTCACCTCCAATTTCCATCCTGCCCTTAAATATACCTGGACTATCTCCGACATCTCCCTCCCATTTCTGGACCTCACCATCTCCATCACAGGAGACAGACTAGTGACGGACATTTACTGTAAACCCACTGACTCGCACAGCTATCTGGATTACACTTCTTCCCACCCGGTCCCCTGCAAAAAGTGTATCCCCTACCCCCAATTCCTCCGTCTATGCCGCATCTGCGCCCGGGATGAGGTGTTTCACACTAGGGCTTCCGAGATGTCCTCGTTCTTCAGGAAACGGGGCTTCCCCTCCTCCATTATAGATGAGGCTCTCACTAGGGCCTCTTCTACATCCCGCAGCTCCGCTCTTGCTCCCCCTCCCCCCACTCACAACAAGGACAGAATCCCCCTTGTTCTCACCTTCCACCCCACCAGCCAGCGGATCCAACATATCATCCACCAACATTTCCGTCACCTACAACGGGACCCCACCATTGGCCATATCTTCCCATCCCCTCCCCTCTCTACGTTCCGCAGAGACCGTTCCCTCCGTAACTCCCTGGTCCACTCGTCCCTTCCTACCCAAACCACCCCAACCCCGGGCACTTTCCCCTGCAACCGCACGAGATGCAACACCTGTCCCTTTACCTCCCCCCTCAACTCCATCCAAGGACCCAAACAGTCTTTCCAGGTGAGACAAAGGTTCATCTGCACCTCCTCCAACCTCATCTATTGCATCCGCTGCTCTAGATGTGAACTTATTTACATCGGCGAAACCAAGCGCAGGCTCAGCGATCGCTTCTCTGAACACCTGTGCTCGGTCCGCATTAACCAAACTGATCTCCCGGTGGCCGAGCACTTCAACTCCCCCTCCCATTCCCAGCCTGACCTTTTGTCATGGGCCTCCTCCAGGCCATAGTGAGGCCCACCGGAAATTGGAGGAACAGCACCTCATATTTCGCCTGGGCAGTTTGCAGCCCAGTGGTATGAACATCGACTTCTCCAACTTTAGATAGTTCCTCTGTCCCTCCCTCCACCTTCCCAGATCTCCCTCTATCTTCCTGTCTCCACCTATATCCTTCCTTTGTCCCGCCCCCCTGACATCAGTCTGAAGAATAGTCTCGACCCGAAACGTCACCCATTCCTTCTCTCCCGAGATGCTGCCTGACCTGCTGAGTTACTCCAGCATTTTGTGAATAAATCTATCCCAACTAAATTCATTAGCTGAACTAGCCAGCAATTTATTACATTCAATCCCACAGAATCCCATTACGTAGTCACATCTCGGCAAAAGCCGGCAACAATCTTTGTGCAGATGGCTGTGGAGGCCAAGTCAATGGATATATTTAAGGCAGGGATTGGCAGATTCTTGATTAGTAAGGGAGTCAGTGGTCATGAAGCAAAGGTAGAAGAATGGGGTTAAGAGGAAAATATAGCTCAGCCATGATCGAATGGTGGAATGGACTTGATGGGCCGAATGGCCTAAGGCTGCACCTAGAACTTATGAATTTATCAACCTTGAAGATATCAATGGCATTTTCAGTAGAGGTCTTAGTCCCCACCTCCCTCAGTGTTCTGGGCATGTCTGCTTTGTCTCTGACACTTGGAGCTCCCCTTGCTCATCGCAGTGTGAGGATGCATCACAGATGCAGGCATAAGTGGATAAACGACAGTCGTCTCTCATGGGCACCATTGCAATTTGCAGGAACTTAACCTGAATCACCAGGCAACCACCACACTGTTCTGTTACAGATCACGAAAATTGTGCACATGGTTGTTTAAATTACACAGCTCCAGTGATTGGAAACACATTTCCCTGTTAGAGGCCAATGAGTCATCGGATGGAAAGTGGACATAATGTTTTGTGGCAACACCTAATAAGAGTGTCACATGAATCCCTCCCAGGATCCACTCACGGGAAGTGCCCAGTCAAATCTCCCTCACTGGATGATTGGAGAGTAGCCAAGTTATTTTTCAGATTATTCCCCGAATCTGCGATTGCATTGTTTAAAGGAAAGGTGCTTTGCCATATAATTGCCAGGCATGTGAACTGAAAGAGTAAACTGGCTGACCTTCCATAAGATGCATCTGGAGTTTCCGCTGCAAGGAATCTCTAAAACATTAAGTGTGGGATGGGTATTCTGTGGAGTCTGGACGTGACTCATACATCTGTAAACAAACCATCCGTAACTCTATTGCTGCTCCACCCCTTCTATTCTATTAACATTGTTTTATCGTAACCTTTGTCAAGGCCAGAACTTGCACTGGTTACACACCAGTATCTAAAAATAAATGCCCCTGATCTTTTGTCAAATGTCTTCTTATTACCATTAATTAAAGTATTAAATCAGTGGCTGAATTTAATCTTGTGGTTCTGCAGTGTGCTTTGAAGCAAATGCTGCAGTATGCTTAGTGCATAACATCGTTTTATCTTATGTATGCTCACTAAAGCTGTAAAAGAAAAACAATGGGAACAATCACAACATGAAAGAGACAAGGCCAACTTAGGGTTAGAATAATGAATCAGGGATATCTTTTACTTTCCCCAATGCCTGTAAGTTAGTAATGCATAAGTTAGCAAGTAACTAATTTTAGTACATCAAACAGTGATGTTAATGTGAGTAATCAAAGATAAATACGCTGGGGTGAATATTTCTGGCTGTGACTGGCATTTCTAAAGGGATCCATGTGCATCCAACAATTCCAATAGAAGTCCTGGTCTGATGTGGTCAGGACTGCATTCCATTCCTGGACTCCATTTAGTCCAGTTATTGTTAAATCTGGCATTATTTGGGGGAATACGCCAGCACAAATCTATCGTGGTTAGATCTGACTTCAATAGGAATTAAAGAAAAGGAAAGGAAGTAGATTTTTTAATTGTTTTTTTGTAGCTGAACATTGTTAATTACTTCTTAGTGTTTTAATTTGCTTTTAATTAACATTTAAAATGTAAAATTAGAGTCATCACTTTTAATACTTTTTAACTGACTCCACTAAACAAAGATGTTTAAAGCTATTAAATGCATAAATAGCTCCGACTTGAATCCGACCCAGTGCCTACTGTTAAACCTTTCATTGTGCTTTCTAGGTGCAGGGCAACTGCTCTCCCAATGCCAAGCTGAGGCCTTGAGGCCCAGCCGCAAGCAGTGGAGCTCTCCATAAAAAGTGCTCACCACATCCATAAGAAGTGCTCACCACATCCATAAGAGGTGCTCACCACATCCATAAGAAGTGTTCACCACATCCATTGCAGGTAATCATGGATTGACAAATAGGATGGACTTCAATGATTGCAAAAAGTCTGCTGGGAACAGGAGGCAAAAGTTGGCCATCTTGAAACAGGCCCCAAACTGGCCCTCCTCTACCTGTTTCACTTTTTCCCTTTTTACTTCAGATACAACACGGAAACAGGTTTTTCAGCCCACCGAGTCCATTCCGACCAGAGATCCCCCATTCACACATTTATTAATTTAGAGATATAGCGCGGAAACTAAACTAACATATGATACATTCTCCCCCCTCTCTCTCTCTCTCTCCCCCCTTCTTTCTCTCACACTCACCCCATCTCTCTCTCTCTCCTCTCTTTTGACTAAATAAACTAAATTAAATTAAATAGCTCTTGGGGCTAGCGGAATCAAAGAATATGGGGAGAAGCAGGCACAGGTTACTGATTGTGGATGATCTGCCGTGATCACAATGAATGGCGGTGTTGACACGAAGGGATAAATGGCCTCCTCCTGCACCTATTTTCTATGTTTCTAAAATGTAAATCGTTCATTTTCCATATGTGAGTGGCATTTGTAACCAGTGGTTGTAAGATTAGCACATTGTCTATTTTTAATACACCCACTATTGCCAGCTTTGATCCAGCATGCAGCTACAATCTGAATTTCAATCTGGGACTTATGACAATAAAACACTCTTGACTCTTGACCCTTGAATTTAATGATAGTTTTTGTTCCTTTGCATTTGTGTGATCTGCATACTTCCAAATTATGCTATGAATATTTTGCCCATTATGTTGCTTTTACATTTAAAAAAGTAGCATTTTGGTTCCAATCCAAATGGAGTTGGTGCTTTACTTTAAATGTTACACTTTAAGTAGAAAATATCAAATAACAAAAGGATTTTTCTCAATAGAAGGCTTATTTTAACTCATTGGGCCATTTTCACCATGCCCAGAACACATTATTTCTGAGTGAAGGATAATTATGTTTGTAAGTGTAGCTCCGAGAGACAAACCTGAGCTGTGGTGGTCTGCGAACTATGCTGACCTGACTTAAAAACACCTTTAAATAGACTGAGCACTGTGAAATAAAATAAAATCGGAACCCTGTTTTGGTTCAGCTTCGGTGGTGACTGGTAATTGGGAAAAGAACATCACTTATATAAAGATAATAATTGGCAGAGCCCTCAACCATTTACATCCCACTTCCTGCACTTCTATTTTTACCTCTCCCCCATTCTCTCCCACAGCCACATTAGTGCTTCACTTATTCTCACATTCCTTGCTGTCAGCTTCCACATTGAACAGATTGTCATCACTTTTGAGACCTTCAGCACCAATGTTAACCTCCAGTGCACCAGTTTCCCTCATGTTTGTCGGTATCCTGCTTTCCCCGGGACAATCGGGATCACTCTTCTACCTCTCTTGGACCTTCTTTTGTAAAAGCAAGTGTTGACATGCCTGAGCATTTATTTCTTCCCCTCGCAGTGTCAAAGGTGCCAAATACTCTTTCCAATCAGTCAATAACTTGCACTTTGTCCACTTCAGTCTATTGCAGCTTCTGCTCACTATGAAGTTTTCGTTGCATGGGGCGAGCCAAGTATAGATTAGATTATTGCTTCACAAAGCACTTCCATTTGGATTATAAGCTCAGCACTAAGATGCACGTCACCTGCCATGTTAATAATATCTCTATTCCGCTGTCTCCTGCACCATTCTAATGAGGTTCGGGAGATAGCAGTCAGGCACATTCTGCACCCGAAGCTGAACAGCAGTTTCCAACAATGAACACTTCCACATCTATTGTTTCCAATATATGCATGTGTGGTTTATTTTTCTCCATTGTAATTTTTGGATAATGATTGTGCTACTTGTACTTATGCATCCCTAAGAACTATTTTCATTTCTTTAATTGTCTAATTACCCACTCTTTGTTAGCAATATCCCTCATTTTGTCATTCGTCTATCTTGATATCTACCATTTCACGTGCCCTCCCTTTTGTTTTCTCCTCCTCCCCACCTCTCCCTATGCATTGCATGCTTTTCCCAGTTGATAGACATTGGTATGAAATACAGTATTAACTCCGCTTCTCTCCCCACAGCAGTTGCCTGAGTTGTGGAGGATTGACACCATCTTTAATTTTCATTTCAGTCTTCTATGCTTTTACAGAAATTGTTTGGGAATAGTGGAAGTACCATAAAGTGATAAATGGGCTTGAAATGCCCAAATTAATACTGTTTCAATCCCTGTATTTGGCTCCTTCAGCTGCTAATTATGCTATAATATTTCTTAGATTAAAGAAAAAATTCTTTGGAAAGTGGATAATTGCACAAGACCCAGCATTTTACTGTCACTGAGGTACAACAGAGGTAGTCAGGCACTGAGTACAGTGAACTCTGTCCATTAGCCTAGGGAGTTGCCTTGACAAAGTAACTGGTGAAATTCAGAATGAAAAGTCAAGGAAAGGCTTCTCTGTCCAACTTTATGTTTGCTTCATTGTGGACTTCAAATAAAGCA
Organism: Rhinoraja longicauda; assembly: GCF_053455715.1. Classification (NCBI taxonomy): domain Eukaryota; kingdom Metazoa; phylum Chordata; class Chondrichthyes; order Rajiformes; family Arhynchobatidae; genus Rhinoraja; species Rhinoraja longicauda. The sequence goes on from NC_135965.1 coordinate 32,929,739, forward strand.
AATGTACAACTGGGCAGAGAGGTCTTTCTTTGGATAAATGAGGGACCATCGGACACAGGTGCAGTAGGCAATGCTTCTGCCTCACTGCTTTAATCCTGACCTCCATTGCTGTCGCTGTATAGAGTTTGCACATTCTCCCATCTGGGATTTTCCCAAGAGCTATGATCTTGCACATGCCAAAGACGTGCTGGTAGGTATAAAAATTGGCTGATGCAAATACACCTTTTTATAGGTAGATGGTAGGAGCATCAGTTTGGAGTTGATGGACAGTTGAGAGAGAATGGGTTACTTAAAATTAAATGGGCCAGTGTTCCTGATGGGAATGTTCCATGGATCGCCTTAGACTTGACTGGACAAACGGCCTTCTTCTAAGTTGTAAGCAGATATGAAATATACATGATAACTTTAAGATCATATTTGGCTGCTTGGTATACTAATAAATTACTTTTACAGAAATTATTAAACCCAAAGTAGCAGCTGAGAGAACCAAATTCTGGGGTTTATACAGTATGAATTTGGATGCTTCAAGCCCATTTATAACCCTATGGAGTTGGTCTATCCAAACACACTGATTCAGATGACCCTGTTCTTTTGATAAAGATCTTTCAGGTAATTTCTAAGAAAAAAACTTTCTCCCGTGGTGTGTTCACTGTATGACCTCCTATTAATCATCAGTTTAGTTTAGTTTAGTTTAAAGATACAGCGCGGGAATAGGCCCTTCGGCCCACCGGGTCCGCGATGACCAGCGATCCCCGCACATTAACACTATCCTACACACACTAGGGACAATTTTTACATTTACAAAGCCAATTTACTTCAAACCTGTACGTCTTTGGAGTGTGGGAGGAAACCGAAGATCTCGGAGAAAACCCACGTAGTCACGGGGAGAACGTACAAAATCTGTACAGACAGCAGCTGTGGACAGGATCGAACCAGGGTCTCTGGCACTGCAAGCGCTGTTAGGCAGCAACTCTACCGCTGCACCACCGTGCCGCCCAGGTTTCAGCTGCCTGGAGTTAGAAACAACAGCAAAGTTAGACAACTTTGCAAAAGATTTTTCTCAAAGAATATACATTTGAAGTCACAATATAACATATTGACATATCTGTAGTCATCGACTGGTTATTAGACAATAGACAATAGACAATAGGTGCAGGAGTAGGCCATTCAGCCCTTCGAGCCAGCACCGCCATTCAATGCGATCATGGCTGATCACTATCAATCAGTACCCCGCTCCTGCCTTCTCCCCATACCCCCTCACTCCGCTATCCTTAAGAGCTCTATCCAGCTCTCTCTTGAAAGCATCCAACGAACTGGCCTCCACTGCCTTCTGAGGCAGAGAATTCCACACCTTCACCACCCTCTGACTGAAAAAGTTCTTCCTCATCTCCGTTCTAAATGGCCTACCCCTTATTCTCAAACTGTGGCCCCTTGTTCTGGACTCCCCCAACATTGGGAACATGTTATCTGCCTCTAATGTGTCCAATCCCCTAATTATCTTATATGTTTCAATAAGATCCCCCCTCATCCTTCTAAATTCCAGTGTATACAAGCCCAATCGCTCCAGCCTTTCAACATACGACAGTCCCGCCATTCCGGGAATTAATCTAGTGAACCTACGCTGCACGCCCTCCATAGCAAGAATATCCTTCCTCAAATTTGGAGACCAAAACTGCACACAGTACTCCAGGTGCGGTCTCACCAGGGCCCGGTACAACTGTAGAAGGACCTCTTTGCTCCTATACTCAACTCCTCTTGTTACGAAGGCCAACATTCCATTGGCTTTCTTCACTGCCTGCTGAACCTGCATGCTTCCTTTCATTGACTGATGCACTAGGACACCCAGATCTCGTTGAACTCCCCCTCCTCCTAACTTGACACCATTCAGATAATAATCTGCCTTTCTATTCTTACTTCCAAAGTGAATAACCTCACACTTATCTACATTAAACTGCATCTGCCATGTATCCGCCCACTCACACAACCTGTCCAGGTCACCCTGCAGCCTTATTGCATCTTCCTCACAATTCACACTACCCCCCAACTTAGTATCATCTGCAAATTTGCTAATGGTACTTTTAATCCCTTCGTCTAAGTCATTAATGTATATCGTAAATAGCTGGGGTCCCAGCACCGAACCTTGCGGTACCCCACTGGTCACTGCCTGCCATTCCGAAAGGGACCCATTTATCCCCACTCTTTGCTTTCTGTCTGTTAACCAATTTTCTATCCATGTCAGTACCCTACCCCCAATACCATGTGCCCTAATTTTGCCCACTAATCTCCTATGTGGGACCTTGTCGAAGGCTTTCTGAAAGTCGAGGTACACCACATCCACTGACTCTCCCTTGTCAATTTTCCTAGTTACATCCTCAAAAAATTCCAGTAGATTTGTCAAGCATGATTTCCCCTTCGTAAATCCATGCTGACTCGGAACGATCCCGTTACTGCTATCCAAATGCTCAGCAATTTCGTCTTTTATAATTGACTCCAGCATTTTCCCCACCACTGATGTCAGACTAACTGGTCTATAATTACCCGTTTTCTCTCTCCCTCCTTTCTTAAAAAGTGGGATAACATTTGCTATTCTCCAATCCACAGGAACTGATCCTGAATCTATAGAACATTGAAAAATGATCTCCAATGCTTCCACTATTTCTAGAGCCACCTCCTTAAGTACTCTGGGATGCAGACCATCAGGCCCTGGGGATTTATCAGCCTTCAGTCCCATCAGTCTACCCAAAACCATTTCCTGCCTAATGTGGATTTCCTTCAGTTCCTCCATCACCCTAGGTTCTCCAGCCCCTAGAACATTTGGGAGAGTGTGTATCTTCCTCAGTGAAGACAGATCCAAAGTAACGGTTTAACTCGTCTGCCATTTCTTTGTTCCCCATAATAAATTCCCCTGCTTCTGTCTTCAAGGGACCCACATTTGCCTTGACTATTTTTTTCCTCTTCACGTACCTAAAAAAACTTTTGCTATCCTCCTTTATATTATTGGCTAGTTTACCCTCGTACCTCATCCTTTCTCCTCGTATTGCCTTTTTAGTTAACTTTTGTTGCTCTTTAAAAGAGTCCCAATCCTCTGTCTTCCCACTCTTCTTTGCTATGTTATACTTCCTCTCCTTAATTTTTATGCTGTCCCTGACTTCCCTTGTCAGCCACAGGTGTCTCTTACTCCCCTTAGAGTCTTTCCACCTCTTTGGAATAAATTGATCCTGCAACCTCTGCATTATTCCCAGGAATACCTGCCATTGCTGTTCTACCGTCTTCCCTGCTAGGGCCTCCTTCCAATCAATTTTGGCCAGCTCCCGCCTCATGCCTCTGTAATCCCCTTTGCTATACTGTAATACCGACACTTCCGATTTTCCCTTCTGCCTTTCCATTTGCAGAGTAAAACTTATCATGTTGTGATCACTGCCTCCTAATGGCTCTTTTACCTCTAGTCCCCTTATCAGATCAGGATCATTACACAACACTACATCTGGCAGTTGGACTTCCATTGAGCTTCTCTTCATCTGAAGTCCAAATTCAGCTAACACCTGAAGAAATAAATACTGTTTAGGCAATTTCTCCAGATTTTCTAAAAAATCTTCTGCTGAATCAATGGTGAATAATTGGGAGAATTGCATTTGAAAACACCGTGACTGGTGTCTTAGGGGAAGAGGCTGTGTGGCATCTAATTCTTAGTGATACTACTGAAGAGTCACTTAGTTATGCGGGCTAGCTTAATTCTGTCCGCACCTCTCAACTAGGGATAAGGGAGAGTAATATTTGCTTCAAAGATAGACACACAATGCAGGAGTAACTCAGAGGGGGAGGCAGCATCTCTGGAGGAAAGGAATAGGTGACCTTTTGGGTCGAGTCCCTTCATCGGGGTCAACCTGAAGCATCCCCTATTCTCTTTCTCCAGTGATGCTGCTTGACCCGCTGAGTTACTCCAGCATTTTTGCTCTATCTTCGGTGTAAACCAACATCTGCAGTTCCTTCCTACACATAATATTTGCCTCTTTGTGCCCTCACTGATATGACAGATAGAAATCTTAGAATTATGGTAACATTAATACATGAAAGAAAAGTTAGCCTCAGATGAGTTGATAAGCAGGTCAGAATTGGATAGCATTCACATTGATGGAAAATGTGTCCAGATGTTCAATTTCTGTTAAGACCTAGGAAATATTCTATTTTTAAGTATTCAACGATAATCTAAATTCAGCATTGCTCTTTGAAATAAGGGGCATAAATATCATGTTAACCAATCAGTACTTTGATTCTTAAATTCCCAAAATGGCGGCGCTGCCCTTGCGGCTGAGGCTTACCTGCGGTCCGTTTGTCTGTGTTTTTTGTTGTTTTTTTGTCTTAATTGTCTTAATTGTAGATGTGATGTCGTGTTTTTGTGGTTGTGTACTATGTGTGTGTGGGGGGGGGACTGTAAAATTGTAAATTTGTCCCTTCCGAACGGAGACCTGACCTTTGTTTTCTGGGTGGTGTCTCCGTTCCTGCTGCGGCCTACCATTGGCCAAACTCTTGGAGCTGGCGGCCTCCACCTGGGACCACCTGAGCTCTGGTTCGCTAAGCCCGCGGACCGGACTTACCATCTGCGGAGCCGGCTGTCTTCGGAGGCTGCGGGAGTGGCTGCGACTCGCCTTCGGAGACTTCGGCGCAGGCCGCGTGGATGCCGACATCGGGAGCTCCGGCAGTGGCAGCGTGTTCGCCCACCCCGGATCGCGGGGCTTGGGTCGGCCCGCCGCGGACCTTTCACCGTCCGGCGCGGCCTGGAACGTGGCAACTACAACAGCCTGACCGCGGGAGAAGACGGCAGGGGAACAGAAAAGACATTCTGGCCTTCCATCACAGTGAGGAGGGGACTGGAGGAGACTCACTATGATGGATGTTTCTTTTTCTTTTTTTTTTTGTGTTGGTTGTGGTTGTGTAATTGCGTATTTTATTGCTCTTATTGTTGGACTGTGGGTGACGAAATCTCGTCCAAAAGGTAAAGGTAATTCTGAATTCTGAATTCTGAATTCTGAATTCTGAATTCTGAATTCTGAATTCTGAAAGTAAATATACAAAGTGTTTTGCTTAAAAATTGACCGTTTGAATGGCACAGTAGTGCAGCAGGTAATGATGATGTTGTAGCGGGACGAGAAGGAGTCCCGCCAAAAACTAATCGGACACGAGTTGCGTGCACTAGACGTGTTTATTCTCTCCAATACAGCTCCCTACTCCACCCTCAGTCATGGGCGTTGCCCGGCCTTAAATACCAACTCAGGTACCCGACCCTGTGGCTAGCGCCTCCCACACTGAGACGCCGCCCTCTAGCGCCGATGGTTCGTTCTGCCCTTGCGTTGCCACCAGGTGTCACCACAATGTTTCATTGCTCCAGCGATCCACTTTTGATTCTAATCTCTGGTTTTGTCTGTAGGGACTTGACACATTCTCCTTGATACCGTATACATTTCCCCTTGAGTGCTCTGTTATCCTCCCAGATCCCAGAGATATGCTGTTTGGTAGGTTAATGGATTACTGTAAATTTCCCCTGGTGCAGTGGGATAGGAGATAATCAGCATGCGAGCAATAATGGATGAATGGAATGAATAGTATCATTCTGAGAGCAAGCGTAAACTTGATGGGCAAAATGCCTGTCAAAATGGATGTCTGTCGAAGGGTCACAACCCGAAACATCACCTATCCTTTTTCTCCAGAGATGCTGCCTGACCCGCTGAGTTACTCCAGCACTTTGTGCTTATCTTTGGTATAAACCTGCACCTGCAGTTCTTTGTTTCCACAAAATGGCTGTCCTGGCTGTCATAAATATGTGAAGCATGGGATTTTGCCCTTGTTACAGGTCTCTTTGCTGAACATTGTTTTGATGTCCAGTATAAGCCCATGGTTCCCATTTGAGGACTTGGTATTCTCAAATGGATCTTTTACTCTCAATGGATTATAACATGGTAAAATATTCAACAAAGAGAATATTGGAGGTTTTATGGAGTATTGAATATGATGAATTTAAACTGGTAACGTCTTTGAAATGTTATTTTAGGAAGGATTGAACGATTTAGCACTTAAATGGAGTTAGATAATTTGGTGCTGTTCGGCTTGATATTTAGAATGCCACTCACTGACACAAATTCTAATTTAATTACAAAATGTTTTACTCCTCTCCACATTTTCATCAACTACCTTTTCATCATCTACCCCAGATTCCGTCATTCACCCGTGCACAAGGACCAATTTACAGTGGCCAAGTCCGTCTGCAGTCCATCTGTCTTTTGTGTTTTTTGTTGTTTTTGTCTCAATTGTAGTTTTAATATGATGTAGTGTTGTATGTTATGTTTTGGGGGGGGGGTGGGAGGGAACGGGAACTGTAACTGTAACATTCTCTCTCCAGAACGGAGACGCGACCTTTGTTCTGTATCGTGTCTCCGTTCCCGTTGCGGCCTCCCACCGGCCATGCACCTGGGACCACCTGGGTCTCTGGTTCGCAGAGCCCGCGGTCCGGACTCACCACCTGCGGCGCTGGCTGCCTGCGAATGCTGCGGGAACGGCTGCGACTCGTCTCTGGAGGCTTCGGCGCGGGCCGCGTGGACGTCGGAAGCCCGCAGGCCCCTGGATGGGGGCCGACATCGGGAGCTCCGGCAGCGGCAGAGGCAACGTGTCCGCCCGCCCCGAATCGCGGGGCTTGGGTCGGCCCGCCACGGACCTTTCACCATCCGGCGCGGCCTGAAATAGGCCGCGGGATTTTTTTTCACCGCCCAGCGGGGGCTTCAATATCGGGAGCCCCGACCGCCCCGACGTGGCAACTCCAACAGCCTGACCGCGGGACAAGACGGCAGGGAAGAGAAAAAGACATTCTGGCCTTCCATCACAGTGAGGAGGGACTGGAGGAGACTCACTGTGATGGATGTTTCTTTTTGTTTGGTGTTAGTTGTGATTGTATGTGTTATTGCATTTTTATTGATTAATCTTATTGGTCTTATTGTTCAACTGCGGGTAATGTTTCATTTTACTACACATTTATGTGTATGTAACAAATAAACGACTATTGACTATTGACCTACTGATCCATAATGTTGTGGGTTGTGGAAGGAAACTGGATCACATTCTCATCAATGGTCCCTTAATTATCTTGTGTACCATCGTCTGATCAGTGCTGAAGTCTCATAAAGTCTAATTAAATAAATTTCAAAGGTCTCCAATAGTGTAGATGGGAGGTCAGGACCACACTCTAGCTGATGAGAGGACCGTTCAGTTGCCTGATAACAGCTGGGAAGTATGGCACTCCTTCACTACTTACTGAACTAGCAACCTTGATTCTGTATACAAGTCCTGAAGTCAGCATGGTCTCTTGAAATCTGACCCAGAGATCAGATTGACCCAATCCTGACATTTTAAGTGTCATTTAATTGGTAATGTACTGATGAGTATGGATTGTGATGAAAACTATTAACAATTACATGCATGCCTCCAAATTACCATTAATAGTTGTAAATTATGTGAACTTTAATGTCGCTTGAAATAAATTCCTCTCTGAAGAAGCAGAGATGGGAGGGAATGGATTGTATTAACGGACAGCACGGTGGCGCAGCAGTAGAGATGCTACCAGAGACCCGGGTTCGAACCTGACTACAGGTCCGGTCTGTATGGAGTTTGTACGTTCTCCCTGTGACCGCGTGGGTTTTCTCTGGGTGCTCCAGTTTCCTCCCACACTCCCAAGACCTACAGGCTTGTAGGTTAATTGGCTTCTGTAAAAAGGATAGTGCTAGTGTACATGGTGATCACTGGTCAGAACGGACTCGGTGGGCCGAAGGGCATGTTTGCTTAGGTCAGCAGATCATCAGAGAACTGCTATCTATGTGACCTTACCGCAGGTCACACATTCATAACCTCTTTGCCTACTCATTGCCACAATAGGTGTTGAACACACTGGTTGTCATGTTTAGTATTGAGTATAGAAGTTAGGAGGTCATGTTGCAGTTGTATAAGTCATTGGTGAGACTGCATTTAGAATATTGTGTTCAGTTCTGGGCACCATGTTATAGGAAAGATATTGTCAAGCGTGAAAGGGTTCAGAAAAGATTTACGAGGATATTGCCAGGACTAGAGGGTGTGAGCTATAGGGAGAGCTTGAATAGGCTGGGTATCTATTGCATGGAGCACAGGAAGATGAGGGGGGATCTTATAGAGGTGTACAAAATCATGAGAGGAATAGATCGGGTAGATGCACAGAGTCTCTTGCCCAGAGTAGGGGAATCGAGGACTAGAGGACATAGGTTCAAGGTGAAGGGGAAAAGATTTAATAGGAATCCGTGGGGTGACTTTTTCACACAAAGGTTGGTGGGTGTATGGAACAAGCTGCCAGAGGAGGTAGTTGAGGTTGGGTCTATCCCATCGTTTAAGAGACAGTTATGCAGGTACATGGATAGGACAGGTTTGGAGGGATATGGACCAAGCACTGGCAAGTGGGACTAGTGTAGCTGGGACATTGTTGGCCGGTGTGGGCAAGTTGGGCTGAAGGGCCTGTTTCCACCCTGTATCACCCTATGACTCTATGACTCTAATTTAGTTTAATTTAGACATAGCGGAAACAGGACCTTCGGCCCACCGAGTCCCCGCCGACCAGCGATCCCCGCACACATTAACACAATCCTATACACACTAGGGACAATTTATACATACACCAAACCAATTAATCTTCATACCCGTACATCTTTGGAGTGTGGGAGGAAACCGAAGATCTCAGAGAAAACCCACGCGGTCATGGGGAGAATGTACAAATCTCCGTACAGTCAGCACCCGTGGTCGTGATTGAACCCGTGTCTCCGGCGCTGCAAGTGTTGTAAGGCAGCAACTCTACCACTGCGCCACCGTGCCGCCCCTCTAAACTCCTGGAATTACATTGAATTCATAGGTGGTTCCATCTCTGGTTCTTCATGGCAACTATAGTCATGTATCTTTTATGGTCTCATTCATTTCCCTGGATAAGCTGATCTTAATTACAACATGGTTATATTTTTGATTATTTTTTGGAATTTCCTTGTATATATTATTGATAATGAATGCAGTTCAATGCACCTTTAACTAAATCTGGTCCTCGTACATTTTCTTCATCTTTTTATGCAGTGTTTATCAGCTATTCCAAAACACTTCCTGATCATCTGGGATTATTTAGAAATGGCTGTAAAGGCTTTTGGCTGAAGGCTATTCAGGTGGTCTGGGAATGAAAGGTGAGTGCATGTAGCATCGTACTTTGGGTATGAGCCAGGAATTCAATGAAAATGCTGGAGGAAATATGTGTGAAGATGGTTCAATGACTTTCATGCTGCAAACATATTTAGAAGTGATGAAATATTTTCACGATCAGAGAAATGCTGAGGAGTCGAGGAGGTGGCGTAAGTTGGTCAGGAATAACAACACGTTAGTTTTTCCCATTCTAAACAGTCGAAGAACACTATCATCTATACTACTGAAGTAGTATGATTATGTGGACCAGTTGGTAATGTGGTGAAAAGTTTCAAATGTACTTTATTCAGTCCCTGGGCATCAAAATGTTGTTGAGTGATTGATAGAGTTGGGAATCCCAGCTGCCCATTAACATTCTATGTCTGTACATATATTAAGATGAAGCTGGTTCTTCATGTCAGATGTCCTCAGAGACCATGGATGACTTGCTTCCACTGCTGTGAGTTAAGAAGTGGCAGATGAGACCAATGGAGGAAGGCAGTCTCTTCCTTAGGCTCCATATGTTCTTATCAAAGAGAGTTGAAATTCTTTATTAAAAGCTCCTCTACTTTGAGTAGCATGAGGCAGGGATTCATGCGAGTCAACAAGGATGCTAGATTGTCTTCCAGGATGTTTTCAGAACATTTTAAAACATTTCCTCTGACCTTTCAATAACCACTTGCCATGGTGGAACTCAACAACAAGTTCTTGCTTCATTGATATATCAAAATAAAGGGGAAAAACATGTAGATGAAAATCCAAAATGAAAAACTGTAGATGCTGGAAACCTGAAGTAAAAACAGAAAAAGACAGAAACACTCGGTGGGTCAGTCAGCATCTGCTGGATGTGAAATAGAGTTAATGTTTCAAGTCGAAGAACCATTGTCAGTATATTCTGATGAAGGATCTCCGACCTGAAAAGTTACTTCTGCTTCTCTTTCCACAGATGCAGCTTAACCAGCAGCGTGTTTCTGGCCTTTTCTGTTTTCATTAAGCTTTTTGCAGGACTCTGGTGTCAGATTTGCAGATAATGTGCCCCACTCATCTTATTGGGGGATCTTATTGAAACATATAAGATAGTTAGGGGATTGGACACGTTAGAGGCAGGAAACACGTTCCCAATGATGGGGGAGTCCAGAACAAGGGGCCACAGTTTAAGAATAAGGGGTAGGCCATTTAGAACGGAGATGAGGAAGAACTTTTTCAGTCAGAGAGTGGTGAAGGTGTGGAATTCTCTGCCTCAGAAGGCAGTGGAGGCCAGTTCGTTGGATGCTTTCAAGAGAGAGCTGGATAGAGCTCTTAAGGATAGTGGAGTGAGGGAGTATGGGGAGAAGGCAGGAACGGGGTACTGATTGAGAGTGATCAGCCATGATCGCATTGAATGGCGGTGCTGGCTCGAAGGGCTGAATGGCCTACTCCTGCACCTATTGTCTATTGTCTATTGTCATCAGAGCTGAATGGGTTTAGGTTTGTTATTGTCACGTGTACTCAGGTGCAGTGAAAAGGTTTTATTCATGTACTATCCAATCAAGCCAAACACAAGAACAAAAGGCAGAGTGAAGACCAAGATAACCTGAGTGCTGAAAATAATTTCTTAACATTGTAGCCTAACAGTTCCAGAGAAAAAGTCCAATGTCTGCAAGTGTAATTGAAGTCTCAGCGCTGAGTTTGTGGACCTGGGGCAGATCACTGTTCTTTATCCTGCCAATGGACTTTTTTTGGTGACAGTTGCAGTGATACCTCTCCATTGCTCTGAGGTACTTGTCTTTAGATGTTCCCTGTGTCCAAAGCATGCAGGAGGGTGGAAATCAGTCCTGCAGGAGGATCATGATCCTGAGGCTGAGTTTGAAGTCTTGGACTGAATATTTTTTCCTCAAACGCCCATGATTTGGGTTAGCACGATGGAGGTTTGTAAGGGCTGTGTAAATGCACAGTTCGCTGGACAATAACTGCTGGTCTAAATGTACAATATCCTGACCACGGGTGCTGTCTGTACGGAGTTTGGGTACGTTCTCTCCGTGACCTGCGTGGGTTTTCTCCGGGAGCTCCGGTTTCCTCCCACACTCCAAAGACGTACAGGCTTGTAAGTTAATTGGCTTGGTAAAATTGTAAATTGTTCCGAGTGTGTGTAGGATAGTGTTAGTGTGCGGGGATCGCTGGTTGGCACAGAGTCGTCGGGCCAAAGGGCTTGTCTAAACTAAACTAAACTAAACTAAACTAAACTAAACTAAACTAAACTAAACTAAACTAAACTAAACTAAACTAAACTAAACTAAACTAAACTAAACTAAACTAAACTAAACTAAACTAATCCAACAGCCTACTAAGCCTGTGGACAAGAATGGCCGCAGGTCTGATCCCCATGTTACATTGAATCAGCTGAGCTCAATGCAGCTCAAAGCCATGGACAAAAGTCCATGCATCTGATTACAAGGTCTGACCATTTGTTAGGGTGGTAGTTAGATGATAATAGGACTGACATCCATCTATGGTGCACCATGACAGAAAAGCCTCCAGAAAGAACGGTCGCTGTCCAAGCTCACATGTAACTAATGGGCCAGTACCAAAGAAAACCAAATAAACTGTCAACACCTTGAACCAAATAAAAGCTAACATTGTTGGAATAAATTGTCAATTTGCAATTGATGTTTTGTGCAATTATAATGATCATATTTCTCCTCTTTTTCCAATTATTTATATAAGGGCCTTTCATTATAATTTTCAAGAAGCTCTTACATTTTTATTTTCTCTCCAGCCTAATTTAATGAAGTAAGAATAGAAAAAAAAGCTGAGATATAAGGCGGAAGACCTGTCGCCATCTGAGAAGAGAAAATAACAGGTTAGCATTTTGGGTGCAAAGCTGACAGATGCTGACAGACTTGCTGTTTACTTCCAGCGTTTTCTGTTTCTATTTCAGATTTCCAGCATCCCACCTCCTTCTTTTTCTCATTTCTTCGTTCAGTGAAACCCTTTGATCACAGCATTAGAAATAATTAAATTGCAAGGTGAAGTAATCTACTCTTTTCTGACTTGTATTTCCCAAGGAAAGTCAAAATAAAATTGAATTTTAACATCTGTGATTTAAAGCTAGCTAACTTCCAAGCACTTGGCTGCAAGCTTTCTTTCATTAACAAGAAGAGCGGAGACCAAGAAGCTGGGAAAATTGCGATGTGCCTTGGGCAAATGTACAGTCAAATACATGGATTTGTTTCAGCTTCTTTCATTTATAGATGGCATGGGTTAAAACTACCTAGTCAATACAATCATAAGGTTTCTACTGAAAACATTACATAGCCAGTCCAACCAAAAATCTGCTAATAATATAGCTAACGAATAGCCAACTTTATGACTCTTATTACTTATGTCCACTTTCAGGGAACTATGTATCTGTCCTGTGTATGAGGGAACTGCAGATGCTGGTTTAAACCAAAGGTATGCACAAAATGCTGGAGTAACTCAGCGGGACAGGCAGCATCTCTGGAGAGAAGGAATAGGTGACGTTTCGGATCAAAACCCTTCTTCAGACTGACGACAAGGGTCTCGACCCAAAACGCCGCCCATTCCTTCTCTCCAGAGATGCTGCCTGTCCCATTGAGTTACAATCCTGACTACAGGTATTGTCTGTACGGAGTTTGTAGGTTCTCCCTGTAACCGCATGGGTTTTCCCCAAGATCCTTGGTTTCCTCCCACACTCCAAAGACTTACAAGCTTGTAGGTTAATTGGCTCGGTGTAAGTGTAAATTGTCCCTGGAGGGTGCAGGATAGTGTTAATGTGCGTGGATCGCTGGTCAGTGCTGACTCGGTGGGCCGTAGGGCATGTTTCTGCGCTGTGACTCTAAACTAACCTAAACTACAAATGATGAACAACAATGGGCCCAGCACTGATCCCTGTGACACACCACTAGTTACATGCTTCTAGTAGAAAAAATAGCCTTCTATCTTCACCCGACCATCAAGCAAATACTGTATGTTATTTACTAGCTCTGCTTGGATCCTACGTACCATATCATATCATATATATCATATCATATAATTACAGCGCCCGAAACAGGCCTTTTCGGCCCACCAAGTCCGCGCCGCCCAGCGATCCCCGCACACTAACACTATTAACACTATCCTACACACTAGGGACAATTTTTACATTTACCCAGCCAATTTACCTACATACGTGTCAATAGACAATAGACAATAGAAAATAGGTGCAGGAGAAGGCCATTCGGCCCTTCGAGCCAGCACCGCCATTCAATGTGATCATGGCTGATCATTCTCAATCAGTACCCCGTTCCTGCCTTCTCCCCATACCCCCTGACTCCGCTATCCTTAAGAGCTCTATCTAGCTCTCTCTTGAATGTATTCAGAGAATTGGCCTCCACTGCCCTCTGAGGCAGAGAATTCCACAGATTCACAACTCTCTGACTAAAAAAGTTTTTCCTCATCTCTGTTCTAAATGGCCTACCCCTTATTCTTAAACTGTGGCCCCTGGTTCTGGACTCCCCCAACATTGGGAACATGTTTCCTGCCTCTAACGTGTCCAACCCCTTAATAATTTTATACGTTTCGATAAGATCCCCTCTCATCCTTCTAAATTCCAGTGTATACAAGCCTAGTCGCTCCAGTCTTTCAACATATGACAGTCCCGCCATTCCGGGAATTAACCTAGTAAACCTACGCTGCACGCCCTCAATAGCAAGAATATCCTAATCTTCCCGACTAGCCAAATGCTTAGGACATTGTTAAAAATCTTGCTGAACTCCATAGAGCCAACATCCATCCGCCTGCTCACATCAATCCGCCTTTGGTTGTGACTTAAAAACAGATTTGTGAGAGACAATTTACCATCCACAAGGCTGTGCAGTCTGACCTTAATTAGTGCATCATCCAAATGCTATTGGTTGGAGGTTAAGGAGAGATTTGATAGAAGTATATAAAATGATGCAGGGCGTAGATACGGTAGTCAGATAGAATCATTTTCTCAGAGTGGAAACATCAAAGACTGCAGAGAGGGGAAAGTTTAAAGGAATGTGAGGGACAGACAGTGGTGAGTGCCCAGAATGAGTTACCATTGGTTAGAGAAGCTGATTCAATAAGTGGCTTATAAAAGGCTTTAATATAGGTACATGGATATGCAGGGTAAAGTGATTAGTTTAACTTGGCATCAAATTTGGGAAGGCTATTGTGGGCAAAGGGGCTGATCCTGCTACACTGTTCAAAGTTAGATCCTGTCCCTAGAAATCCCCTCCAGTAATTTATTCACCACTGATATTAAGCTCACCAGCCTGTAGTTTCCTGGTTTGACAATGCTACTCTTCTTCAATAATGGTATGACACTGTAGTCTTTCGGAACTTCACCTGTGGCTAACGATGATGCAATTACCTCCGCAAGTGCTTCCGAGATTTCTTGCTCAACTTTGCACAACATCCAAGGATGCACTAGGTCTGGGATTGGGGATTTATCCACCTTAATATGCTTTAAGGTTGCCAATACTTTGTCTTTGTAATTTGTATATGACCCAAGACATCACAGCTCATTTCCCTCAATTTCCTAGCTTCAATCATCTTCACCATGGTGAAAATTGACGTGAAACATTCTTGAAAATCCTCACCCAGCTATTCCAAAGTGCAATCTGGGAATGGAGTGCTGCGCACATTTAATGGTTGTGTAGCCGTGGTTGAGGGTGTTTGGGCCTCTGGTTGACAGGGGACATGCTGAACGTATTTTGGCAACATGTTTTCGAAGTTAGCCTGATTGAAGTCTCCAGGTATTGACAAGGCCTTTGGGTGCTTTGTTTCAAGTCACATTAGATTAGTCAACAAAGGCTACTGCAAGGCCAAATTCACCTCTTTCCTAGAACAAGCGCCTGAGAAGTGAATAAATGCATGGATAAAATGGATGTGGAGAGGATGTTTCCACTAGTGACAGAGTCTAGGACTAGAGGCCATAGCCTGTGAATTAAAGGATGCTCCTTTAGGAGGGGGATGAGAAGGAATTTATTTCGTAAGAGGGTGGTGAATCTGTGGAATTCCTTGCCGCAGAAGGCTGTGGAGGCCAAGTCAATTGATATTTTTAAAGCAGAGATCAATAAATTCTTGATTGGTATGGGTGGTCAGGGTGGTCAGGGGTTATGGGGAGAAGGCAAGAGAATGGGATTAGGAGGGAGAGATAGATCAGTCATGATTGAATGGTGGAATAGACTTGATGGGCCGAATGGCCTAATTCTGCTTCTATTACTTATGACCTCATGACCTTATGAAAATTATTGTCACACTTGAGTTATGAATCTATTCATCAATTAAATGAGAGTTCACACTGGACATGTTAGTTTGTAAAAGCTTTGCCCATGTGAAGTCATTTAATTCTACCTGCAGTAGGAACTGATTTATTTAACCAACAAGATGTTAATGGTTAATAGTGAATAGTGAAATTGGATGGGAGGAAAAAAAGAATAAATAAACAGTCATTAGAGCATTGAAAATAGTGGTCTGAATAGGCCACAAGGCACGTAACTGTGGAGTGTATTCAATAATACAATACAATCAATTCTACTTCCCCATACGATCCCCATAACCTTAATCCTGCAATAGTCCAAAATCTATTTGAGCTTGAATATAGTTAATGGTTTACCTTCCACGACTGGCTGAGCTAGAGAATTCCAAAAAATCACAGTTCTCTCAAAAAAGTGCTTTCATCTTATCCTATGAATACGCTTTCAGTTCTAAACTCCTGTACTACAGGGAATATCCTCAGGATATCCACCTTGACAAATCACCTCAGAATTTCATTAGAAACACATCTCATTTACTACAGAGATAATGGATCTAATTTCATAATCTTTCTGCAAAGGATTCGTCTCTCCTCCCAGAATCAATGTAGTCAATTAATCAATCCATGGATAGATCAAGGCAGAAAAGGGATTAATGTCTTATCTTTTGTTTTGTGAATTACCCCAACTAATATTACTTTAGCAGACAATTTTACACAAAGCTGGATTCTACAAATGGGATACAAGGTGAAGCACCAATAGATCAAATTCAGTAGTGTCAATGGAATGAAAACTGCTGTTCCAAAATGCTGGACCTGCACTGATGGATCAGTATCTGGTTTAGGTAGAATCTTCTGCCAATTTCTGCTTATATACTGTGTCATTATCTGGAAGTCATGTGTTCCTAAGATCTATGTCCCTTTCTTCTAATCATATCTCAGCAAAGTAATCTCTTGCTTCATCTTCATGAAATTGGTAACAATACATCGTAACCAAAGATCGGTAGTCAGTATGAAAAAGATGCAATACTGCTGATGTGATGGATGCAAAAGAGACTGCAGATGTCTGGATCTGAAGCAACAAAAACAAACTGCTGGAGGAGCTCAATGGATCAAGCAGCATCTGGGGGGGGGGGGGAATGGGCAGTCAATGTTTCAGGCCGAAGCCCTTAATCTGGATTGCAAGAATAGAGGGATGATCATCAATATAAAGAGGAGAGGGGGCGGGATGGGACGAGATCTGGCAAGCAATGGGTAGATACGATGGATAGGCTGCTTGCAAACTGTTGGGAATCTTCTCCAGTATACTTATGTAAATTAATGGAAAGAGATGCAGCTTGTTTTATTAGGCATTAATATTCCATTGCAAGGATTAGTGTTATGCTGATTTAATGATCTTGCAAATATTAAAGTCATTTGATTTATTCCTTTCTCACGATGCAATAGAGGGAACTGTACCTTGCTTTGTATTATTTGTATTGCAATACTCCTGCTCTTCAGCAGGATTTACTGCTATGGAGCTGTTTTGCTCCTTTAATTGCTTGCTCTGCTATAACACATTGCCTAATTATCAGGTTTTCATAATTATGTAGTCTGATCTGTGCTTAAGCTCAATCGCACTGTAAATTTTAGAATAAATTTATTGCATCGTAAGCTTTTTCATAGTTTAAATTTATTGTTTAAATTTCATTTTATTGAATATCTTGTGCAATCAAACATGAGAATGGTGCAAGGTAATTATTCAGATTGGAGCCCCATAATTTGACTGGAAGACAAAACAAGGGAGCACCAGTCACGGGCTAAGTATCTGCCTGATCACATGGTGTTAATGGATTGAGATTTTTGTGTAGTGTGTTAGTCTCTGAGATCTGAGTTTAGAAGTTTAGGAGCAAGGAGGTCCTACTGCAGTTGTACAGGGCCCTGGTGAGACTGCAACTGGAGTATTGTGTGCAATTTTGGTCTCCTAATTTGAGGAAGGACATTATTGCTATTGAGGGAGTGCAACATATGTTCACCAGGTTAATTCCCGGGATGGCGGGACTGACATATGATGAAAGAATGGGTCAACCGGGCTTGTATTCACTGGAATTTAGAAGGATGAGAGGGGATCGTATAGAAACATATAAAATTCTTAAAATATTAGACAGGGTAGATGTGGGAAACATGTTCCCGATGTTGGGGAGTCCAGAACCAGGGGTCACAGTTTAAGAGTAAGGGGTAGGCCATTTAGGACCGAGATGAGGATTAACTTCTTCATCCAGAGAGTTGTGAATCTGTGGAATTCCCTGCCACAGATCGGCATCCAGTGGAGGTCAATTCACTGGATGTTTTCAAGTGAGAGTTAGATTTACTGTAGCTCTTAGGGCTAAATGAATCAAGGGATATGGGGAAAAAGCAGGAACAGGTTACTGATTTTAGATGATCAGCCATCTAAAGCTCGAAGGGCCAAATGACCCACTTCTGCACCTATTTTTCTATTTTTCTATGTTCTACAAATTCTGCATGTCCTTGATACTGTGTTAGGAATGCTGATTCACAAAGATGTAGGATGCAAGAAATTCCTTTTTTTTAAATTTATTTAAATATACTTAATTTTGTCTTGCTATCCTTGTGTGCTTTGCTGATTTTTGGTTTCTTTTGTGTAAGAGAGACAAGAGTCAAGAGTGTTTTATTGTCATATGTCCTAAACGGAACAATTAAATTCTTGTCGGAGAACTGGGAAGGGGGGAGGGATGGAGAGAGGGGGAAAGCGGAAAGGGGAAAGGCAAGGGTTACTTGAAGTTAGAGAGGTCAATATTCATACCGCTGGGATGTAAGCTGCCCACGCAAAATATGAGGCATTGTTCCTCCAATTTGCTCTGGGCCTCTTTAGGATACTTCCAAATTGGAGGAACAACACCTCATATTGTGCTTGGGCAGCTTACATCTCAGCGGTATGAATATTAACTTCTCCAACTTCAAGTAGCCTTTGCCTTCCTTCTCCCTCCATCCCCCCCCCCTCCCCAGTTCTCTGACTAGTCTGACTGTTCTTGTTTATATTTTATCTGTTAGCTTTGTTGTTACCTTCTCCTAGCTAACAATGATCTATTCTCCATTTTTCTTGATCTCCATCCCCTTTGTCTCATTTTCACACCTTCTTTATCTCTGTATCTCCCTATCCCCTGACTCGGAAGAAGAATCTCAACCCGAAACATCACCCATTCCTTCCATCCAGCGATACTGCCTGTTCCGCTGAGCTACTCCAGCATTTAGTGTCTATCTTCGGTTTGAACCAGCATCTGCAGTTGCCTCTTACAACAATGAAATTCGTACTTGGTTGAGGTTGGTTAGGAAGGTACACATTTTAACTTACCTTTCCGTCAAAAGTATGAGGACTGAAGGTTAGCCTGTACAAATGGGCATTGGATTTTTGGACATGGGGGGTACAACAAACAAGAAGCGAAAAGGTTGAATAATGAACAAGTCATAGGTGTAGGAGCCATTTGTGTTTGTGCTGGCTACTTTAGCATATTATATTATTTTGTCTAGATATGTCTTGCCGTATTATTTTGGACGCTTGGGGGCTGTCATTAGATGAATACATATATGGGCATAATGGACTGGGAGGAGCCAGAACTAGCTGGTATATCTGGAGACACAAGGACTGGGAGGAGTAAGACATGAGGAGCTTGGAGAGATACAATTCTTAACAGACTTGCAACAAAAGCTGTGGGCAGACGGGGGGAACTGAGCAGCCAGCGATTACTTGAATGCAAAATAAGTGGAGCCTGGTATGGTCATCTTCTTGTTTGTACAACTACTTCAATAAACAACTAATTAAACTGAAAATATGTCTGAAAATCTCTCTGTTGGTTTGCGTCAAGATCAATCCGGCTCCCTGTGGAGTAATGGTAATCAAATTAGTTTATTGGAAAAGACTGAGTCGCCATTACAATAGGAATTAAATTTCATTGAAAATTCGCACTAGTACTGGAGACTATGTGAGACAAGAGACATATGAGGACTTTATCCTGCTTGAGTCTTACTATACACATCTGAGAAGAGTTTTTAGGAATTGAGGCCAATCCGATGGTTGGAATTACTGAATGGAGCTGAGTATATATAGCAGTGACTCACTGTGGCAGTGGATGAGATCATTGGGGCTTTTTTAGTGATGTAATAAACTTCTGTTGTTCAGAGCTGTGTCACCATTATCATTACAATTTCCTGCTTTGGATACAATATTCCCCACATCTCAACTAAACGGTGATTCCCCATTTAACTGCTTAGAAAAATAACTGTAGGGAGATTTGACAAGACATTAATTTAGTTTGTGGACTTGCACCTTTCACCTGATGTCGCCTGATTATGACCAGGAGTGGGGATTTCTGATGGATAAAGCAATTGTACAGTTAGGAGAGCCATTGTTGTACAATACCACACACTCGGGTTGAATCCTGACCTCTGGTGCAGTCTGTGCGGAGTTTTTCTCCAGGAACTTCGGTCTTCTCCCACATTCTAAAGATGTGCAAGTTGGAAGGCTAATTGGCCATTGTAAATTGCACTTAGTGTGCAGGTGAGTGATGGAATCTGTGAGGAGATAACGAGAATATTGGGAGAATAAAAATAGAATTCATGTAGGGTTACTGGGAATGGGAAGGTGATTGTGAGTGTGGACTCAATGGACCGAAGAGGCTGTTTTCTGTGCTGTACCCCACTATGAAACCTCTTTGAATATTTGTCCAAGAAGCCTCATCTGAATGTTAATGTTCCAGCTGCTGCTAGTCCTGTCAAGCCTCTGCAAGCCTCTTAAATTTCTGCATCTGTTTTTAAAGGAGTGATTTTGGTGAACTATTTATGTATCATTGGGCAGTGTAATTCTGGATTATAATGTAGGTGCTTCCATATGACACTGCCCACACATCCATCTTTCTGATATTGGATGAGAAATACTTAATGAGGCTAGTTGCACAATATTCAGCTATTTTGTTTATTGACGGCCAATAAATGTACTGAATTAGAGTCAACTATGGCGAGTCCGAAACTTGCTAGTTGTAGACGAAGTTTATTGCAGCCGCAATACACGAATACAGAATCAAAACAACAAGTTACAGGACAACCAATATAAACTTACTGTCTTCCTTGAAGACTTCGCCGAACTGGCTAAAACGGGCGCCAAACGCGCACCTGACATCGCTGGCCAATCAGCGATGTCGTTTGCTGGACCAATCCTCATGGTCGCGTTCCCACGTGACCTCGCTGGCCAATCCGAGGGTTCGACGACCTGGACCATTCTCTATGGTCGCTACATGACCCCCCCCAGAACCCGAGGTGCGGAACCTAGCAGGGAGCCGGATTTCGCGACCATAACGAGTACGGAGAGGGACAGCCTGAACCACAGGAGCCGGAGGTTCCGGACTTGGTGGAACAGCCGGAACGGGAGGTTCTGGAGGAACTACCGGAACGGGGGGTCCTGGAGGAACTGCCGAAACGGGGGGTCCTAGGGGAACTGCCGAAACTGGAGGTCCCGGAGGAACTGTCGGAATGGGGGTTTGTGGACTGGGCGGAACTAACGGGGGTCGGCCTCTTCTAGGGGTTTGACCGACCAGGACTGGTTGATCTGGGTCCAAATGGGCAGGTTTGAGCCGGGACACCGAGACGAGTTCACTCTTGCCGCCCATGTCTAAGGTGAAAGTAGCCGTTCCCTTACGTAAAACCCGAAACGGCCCTTGATAGACCCTCTGCAACGGGGCGCGATGGGCATCTTTACGCAAAAAAACAAACTCACAGTCCTTCAGGGAAGACGGTTCATGTACCATGGGACACCCATGACGTGAAGTCGGCACCGGAGCCAGGGAGCCCACCCGTTCCCGGAGAGCTGCTAACGCTGATGGGACTGTAGGGAGCAGGGCTGAAGTGTCCGGAAACAGATCTCCAGGTACTCGAAGGGTCGAGCCATATACCAGCTCTGCGGACGACGCACCGAGATCTGGCTTAGGAGCCGTCCGGATGCCCAACAGAACCCAAGGGAGTTGGTCTACCCAGTCTGGGCCTTCAAGCCTTGCACAGAGGGACGCCTTAATTTGGCGGTGGAACCTTTCTACGAGTCCATTTGCCTGGGGGTGATATGCAGTTGTGGGTTGTAATTTGGACCCGTACAGTTCCGCCAGCGCGGCCCAGAGGGACGAAGTGAACTGTGGTCCTCTGTCAGTTGTAATAACTGCCGGGACCCCGAAACGAGCTACCCAGTGAAGGGCCAAAGTCCTAGCACAAGACGCTGACGAGATATCACACAATGGGAAAGCCTCTGGCCACCGGGTGAACCGATCCACCACCGTGAGGAGGTGGGTGTAGCCCCGGGAGGAAGGCAAAGGCCCGACCAAATCCACGTGGATGTGGAAAAAACGAAAAGCCGGGACTTCGAAATCCTGTACGGGGGGCTGGACGTGGCGCTGGACTTTAGCGGTCTGACAGGGCACGCAGGAACGTGCCCATCCCGCTACCTGTTTCCGCAGGCCATGCCAGACAAACCTCGCTGCCACCAAGGCAGAGGTGGAGCGGATGGACGGGTGTGCCAGCCCATGAATGGCATCGAAAACCCGGCGCTGGAGGGAGGGCGGTACTACCGGCCTGGGGCGAGGAAGAGAAACATCGCACCAGACTTTCGTGCCCTCCGACCCACAAGCTACCTGGGCCAACTTCAATCCCGAAGTGGTGGACTGGTACGTCGAAACGGTATCCGCCAGGAGCTGTGCCTCCGCGAGCTCCTGGGGATCCACTTCGCAGTCCACCGCCGAAATAGGGGGAAAAGCAGGTCTAGACAGGGCGTCAGCAACGGCATTCAGCTTACCCGCGATATGACGGACATCTGTGGTAAATTCTGAGATAGCAGTCAGGTGCCACTGCTGGCGGGCCGACCATGGGTCAGACAATTTCAAAAAAGCAAATGTTAATGGCTTGTGGTCCGTAAATGCCACAAATGGGCGGCCCTCGAGGAAATACCTGAAATGACGGACAGCTAAATGGAGAGCTAGAAGCTCTCGGTCAAATGCGCTATATTTCAGCTCGGCCGAATTTAGTTGCCGGCTGAAAAACGCTAAAGGCTGCCAATGGCCACCAACCTGCTGCTCCAGAACCCCGCCCACCGCCACGTCAGAGGCGTCAACCGTCAGGGCCGTGGGGGCGGAGGGGCTCGGATGGACCAGCATGGTGGCGTCTGCCAAGGCTGCCTTAGCTGCCGTAAAAGCCGACTCTGCGGTCGGGGACCACAACAACTCTACCGGATTACCTGCAAGGCATTGGAAAAGTGGGCGCAGGACTCGCGCCGCTGCCGGAACGAATCTATGGTAGAAATTAACCATGCCTACGAACTCCTGCAGCCCTTTTACTGTGGTAGGCCTGGGGAAAGCCCGGATAGCCTCCACCTTCTCTGGCAAAGGGACAGCGCCGGCAGGGGTAATTCTGTGACCTAGAAAATCGAGAGCAGGCAGGCCGAATTGACATTTGGAGGGTTGAATAATGAGCCCGTGGTCTTGGAGCCGCTGGAACACGGTCCGCAAATGGGCCTGGTGTTCTTGCACTGAGGGGCTGGCTACCAGGATGTCGTCTAAATAAATAAACACAAAGGGTAAACCCCTGCCCACGCAGTCCATCAGTCGCTGGAAAGCCTGTGCCGCGTTCTTTAAACCGAAAGGCATACGCAACCATTCAAACAACCCGAACGGAGTAATAGTTGCAGTTTTTTGTATGTCCTCCGGTCGCACCGGAATCTGATGGTATCCTCGCACCAAATCGATTTTGGAAAACACCACCGCTCCTTCCAGTCCAGATGAAAAGTCCTGTAGGTGCGGTATGGGGTAGCGATCAGCCGTGGTGACAGCATTGAGACGCCGATAATCGCCACATGGCCTCCACCCCCCAGATGCCTTGGAGACCATGTGTAACGGCGAGGCCCACGGGCTGTCAGACTGACGAACAATTCCCATTTCCTCCATCTTCCTGAACTCCGCCCGTGCCACCACCAGTTTGTCTGGCGGTAGTCTCCTGGCCCGAGCGAAAACGGGAGGGCCTTCAGTGCGGATGTGATGGACCACACCGTGCTTAGCTGAAGGTGCGTCAAAACGTTGGACGAGCAGCTCTGGGAACTCTGCCAGAATCGCAGCATACGAGTCGGGGGCCGTGACGACGGCCTGGACAGTAGGGCTGGGCGAGGAGGCGATTGCCGGAGCGACGTGCTCGTCTTCAGCAGCGGGTCGGAGGTCGTTACCGCGGACATCAGGAACCAGTGAAAAAGCCCAGAGAAAATCTGCGCCCAGGATCGCTTGTTTGACGTCGGCTATGATGAATGGCCATTCGTACGTGCGGAGGCCTAAAGCAAGGGACATCTTCCGTGTGCCGAAAGTGCGAATTGGGCTGCCGTTAACCGCGATGAGGGTGGGACCTGTCTTACCCGATCTGGTTTCGAGGTCGGTCGGCGGCACTATGCTGACGATGGCTCCGGTGTCTACCAAAAATTCTGTGTCCGTGAATCGATCATGGACATAGAGGCGCCGGTTCTGGCCAATCGTAACTGCCCCTATGTACGATCGGCCGAAGCATTTCCCGCGAAGGTACAAGGCAAACGACAGTTGCGGGATTCGTTACCCCATCGTAGGTGATAATAGCACCAGCCGCGCTTGTGCGGATCTTTTTGGCGGGCTTTCGGGGAATTGGCGGGAGACGTGGCGCCATCTTTCCGTCGCTGTGGCGTGGTCACCGATGTCGAGACTTTGTTGATGGAATCACTTGCCTTGTTTTTTCCCGCTATGAGCGCGTCCGCTTTCGCTGCATATGCTTCGGGGTCCTTAAAAGAACAATCCGTAAGCAGCAGTCGGACATCCTCGGGAAGTTTCTCGCGGAATGCCTGTTCAAACATCGGGCAATCCGTATGCTCACCGGCTAGCACCATCATTTCAGCCATGCGGACGGAAGGCAGTTGGTCTCCAAGCTCCGGTAGGTGCAGAAGTTTTGCCGCACCACCATGCTTATTTAACCCGAAGGTTCGCAGTAATGCCTTCTTCATGGTTTCGTATTTGTCTTCCGCAGGTGAATTTATGATAAACCGCATCATGCGCTTGGTTGTGTCCGGCGATAGGGCGCTGACGAGGTAGAAGTACTTCGTGGCATCGTCCGACACCTTCTTTATGTGGAATTGAGCCTCGGCGTGGATAAACCAAGCTTGCGGTGCGTACGTCCAAAATAACGGAAGATGAACGCCTGCCGCGCTTGACTCCGGTGTGCCCTGCTCGGTCATCGTCAACGAGGCGTCGGGTTCCTGCTCAGTTGGTGATCGTCCAGATCACGTTCGGGGTCACCAATATGGCGAGTCCGAAACTTGCTAGTTGTAGACGAAGTTTATTGCAGCCGCAATACACGAATACAGAATCAAAACAACAAGTTACAGGACAACCAATATAAACTTACTGTCTTCCTTGAAGACTTCGCCGAACTGGCTAAAACGGGCGCCAAACGCGCACCTGACATCGCTGGCCAATCAGCGATGTCGTTTGCTGGACCAATCCTCATGGTCGCGTTCCCACGTGACCTCGCTGGCCAATCCGAGGGTTCGACGACCTGGACCATTCTCTATGGTCGCTACACAACGACATTTTAATTTTATTAATTAATCGGAGTAAGTGTACCTTTTGATGAAAAGCAATGTGATGCATGCAATGTGAGACCAGCCACCATTTATTCATCTCCCTGAAATCTTTGCAATTCACTGGGAAGAAAAATCAAGTAAGATGTATAGGAACCCAATTCAATATCTCACATATAATTCTGCTGGGAAAATTGAAAAGAATAGCCCCAGTCTTGTTTCTCTTCTGGAAAACTGGGGAGGGGAGCCTTTGGCTACGGTCCCCAAGTGCCTGGTCGGTTACCATAGTGCCGGTGCCGAAAAAAGCAAAAATCCCCAACCTGAACGACTACCGTCCGGTTGCCCTAACTCTTATAATCATGAAGTGCTTTGAAAGGCTGGTCCTCTCATACATCAAATCCAGCATCCCTGCCTCACTGGACTCGCATCAATTTGCATACAGGGCAAACAGATCCACAGAGGATGCCATCTCTCTGGCTCTTCACACCGTCCTGACTCACCTGGAGAGACAGAGCACGTACGTGAGGATGCTATTCATTGACTATAGCTCTGCCTTCAACACTGTCATCCCCACCAAGCTCTTCACCAAACTCCACCAGCTAGGCCTCAGCCCGTCGTTATGCGACTGGATCCTGGACTTCTTGATGAAGTGACCGCAGGCAGTGAGAATGGGCCCGCACCTGTCCTCCACTATCACCCTGAGTACTGGCACACCACAGGGCTGTGATTTGAGCCCCATGCTCTACTCCCTATTCACACACGACTGTGTTCCTGCATTCGACACCAACACCATTGTCAAGTTTGCAGACGACACAACGGTGATCGGGCTGATCACCAACGGTGATGAAACAACATACAGAGCAGAGGTGCAGAACCTGACGGACTGGTGCTCAGATAACAACCTGTCCCTAAACACCTCCAAGACCAAGGAGCTGATCATCAACTTCCGTAGATCACACAACGGGGAATACGCTCCGATCTTTATCAATGGGGACAGTGTGGAGAGAGTGTCCAGCTTCAAGTTTCTGGGCACTCACATTTCGGAGGACCTCACATGGTCCACTAACACCGCTGCGCTGGTCAAGAAGGCGCAGCAATGACTGTTCTACCTGAGAACACTGAAAAGGTCTGGTCTGCCCCAACAGCTACTGACGACCTTCTACCGCTGCACCATTGAGAGCATCCTAACACTGTGTGGTATCTCAGCTGCATGGAGGCAGAGAGGAGAGCTCTTCAGTGGGTAGTCCATAGAGCTCAGAAGACTATCGGAACACAGATACCAGCCTTGGAGGGCATCTACCACACACGATGCCTCAGAAAAGCCACCAGCATTCACAAAGACTCCTCACACCCCTGCAATAGTCTGTTCGAAATTCTACCAGCGGGCAGACGATACAAGGCCTTCTACGCCCGCACCTCCAGACTCAGGAACAGCTTCATCCCCAGGGCCATAGCCGCTATGAACCGGTCCTGCTGAGCCGGATGGTCACATCGTACAGTGAACTGGCACAGCCCTACTTGAACTTTATTCTGTTTTTAAACTGTTTCTAATTTTGTTTCATTGGGTTGTCTAAATTTATACTGATTAGCTAATTAATTTATTGCATCGTATGGAAGGCGCCTTCCCAATCTCGTTGTACCCCTGTACAACGACAATAAAGATATATTGTATTGTATTGTATAAGCCATGCATCAATTCTTCCAGGAGCTGTGGATTGATATCTAGCATACCTTTATTTTCAGGTCATTTCTCTGGCATTATATTCCTGCAGGAATTCAGCAGCACATGTTTTATACGCCATATGATTTTCACCTCCCAATCTTCTCGCACTAATTAATGTGTTAACACCTTATCTCCATATTACCTTTTTCCTTTTTCATGCACGCTTAAAATTTATCCTAAAATAAAACAATTTTCCTACTTCAGCTTTTCCTGTGCAGCAGTTAATCCGCTTCACTTTAAAGGCATCAAGTTCAACTTATATTCATGTGTACTTGCTCCTAAATTCTTTATTGGATCCATTAGTGGCTCTCTTACACTGGATTTGCCACCAAATGAAAATCTTTTGCCCACGCCTATTCTACCAACCTGTTCTGGATTTTATAGACTTTTATAGATAGCATGGCCAAGATGGGCCAAAGGGCCTGTTCCCATACTGTATGGCTATGACTCTATGACCTTTATTTGGTGTCCTGTTTGTCTTTCACACAAAAAAAACAAGAGCTCATACATGCTCCCAGAAAATCGCATCTTAGAAAGCTTTTTGACATGGTTGTAAGCATTTCCTCTATTTTGTCTTGTGCTTTAATATCTGTTTTATAGTAATCCAAGCAGAGTCTTGCCAAAATCCAGACAACCATCCTCCTTTGTGTTTCATTTTTCCTTAAATGAACAATGGTATTTGCATACTTTATGCTCGTATTAATTTGATTAATGTTTTGAGATCTCTTTGATGCTCTGAAACGAGGTAATCCTTTGCTTAACATGTCTTTCTGGGGAGTTTTTTAATGCCTCTCTTCATCTCAGTTTTATAGTTGAAGCAGATGGAATCATATTTAAAATTTTCATATGGAAGACAGCACTTCTGAGAATGCAACACCTCTCAACTCAGCACTGAAGCATCAGTCTAGATTAAGCACTTTATCTATCAATGGTGCATGCATGACAACCGTCTGACTCACTGAAATTGTGATTCAAGCCAATGCCATAAACTATTCAAAGCAAAAATACCCTCCAGTTTTCCAAATAATTTAATATTTCTTGCCGTCTCCCTCTCTTCCTAAATTACCCACAGGCACGATAGTAGATTTGTGCATTCCTACCAATCAGAGTTTTGTTATGAAGTCTAACTTTAATTTCTTTGTTGTCTATTTTAGGGCTATCATCCAATTCATCACTGACTGGGCAAAGAGTCCATCAAATCAATTTTCCTTCAAAAAGCCACTGCCTGCCAAAAGCATTTAAATCTGTTCTTGCTTCTTACACAGAGCCTATGAACGCTGTTCATTGTGTCTATTCCCTTCAATATACATTCTCTCCTTGCAAAGAAATCGATGTCAAAGAATTTCAATACCTTCCCTTAGGCCTGTGTAGTAGCTTTTCTTTCTTCCCTTTCTGGGTGGTCAGAGATTTGGCCCTGCTGTGAAGAGTCTGTGGTTCCCACATAAGTCCGATCAGTCCCCTTGGATCCCAGAAATGCCGCAGATTGGGATAAAGATTGTCCAGAGATTGCACTACTCTGTAGGTTTACTAGTAATTCAATTCCATTGATTCCCATAGTAACTAACTCGAGGACACGAGTGGCTTAGCCTTGTCATCTGACTTTTTAAAGACCAACAAAGTGGTAAACATTAAGTTTGAAAAAGGGTCTCAACCCGAAACGTCACCCACTCCTCTCCAGAGATGTTGCCTGTCCCGCTGAGTTACTCCAGCTTTTTGTGCCTATCTTCAGTTTAAACCAGCACCTGCAGTTCCTTCGTACACAGTAAACATTAGGTAATATCCTGAAGGAGTATCCCACTCTCACAGCAAGTTTGTTTTATTATATTTATTTTTAGGATCTGGGCACTGCTGGCAAGACCAGCATTTATTACCCATCCCAAACTCCTTTTTTGTTTGTTCATTATGTTATCTATTGAATACTGTGTTTACAAACACATTGTTCTGCTGCAAGTAAGAATTTTGTTGTTCTGTTTCCACACATATGACAATTAAAGATTGTTGACTCTTGGCTCTCGACTTTCTTGACGAATTGCCATGGAGTCAACAGGGCCCTCTGGCCTACACTGTACCATTAGATTTGTAGCCTTCTATGCCTTGGTGACTCAAGTATTTTTCCAGATGTTTCCTACATGTGGCGAGAGGACTTATCTCTACCACCTCTTAAGGCATCTCATACCTGCTGTTAAATACCCTTCAGTTGAAAAACAAACTCCCATTCAGATCTCCTCTGAACCTTAGAGGAACCTCATTATTATCCTATTCTGAGATGTCTCTTTATATATTTCGGCCATTGTTTCCTCATTGAATCCTTGTAGTCAGGTTTCCAACATTCCCATAGAACGAACCCTGCCACAACCTTGGTGACCATTGTCCACCTGTGCTGCCAACCTGATACATCTATGGATTTGACTTGTCCTCCACATTCCTCCCATGCTCATTTCCTTCTGAGATTCCAATCTTGAGAATTCACATCTCCAGGGAGCTTTGAATATTTGGATATTGATTATTCCCAACTATATGGCGCCAGGAGAATCAAGGTATAAAGCAATCATCTAGGAACAAGGCCTGCGGCTTCCATATCTCCCGTTTCCCTCTCCTTGACTCAATCTGAAGAAGGATCTCGACCCAAAACGTCACCCATTCCTTCTATCCAGAGATGCTACCTGACCTGCTGAGTTACTCCAGCATTTTCTGTCGATCTTCTGGGATAAAGACATCAGGAATTCAAAGGACCATATGGTTTACTTCTCTTTCTATTTCCTATTTCTTAAGCTTTTCTCAGTAAAAAGAAGAGTTAACACAAATGGGGTGTGGCGGCGCAGTGGCGCAGTGGCGCAGTGGTAGATTTGCTGCCTTACAGTGCTTACAACGCCAGAGACCCGGGTTTGATTCCGACTACGGGTGCTGTCTTGTCGGAGTTTGTCACATTCTCCCCGTGACCGCGTGGGTTTTCTCCGAGATCTTCAGTTTCCTCCCACACTCCAAAGATGTACAGGTTTGTAGGTTAATTGGCTTGGGATTGAATACTTGGTATAAGTTTAAAATAAAAAATTTCCCTAGTGTGAGTAGGCTTGTGTTAATGTGCGGGGACCAATGGTCGGTGTGGACTCGGTGGGCCGAAGGGCCTGTTTCCATGCTTTATCGCTGAACCCAACTAAGCTAAGATTCAGCACACAAACTATTATTTTGCTATGATAATCAATCTTTTCACATTCTGAATATAATAAATATAATGAATGGAATAAACATACTGCTTTTTTTTTTACTCCTCCACGTGCCACAAATAGTTTGATTTATTAACATATTGGTGTTTTTAAACTGCTATTTTTAATTTGTCTTATAAAATATGTGTACTATTGACTTGCATGATTTCTCCTCGATAATACCTGGAAACCTCTGGGTCCTAATCCGAAACATTGTTTGACCATTTCCCTCCTCAGATGCCACCTGACCACTGAGGTCTCCCAGCATTCTGTATTCTGTTCAAGTTTCCAGTTTCTGCAATTTCTCGTGTCTCCAAGGATGTAAAACCATCTTGTTTATGAAACTAATCTATGGAATTCTGACACACATCACTCTTATTTCTTCCAGAAACTGTTTCTAGGATATAGCAATCACATTTATATTGTCGAGACCACAGCTTGTACATATCGAGTTGTAGTTTCAACATGAATGTTGGTCATTGGAACTCAGATTTTTTATTTAAAAAATAATCTTTATTTGTAATAAAAATATAACTAAAATAAAAACTGTGTCGAACACAATACAATCTTAGTGTGTCTATACATTCAATATTACTAGTGTTATACCCAGTAGTGTTAGCACCACCAGTTGGCAATACCGACTACAGTCTTTGGTGTCTTGACTGACTTCTCATATTGTTTGCGTCTCCAAACATTTACTCACAGCTTATTAATTTGTTGATAGGAAATAGAATTGGAGCACACTGGGTTAGGAAATTGAGGGAAAACGGTGATTTTTTTCAACGGTCAACCTGTATTGACTTACAGAAGGAGAATGTCAATCAAACACAGATGATTGATACTGCCTTACCCCTTCAAACCCCTGGCCCTTCAATTAAAGTCACTCCAAAAACAGCCAGGATGGGATTAATAGGACGTCTGGAAAATTTGCAGATCATACTGTTCCAATTTCTAAGTTAAAGGAAGGGAAAAAATGTGATTTGAATGAACAGCGCATTTCCAGTGGGAATCGTCTAGCAAGATGATGGAAGTGTAGTTTAAATGCCTGTTGAAACAAATTGTTTCCTTCCATTTATCATTTTTATTTACGAGAGATTTTGCAAAGATCTCTCTGAACAAACATTCCACTGAACCAAGTCCTCATTTATCTAAGCAGTGTTTTACAACCATTGCTGTGTGCGTAACCTCTCTGCAGATATCATCATACTACTGGGACCCATCCCCCTTCTTCCACCCCCCTGCACAATCCCTGGCCTGCAATTATTGACACACACCAGGAGACCATCAGAGTGATTTCCAAGGAACAGTGTCAACAAGTCAGAAAAAAAGTATTGTGATTGCAAAAATTATTTCTTTGGGCATTCAGCACAAAAATAATATGAGGGAAATTTTAATTGCTTGTTGGAATTCCACAAAAGCAGAGTTTATTACTTTGGGCTGCTAAAACAGTCAGAGGGAGTAATTGAGACAGGTACAATAATAATATGTAAAAGACATTGAACAGGTACAAGGATAGGAAAGGTTTGGAGATATATGAGCCAAACGCAGGCAAGTGGGACTAGTGTGGATGGGCATCTTGGTCAGCATGAATGAGTTGGACCCAAGGGCCTTTTTCTGTGCTATATACACGATCATACATACAAGCAAATTTAGTCCTTGTGGCAAGTGCCTTGCATAACATTTATCCCTGATCAACATCATTAAGCAGGACAGTGTTTCATTTGTCTTTTGAATTTTCTAAGACTTCACTGAATTAAAATTGACTGACACATTTTCCTACCTTAAATGTGACTATACTTAAAAAATCGCCTTAAATTCTTTTCGGAATTAATGAAATCTTAATAAGTGCTGTAGTTATGATGTAGGTTATGTTCTTTTCTTGTACCTTGGACAAAGAACTGTACATTGTTCTTGTTAACCAATCATGGAAAATATTTTATTGTTCTTGAGAAATGATTAAGATGAACCATGAAGATAACAGGATGTTGGCAAATTATGTGTGAAAGGCTACAGATGTTGCTCTGGAAAAGTGAGCTCAATTTTTCAAAACTGAGAAAACTATTCACAAGTGACGCATGTGAACATTTGGTATGGCAAAAATTTAAGATTTCAAGCATCACAGGTTGAGGGTCCAGTAAAGGGCCCAGAAAAGTTTAGCATTATGCATTTGTGCAAAATATAACAGAGTTATGAAATAAATTATTAGGATGGGTTTCACAGTATTAATGAACATCAGAAGCAATTAGATGTATTTCTGGCCAGGGCAAAGATCGGACGAATGGGTAAAAACCAATAGGTAGGACCAATGTATGATTAAAAAAGAAGGGTTTTTTCATGGTTCTATAGTTCAATGGATCTTTTTTGTCACATGTACTGAGGTACAGTAAAATTGTTTTTTTGCATACAGTTCAGTAAAGTATCACTATACATAAGCACAGTCGTAGATTAAGTACAAAGAATATAGAAATAATCCACTGAGACAATATACAAGAGTCGCCAGGTTTTAGCCACCATTTTCAAAGTCCAAGTTGCTTTAAGTGCAGCTATTCATAATGAAGGGTTGGCCTGGCCAAGCAAAATTGCAGGGATCTCTACCGCTCCACTCTGTGCCATTGCAGGCTGCGTCCGGTCTGCATGCACGGCCTCTTGGATTACAGCCTAAACCAGTTGAACGCCAGGCTGCTGCAGGGCCTCCACCCGTCGCCTTGCGAAACATCGCACCTCTCCTCGCCCGGTCACCTTTCAACTTTTGTGCCCCGGGGGCGCTTCCCACAGCCCACCTTGAGGGCACGGAAGGTAAGACCCTGGTTCCTCTTACCGGTCCTGTATTCTTTGCGTTTGGTGCCCCTGCCCCCGCTATCTTGACTCTCTCCTCCTCCCCTCTGGTTCTTCAGTTCTCAGGGACAAACAGGGACATGTTTGGTGGCTTCCCTCTCTCAAGGACGGGCTTTCCGGCTCCATGGCGCGTGGAGCAGGCCTGCTGTGGGGGATAGGCCCGACACCATAGTCTGCTGCGTGGCACCACGGTTTAACATCATTCCTTGTTCGTGTTTCTAACTACTTTCCATTTTTCAGTTAAATGCTGTCTAATTCTGATTTAATAGCATTTGCCTGTTAATATGGAAAGCTATTAGTATCCTTCATGCCGTTAATTATGTTGCCCCACCTACACTTACCTAATGATAGCACCGTTGATTCAGACCGTCAGTGAACAGAATAGCTTCAGATATATTTTTACATTTGGCTTCTCCTGATCTGTTTTCCCCATTATTAAGCAGCAAGAATTTTGTGAAAGTGTGAGCACATTTAAATGCTAAGCAGCTGCTTGATGACCTATGTACATACTGCAAACACTGCTCTGTACCCAGAATAGGTTAACCAGATGGTAATTCTGAAGATTGCCTTCAAACTAATGAAAGGCTATGAGGCGTTTTCCAAAAGGAGATTGCAGAAAGATGTACAAAACTACACAGATGAAAGCTCGCCCAAAATGATGGAATATGTCCCAAATTGATTTTTTGTGACAGATGATTTTGCATAAGGTGTCAACTAAACATAAAATAGTGCATGCTTTTATTTTACTGCATAAGGGGAGGAAGAAAAAAACCCATCCCAATATATCAGTGTGGTTGAGTCAGTGCAATGTGATAAAATTCAAAAGAGAAGAGGAATATTTGCTACTGGCAAAGATAAAACAGAGATCTGTCATTATTCCCTGATCCACAATAAAGTGGAGAGTTGAATTGTCTCCAGATTAAAATGAAGAACAGTTATGAAACAATGGTGTTATCAAGAGCATCACTCATGAAATGTGTTCTTGAACTTTTTATATTTAAATGGGGAAAAAAGAGAAATTTAAGGGGTGCCAAGGATTTGAAATTAAAAGCAAATTAATGGGAATGTGGGTCACTGAAAGATTAAAACTAATGAAATCTCATGGCCAGCAAGCACCAATTTCTCATAAGAATTGAGTATTAGTAAGGAGCAAGTTGT
This sequence comes from Rhinoraja longicauda, assembly GCF_053455715.1. Classification (NCBI taxonomy): domain Eukaryota; kingdom Metazoa; phylum Chordata; class Chondrichthyes; order Rajiformes; family Arhynchobatidae; genus Rhinoraja; species Rhinoraja longicauda. The sequence continues at coordinate 32,963,758 of NC_135965.1, forward strand.
GATTAAATTGGGTTAGAAATTGGCTGTTCCTTCTACATTTTTTTCAGCTTGGTACCTATCCATTTGTTATAAAAACATTTGAGTTCCCATCACAAAGTTGAAGCTACAGCAGTCCTGATTTTCAAATGTTTACATAGTCCAGATGTAGTGTATTGCTTTGTGGTTTTGCTGCATTATCTGATAGAGATATGGTCTCTTGTTCTAAAATGCCCAAATCTGAGTCAACAGGGAGGGCCATAACTTCCATGTATATTAACCCATAATATGGGAACCTCTTACTATTAAACAGGAGCATCTTCAATAAAACATTGACTGCAAGGACACAGGAGAATCTTCAATAAAACATTGACTCCAAGCACATAGGCACAAGAAAGTGACAATGATTCCTTAAAGATGGATACAATAGACAATAAACAATAGGTGCAGGAGTAGGCCATTCGGCCCTTCGAGCCAGCACCACCATTCAATGTGATCATGGCTGATCATTCTCAATCAGCACCCCGTTCCTGCCTTCTCCCCATACCCCCTGACTCTGCTATCCTTAAGAGCTCTATCTAGTTCTTTCTTGAATGCGTTCAGAGACTTGGCCTCCACTGCCTTCTGAGGCAGAATTCCACAGATTTACAACTCTCTGACTGAAAAAGTTTTTCCTCGTCTCCGTCCTACTACCCCTTATTCTTAAACTGTGGCCCCTGGTTCTCGGCTCCCTCAACATTGGGAACATGTTTCCTGCCTCTAACGTGTCCAACCCCATTAACAGCACGATGGAAGATATCCTTGGAATGAAGATGGGATTTTGCAAGAGCTGTAAGACAATTAGTTTTACCAATACTATCTTGGACAAATGAATCTGGTGCAGTTAAGTTGAAGCATAATATTTTTCATGCTGGATAATACCTGCCATGGACCCAGTATGGCAGCCATGTCTTTCAGAACTTGCTGTGCTCGGTCTGCAGTGTTGATAAGAAACTGTTCTGAATGATGCACATTGAAGTCCTCCAACCAGACCACATTCTGTGCCATTGATACTTCCAGTATTTCTTTCAAGTGTTTTTCAAAATGGAAGAACCATCATTCATTAGGTGTGGAAAGATAGTAAGTTATAATAACGAGGATATTGTCAGATGCTATGAGACTTCATAGGGTCTGGAATCAATATTGAGTGTTCCAAGGACAACTGCCTCCTTCCTTGATATTTTTAAGATCTTCGTATTTGACAGCTATAAGTTGGCATGGGAAATGTGGTGACTCTCTGTGTACTGCCTCAGAAGAAGTCTGCTAATTTGTTGGACTCTTTTACTTAGGCGTGATTGTGCTGATGTACAGTATGATTTCACCAGATTGCATGCAAAACAAAATATTTCACTCTATCGAGGTACACGCAACAATAAAGTTAGAACAACATTGACTACACCACTTCTTCTGGTAGGATTGCATGCATAAGTCATAAGTGTAGAATTAGGCCATTCGGCCCATCAAGTCTACTCCGCCATTCAATCATGGCTGATCTATCTCTCCCTTCTCACCCCATTCTCCTGCCTTCTCCCCATATTCTCTGACATCCCTACTAATCACTCCCTTTAGATATGTTTCTGAATGTTCAACTATGTCAGATTCTTGCTTGAATGGTTTGTTTGACAGTTTTTGACAATTGAGACACTGGTTCCAGATGTTTGTGAGAAGGACTTGCACGGTTGGCTGGCTGAGACCCATATTGCTGTGTCAAGATTTGATGACTAGGTAATCACTGGGTGCTTTGTTCAGTTTCATATTTTCTCTATTTGAGTATTTCAATAATGCTACATTCAAGTTTGTTGCTCAACCATTTCAGAGGGCATTGAAGAGTCAACAATGTGGGTGGGTCAGGAGCCACAAGTAGGTCAGACTGGATAATGGTAACAGATTTGATCCACTGGAAAAGTATTGTAGTCAGAGTCAGAGGCTTGCAGCACAGGAACAGGCCCTTCAGCTCAACTCGATGATGCTGACCAAGATGCCCCATCTAATTAGTTCCACTTGCCCACATTTGGCCTAACATCCCTCCAAATGTTTCCTATTGACGTATCTCTCCAAGTTTATTTTAAATGTTGTTATAGTATCTGCACCAACTACCTCATCTGGCAGCTCGTTCCAAAAACGAACCACCCTCTGAGCAAAGAAGTTGCTCCTCAGGTTCCTATTAAATCATTCTCCTCTCACCTGAAGGCTAATAGTGAACCAAATGTTTATTTTAATGACAATCTGCTAATTCGTGTGGTCTTCACTGCTGATATTAATAATTGTTTCTTCAAATTTCAGATTTTTGATTGAAGTCAAATTATATAGCTTCTGTCATGGATTTTGAACCCTGGATTGCGAGTCCAGGCTTTGGAATTAAGAGTCCAGCAAATTAACCATCACTTCACCACTTTGTCCCTGCTTTAGGCTCCTCTACCCTCCAAAGAGCAGTGAACTGGTCAATCAATGGTGGAGTGGTTAAGGTTAGAGGAGGACAAAACCTTGGATGTTTCAGAGATAGAGGAGATTGTAGGGACCACAAGAGTAGGTCTATGGAGTGATTTGAAGACACAAATGAGATCTATAAAATCAAGGTGCTTCTGGTCCGGGCACAAGGAAAATGTGTTACGAAGGTTGATTGCCTCACTTCGCTAGTGGAGAAAGATTGATTAATTAAATTAAATGCAACATACAACTGGAAACTGACCCTTCGGCCCACCAAGTCCACGCCAACCATTGATCACCCGTTCACATTAGTTCTATGTCATTCCACTTTTGCATCCCATTCCTACACAAGAAGGGCAATTCACTTACTATCGCTTAGTAACTTACTCTACCACTGTAATTTACTAATCTTTAGGATGTGGGAAGAAACCGTGGCACCCGGAGGAAACCCACCACATGGAGAACGTGCAACCTTCACACAGACAACCCCCGAGATCAGAATCAAACCTGGATATCTGGCACTGCGAGGAAGCAGCTTTACCGACTGTGCCTCCTCCGTGCCATCCTGACGCTGTGAACATGTGCAGGTTTTACTCTGGGGTAAAGTGAGGAAGTAAAGAAAAAGCGAAGGAAAAACTATTTGATTGTTGTTAGACTGATGTGCTGAATTTAAGTCCCACACTACATCATTTTTTTTGCTGGTCAGAGCCAGCGAGATGGCCAGTTACTGGTGAGAGGAAAGCTTCTCCATCTTTTATTGCACTCAGCTGCAAGGGACGTGAGCTAAGAAGGATGAATGGATGGGGCCCTGCTCTCCTCATCTTGCAGTTTTAAATTTCACCAGTATGCCCCCCAGCCACTGAACTATCATTATTTTCTGAGATCTAATATTTTATTTCACGGTTTAAATGAGTACTCTGAATTTCATAATTGCATCTTATTACCTGAGGGTAGTACAATAAAATGTTCTGAAGCACTGTAAAATAAATTGAAACTCTCCAAACAAGGCTCTTAAATAGATAAATATAATGCTCGTTGAAAAATGTTTTAGCAAACTGTTCTGTACTTTTCCAACCAACATTTGATGGATACAGTGGAAACAAGGGCACTTGAAGAAGTCAACTGGAAAATATTTTGCTCCAAAACAAGGGCATTAAAAATGTTCAACCTTGCCATGTGCTGTTTTAAAGTGATGTCTGTTATGGCAAATAAATGAGCTGATGAAAGATTGAATAGAATATTTTTTCCACTGCTGGAAATTAACCACACAGTTGGAATATTTGGACTGGCACTTAAAGGGATCTACATAAAATGCAAGCTGCCGTCTGAAGTGGTGATATAGGCTGAGAGAGGGGCAGGAGATGGGTGGCTTGGTGGCGCAGCAGTAAAGTTGCAGTCTTACAGCCCCAGAAATCTGTGTTCCATTATGACTACGGAGCTTGTATGTTTTCCCCGTGACCGCGTGAGTTTTTCCCGGGTGCTCCGGTTTCCGACCACACTCCAAAGACCTACAGGTCTGTAGGTAGATTTGCTTTGGTAAAATTTGTAAATTGTCCTTAGTGTGTAGGATAGTGTTAGTGTACGGGGAGAGAAGGAATGCGTGGACTCAGCGTGGACTCAGTGGACCAAAGGGCCTGTCTCCACACTGTATCTCCGAACTAAACTAAATTTAAAAGTTAGAAGGGGGTGAGTGGAAGGCAGTGAGATCCACACTTCATGGACAAAGAGCTTGGCATGCTGGTGGAGAAAATCCACAGCACGGGGGAGATATTTTGTGCTGGGGAATTGGGAAGAGATTTGGAATTAAGAATCCAGTAAATTAACCATTGTTTCACCACTGCGTCCCTGCTTAAGGCTCCACCACCCTCCAAAGGCCAGAGAACTGAAGTCAATCAATGGTGGTGGTTATGGCGAGACGAGGACAAAACATAGGATGTTTCAGAGATAAAGGGGATTGCAGAGTTCACGAGGTTTACCAGTAGCAAAAGAGACCAGTAGAAATGGTGCAACATCAGGAGAAGTATCATGAGCTTGCAAGATGGATGAAGGTAAGAGGTCCAAAGTTTACAATTCCAAATGCGAGATGCCATTATTAGCTGCCACACTTTGAATGTTTGTTCTCCCACTCCCCTGTGTGTTTTGCCAGACAGCTAGTCAGAGCTTTATCACCCTTACAATCAACAGAGATCAATGTAATTGATTAATTATCCTCTTTGCCTTGAAGCCCAAGGTGCATGGAATTCATGGTTATCTTTCCAAAGAGAAGGAAGGAGCAGAATGATTGGCATGTCTGGAGGAGAATGTCTTCCTGATGGGCACTAAAGCAGCCAAGTCTCAGGCAGCAAGCTGTGAAAGGAGTAAGTGAATGTCTAAGATAGATACAAAATGCTGGGGTAACCCAGCGGGACAGGCAGTTCTTCAGAATGAAGAAGGGTATTGACCCATTCCTTCTCTCCAGAGATGCTGCTGATCTTTAAACCAGCATCTGCAGTTCCTTCATACACATATGAATGTCTGAGGTATTCAAACATCTTTCGCTCCGTGCATCACTATTGAAATGTCCTCTGTGCAAACAAATACTGGACACTCTCTACAGAGGGATATTGCCCAGCAGCAATACAATGCTGTCGTTTATCTCATTGTTACCAGAGGTAAAAGGGAGGCAGACAATAATGGAAGGGCACTCTGCATTATATGCATCTATTTCCAAAAAGTTCTTAAGCTCTAGGAGCCCATAAAGTCCACTCCGTCATTCAATCATGGGGGATCTCTCTTTCCCTCTTAACCCCATATTCCTGCCTTCTCCCCGTAATCCCCAACACTCTTACGAATCAAAGTCCCAGATCAGACATGGTCTGCAAGGACTTTATGAATGTAGTCATCTGGTTTTGTTACCGTCTAATCTAACAAGAAAGCAAACATTATATTAAGCATTTATTCACAAAATGCTGGAGTAACTCAGCAGGTCAGGCAGCATCTCAGGAGAGAAGGAATGGGTGACGTTTCGGGTCGAGACCCTTCTTCAGAAGAAGGGTCTGAAGAAGGGTCTCGACCCGAAACGTCACCCATTCCTTCTCTCCTGAGATGCTGCCTGACCTGCTGAGTTACTCCAGCATTTTGTGAATAAATACCTTCGATTTGTACCAGCATCTGCAGTTATTTTCTTATAACACATTATATTAAGCATAACAATTTAAGTAACCGTTGGAGGATCAGTAAGATTCCTTTTGAAGGCACACAGCAATGCAATGAGTAGAGCTGCTGCCCCACAGTGCCAGAGTCAGGAATTATTTGTGACTTTGGCTGCTGTTTGTGTGGAGTTTGCATGTTCTCCCATATCACTCTGTGGGTTTCCACTGGATGCCCTGGTTTCCTCTCACATCCCAAAGACATGCTGGCTGGGATCTCAACACTGTAAATTGCTCTGTGTGTGTCGGTGAGTGGTAGGATTAATGCAAGATTAGTGTAAATGAATGTTTATGGTCAAAGCAAACTTGGTGGGCCAGAGGATTTAATTCCATATGGTATATGTAAAGGAGTGTTCTCTGACACACTGTAACCTTTACTGGTAGTTTATTATAGCACATGGCACACACGTCCCAGCACTGACTGCATCCAGCCTTCAGACGTACCGGGACCTAAAAGGGTGGAACAAAGGGAGGAGACTACAGTTGTACTAATAGGATGGGGCGTGGTTAGTGGTGATAAGGTAGCTACAGTATAGGTTGCATGCATAACCATCTACATCCTTCCCCTTACAATTCAAACAAGTTACTACAGTAGCAGGATTATTATACAGTACCTGCAAAGCTAGACATATTCTCCGTAGCGAGCCGGAGGTTTTACAATCCGACCCGAGCGAGTGCGCACAGCACCTTCACCCTCCCCGCCCGAAAGAGTAGGAGGGGGGACAAGAACAGAAACAGGAGGAGAGAAGCTGGGTGGAGAACCCAGCTTGCAGGGGGAACGGAGAGACACAGGAGAGCCAGGCGAAAATGAAGGGGTAGAACGAGTTGAAGTTGGAGAGAGAGAAGATTTTGCAGGGGACAACAGAGCCTGGGGAGCAAGCCCGGGAGGAGCAGGGGGGGCTACCCGAGGCAAAAGGACCGACCGTGGCATGCAGGGAGCAGAGGGTACGTTAGTGGAGGAAGGCTCGACACGCGATGGAGGGGTATACGGAACCGCAGGAGGTGGTTTGGGCTCGTTAACCGCCAACAGGTGCTGGCGGCTGCGTCTGTAGACAGTCCCTTCGAAATCCACGAGGTAGGAACGTGGCGCGGTGTCAAACCCGACGACGGTGGCAAGTCGGGAATAGCCGGTGGACGTCTGCAAACGGACGACCTGTCCCGGCATCAGTGGAGAAAGAGGGCGGCAGGATTTATCATGCGACCGTCGCTGGATCTCGTGTTTTTGGGCAATACGTTTCTGGACATCAGCAGGCTGCAGGACTTTAGGCATCAGGGACTGCTGGGCAATAGGCATCGGAGGGCGGACAACTCGGGACATGAGTCGCTGGGCAGGGGATCCCATGGAAATGTCTCGAGAAATGTTGCGAAGGTTCAGGAGACACTGATAGAAATCCCCGTTCGAGAGGCGGGTTTGTTCAAGCAGGTGCTTAGCGCTCCGGACCGCCCGTTCCGCTAGACCATTGCTTTGAGGGTACTCCGGGCTGCTAGTGAAATGATTAAAGTTCCACTTTGTGGCAAACGCTCGAAACTCAGCGCTGGTGAACTGGCGACCGTTGTCTGTCTGCAGCCGGACAGGGGAACCAAACGTGGCAAAGTGGCGGCGAAGCTTGCTGATCACCATCTCGGAGGTGATGGCAGGGAGGAAGTCCACCTCGAACCAATTCGAGTAAGAGTCTACTAGCACAAGGTATTGCTTACCACGCCAGTCGAAAATGTCGGCAGCCAGAGAAGTCCAGGGCATTTCAGGTGCAGGCTGCTGCAAAAGTGGCTGTCTTTGCTGATGCGGGGCAAGCGAGTGACAGTCCGGACAGGAATCGACTCGGGCTTGGATGTATTTAGCCATGGCCGGCCAGTAGTACTGGTCCTGGGCATGTGAGATGGTGGCATCTGCACCGGGATGTCCCATGTGGGCGGCATCAAAATACAAGCCACGCAGTGATTCCGGGATGACAACTTTGTGCCCTTTGATAATAATACCATCCCGGAGGACTAACTCATCGCGGACCAAAAAATAGGGGTGGACGCTGGCAGGCAACGAATTCCGCTTGGTGGGCCACCCGCGCTTGATGACAGCAGCAAGCTGCTGCAGGTCGGGGTCGTTTGCGGTGTGTTCAACCAGGCATTTCAGCTGGTGAGAAGGGACGAAGTTGACGTTCAGTACCTGTAAGTCCGACTGCTCGAAGGGGTGCTGGTCGCAGGAGGTCCGGGGGGCCCGGGACAGTGCATCAGCCACATGCATCTCGGTGCCCCTCTTATATACGATCTTAAAGTCAAAGCGCTGTAGCTGCAGCATCATCCGCTGTAGTCTGGCAGGAGCGCAGTGTATCGGTTTATTAAGTATTGTCACCAGTGGCTGGTGATCCGTTTCAATGGTGAACCTGGTGCCGAATAAGAAGTCTCTAAACCTCGAACACGCGAAAACCACCGCCAGCAGCTCCTTCTCTATCTGAGCATAGCGTTGCTCTGTGGCCGTCATTGTCCTAGAGGCATAGGAGATAGGCTGCAGCGAGTCGTCAGCGTGGAGTTGCAGGCAGGCAGCACCCAGTCCAAATCGGGAGGCGTCGCAGGTGACCACGATTGGAAGCAGCAGATCAAAAAACCTTAGTGTTGGTGTGCTGACCAGCCTCGTCTTCAGCAGGTCGAACGCCTGCTGGTGGTGTGGAAACCATGCCCAGGCAATGTCCTTCTTTGTGAGTTGTCTCAGGGGTGCGCTCAACTCGCTGAGGTCGGGGATAAACTTCCCCAGGTAGTTCACCATGCCCAGGAAGCGCTGCAGACTGACAGCGTCAGTCGGGGCCGGCAGCTCAGAGATGGCGCTGGTCTTTTGCGGGTCTGGCTTTAACCCTTGGGCTGTGAAGATGTGTCCGACGTATGTGACCTCAGGCACCCGGAACTTGCACTTTGACCGATTGAGCTTCAAATTTATCTGCCGGGCACGGTCCAAAATCCGCCGGAGGTTGTGGTCATGTTCGGCCACGTCCCTCCCATAGACCAGAATGTCATCCACAATAATCGCGCAGGGCAGACCTGCAAATAGTTGTTCCATAGAACGCTGAAATACCTCGCTGGCAGAGTTGATGCCGAACGGCATCCGTAAAAACTTAAACCTGCCGAAGGGCGTGCTGAACGTGGTCAGATCCGTGGAGCGTTTGTCCAGGGGTATCTGCCAAAACGAGCTCCTTGCATCGAGGACGGAGAACACAGTAGCTTGTCCCACCTGGGCGGCAACATCTTCGACAGTCCTCATGGGGTAGTGGGGCCGTTTAATTGCCATATTTAAGTCCTTGGGGTTAATGCACACCCGTATCTCATTTTTTCCTTTCTTCAACGTGGCGACCATGGTGGAGACCCATACGGTTGGATCGCTGACAGCCTCCAGCACTCCCATGTTGACCATGTCCTTGAGCATATTCTCCACTTTGCCCTTCATGGCAAAAGACACCCTGTGGGGTGGACGGATCACGGGCTCCACAGATGGGTCTGTCGCGATCTTGTACACCACCGGCAGCTTCCCCAGCTTGTCGTCAAACAGGTCTGGGTACTCACATAGTGGATCCATCACAGGTTGCACCTTGTGGACCGTATGGTTAAACGACACCAGCCCAAGATCCTGGCATGCCCGGTTGCTAAGCAACGTCACACAGTCACTGTCCAGAATGAAGAAAGACAGGTCCTGGGAACCTTCCTGCAGCACGCAGTGGAAGGTCGCCCTCCCCACAGGTGTTAGTTCCTCTCCCCCATAGGCACGCAAAACAGAGCGGTCGGCAATCAGCAGCTCATTATTCCTTATCCGGTGGAACAGCTTTGTTGACATTACGTTCACCTTCGCCCCCGTGTCAAGTTTAGCAGAGAAACACTTATTGTTGACAGTTATGTTCACAGAAGGATCGGGGAGGCGAGATCGGCTGTGGAGGAGAGTGTAAATACTTACATCTCCCGTGGAAAAGCTGGGCTCAGAGTCCATCTCGCTATCAACCTGCAAAAGATTGTCTAGGAGTTGTCTGGGAGCTGAGGGAACTTTCCCACGGGATCGGCAGGCAGCTGCAAAATGGTTTCTTCTCCCGCAGAAATTGCATGTCTTCCCAAGGGCTGGGCACTGTGATTCTGAGGAGTGTACGTAGCTGCAGTTAGGACACTTGTTAGATCTTGGGTCCCGGGGTGTGCGAACGGGCCGCTGTGGAGGGCGAAAGTTCTCCCTCATCCGTCGTTGTCCAGCAACTCCAGTTAAATTTACGGCTCGGTTGTCAGACCCCCTCTGTCCGTGAGGATGGTGGACCACTTCGGCAATGCGGCACGCATGCATTGCTTGAGTCAGGGTTAGGTCAGGCCGTTGCAGCAGGTCGGCACGCAGCTTCTGATCGACCATACCGGTAACGAGAATGTCTCTGACGAGCTGGTCGCGCATGGTTTCGAATCGGCACCGCTGGGCAAGGTGTTGCAGGTCGGCAATGAAGCATTCAACAGGTTCATCCGGCTGTTGCTTGCGTGAGAAGAACCTGGCCCGCTCCAGTATACGATTGGAGGGCAGGTCGCATAGCTCCGCGAATTTGCGCAAAAGACATACCGGGTCGTCGGCCGATTCAGCTGGCTCGACCGGCTGGTCGTTGTCATCCAGGACCGCTGGTGCATAGACAAAGGCTTGAGCTCTCTTCATTGCGTCGGGACCGGCCAGGTTGAGCAAAAGTGATGCTTTGACCGCGGCTGGGTCGTTCCGGTTCGCAATATTGACGTAGTGAGTGTAGTCCATCACAAAAGTCGACCATCGTTCCGCAATGTCGGCATCGAAGACAAGGGGAGATGGCTTTCGGCATGAGGACGCCATATCGAGGGAAACCCGAAACTGGGCACTAACGGGAACAAAATAAATGAAAACCGGTAAACGGGAAACGCTCGGATCCCACTTCTGCCACCATGTAAAGGAGTGTTCTCTGACACACTGTAACCTTTACTGGTAGTTTATTATAGCACATGGCACACACGTCCCAGCACTGACTGCATCCAGCCTTCAGACGTACCGGGACCTAAAAGGGTGGAACAAAGGGAGGAGACTACAGTTGTACTAATAGGATGGGGCGTGGTTAGTGGTGATAAGGTAGCTACAGTATAGGTTGCATGCATAACCATCTACAGTATATAATTATGACTTAATGACATTAAGTGCATGACCAAATTATTTTTAATAAATAAGTATTAAAACCAAGTCCCTGGAAATAATTGCATAAACAGGATCAGCCTGTGTATATGATACTCCAGCATGGTATTAATTCTAACAGAGAATTGATAGAAAAGTTAGTTCACAAATTAGTGTTGAAATTGATCCAGTCCACAAATCAATTGAGATGGTTGACTCCGGACCACTTTGAGAATCAATGTTGATTGAAATCTGCTTCATGGAAGAGGTTATTTGTGATGAGAGCATTAACTTTCCTGGAGATTTACAACATGTGCTCTGGGCCCAGGCTGATGTGAGTCAAGGGTAATGTAAAGACTCAGCACAGATGGATGGTGCTCGGTTTAATGCAATGATTTTATGTCTGTCCATGGAGGTTGTTTCTGGCTAAGAATCACATTGTTCAGAAAATAAGTGTGAAGCATTAGAGGACACTGCAAAGAGGATCAGAGGAGAAAAAATGGTAAGACAAAATTAAAGGCTCCTTGTCTGAATTGACAAATACTTGTAACTTGATAACGGAATTGATGACACAAATTAATGTGTATAATTTCTAATAGTCTTTGTAGAAATGCGTGAACTGACCAAGAATGGGAATAGAATGTTTTGGCATAGTTTAGTTTAGTGATACCACATGGACACAGGCCCTTCGGCCCACCAAGTCCGCGCTGACCAGCAATTACCCTGTACGCTAGTACTATCCTACACACTGGGGACAATTTACCATTTTTTACTGAAGCTAATTAACCTACAAACCTGTACATCTTTGGAGCGTACATCTTTGGGGGAGGAAACCGGAGCTTCTGGGGAAAACCCATGCGTTCATGGGGAGAATGTATAAACTACGTATAGACTCGCATCCGTAGTTAGGATCGAACCCGGGTCACTGGTGCTTGTAAGGCAGGAACTCTACCGCTGCGCTACTGTGACACCCGAAAGTAATATGAAATGATGGGCAGAAATGCAAGACGCAGAAAATGTCAATAAAATGTGCTAGGTAGTGGGGTTGTAAGAAATTACTTCGGCTTGGGAGATGAATGTGTGCAATTCAGTTGAGGTGAGGAATGCAAATAACCAGGGAAGTAGTCACTTGGCAATAGTTATACCATAGGCCAACATAATTTGAAAATTTAAAATTACTGTGATAACTAATTATTAGTAACTTTAGGATTCGTATAGATTGGACAAATGAAATTATCAAAGGCAGCAATGAAAATGAACTTGTGCGATGTGCATAGTCCAGTCTCATAGAATAGGGGAGGGAACAGTCAAGATTGCCAAGTATATTAAGGTGAAAATAATTAATGATCTGTTAGTAAGGGTCATCTGGGGAAGAATTTGCATGATGTAGAATTTTGCATTCAGGTTGGGAATAAGAAACTAGGGTCTAAAACTAGTGCTTTAAACTTAAATACAATTGTAAAGCTATAAAGGCAAATTAGTTAAATTGACTGGAAAATAAGTTAAATGTTAAAACAACAGATACTTAAGAAAATATTTCATAAATGTTGACAAAGACTCTTCAAAAAGAGTCTCTAGCATCGCTAATTAAAGATGGTAAGGATTGCATTAAATTGAAAGTAAGTCCAAATGTTGGCAAGATAATGATAGGCTAGAGTGAGAATATTTTAGAAACCAGAAAAAGATAACTGAAAAGATAATAATGAGGAGGGGGGGATAGATTGAATGTAAGATAACAAAATACATTTCAAATTCCCTTTTTATAGGGGGGGGGTGACTGAAATGAGCAGTGTTGTGCATTCTTCACTGAATAAAGTGAGAATTGAATCATGAATGAAACAGCCACACCCCTTTTCAGTTATTGCCCCCACTGGAGCAAAAGTTTCGATTTTGAAGTCGTCCACCTGATTGTTCAACGTTTTGTGTTAGAAATTATTTCTCGAGTGTTCACTGTCGAGATCACTGCTGTGATTTCAGCCTGAATTGAGCCCATGTGTTGTGGTGTAAGACAACATGTGGCACAGGAAATAATGTGTGGAGGCACAGCTGTAGGAAGGGGTGGGTCGGTGGCCAAAGCCACACAAGAGTTCTTCTCTCTGCAATGCCTCACTTATGTGAACTTCATGGCACTCGTGTTTCTGCACTTGGTTGCCATTGTGTGTGTACATTGAAGCTCGAATGCTTTTCCCAGTGGACAGGTTTGGATGGAAGGGGCAAACTCACAGGAATTTGCATAGGCAATGTTTTAATGAAGCGAAAGGATGTGAACCATCCAACCAACCACTGCAAGTTAAAGTTCATGAACTTTAGTATATTTTTGTCTGATTTATTTTGTTATTTATTTGATTTGGTGCTAACTCCTGCTACCATTAAAATGAACGAGAAATAGGTGGAAAATAAATCCTGGGTAAAAGTTTACAACGCGATCTGGATCAGTTAAGTGTGTGGCAAAAGTTTGTCGATAATTGAAAATGTAAGGTTCTCTTCCTTGATGGAAGAATAGAAAAATAGTTTTTTTAAATTGAAGAGTGGTTACAGATTGTCATACTTGAGGGAATCTCTGTGTGTGTTCTTTGTACATACATTGAAATAAGTTGCAGGTACAGGATAAACTACAAAATTATACGTTGTGGAAGGACTAGAATGAAGCAACTTCTGGAGTATATTGTTCTCAATTCTTGGATTGGAGACCTTTCAGAGATGAAACAGAGATGTAACATAATAAAACAAACAAAAGTAAGTTGTTCAATAGATAAAATAATAAAACAATATTGCTGTAAAACTATTCAGGCTCTTAAACATTACCAAAGGGCAACTAAACATGGGACAACCAACTGTCTTGGTTGCACTATGGACTTAGGGCTTTTGTTGTGTTCAAGAGCATGATTGTTGTTGGGAAGGAATTGTTCGTGAACATGGAGTTCATGGTTTTCAGACACTTATACCTGCTTCCCCAATGCCTGGGGTGAAATGAGAGCATGCCCAGTGTGGTGTGGGTCCTTGGTGATGGTGGCTGCCTTTTGGAGTATTCCTTCAGTGGTGGGGAGGTCAGTACCCATGGTGGACCAAGTTTTGTGTTTTGTTTGACAACAAAATGATGATAATGCTTTCTGAAATTCATTTAATTTAATTTGTGTCTTGTACTCAAATTTATAATGCTCAAAACATTGTCTTTTCATCAAACAGTCTTTCCTTAACCCACACAGTGAAAGACCACCTCAGTCCAGGCCTCCCAACCTGTCTGTTCCATGCGATGCTTGAAAATACTTGACTTGTGATGAAGAGGGTGAAAACTTCAATAGCTGGAAACTTTGCAGTGCTTGTAAGAGATATCAAGTGGAGCATTGATTTGGAATATGCTTTCACCTCTGGCAGTTGAATTAGATCTATTTGTAGCAGATGGGGAAATCTCAACATTACCTGGCTGCTCAGTGGTATTGTAGATGAGCTTGGAAGATATTCCCTCAGCTCTTAGCAGACTTGCGTTGGCGAAGGAGAGCCTTCAGGATGTGGCGGTAATTGAAAGTAAATGAGCAATCTGCACTAGCCTCAGACAAATCATCTCCAATTGTGTTACCTTGAATTGCAATCAAAATGTTCATTGAATGATCATTTCTCCATTAAGGAACACTGGAAACTGGTCAGTTTCCAGCATAATGAGGATAAATGCGGTGAGAATTGGAAATGACACATAGATGTTCTGAGTATGTGAAAATACATAGTTTTATTTGTTTTTCTTTGCCATATCCATCTATCATTTGGAGGGGAAAAACATTCTTATTCGTCACGTCCATTCTTCAAAACCCTTTATTTCAGAGATAATTTCAGAAAACCCATCTTTCTGCAGATTAGCGACGGGTCGCCAAGCAGCAGTGTGATTGAGTCTGACTGAAGATGTTTTGGAGAGGTAGCTCCAGTCTGTCGGTGAGCTGAGGTGTTTGATAAAAGAGAGGAGGAAAATGCATTTGCAACTTCCAGCATTTCACAGATCCTTATTAAAATACAATAACATCCCCCATCACCATGCTGGAATGAAAAGTGGCAAATTCTAAATATTCCATTGCCAATTTCAGTGCAATATTCAGCCACTTTTATTGGTGCTAGAGTCTGTAAATATACACTAAAAATATATTAGCCCATTTAAAATTTCTAATTAAACTTTAATAGGACTTCCTATAACCAAGACAACAAACTTGGCACTTATGCAAGCTAGAATATTGAGGAAGATAGACACAAAAAGCTGGAGTAACTCAGCGGGACAGGCAGCATCTCTGGAGAAAAGGAATGGGTGACGTTTTGGGTCGAGACCCTTCTTCACGCTAATTCAGAATAATTCAATATTGAGGATATTGAATTATTCTCACTGCAATATATACAAGGCTAAAAAGGCCAAGTATTTATTGCAGTTTTCTCTGAGCCAAGAATGTGCATTGCATGGCATATTATACTTTTGTTTTATGGTCAACCCGGAATCAAAACGCAAGGTGTTCTGAATTATTTTGTGTTGACACCATTTTTCTCTTTACAGGGATAACTGATGGTCTTCCACTAGGAAAGGAGAGGACTAACCTTGATTTGGATAAATGGGGAGAGAGCTGAAAGTGGGTAAATCACCAGGTTAAAAACAAAACAAAATTGTGTCCAGATGTCATTAAAACATCCACATTAGTTGTCCTATGCGATAAAGAAACAAAAACAATGTTTCAAAGACTCCTTAGTGCAATTATTGGACACTTCCAGCTTCACATTTTATGTAATTAGACCTGTTATTTATCCATTCAAAACCCCAGCAGAAACTGTATAATGTCATTAGTCAAGAGGGTTTTATTGTCATATGTCCCCTACCAAAATAAATGAAATTCTTGCTGCAGCAGTACAACAGCTGTATAAACACAGTACTCAATAGAAACAAGAAAAGAAGTTCAATAAATTTTAAAAATGCAATAAAGTGCAGAAAGAAAACAACGCCCAAAGTTCCTAGTTGTTCAGAGTTTAGCTGGAGTTCATTGTGTTCAATAGATGTCAACATGAAACATAAGTGATGGACATGAAAGAAGAAGAATAGCCTAGACATAAAATGCTGGAGTAACTCCACGGGTCAGGCAGCATATCTCTGGAGAGAAGGAATGGGTGATGTTTCGAGTCGAGACCCTTCTTTAGACCACGATCAGGTCTCGACCGGAAACGTCACCCATTCCTTCTCTCCAGAGATGCTGCCTGGCCTGCTGAGTTACTTTGGCATTTTGTGTCTATCTTTAGTTTAAACCAGCATCTGCAGTTCCTTCCTGCACATGGTGTCCGGCTACACAGCCATATATAGATTGAGCAGAGTAGGAGGCTGAGCAAACAGTCCTAAGATGCCCTAGTGCTGAAGGTTTTCTAGGAGGAAACATTGTTGCAAATTCATACCGTTTTTGTCCTGTTGATGAGTAAGTTCAGATCCAGTTGCAAAGGGATGCACAGAGACCCAGTTCTCTGAACTTCGGTTTTGAGTTTTGAGGGAATGATGGTGAGCTGTGCACAATAACCTGACGTGTTTATTGTCCAACTGGTCCAGTGGAGACCCAGCATAGTCGCATCTCCGGTTGATCTATTGTGTCCAGGTTTCATCCAGGTCCTCAGTAATGACGGGTTGAAGATGTCCACAAATCTCCAGGCAGTTGTCCGTGCAGGTTTTAAGAATGCAACCAGGTACATCGTACACGGTTTCCGAGAGTTCACCCTCCTGAAGGATCTTCTGATGTCAGCCTCTGTGACTGACATTACAATACCCTCTGGGGGCCCAAAAAGACACATCAGTGTTCTTCCTATTGATGAGTGTGTAGGAGTTCAACTTGGACTGATGCCTTGCTGTGGAGCTGCCACTTGATCGTGCCTTGTAGGATGTGAAAGCTCTTTGTTCTGCATTAAAAGCTGGCTTCTGTACGTATCTTTGTCTAGCCACTCTGCTTGGGCTACTGGCTCAGTTATACTGCCGCCATTTTTTTCCGTCTAATGGTATAGTTATGGGGTCAAACACGAGTGCCATGAGCTGTTCTGGCAATTTCACTTAACCCACTCCAGAAATCAATAACATAGAGACAAATGTGAAGTGTTGATGTAAACTAATTGCACTTTGGCACTATTTTTTGAGAACAAGAGCCAAAAGTTGTATTGATCCAAACTGTTCATTCTTTCAGCACATTGCTTTCATTGTCTATACCTATCATTAGCTCCCATCTTGCAAGAAGGACAATGGGTGAGAAACTTTTATTATACCACAGCAGCCAGGGCTGGTGGCCAAGTAGTTTCTCTGACTCTTTGCACTTCATTGACAGAATATTTGGTATTTGTGGTTCTAATAAGATATTTGTTCTGAGGAATGGATGTTTGAAATTGGCTGTGTTGACATTGCAGTTTGAAAATTGAGAAATTCTGGTTGTTGACTATATTCTGTCAGGTGGGATAGAGAAACAATTTGTTTATTCAACACTTTTCACAAATTAAGACTCAATGCTTCCCAATCTCACGAACTAACTGTTACTTAACTGACAGTATAAATACCTCAAAATTAGGGGGTTTGATTAACTTTATGGTCAATAAATAATTAAACTAATTTAAAAAATAATAATAATTTGTGTTTATTTAATTGACCCCCCTCATAATAATTTGTGTTTATTTAATTGTCCCAGAATGCTGTAGAGGCCAAGTCTGTGGATATTTAAAAAACGGAGACTGATAGGTACTTGATTAGTAAGGGCGTCGAAGGTTATGGGAGAAGGCATAATAATGTGGTTGAGAGGGAAGGATAGTTCAGCCATAATTGAATGGCAGAGCAAACTCTGGGCTGAATGGCTTAATTCTTTTCCTATGACTTATAAGCTTATTATAAATTTGCGTTCCTGTAGTGTGCAAATGGCTTACAAAAAGTTTTAAAGCTAGTTTGAGCCTGATGTAAATTGACTCTAATTGAACCATTTTGAAATTGGTCATGATCAGATTCCCAATCTTGTGGCATCTTTTTGAACTGACTCACTGGGCATTTTGTTAAAATAGATAAACTATATTTATTATTCATGTTTTTGAATTCTGTTCAATTTTATTACCATTAATACACATAATGAACTACAATGCGTGATAAACATGGCTTGGAAGGTGTTCTTTGCTCCTGAGTTCAGCGTGTAAAAACCATTTAAATGCAACAGCAAGCACTTGCCAATCCTGAATCACTTTCATGAGAACATTAAGATCACTTTTAACTTTCTTGCGTAGCTGAGTTCCCCACAGTTGTTCTATATGCCCTGCATTCATCCACAATGTAGAAATTGCTGTCAATATTCCAATTTCTCATCTGTAGAATGGACATGGGCTGTTGGCAAGCATCATGCAGCGGAGAGGTAGTTCATCAAGGTTCATGACTGCAAGGTTAAAATGCTAATGGAAGGCAAACAGAATGCAAAATGAAACTACAGGCAGGGCCAAGTTCAAGTGCCATGATAGGAAATGATGTATGGAGCCATTTTGTTACATAATAGGGATTTGTTCATTATTGTATTTAGAGCAGGTTGACCTGGGAATCAATGTCGCACATTGCAGCTGCCATGAAAATTAAAAGATGATTGCCGTGGAGATGGGGAGACGACCAGCTTTATTGATAAGAGCATGAAAGCACTGGACAATGAGATGTCATGGGGGAGGTCAGTGTACCAAGGATGCCAGAGGTAAGACTGGGTTACCATAGGAAATCCCTGGCAGGAGATGATTACAGTTGTTTCTAAAGAAGGGTCTCATCCCAAAATGTCACCTCTTCCTTTACTACAGGGATTACTGTCTGACCCGCAGAGTTACTCCAGTTGTTTTGTGTATTTCTTCCAGTGATACCGATGCACTGAGTGTGCACTTGTATAATTCTGCCACACCACCATTGAGGTCAAGTCTCCTAAAGTGTAGGAAGTGACATGCAAGAGTAGGGGAATGGAGGTGTTGTCTGTGTAGTCACAAGTGAGGTTTCCATTGGATAAGCATTGAACACTGGATAAAACACTCCATTTTAGGAGTATAGAAGGTGCTTCAGCAGACTGGTTTGTTCTGAAGTTACCTGGTCCAATTTTCAATGTCAGCTGTATTCCTTTCAACTATGAAAGAAGGCCACAACCTATGAGATGTGTTCCTAGCTCAGAAAAGAACAGTGATGTGGGCAGTCTGAAGAAGGGTCTTGACCCGAAACATCACCCATTCCTTCTCTCCAAGATGCGGCCTGACCTGAGTTACTCCAGCATTTTGTGATACCAGTGATGTGGGCACTGTGTTTTAATAAATAGCATTATGTGTGGAGATGGATATTGCTCAAAGTGATGTCAATTGGTCCATGCACAAGTATTTTATTATGGAAAGGGATGTTGCACAGCGTGACGTTAATCGGTGCATGTAAAACACTGGTGTCAGATCCTCGCCTGGATCCATATGTAATAAACACACTTCAAGGACACTGAACATAAACGCTTCGGTTTATTTGTCTGTCATTCCTTTACATCCTGGCAACATTTATCCTCTGACACATAGTAACATGTGATACATTTAAAAATTATGTTAGTTACCATGACATCCCTAACTTATGAAACAAAACAGATATCCGCATCATCACATCATAAACTGAACATTCCAACACCATTTAGGATATGGCATTTGTTACATTGATAACTCATCATTCCCACATATCAATACATCTCATAGTCCTCGTAACTCTTGGGTGGTGTTCTCTGATGCTTTGGTCTGACCACTGCCTCTGTCTGCATCGGTACTGGATTCTGATCTGCCATGTCCTGTTCCACCGGTTCATCATCTCGATTCTGGTTTCGCATAGTCTTCTCCTCAGACTCGTGTATTCTTGGCTCCTCAATTTGATAGTCTTGAGTCTGATCCCCCGCAGACTCAACTTTAGTTTGCAATGTCCCTGGATTATCACAACGGTGTTACTTTTTCACATACAATGTGTTTCTATCATATTTTACTCCTTCAGGCTATTGGACCATTTGCATAATCCCTTGTCTGGACACCACTGTGTATGGTTGTGGAAAGAAGGGTGTGTCCAGTTTGCTTGGACTTTCGCTCCTCACTAGCACCTCATCTCCTGGCATCACATCTGATGGTCTGGAGCTTAGCTAATGGACTTAGCTGCAGCATCTCAGTTTTAAATGCAAAGCAAGCCACCACCAATGATGTGCCAACGTCTTGACGAGGAGAAAGACCCTGCTCTGCTTATTGCCAAATACTCTTGCTCGACATGTTAACCAATTGTTCCTTGGCCTTTTCTAGAGAAACAGTGTCTGGCTTTAATTCAACAACATTTTACAAACCATTTCTTTCTTTGAATCATTTGGAAGTGCAGCATGCCTTGAATGCATTGAGCTGTGAATGTGTATGTGGAAGAATCATGAGTGTAATCTCTTCTTGGTATTGCTCCTGGACTGAACAAAATGTACAAGTTTGGTCATTTGTCAATCACGTTGCTTACAAAACTGAATGTCTTAAAGTAGTTTAGTTTGGTTTAGTTTATTGTCGTGTATACGAGGTACAGTGAAAAGCTTGTTGTTGTATGCTAAGCGTCAGTGGAAAGACTATACATGATTACAATCAAGCCATCCACAGTTTACAAATGCATGATCAAGGGAATAATGTTCAGTGCAAGGTAAAGTCCAATTAAAGATAGCCTGAGGGTCCTAGATGAGGTAGATAGTAGCTCAGGATCACTCTGTTTGTTGGTAGGATGGTTCATTAGCACTAAAGATGATGCAATAGATCCCCAAAAATCTTTCCTCCCTGCCCCACATTTTTGAAATGTGCTCTTTTTCATTCAAAGCTTAATTTGCTGTGCTCTAATTTCTTATTCCTTTATGACTCCGAGCCTTTATGGTAACAGACTCTTGTTTTCCAAATCTCCATGAGCCGAGTTCCTTTACCATTTCTTTTTGTTCTTTGTTTTTAAACCCCTCTACCTTTTAGGTAACACTTGCATCAATATCATTCCCCTGGTAACATGCCTGTATGCCTTTGTCACAAAACTTGACAAGTAAATCAAAACCTAACGTGGGCAGCACGATGGTGCAGCAGTAGAGTTGCTACCTTACAGCACCAGAGACCTGGGTTTGATTGTGACTGTGTCTGTACGGAGTTTGTACATATTCCCTGTGACTGTGTGGGTTTTCTTCAGTTTCCTCCCACCGTACAAAGACGTACAGGTTTGTAGGTTAATTGGCTTGGTATAGTTGTAAATTGTCCCTAGTTTGTGTAGGATAATATTAATGTTCAGGGATCGAGAGTCGGTGTGGACTTGGTGGGCCAAAGGGGCTGTTTCCTCGCTCAATCTCTAAACTAAACTAAACAAAAGAGGTGACCACCCTCATGCCACACAGTCCTTTTGCTGAAAGAAGAGCATGCGGTTTACAAAGCCATTCCCGATAAGCTGGTCTATTACCGGAGTCAAACCTGCCCTGCTCCACCAGTTCCAATAGTGTATGTGTATTAGCAATTGGTTCGGATAATACAAAGTGTATTGGATCTTGTGTTAAAACACTGCAATGAGTTCTTGCCTTTTCAGATGAATTTGAGTCAGTCACTGGCATCCAGTCCACATTTTCATGTTTGCCTGACACTGGAGCGTATGTATTAATAGGCTAAATGACACTAGCAGTGGCGTAGCATCTAAAATTTATCAGTGAGATTTTTAATGACCTTGGTCTGAAAATTAAGACCAACCAGATTTACTGATGGTGAAATCTCTGAAGCAAACAGAAACGACCATATTGAACCTGAGATTGCTTGAAAATGAGCCTCCTGGGTTATCAATCCAGATTCTACAGGTAAACACACCTGTACCAATGAATGAATTTGTGTTAAGGTGCAATTATATTATGCCAGACAGCTGTTACACACACGGTCCCATCTGAGGATCAGTCATGTCCATACTAATCAGTTCCAGCCCTCTGTGCAGGAGGATTCCCTGAAGTTGCCGACTCTTATCCACTGTGCCAGCAGTCTGGCTGAGATTACTGAAGGTAGACACAAATGGTTGGAGTAACTCGGCAGGACAGGCAGCATTTCTGGAGAGAAGGAATGGGTGATGTTTCGGGTCGAGACCCTGCTTCAGACTGTCTGAGATTACCTTTGCATGTAATGGAGAACAAAGAGTATTTTATCTCAGTGCTAATATTGCCTCCATAACGATCACAAGGAAACTCTACACATGAGTTACATGTGTATCTACACTCGTTTACAATTAAAGACCAGACACAAGGACAACAGGTGGTGCAAAGAGAAAAAAGATTTAAGTGGAAAAATGTAAATGATTGTAATGGATTGTCTTTGATCAGCATGCAGTATCCTCACTTCACCACCATTTCGAGGTGAAGAGTTGGTCGAAGGGTATTCATATTGTGGACAGTATACTTCAAAAATGATGTAAACACACAGCAAGATAATTGTTAATTGTATGTAAGTAGCTAATAATTTGTGTATCATCATTTTTTTTTAAGAGGAAGCAGTGTGTACATATCGGTGCAAGTATATCATTGGAAACTGAGGTTGAGGGAGCAGGGAAAAGCATTCATATTCCAATAGGCAAAGAGGATTAGACAATAGGTGCAGGAGTAGGCCATTCGGCCCTTCGAGCCAGCACCGCCATTCAATGTGATCATGGCTGATCATTCACAATCAGTACCCCGTTCCTGCCTTCTCCCCATATCCCCTGACTCCGCTATCATTAAGAGCTCTATCTAGCTCTCTCGAATGCATTCAGAGAATTGGCCTCCACTGCCTTCTGAGGCAGAGAATTCCACAGATTTACAACTCTGAGTGCAAAAGTTTTTCCTCATCTCAGTTCTAAATGGCCTACCCTTTATTCTTTAACTGTGGCCCCTGGTTCTGGACTCCCCCAACATTGGGAACATGTTTCCTGCCTCTAACGTGTTCAATCCCTTAATAATCTTATGTTTCAATAAGATCCCCTCTCATCCTTCTAAATTCAGATTGTACAGTTATTGGGGATAATGACAGACAGTAATAGAAACGGCAAAAGAGAGAGACAGGAAATATGAAGCAGATTCTACTTGCAAATGTGACACAGAGTGAAGAAAGATATCAACAGAATTTGAGTGAGGGTACAAGTGTAATGAAATTTTCAAACAATTCTTCTGCAATCAAACTTGGGACGCTGCTCAATATTGCAGGAATAGTTCTCTTGACTAAGACATCTATGGCTTTTGCCGGTATCATTTGCATTTGGACCCAAAGTGTTCCTTGGATCCTTTATATGAAGGAATATCTTTCCGCAGGCAACATGATCCACCAAACTCTCTGGGTACCTCGTACTAAATCAGGAGCATGCCCCCTGAGATAGACACAAAAAACTGGTGTAACTCAGTGGGACAGGCAGCATGTCTGGAGAGAAGGAATGGTTGATGTTTCGGTTCGAGACCCTTCTTCAGACTAGTCAGGGGAAAGGGAGTACGAGAGTTTCGCTGCTGAAAGTGATATTACTGATGATCCAGTCATGAACGCAGAGGAAAAAATAAATCCTTCCTTAACTTTAACTGTTTGGCATCCTCCAAGCCAGACTACGTGGAGATGTTGTTACATTGTTGGGATTTTTTTCTAATACTTAATTGAGGCACACTGAATGATTGTAAAAATACCTGCAAGAATTTTATAACCATTGCCTCCAATCCTAGTTGCAGAGTAACAATGCATCAACTTTTAAAGATTACATGGCAGAGCAAAGTAAAACGCATTTTCTGGTGATTTGGCAACTCCTACTGAATTTTGATTATATCATTTCTAATTCGTTAGCAGTATCATCACTTGAAGCCATAAGCCTCAAGATTGCTTGAGGGGTTCTCAGCGCACAGACTTTTAAATATTATTTTGAATCATGATGACTGCCAATATTTTGCATTCTGCATTATATTTCCAGCACTTGGTTTTTCATTGACAACTTCAGCCTCATTCTATATTAGTCCCACCTGCCTGTGTTTGTCCCCCTACCCCTCTAAACCGTTCCCATCCATGTACTGTCCAAATGTCTTTGAAAAGTTGTTCTAGCACCTGCCATAACTACCTCCTCTGGCAACTCATTCCAGCTTCTAGGTAGGCTGAACTTGTGCAAATGTTGCAAGAGATATAGAAACATAAATAGGTGCAGGAGTAGGCCAATTGGCCCTTCGAGCCAGCACAGCCATTCAATATGATCATGGCTGAACATCCAGAATCAGTACCCTGTTCCTGCTTTCTGAATTCCGCAGAATCAGAACCGAAAACGTTTTTCCTCATCTCAGTCTAATTGGCCTACCCCTTATTCTTAAACTGTGACCCCTGGTTCTGGACTCCTCCAACATCGGGAACATTTTTCCTGCATTTAGCCTGTCCAATCCCTGAAGAATTTTATGTTTCTTTAAGATCCCCTCTCATCCTTCCAAATTCCAGTGAATATGAGTCCAGTCAATCCATTCTTTCATCATATGTCAATCCTGCCATCCCTGGAATTAACCTGGTGAACATACGCTGCACTCCCTCAACTGCAAGAATGTCCTGCCTCAAATTAGGAGATCAAAACTGCACACAATACTTCAGGTGTGGTCTCACCAGGGCCCTGTACAACTGCAGAAGGATCTCCCTGCTCCTATACTCGAATCCTCTCACTATGAAGATCAAAATGCCATTAGATATTTTCCAGCCCTTCTGTTCAACCGGCAAGTGTAAAAAAACCAATTTGTTTATTTTCTCAACATATTTATCCAAGGTTTAAACTTTGATTCCAAGGAAGTTGGTAAAAACATTGTTAGACAGAATTGCTTGTTGGAGTTGCATTCAGATGAATGGGTTTTATTATATGCTGCATCTTTTTAAAGGACATTTACAACTGTGAATAAGAAAGTATACAGTATATTGAATGCCCTTGAGAAGGTGCCTTTAAAGAAATTCGACAATTTGTGTGGTAAACAAACTGCAAGTTAGGCAGGGAAAGTTGGGATTATCATCACAGTGGAAGTGAAGGACAAGCAATAGATGTCCACGTCAACATGGTAGGAAATAGTGCTCTTAACAAAGACCACCATGCCAATTGGCTGTCAGTCTCATCTGTTGATAGTCTGGAAGGATCCCTGCAGCCTTTGAACAAAGGACAATCCTTCTGTGGACTCTGCGATCCATCAGCTCTTCAGATCCCTCTCACTAAATTGAGATTGACGGGAAACATTCAGTTGTCCACCTCCTCCCCTTATTCTTTTAGGCAGCAGAGGTTGCAAGTTTAGAAGGTGCTGTCAAAGATGCCATGTTCGGTTCAGCTGAGCATTGTGCAGATTGCAAACAATAAATCCAAGATGTCCAAGGTTCAAGAGAGAATCTTTAGCAAGATTGAGTGCTAATCAAACAGCTGCTTTATCCTAAATTAGGTCAAGCTTCCTGAGTGCCGTTTTAAGTTACTGTTATCAGGGCAAATATTATTTTGCTTTGCAGACTGTGAAATGGGTTTGGGGAGTTGGAGAGTGCATCACTCTCTGATCTCTTGTTGCCGCTTTACATTTTGTGGCCGAGAACAACAAAGGCAGATGAAGTGATGTGGGTTGGACTAAAGATGCGGTAGACACAAACTGCTGGAGTAACTCTGCGGGACAGGCAGCATTTCTGGAGTGAAGGAATAGGTGACGTTTTGGGTTGAGACTCTACTAAATATGCAGTGTCAGGAGTCGGAGTTATTTTGTTTGTGACAAAGGTGACGCAAGACATGCTAGTGATGTGGGGAAGAATCACATAGTATATATTTTGTATTGTGAGGTGATGACAAGTTAAATCATGAGCAAATCGGATGATAACTGGTGTAGTTTCTGTTGCTTGTGAAACAAAGTAAGTCTTGTTTCATCAAAAGGTTAAACTTAACCCTACACCCAATGAAACAGATTTGAGGGCAATTAAAAATTGAGCGGAAGACATTCATTTGATACTTGACCATTTTGCACAATTTTTCATTGCTGTCTGCAGGGTTTTACAGATCAATGAGATGTCAGTCTGAAGCAGAAAGGAGAATTGTGGATTTATACACCTCATGGTTCTACATGCTCAAAAGAAGCTGATGGACAATAGGCCATTCGGCCCTTCGAACCAGCACCGCCATTCAATGTGATCATGGCTGATCATTCACAATCAGTACTCCGTCCCTGCCTTCTCCCCATACGCCCTGACTCCGCTGTCATTAAGAGCTCTATCTAGTTCTCTCTTGAAAGCATCCAGAGAATTGGCCTCCACTGCCTTCTGAGGCAGAGAATTCCACAGATTTATAACTCTCTGACTGAAAAAGTTTTTTCTCAACTCTGTTCTAAATGGCCTACCCCTTATTCTTAAACTGTGGCCCCTGGTTCTGGACTCCCCCAACATTGGGAACATGTTTCCTGCCTTGAACTTGTCCAATCCATGTTTCCATGCTTCACTGATGCAGGTCTGGAGGCTGGAGAGGCCCATCAAAGAAATGGACAAGGTCCTCTATTAATATTTCTCCTGTTTTTACCACTGATAAAGACATGAAGCCTAGGGGAACAAATGGCACAAAGTGCAGGAGTAACTCGGCATAATAGGGTACATCTCTGGAGGTTTGCGTTTTCGGATCTGGACCCTTTTGAAGTTCCTTGTATCTACATGAAGATTAGGGAACTTTGGTAAGTTAAGGAGATGTCTTGTGGACAGTCCTTATTGCAGTTGAAGAGGTGCTGAAGTCCTTAAGTATATCAAGGTTGATGAATTTACCAGGAAAACATATCCAAGAACTAGAGAAGCTAGAGAAGAAATTGCAGGAGTCCTGGCTGAGATATATGAATCATCATGACACTAGTCAGGTGCTAGAAGTCTGGAGGGTGACCAATGTTATGCTTCTATTTAAGAAAGGCTGCAAAGAAAAACCTGGGATCTTTAGATCAGAATATGTAATATGTGTGGTAGGAAACAGGGTCTGGAAAGCAGATGTGTGGTAGGAAAGTTACTGGTGAAGATTGAGGGATAAGATAAACATGCATTTGGATAGAAAGGGGTTGTTTAGGAATAGTCTGCAGGTTTTTTTACATGGGAGATTGTGTTGCATGAATCTGATGAACATTTTTCGAAGAAGGAACCATGCAAGTTGAGGCCAGGGTTAAAGGACTTTTTTGAGGATGTAACTAGGAAAATGGACAGGGGAGAGTCAGTGGATGTGGTGTACCTTGACTTTCAGAAAGCCTTCGAATTTCCCTGTTGGACAAACAGGAATTATTCATTGAAACATGGTCTCCTTTTATTGATTACTTAAAGGGTCAGAATAGTTCAGCACAGGAACCTGACTAGCACTCGGACTAAAGAATGAATGAAATGCTATACTTTGGAATGTACGAATATATCTCGAATGAAGTTTTTGTTATTTTAATAAATTTTTCCATTCTTCTTTAACTAATTTTTTCCTTATTTTTATTTTTTTTTTTTGTTTTTAGTTATTTTTTCTTTTAAATTGGTTTTTGTTTTTAGTTTTCTTCTCTCTCTTTTCTTTCTTCACTTCATCTACTTCGTTAGCTTTATTTAGTTTATATAAAATAAATTTAAAAAAAAGGGGTAAAAGGTATATAATAATAATTGACAATATTATCAATTCAAAAATGTATGACTGTAAAGATGTAAACAGGTTATGTACCTATCCCCAATAAAATTTTATTTAAAAAAAAAAAAAAGAAAAAAAAAAAAAAAAAA
This sequence comes from Rhinoraja longicauda, assembly GCF_053455715.1. Lineage (NCBI taxonomy): Eukaryota > Metazoa > Chordata > Chondrichthyes > Rajiformes > Arhynchobatidae > Rhinoraja > Rhinoraja longicauda. Next base: position 32,991,253 of record NC_135965.1, read on the forward strand.
AAAAAAAAAAAAAAAAAAAAAAAAAAAAAAAAAAAAAAAAAAGAAAGCCTTCGACAAGATCCCACATAGGAGATTAGTGGGCAAAATTCGAGCACATGGTATTGGGGGTAGGGTACTGACATGGATAAAAAATTGGTTGACAGACAGAAAGCAAAGAGTGGGGATAAATGGGTCCCTTTCGGAATGGCAGGCAGTGACCAGTGGGGTACCGCAAGGTTCGGTGCTGCGACCCCAGCTATTTACGATATACATTAATGACTTAGATGAAGGGATTAAAAGTACCATTAGCAAATTTGCAGATGATACTAAGCTAGGGGGTAGTGTGAATTGTGAGGAAGATGCAATAAGGCTGCAGGGTGACTTGGACAGGTTGTGTGAGTGGGCAGATACATGGCAGATGCAGTTTAATGTAGATAAGTGTGAGGTTATTCACTTTGGAAGTAAGAATAGAAGGGCAGATTATTATCCGAATGGTGTCAAGTTGGGAAGAGGGGATGTTCAACGAGATCTGGGTGTCCTAGTGCATCAGTCACTGAAAGGAAGCATGCAGGTACAGCAGGCAGTAAGAAAGCCAATGGAATGTTGGCCTTCATAACAAGAGGAGTTGAGTATAGGAGCAAAGAGGTCCTTCTACAGTTGTACCAGGCCCTGGTGAGACCGCACTTGGAATACTGTGTGCAGTTTTGGTCTCCAAATTTGAGGAAGGATATTCTTGCTATTGAGGGCGTGCAGCGTAGGTTCACTAGGTTAATTCCCGGAATGGCGGGACTGTCGTATGTTGAAAGGCTGGAGCAATTAGGCTTGTATACACTGGAATTTAGAAGGATGAGGGGGGATCTTATTGAAACATATAAGATAATTAGGGGATTGGACACATTGGAGGCAGGAAACATGTTCCCAATGTTGGGGGAGTCCAGAACAAGGGGCCACAGTTTAAGAATAAGGGGTAGGCCATTTAGAACGGAGATGAGGAAGAACTTTTTCAGTCAGAGAGTGGTGAAGGTGTGGAATTCTCTGCCTCAGAAGGCAGTGGAGGCCAGTTTGTTAGATGCTTTCAAGAGAGAGCTGGATAGAGCTCTTAAGGATAGCGGAGTGAGGGGGTATGGGGAGAAGGCAGGAACGGGGTACTGATTGAGAGTGATCAGCCATGATCGCATTGAATGGCGGTGCTGGCTCGAAGGGCTGAATGGCCTACTCCTGCACCTATTGTCTATTGTCTATTGACTTCAGCGAGGCCGTTAAGTTCCACATGGTAGGCTGCAGTATAAGGTCCAGAGAGAGCTAGCTGGTCGGATGCAGAATTGGGTGTGCAGTAGGAAGCTGTGGATGACGGTGAATGGTTGTTTTTACATATAACATATAACATATAACATATAACATATAACAACTACAGCATGGAAACAGGCCTGTCCGGCCCTACCAGTCCACGCCGACCATTCTCCCTGACCTAGTCTCATCTACCTGCACTCAGACCATAACCCTCCAATCCCCTCCTATCCATATACCTATCCAATTTACTCTTAAATAATAAAATCGAGCCAGCCTCCACCACTTCCACCGGAAGCCCATTCCATACAGCCACAACCCTCTGAGTAAAGAAGTTCCCCCTCATGTTACCCCTAAACCTTTGTCCCTCAATTCTGAAGCTATGTCCCCTTGTTGGAATCTTCCCCACTCTCAAAGGGAAAAGCCTACCCACGTCAACTCTGTCCGTCCCTCTCAAAATTTTAAAAACCTCTATCAAGTCCCCCCTCAACCTTCTATGCTCCAAAGAATAAAGACCCAACCTGTTCAACCTCTCTCTGTAGCCTAAGTGCTGAAACCCAGGCAACATTCTAGTAAATCTCCTCTGTACCCTCTCCATTTTGTCGACATCCTTCCTATAATTTGGCGACCAGAACTGCACACCATACTCCAGATTCGGCCTCACCAATGCCCTGTACAATTTCAACATTACATCCCAACTTCTATACTCGATGCTCTGATTTATAAAGGCAAGCATACCAAACGCCTTCTTCACCACCCTATCCACATGAGATTCCACCTTCAGGGAACAATGCACAGTTATTCCCAGATCCCTCTGTTCCACTGCATTCCTCAATTCCCTACCATTTACCCTGTACGTCCTATTTTGATTTGTCCTACCAAAATGCAGCACCTCACACTTATCAGCATTAAACTCCATCTGCCATCTTTCAGCCCACCCTTCCAAAAGGCCCAAGTCTCTCTGTAGACTTTGAAAATCTACCTCACTATCAACTACTCCACCTATCTTAGTATCATCTGCATATTTACTAATCCAATTTGCCACACCATCATCCAGATCATTAATGTAAATGACAAACAACAGTGGACCCAACACAGATCCTTGGGGCACTCCACTAGACACTGCCCTCCAACCTGACATATAATTGTCAACCGTTACCCTCTGGTATCTCCCATTCAGCCATTGTTGAATCCATCTTGCAACCTCACTATTAATACCCAATGATTTAACCTTCTTAATCAACCTTCCATGTGGAACCTTGTCAAATGCCTTACTGAAGTCCATATAGACAACATCCACAGCCTTGCCCTTATCAATTTCCCTGGTAACCTCTTCAAAAAATTCAAGAAGATTAGTCAAACATGACCTTCCAGGCACAAATCCATGTTGACTGTTTCTAATCAGGCCTTGATTATCCAAATAATTATATATATTGTCCCTAAGTATCTTTTCCATTAATTTTCCCACCACAGACGTCAAACTAATAGGTCTATAATTGCTAGGTTTACTTTTAGAACCTTTTTTAAACAAAGGCACAACATGCGCAATGCGCCAATCTTCCGGCACCATCCCTGTTTCTAATGACGTTTGAAATATTTCCGTCATAGCCCCTGCTATTTCTGCACTAACTTCCCTCAATGTCCTAGGGAATATCCTATCAGGACCTGGAGACTTATCCACTTTTATATTCTTCAAAAGTGTCTGTACCTCCTCTTCTTTAATCCTCCTAATTTCCATCACTACTCTACTTGTTTCGCTTACCTCACATAATTCAATATCCTTCTCCTCGGTAAATACCGAAGAAAAGAAATTGTTTAATATCTCCCCCATTTCTTCCGGCTCAGCACATAGCTGTCCACTCTGACTCTCTAATGGACCAATTTTATCCCTCACTATCCTTTTGCTATTGGCATATCTGTAGAACCCCTTGGGGTTTACTTTTACATTACTTGCCAAAGCAGCCTCATATCTTTTTTTCGCTTTTCTAATTTCCTTTTTAAGATTCCTTTTACATTCTTTATATTCCTCAAGAACCTCATTTACTCCCTGCCACTTATATTTATTGTATATCTCCCTCTTTTTCCGAACCGTGTCCAATTTCCCTGGAAAACCACGGCTCTTTCAAATTATTATTCTTTCCTTTCCACCGAACAGGGACATAAAGACTCTGTACTCTCAAAATTTCACCTTTAAATATCCTCCATTTCTCTATTATATCCTTTTCATAAAACAACAATTTCCATTTCACTCCTTTTAAATCCTTTCTCATCTCCTCAAAATTAGCCTTTCTCCAATCCAAAATCTCAACCCTTGGTCCAGATTTGACCTTCTCCATAATGATATTGAAACTAATGGCATTATGATCACTAGACCCAAAGTGCTCCTCAACACATACCTCCGTCACCTGACCCATCTCATTTCCTAACAGGAGGTCCAACACTGCCCCTTCTCTGGTAGGCACCTCTACGTATTGCTGCAAAAAACTATCCTGCACACATTTTACAAACTCCAAACCATCCAGCCCTTTAACAGAATGTGATTCCCAGTCTATATACGGAAAATTGAAATCACCCACAATCACCACTCTGTGCTTACTACTAATATCTGCTATCTCCTTACATATTTGCTCTTCCAATTCTCGTTCCCTATTTGGCGGTCTATAATACACCCCTATAAGTGTTGCTAAACCTTTCTCATTTCTGAGTTCCACCCAAACAGCCTCCTTAATCGAGCCTTCTAGTCTGTCCTGCCAAAGCACTGCTGTGATATCCTCCCTGACAAGCAATGCAACACCCCCACCTCTTGCCCCTCCGATTCTATCACATCTGAAACAATGAAATCCTGGAATATTTAATTGCCAATCGCAACCCTCCTGCAACCATGTTTCACTGATCGCCACAACATCATACTTCCAGATGTCAATCCAGGCTCTAAGCTCATCCACCTTTCTTACAATGCTCCTAGCATTAAAATATACACATTTAAGGGACCCATCATTTCTTATTCTCAGTTTATTTCTTTTCCCTTCTTTCTCTCCTACATATTGGGTCTGAGTGTTTCCCTTTTCTGCCTCCTGCCTCACACACTGCCTATTAGCTATCTGTGTTTGAGTCCCTCCCCCCAACCGTACTAGTTTAAAGTCTCCGCAGTTATTTTAGCAAATCTCCCCGCCAGGATATTGGTTCCCCTCGGGTTCAGATGCAACCCATCCTTTTTGTACAGGTCATACTTCCCCCAGAAGAGGTCCCAATGATCCAGAAACTTGAAACCCTGCTCCCTGCACCAGTTCCTCAGCCACGTATTTATCCTCCACCTCACTCCATTCCTATTCTCACTATCGCGTGGCACAGGCAGTAAGCCTGAGATTATTACTTTGGAAGTCCTTTTTTTTAACTCTCTTCCTAGCCCCCTGAATTCTCCTTTCAGGACCTCTTCCCTTATCCTACCTATATTGTTGGTACCTATATGTACCATGACCTCTGGCTCCTCTCCCTCCCCTTTCAGGATATCCTGGACACGCTCAGACACATCCCGGACACCGGCACCAGGGAGGCAAACCACCATCCGGGTCTCCCGACTGCGTCCACAGAAACGCCTATCTGACCCCCTCACTATAGAGTCCCCTATTACTACTGCTCTCCTCTTCCTTTCCCTACCCTTCTGAGCAACAGGGCCGGACTCCTTGCCAGAGGCCCGGGCACCGTCGTTGCCCCCAGGTAGGCTGTCCTCCCCAACAGTACTTAAACAGGAGTACTTATTTCCAAGGGGTACAGCCACCGGGGTACTCCCTAGTCCCTGCCTCTGTTCCTTGCCCCCCCTAACAGTGACCCACTTGTCTACCTCCCGTGGTCTAGGAGTGACCACCTCCCTGTAACTCCTATCTATAACCTCCTCACTCTCCCTGATCAGACGGAGGTCATCAATCTGCCGCTCCAGGTTCCTAATACGGTCCCTTAGGAGCCCCATCTCGTCACACCTGGCGCAGATGTGGATGTCTGGAAGACTATCAGACTCCCAGATTCCCCACATCCGACACCCAGAACAAAAAACTGCCCTGGCAGTCATACTCTCCAAACGGCAAGCTTGTGACTAGTGATGTGCCTTGGGGGGTCAGTGCTGGTCCACTGTCACCTGTCAACTATATCAATGATTTGGATGAGAACGTACATGGCCGTGACTAATAAGTTTGCAGACTACATTAAAATAGTATAATAGACAGCGAACCCAGTTATCAAGAATTACAATGGGATCTTGATCGGCTGGCAACTGGGTCAAGGAATGGTAAATGGTGTTTAATTCAGATATGTGTGAGATGTTGCATTTTGGGATGTCAAACCAGGGCAGGATGTTCACAACCAATGGTAGGGCCCTGAGGTGTGTTGTTGAGCAGAAAGAATCAAGGAATAGTTCCATAGAAAAGGGCTTAACAGATGGGTGGGATGGTGAAGAAGGCTTTTGGCATGCTGGTCTTCAGCAATCGGGGAATGGAGTATAGCAGTTGGAATGCAATTTTTATAGTTGTACAAGAGGTTAGTGAAGCTGCACTTGGAGTAATGTTTTCAAATTTGGTCGCCATGTAACAGAAAAGATACCATGAGCTGGAAAGGGTGAAGAATTGCAAGGATGTTGCCAGGACTCGAGTGCCTGAGGCATAGGCTAGGAATTTATTCCTTGGAGTGCTGAAAGTTAAGGGGTGATTTTATAAAGTGTATAAAATCGAGAGGGCGATAGATAGGGTGAATCTACAGTCTTTTCCCCAGGGTGGGCGAATCGAGAATTAGAGGGCATAAAGTTTAAGGCGAGAAGGAAAAGATTTAATAGCAACCTGAGGTGCAACTTTCTCACATAGAGGGTGGTGGATATATGGAATGAGCTACCAGAGGACCAGAGAAAGTGGTTGAGGCAGGCACAAAAACAACATGTAAAAGACATTTAGAAGTACTTGAGGCATTCGGGCAGATTTCTAGATAGGAAGGGTTTAGATGAATACTGGTCAAATACGGGCAAATGGGGCTGGCTTAGATGGTGTGACATAGTCAGCATGGATGACTTGGGCTGAAGGGCCAGATTCCATGCTGTGTGACTCTATGACTCTGACTATATTCTGTGAAGAACTTTCCCTTCTGGGGCCAATCGATACAGTATAGGAGGTTCCAGCAGATATAATGAGGAAAACAGGATTTGTTTGTCCCCAACCAGCCCTTTCATAACTCAGTCAGGTAATTGCTTTCCTTACCATTTCATTTTCTTGCTCGTTGGCTAACTGTCACTATTCATGGCAGATGATTTCTTCCAATTGGGGTAGAGGGACACAGTACCTGTCCTCATCCAATTTCCATGCATGTTCTTTCTCACGTGAATGGGGACATGTTCATTCACAGGGCCTGTCAGGTGATATCATGTGTGAAGGCAAGTTCCTCCATTATACACACACTTGACACTAACAGAAATCAACGTTGGCAGTTCATATGCCAGAAGCTCTAAAGAAAGCAGTAAAGTAAGGAAGATGCATTTCCTTCAATGAATATTATTGAATTACATTTCTGTGATTCCGCCAAAATATTACATGGCTTTGTCTCTCCTCATTCAGAGGCAATTATACCATTTGTAATATCTAACTAATTTCAGAAAGAAACTTATTTTATGGCTGGCTATGCGCATTAATGGAATAGAGACAAAGATAGTTTATGATATGATTGCTGGTCTGGGCATGTTTTTGTTTTAATGAGCTGCTACAACCGTGTTGGCAAGAACTCCTATGGGTTTAGAAGGAAATACGTACATATTTGCCTCTGCTTAGCATCTAGTTATGCTTTTTGGAATTGCATTGAATGAACAAGTTGAAAGATCAGTTGTTTTACTTGCTATGATTAAATAGTTCACTGGCGCTTCATATCAATAATTCCACACGATCAATGTCAAGTTGGATGAGGAACCATTACAACAATTGAACTGTCCCTGGCGATGAATGAGCACCTTGGGAAGAGCAGAAAATTGGTAAAGTAAGTTTTGTCAGGATGAAAAAAGGCAGCAAGAAAGTGATGAAGGTTTATAAATAAAACCTCAACAAAAATCACGGAGTAACTTTATTTTTCATGATGCAGTCTAGTTTGCCAGCACAATATTTCACTGTTAGGCAGCTGACTGAGTTGCAAATGAAGCATGGGAGTAAATTAAAATAGAAGCAGGAGGAACTGCCTGAGCTGGATCAACATTTACAAAGAAAGCACTACCTGTAACTGGAGACAGCTGAAGACTTGGCAACGATTATATGTTTCAGGAAGTTCACTGCGTCAAATCAATGAGCTGCATTCTAAATCTGAACCATCAACTTCTTTGAGGTTTCTTGAAATAGATTCTTGGTTGTTGAATGACGATAACTGCTTAATGTGCAACATCTAACTATTTTAGGAGCACGTCTTTTATTTTCTGAATGAGATACTGAAACAGTTATTTGAGACCATTGTCTATTCTGATTGAATTCTCCATTCACTAAGTGCAGAAGCAGTTGCTGGAATGTCTAAATTTAACACAATGGACCTACAACAATAGCTGTTCAAATGTCCTTGGGATTAGAGGTGGTCCGAACTACAGCACCAATCAGTTGTATTCTTATATTTTTAAGAGAAACGGCTACACCGGGCAAGTTACGTGGCAACTTCAACAGCCTGACCGCAGGAGAAGATGGCAGGGGAAGAGAAAATACATTCTGGCCTTCCATCACAGTGAGGAGGGACTGGAGGAGACTCACTGTGATGGATGTTTCTTTTGTTTGGTGTTAGTTTATGATTGTATATGTTATTGCATTTTTATTGATTATTCTTATTGGTCTTATTGTTGAACTGCGGGTAATTTTTCATTTCACTACACATTTATGTGTATGTGACAAATAAATTACTTGATTGTATTATTAAGTAGGTAGAATTTTCTGTAGAACATAATATTACCTATGCTTTTTCAATTATATAGGCCCTTCTTTTGTACTAATAATTAAAATTTAGTTCAGAGATACAGCGCAGAAATGGTCCCTTTGGTCCACCCAATCCGCGCCGACCAGCGATCCCCTTACACCAACGCTATCACACTAGGAACAATTTACAATTAAACAAAACCTATTAATCTACTAACCTGGTAGACACAAAATGCTAGAGTAACTCAGCGGGTCAGGCAGCATTTCAGGAGAGATGACGTTTCGGGTCGAGACTCTTCTGCAGAGTCTCGACCCGAAATATCACCCATTCCTTCTTTCCAGAGATGCTGCCTGTCCTGCTGCGTTATTCTAGTTTTTGTGTCTATCTTTGGTTTAAACCAGCATCTGCACTTTTTCTTCCCTACAATCTACTAACCTGTATGTCTTTGGAGTGTGGGAAGAAACTTGAGACCCAGAAAAAAAACCCATGCAGGTCACAGGGAGAACGTACAAAACTCCATACAGACAGCACCCATAGTCAGGATCAAACACAGGACTCTGGCACTGTCAGGCAGCAACTTTACTGCTGCGCCAACATTTGTTGTGAAAATGTGTCAAAATTCTGTTCAAATGAAGATTTTCATTGAGCATTCCTTTTTTCTGACCTCTGCACACTATGATTTTTATCTGTATGCATTGTATAGATCTAGGATAACGCCAAGGGGATTTCTCCAGTGCTTTTGATCATGGGTTTTGGGAGGTTTATTCGGCTGCGATATGTCGTATATGGATGAGAGAGAGCCCCATCTTAGAAGGGCCCCGTTACCCTAATCCTGTCACTGGAGATGATTTGTTGTGAATTAACACTCGAATCCTTGAAATGCATGAATACAAACACCAAAGAAAAATCCTTTGATCTACCAGCCCCTAGAATGAAATCACTTCAGTTAGTCTGACTGATAACATGGCCTTTTTCTTAATAGGAAAGCAGTCAAGCATAGTAAATAAAATATTAGCCATCTCCCAGTGGCCAAACTCTAAGTAACTGTCAAGCTTATTTTGAAGTCTGTGATTACAGCTGAAATCAGTCAGCTGTCCATTTTTCTCAAGATTGAATTGACAATAGCCAAAAAAGTTAAATTCACCTTTTGTTGTATATTTGGGAAATCTATTTATTTATTTATTTATTTTCTGATAGTTTGGTGTAAATTTAAATAAAAAGGCAGATACATTGGTTGTGGGAATATTTCGGTCTCTTTTAAATACTGTTCAGAAATTAAAAGGCAATAGCAAGATACTTTTCCCACAAATTATACAACACTGTCATCAAAGGATTCAATTAATGCTTAGGGCAGTGGTTGAACTTTACATCACACTAAATCAAGACAACTATAGTGAGTTAAGTGGTTAAATGGGATGAAATAGTGATTGTCATGTAGTATAGATAAAGAGTTAGCTTAAAACATAGTTATAAAGTTTTGGAGATACAGCATAGAAATAGGCCCTTCAGCCACCAAGTCCATGCCGACTATTGGTCACCTGTTCACTTGTTCTGTTATCCCACTTTTTCAGCCACTCTTTGTACATTAAGGGCTAACTAACTTACAAACCAGCAAGTCTTTGGGATATAGGAGGAAACCGGAGCAGTCGGAGGGAGAGCGTGCAAACTCCCCATAGATGGCATCTGAGGTTAGGATTCAACCCAGGTCTTTGACGCTGTGAGGCAGCAGCTTTATCAGCTGCACCAGTGTGCTGCCCTTAAAGTTGATGTACCAGAAATAAACAGGATGATCCACATTAAGTTGTGTGTTAATGTTACTGTTCACCTCGGGAACAATGTACAACTCCCCTTGAATAGCTCCAGCCATGGAAGTGGTATTCTCATTGGCGAATTAGGTTGTAAGCAAATATGAGAGTGGAGTTCAGGGAGGATAGGTATGGAGAGAATTAGAAGTGAGGATAATATGAAGAGAAGGCGAATGTAAGGAATAATTTGCCAATTTCTTTTCTTGGCTAACGATTGGGAATAACTTTCTAATGAAATAGAAAATCTGCAGGGTGTTCTAATCTTTCAGATGACTTTGCAATAGGGTTATTATCTGTTAACAAGCGATTGTACTTCACATTAAAAAAATGGAGTCTAGCAATGGTGCTCGCTATCAAATATGTGAGTATCATGATGATAATTTGAATTCTAATAACCCAACAGCCTTGCTCAAACTAAAACAAGTAACTAAACACTTCCTTATCAATATCGACTGTGGTGCAAAGCCATGGTAAAGATTACAGAAGTTGCATTCGACAAAACCACCACCAAACAAATCTGCAATACAATGTGATAATGTGAAAGGACAGCTAGCAACAATACATGGAAAATAATTGAACTTGAATGAAAATATAAATCACTTTCTATGAAAAATAGGAAAGTCGGAATGAAATGCCTTTGTGTCTGAATGACGACTAGTTCCTCAAATCAATCCCTGAGTGACTTGAATTTGAAGTTGCTTGTGGCTGCTACCGGATTTTATTTGACACTTATTTATTCTAAATGATGTTCATCCTGTTTTAAATCGGGATGAGAATTCTAGGTTAAATATTTTCTTATTGCTATCCGAACAGATCGGTTTCCTTTTAAGGAGCTTATCTCAAGGGAGTAAGATAATTGTCACTATGTTATTTTGTGGTACTGATATGCAATTCAAAAATTAAAATATTCATATGAAGCCTCTCTGGATGCTCCAGTTTTGTGCAAAATGGAAAAGATTAACTTAATGCCAGAGGGCAGAGTGCAATGTTTTCATTTAACACTCCTTCACATTATAATTGATATTGTGGTGGACTCAACATTCAACAATGAGGCGAAGTTGTAATGGGGACAAGCTATAAAAGAACTGCAGGCGAATGAACCTTTGTATTGATCACAAGCATCCCTACATTGGACCTGATGTAGCATGACATTGTGTCTGGACCAGACGGTCTTGTTCCCAAAAACTGGCTGGAGTTTTTAACAGACATCTTTAACCTCTCATTAATAAGGTCCATAGGGATGAAGTCCTTTGAGAGATTGGTTGTAGCGAACATCACGTCCTACCATAGCAAGAACCTGGACCCCCAAAAATTTGCCTACTGCCACCAGATCAGCAGGAGATGCGATCTTGCTAACTCACCACTCTGCACTGGACCACTTGGGCAATAAAAATACATATGTCAGGCCGTTGTTCATAGGTGACAGCTTAGTGCTCAATGCCATCAGCCCCACCAAACGTGTTATCCAAGCATGGGGAACCGGCTCTCTGTGTAACCCTCGGCAACTGGATCCTTGATAATGCTTATCTACCTGCACACAATATTTATCCCTCCATTTCCTGCACTTTGGTATGTCAAACCAAGGCAGGACTAGCACAATAAATGGTAGAGCCCTGGAGAATGTTGTGGAACAGAGATCTGGAAGTACAAGTGCATGGTTCCATGAAAGTGGCAAGTCAGCTTGGCAAGTGGTGAAGAAGGTGTTTGATACACTATTATTCATTGGAAGGTATCTGAGTAAATTGTTAGGAAATGATGAAGCAGCTACATAAGTTGATGATGAGAACACAGTTGGTGGACTATGTGCATGATTTCATTAAGTTGAAGGTGCAGAAGGTATTCACCAGGAAGGTACTTGAACTTGCAGGCTTGAGGTATATGGAGAGGCTGGACAGGCTGCAACTTTCTTATTTGGAGTGTTGGAGGCTGAGGGTTGACCTTTTGCTGTGTACAATATCACGAGGGGCATGGATAAAGTGAACGCTCAGTCTTTTTTTACCAGGATAGAGGATGCTAAAACTAGAGAGCATAAGCAGGGTGAAAGGGGAGAGATCTCAGGGAAAACTTTTTCATTCAGGGTATTCTGTATCTTGAATGAGCTGGCAGAACAAACTAGAGAGGTGCATGCAATTATGATTTTCAAAAGTCATTTGGACAGATGTATGTGGATAGGAAGGGGTTAGAGGAATATGGATCAAATGGAGGCAAAAGAGACTACTCCGAATTCTAACTTGGTCGGCATGGACAAGGTGGGCTGAAGGATCTGTTTTCAAGCTGTTTCACTCTGACTCGAAGCATGTATAATTAATGACCTGCTCTTTGTCCCAGCAATATCCAGCCTATTGACTCTTGGCACGATCTTCCTTAAAGATTTGTAAGCTTATATGTGACGATCTTTGAATGCCAGTGTTGGCTGAAAACTAATATGTATTCACAGTTCATTAGTTATCCGTCATAATAAAATGAATGCTCAGAGCAGGCGCACAGTTATGGAGCAATGCATAAATAAGAATTGCAAGTATTACCCAGGTGCATCATTTGGCCTTTATTCAGTATTTGAAAGCTTGAGGGGAAAGTATGCCTCGAGGCAGATTCTGACTGCATGTCCCTGCACTTTTTCACAAAACAATTATATATTTTCAATATTATTCAATATAATACAACTAGCCCGTTTTTCAATGAATGCTCAATAAAAGAATATCAGACCGATAAGGAACTGCATACTGTCATCAGATTGTTAATCTGCATGAAGAGAATATAAAAGCAAAATGGTCAATGTGCCACTAAACATAGTTGGACTGGCTACTTTTTCCATTGTTATGTAAGACACAGAATTGTTAGTGCCAATGCAATTCTCTTGTAAGACTCATGGGTTTGCATTGTTAGCATCTAATCTACACAGAGTAAGAAAGCCCCAGTTCCTATCCTTGGTCTCTTGTAGCTGAGCCAAAATATTCCACCAATACTTGAAATTTGAAATACAAATTGAAAACGCGCAGTCAGCATGTTTGCCAAGAGAAACTGTGTTAATGTTACCGGCTGATTGCATTTCTTCAGAAATGAAAAAGTGGAAAAATAAAACTACAAGGTTTAAAGTTGAGTCAGTTGCTAGTCATTTCATTTCTCTTTCTTACCCTTATTCTACCCACTCTTTGGCCTCCTCGTGGTTCCAATGAAGCCGAACATAAGATCAACAACCAGCAACTTATTTTCCATCAAGGCAAACATTTCAGATAACCGACTTTTCTTTGTTGTATTGGAACTGGACAGTTCTAATATAAAGTCATCCACCTGAAAAATTCTTCAGTTCTTCTTTCACTGACCTGCTGAGTAACTCCTCCATTGTTTTTAATTTGTGTTCAGCATCTCACAATTACAGCATGTTGCTTCTCTGCACTGTTGTCATGCATGTCCCTATATTTGCATTTCTCCAGCTGTGCATTCTTCACCCTCTGTTAGTTGGCATCAACTGCATTGTGTCACCTGAATGAACCTTGGTGTTGCCACCGCATTGCACACATTCCCTTTGTACTTCTACCCCGATTTGTCTCTCTAATGTAAAACCTGCTTGTTTTCTCACCTTTCCAGGTTAGATGAAAGGCCGTTGATCTGAAATATAAACACTATCTCTCCCCATATATGCAACACAATTAACTGAATATTCCTGCATTTTCTGTTTTGGTTACCATCATTGTAATGCTAACTCTACAAAAAGATACATGTTCGGATTTTCTTTAACTGCGATTTCCAGAAATCCAAAATAAAAGCAGAAAATACTGGAAACAGATTAGGCAGTGTCTGTGAGGAGAGAAAGTGTCAACTTGTCAGATCTGCGATCTTTCATTGGTTTCAGTGCAAGGCCTGGGCTTGAACCATTAACTCTGTTCCTCTTTCTGCAGATGCTGCTTGACTTGCTGAATGCTTCCGATGTGTACATGTGGAGATGGATTTGCCAGTTTCTGTCGTAACCCTCACACTTACACACTCTGGTGCACGAATCTTCATGAAGAGACTCCTAATGTTTCCTCTATCCTGATAATAATACTGGTTAAAACCATTCAATTATTCAAAACCATGTATCTGTTCCTTAAGATAACTGAGTGTGTGATGTGAAGGAAGTGAACAAATCATGAGATTTAAAGAGCTGAGAGGTTTTTGAGGCCTTGTCTGTTTTCCCCTCAATTATCTGTTTATCCTCAGTCCACCTTTCTAGCAGATTGAGCAGCATCAGACCCATAAAATATCATACTCTTGGTGAAGTAACACAAGTGTTTAAATTTTAGAACCTATATATGTAGTTATCTTTTCTCGTGTGTGGATGAGAATATAAAAGGAATAACCAATAAAACTAGATTTATGCAGAGACCGATGCCTGAAAGTATGCAAATCCTTGAGTCAATATATTTGATCATGCTTTATTCACTGAACTCTCCTCAGGGAAGTAACAAAGAGACTGCAATTGCTTCAGTACTGCCATCATAGACCAGGTATTTTGAACATTATCTTTGTTACACAGCCTGATTACAGATGTTGTGTGAATGCATGACTGCGATGCTTTCTGCATTTGCATGTCAGTAGACAATCAGTAGATATTGAAACTTGAGCATCGATAGGAAATGAACATTTTAGGGAATAGTCCCCTATAACTAAGGGGTGGCACAGTGATACTGCTGGTAGAGTAGTTGCCTCACTGCACCAGAGACCCGGATTCAATCTTGATCTCCGATGCAGTCTGTGTAGTGTTTGCATGTTCTGCTTGTGACTCTGTGGGTTTCCTTCGGATGCTCCAGTCTCCTCACACATCCCGAAGATGTGTGGGTTACAGGTAAATTGGCCTCTGTAAATTGCCTAACACGTGTTGGGAGTAGATGCGTAAGTAGGATAACATAGAATTAGTGGGAACAGGTGATGGATTATTGGGCTAGACTTGGCGGGTCAAAGGACCTGCTTCCATGATGTTCCATGATGTACCACACAATCAAACACACTGAACCCCTGGGTGTCTGAATTTTGTATTTGAGTGAAATGAGATGCTGAGCTCTTTTGTATTTTGTATAGGATTACTCTCAAAGGATTAACATAAACTTGTTCAAACACTAATCTTCAAATTAGTTACTTGCATCACCTGCAGTTCAAGACCAGTCCAACGTTTCACCCCATGTACATGTATGTGTTTTATTTTTAATCACCTTGGATTAGTGTTCTTTCAGATGGTTGAACTGCTACATGTTGAGCTGAAAGGTTTTTTTCATAGTTGCTAAGGAATGTTAAATTCATGAGCTTTGGGCAATCAGAGGAACAGGCATTATGAGGACTCTTTACTCCATTCAAAAGAGTAGTGTTTCTGATTTGTTCTTCCAGCCCAAGAGTTAAGGAGGTAGAATTAGATATCCAAGAAATCACTGGAATGATTCTTCAGTAGAAATTATCCTTCTAATAATTAATGTAAGAGTGTAAATATTTGCAGTCCTATTCAGTGTTCAAAAAAAATAATTCAACGGTTCAATTCTGCCTGTTGAGTGCTTTTATTTTAATGGTAGGGAACTTGAATAATGCATTTCCATAGAAATGGAAGACATCCTAGTTCAGCCCTATCTAGAGACCTGACGGAGATACCAAAAAGCTAATATTTATCTTGCAATTATTATCTAAAAGCTCAAAATCTCTTTAATCATGCCGTGGAACTGTAAGGTGTTGCAGACTGATTCAAGTAATACCACAATAGGTTTAATTATGAAGCAAGTATTTGTATTAATGTACTCGTCTCTTTGGATTTTCAGTAATTTAATGGAAGGATCAACTGCAAACCCATCAATAACAGATTTCATTTATTTTACAGTTTGATTTTGCACATCAATGTAATTTTCTCCCTGCTGCTCAGTTTCCCTATAAATTCTGATTTTGATCATAAATCCATGTGCCTTTTACTATATTAACTTCACCATCTCCACTGGATGTCATTTTCTGTTGCTGCATGAGGAAAATTCCATCCATTTCACTTGGATAAACCCAGGCAAAGAAAGTTAAACCTGAGGCAATCTAATTATTTCAAACTTGATCCCATGGTACAGAGCCAGGGCTCATATTCTTAAGATAAAGGGTAAGACATTCAAGACTAAAGTGAGAAAAATTTACACTCAGAGTGGTAAGACTTAGAAATTCTTTGACCACCAAGGCTACGAATGTCAAGTCTCTTCATACATTTAATGGGATACGTAGCTTTCTTGACACAAAAGGCAACAAAGAGTATGGGGCACAGTAAGAATATGGTATTGAGAAAGAAAACAGCATGAAGGGTCTATACCTGCTCCTATTTTTCCGTGTGTCATTGTTTATTTTTTTTAATTCTACGATAGAAATTGGTCAAAATTTCAGAGAGAAAAGATGGGCATAAAGTTTAGTTTAGTTTCATGATAGAGCATGGAAACATACCCTTTGGCTCACCAAGTCCACACTGACCAACGATCACTCCTTCACATTCACAGACTACGTCTGAAGAAGGGTCTCGACCCGAACGGTCACCCATTCCTTCTCTCCTGAGATGCTGCCTGACCCGCTGAGTTACTCCAGCATTTTGTGTTACCTTCGATTTGTACCAGCATCTGCAGTTATTTTCCTACTCATTCACATTAGTTCTATTAAGTAGATAAATAATAAGCATATGAATTAAATTATAAATAAAATGAGAAAGGGGGGGGGGGGGGGGGGAGGGGTGTTTATAGGTTCAAGAAAATTTCAGAATTCAATGGTCATATCGTTAGGTTATAAACTGGCCAAACTCATCCCAGTCTTTTCCCATCAGGAAAGAAGTACAGAAGTTTGAAAATTCATACCTCCAGATTCAGGGACAGTTTCTTCCCAGCTGTTATCAAGCAATTGAACAGTCCTCTCACCAGTTAGGGTGCGGTCCTGACCTCCCAGCAAACTCATTGGAGACCTTTGAACTATCTTTAATCAAACTTTATCTTGCACTAAATGTTATATCCTTTATCCTTTATCCGTACACTTTGGATGGCTTAATTGTAAACATGTATAGTCTTTCTAACTGTGTAACACACAACAAAAGCTTTTCACTGTACCTCAGAACATGTGACAATAATAAATAAAACTAAACTTATTCACACTTTTGCCTCATTATCTCTGGCTTTTATCCAACTATCTGCCGATCAACCCCCTTCCCGTTTCCCCCTCATCTAGATTCACCTATTAATCTCCAGGCTTTGTCCTTCCCACACCTCTCTTCCAGCTTTCTCCCCACACCCCCCTCCCAATACAATAAATTCACAACCCGAAATATCAGCTATCCATGTTCTTCAGAAATACAATCTATCCTGCTGAATTACTCCAGAACTTTATGTCTTTTTTTGCTAACTAACATTTGCAATTCATTGTATCTCTGGACCTTGGTTAAAGTCTTGTGCAGACAAAGTTGTGGATCTAAATTTGATCTCCTTGACCAAACACGGTTAATCCTGGAGACGCAATAGACACTGATGGGGCAGTAGTAGAGCAGCAGTAGAGTTACTGCATTCCAGCACCAGAGACCCTGGTTTGATCCTGACTACGGATTCTGTTTGTATGGAGTTTGTATGTTCTTCCTGTAACTGCATAGGTTTTCTCCAGGCTGCTCCGGTTTCCTCCCACACTCCAAAGACGTACAGGTTTGTAGGTCAATTGGCTTGGGTGAAAATTGGAAATTGTCCCTGGCTTGTAGTAGAGGGTTGGTGTGTGGGGATGATCGCTGGTCGGTGCCGACTCGGTGGGCTGAGGGTCCTGTTTCCATGCTGTATCTCTGAAGTCTAAAGATAGCCCATCTCTAATCATTAGAATGAGCCAGCAACACTTCGAAAAGAGGTTTGGTTCTCTAGTGTACAGTGTCCTCATTTGGCTATTCTGCAATTCTTTTAACTTGTTACCCCAAACCATTATTATATTTAGGAGGTTTCGGAACCTCTTAAATCCTGCTCATGAATACAGAAGTGTTAGTTCTGATTTCGGTACTTTAAAAAATATCTGTGAAGGACAGAACGAGTCGCACTCTTCCACCTCAGTCGGTCAGTTATGCTAGAGCTGCTTGCTAAAGATAGGCATTCCCCTCTGCCGCTTGTTTTCCAGAATAAAAGATTCACCACATAATCTGCTTATAGGTGCAGCTGAAATAGTGAATGTAATTAAAATAATGTCAAACAGCAACCTGCCACCACCTCTGCACCATGTGTCTTCCCACGGGAGATCATTGAAGGCTATTGGAATCCCACTGCTCCTTCTACAGAAACAAGGAGGCTGTCAGGGAGTATTTGCCTGTATTATTTGAGGATTCTGAGGATCTGTACGGAAGAGTAAAATTTATTCTGCTGCTGCCTCCGTTGAAGCCTCTTTAAATTGTGAGAGCGAATTTGGACCTCCTGTATCACTCAAAGCAGCAAAGGAAAGCAGCGAGGTTGAAATTGACAGTAGCTGTTGGCAAAGTTACTGCAGCATTTTTAATACGGCTTCTTGGAATTGCTGTCAAATGCATCTCTTTGGCCCAATTGTCTCTGAACATCTTGCATTAGCCAAAGGAATCCTCGCACTAATGGGACGCTCACCACCACTATTTTTAAGGGAGTAAAACAATGCTTCCCAAGTAACCCTGTTGAATCCTTAGATAATAGCCAGCCATCCACTCACGCTCGATGATGTATGGCTGGCCTGTTTGCTTTATCAGCTTCACCGCACAGTGGGTTTTAAATTGGGCAAACAAGCCTGTGGCAACTGAGATTTCTTACCTACCCCTCTAATTTGATCATATATAATAGATCTTACATTTTTATAATGCTACATTGTGCCTTTCGGATTTCAGCTTATCTCATTTATTTTCGGAAAGTTAATGGGGGGGAAAGTCTGAAGCATGCTGTATATTGTAAAATAAATGACATATTTTGCTAATTGTGAGCCAGTTATTGATTTCCATTAAATGTATGCATATGTTTGTCTTATAAGCTGCTTATTCTGAAATTGATTATCTGACATTGAAGTTTCCAGCGGTAGAAAGTAACGATGAAGAAATGAACTATCATTCTGCCCGCCTTCCACAGCACGATGTGGAGATTAGCCTTTGCATTAGTTCCCACAAGCACAATCCAAGTGTTAATGCTAAGTTACTTTTAATATTTGAGCTAATGCTATTTACATTTTGCAGAAAAGTGACTCCTTAAAGTGACTGCTTTTTACTCGCGTCAACCTATATTCCAAGCACAAATTGAGTTTAGCTTCATAAATTCTTGTTAAAAGCCCAAATGCAGAAAAAGGAAAGACGATATTTGCACTTATCTTGAAACATATGCGACTGTAAAATGAATATTGTGCCTGTTTCAATCATTCTCTGCAATTTACGTGTCCCATAAAGGTTTTTTTTTTAAAAAAGTGAAAATATTCTTCCTTCAAATCAGGACAGCTAAGTGAATACTACTAGCCTGATTTTATTTTATGTTAATGTAGAAGAGGTGGCACTTTGCTGTCAGAGGCAGCGTTTATTGCCCTTGAAAAGGAGGTAGTGAGCTGCTTTAGTGAAGATACTGCCACATTGTAGCTAAGAAGGACGTCAGGATATGAAGCTAGTGACAATGAAAGAAGGATGATACTTTCCATGACCTGGAATTTAATTTGAATTGGTGCTCCCTGGAACTTCAATCCTCGGTAGTAAAGATCCTGTACCTCAGCAGATACTGTCAAAGAAGTCTGGTAGAGTAAGTGGTGCACACTGCAGCCATGGTACAATGACAATGGAATACATCCATCTTCATGGTGGAGGATTAAACAATAATCATGTGGCAATTAAGCAATAATCAATAATTCTAATTCAATCAGTGAGCATTAAGCAATAATCAATAATTCTTCGACCTGCATTGTTAAATGTTGTGAGGTAGTTGGAGGTAGTCCTTTAGGCAAGAAGGGAGTATTCCATCACGCCTCTGATGTTTATTGTGGAAGTAGAAGAGCGACTACCAAGTTTAAACACACATTTTCCCTGCATTTTTCGAAGTGGGGCTCAACATGGAAAAGTAATAAGACTGCAGCTTGGTGAAGAAGTAAATGTAAACCAATACTGCTCAGAGTGTGTAGGAAGGAACTGCAGATGCTGGCTTAAATTGAAGATAGACTCAAAATACTGGAGTAACTCAATGGGTCAGGCAGCATCTCTGGAGAAAAGCTCTCTGCGGTATCTCTGGAGACCTCTTCTCAAGATCTTTTCTCCAGAGATGTTTCCTGACCCACTGCATCACTGCTCAGAGTGCATTGGATGCTCAGAATGCATGGGATCTGATGTAGCACAGGGCAGGTGTTAACCTTTAGTGTTCATCTCATAGCATTCACTTCATTGAAATTTTAAATTTATGAATCTTGGACTATGCACCCTGAAACATTTCCTTCCATGAGATTGCAGACATTTTGTTTTAGAAGTTAGTGTCAAAAGAAATGTACAAAATGCCTGCAGATCTAATATATGAAACAAAATATGGATAGCACTATTAAATGGGACCAGGTTTCACCACAAATTATTTCTGCAGAAAATCATTCAGTGATGAATTAGCATTCATAGAATGCAATATGAAACAGCATGGAATAAAATTAGGTCTCAGATTAGACCTTTTTGGTATTATTTTTGACTGTATTTGAATATTAGCATTAGGTCTAGACAGCTCATTGTAGAAAAAAAGAACAGGGTGACACCTACATCAGGGTCCTGTCAGTGTTTAGTCAACCAGAATAGCTTGTTCCAGAGAGCATGTATTGACAAATTTCCAATATTTTGTAAATTGTCTGGAACATCCGAGGTTGAGGTAAGCTTGATAGAAGTATATAAAATTATGAGAGGCGTAAGTAGGGTAGACGTTCAGAACCTTTTTCCCGAAGTGTAAATGTCCAACATTAGAGGGTATAACTACATGGGAGGGGAAAAGATTCTTGGAGGTGTATGGGGCAAGTTTTTTTTAAGACCGATTGGAAGCGGCCTGGAATGTATTGCCAGGGGTGGTGGAGGAGGCAGACGTGATAGTGGTGTTTAAGAGGCTTTTAGATAAGCACATGGAAGTGCAGGATATAGAGAGGCATGGATCATGTAAGCAGATGGGATCAGTTTAACTTGGCATGTTCAGCACAAACATGGCCTGGCCTTGCTTGTGCTGCACTGTTCTCTGTTCTATGTGAAGCACTTAGGCATCATTCTATATTCAGAAATTAACAAAAGATATAATTGTATCATAGTGAAGACCATGCAAGAGAAAACTGATTTCTTAAAAGAGGGCTTCCTCATTTCCAAATGAGGAAAGGTAAATGTCAAAAGGTTGTAAACTGGAGATTGGGAAGTTTAGAAATAGGTAGAAGGGAGAATGTGCAAAGATCAAGGGCAGAGGGAGGGGTAAATAGAAGTACCATTATATTTGTAAGATGGCAAAAAATGGGCACTATTCAAGCTATTCCTTGCAAAACTGCAGTAAAGTTGCAAGATTCCATACATGCAAATATCTGTTCTGGAAACCAGAGCTTGCGTGTGAACAGTTTAAGGAGTTTGGTTAGGGCGTATGGATATGAAGCAATTTTTCAGAAAATTCCCTTTTTCTTTGGATTGTAGCTTATTTTTTAACATATTTGTTATTGTGCTAAAGATTCTGAGTCTCAAATGAGCAACACATGTGGAATATGTGACCTTCCAGTTAAGTCAAGAATATTCCTTGGTTACTCCAATAGGAATGTGATGATTTGGGTTCCTAAGAAAGAAATCTGTTCCTTAACATTTTAAAAAAAAATAAAGCCTTTTGAAAAAAAATAAAGATGAAAGGTCAGATTTTCTCTTTGGCATTTTGGATCCGATTGCTCAGAGTGATGTGTGAACATGAATCTGACAGAAAGTGAGATTAGGGATATATTGCGATGTATGAACTTTCCCCAGCTATCCAAATGACCATGGGTGAGGACAATGTCTCCAAACTATGAACAGGAATTTCTTGTTTGCCATATTTGAAAACAATCCTAAACATTTCACTTTATAATATTTATTTATCAATAATCTTTAGTTTAGTGATACAGTGTGGAAACAGGCCCTATGGCCCACCGAGTCCATGCTGACCAGCCATCACCCCATACACTAGCACTAACCTACACACAAGGGACAACTTACAATTTTTACCGAAGCCAATTAACCTACATGTCCTTGTATGTCCTTGGAGTTTGTGAGGAAACTGGAGCTCCCAAAGAAATCCCATGCGGTCATGGGGAGAACGTGCTAACTCCATACAGTCAGCACTTGTAGTCAGAATCAAATCTGGGTCTCTGATGCTGTAAGGCAGCAACTCTACCGCTGCACCACCATGCCACCCCTAGCCACCCCTAGCCATTTTCAATTATGTTCAGTCTGTTCAGACATTTTCAGTAAATGCTCCCTGAAAGGAAATGGTCACTTCTAGGTGTTCTACTTGTGTGCACCTACATTCTGATCTGAATCCCCTCTGCAGAGATAGCATTCCAATGTTTCCTCCGCCCATTTGTTCAATAGCATGGGATTCCTGCGCAGGTGTTCATTCCACCCACATCAAACTTTGATTGACTGACGACATGCCTGTAGGATAGCAAATGATTGCACACAATGGCATAATTAAGAGTTAGGACAGCTATAAATATCACTGACTGTCATTTATTATGATATCATTTATTTCTATCCAAAATCTGTCATTATATCATATGGATGCCTTAACTATCCCAAGAAAGGATACCTGGTTATAGTTTGCAACGAGTAAAAAAGATTCTGTCACAGAGAACGTAAGATATATAAAAATGATAATGCAATAACAACATCAATAAATGCACAGTAAAATCCAGTGCATCGTTCAACTAGAAATTTGGTGCTGCAATCATTTTTCAATAGATTATAAAGGACAAAATAAATCTGTATTCAATATACAGAATTAACATTGTGTGGAAGTTATTCTGTGGGAGCTGAGGTCCTGAATTTCTTGGGCAACATGAATTATGACTGAATGATGGAATAAACATTGTCTGACTTCAAAAATGGATGAAGAGATTAGGATGATAGTTGCATCATCGCTATTCATTCAGTTAAAGGCATTGGCTGTTTTGATTAAAAGTGTTTTTGAAGACATCATTCACAACATGCTAATGGGAGTTGAGAACATGACAAGATGTTTGTAATATTTCCGAGTCCAGTCTCATCCAAGGGATTACAGAATGTGGTTAGATTCCCAGGAATGATATATTAGTAAATGATAGGTAAACATACATTTAAAGATATCCAGTAGAGAACAAGAATGACGAATGCACCAAATTACAAAGTCAATAATTTCAAAACAGAGCTGATGCACCAGGGCAGCACAATGAACCATCCTTCTGACTTTTACCCACCATTGTCTGGGTCTAGGCATATTGATGAGATCTCACAAAGTAGCGGATGCCAAGAACAATGACTCAAAGGGATTCAGCTATTTTAAGTAACTGGAAAATAATAAATGTATTTTAAAGAATACCAAGAAACCAAACCAACATTTGTATTTTTTAATACATTGACTGTGTTTTATGCTGACTGGCGAAGAATTCTAAAGGTCACAGTGAATATGTGTGTGGGATAATGAGACCAATATTGGGCTAGCAAAAAGGCCATGCCAGGTCAGGTTACACAATGATTGCTATATTGATTAATCTTGCTTTTCAAGAAAGGAAGATAAATTAATTCTTGGTCAGAGATGCTGCTAAAGGTTAGTAAAATGAGTTTAAATAAGGATAAAGCAAGTATTCAGTGGAGTGATATGATTCTAATCCTGTTGGAGCCATCGAGGTGACATCTGTGAAATGAAACTTGTCAAGGTTGAATAATATAGATTGTTCTGTTCAATTGATCCTCTGGGGTTTCCACTCAATTACTTTAAAGTTGAGAGAGAAAATTCACAGAGCTTTATTATCTTGAAGGTTTTGTCTAGCCATTTGTCTCCATCAATAGTGTTTTAATAAAAGTTGGGTAGAAGCAGTAAAAGTGCAAAAAGCACCTGAAAAACTAATATGGTTGGGACTTTTTTGACTGGAAAAGGAAGGCCAGAGGATAAACTAACAGAAGACTTTAAAATAATGAAATATTTTGATAGAGGGAGATGTTGAGAAGATGTTTCAGAGCGAGGTCAACTTCAATTAACCCTTGCTTTCCCCCTCTCCACCCCTCCCCCACCCTAGTTCTCTGATTAGTTTTACTGTCCTCCTGATTATTTTTTTCTGATTGTATGCCTCATTGTCATCTTCCCCTCAGATAACAATAATCCTTTTCTTTGAGCTTCGCCCCGTTTGATCTCTCGTTTTTCACACCTTATTCTTCCATATCTCTATGTCCCCTGACTCTCGGTCTGAAGAAGGGTCTTGACTAAAAACGTCACCCGTTTCTTCTATCCAGAGATGTTGCCTGTCCCGCTGAGTTACTCCAGCATTTTGTTTCTATCTTTGGAGATGTTGCCTTTCATGAGATAGTCCTAAATGTAATCTAATAAACAATCATTTTAATAAGAAATTCAGGAGGCATTTGTTTCTCCAGAAAATACCTCTATTAATTATGTAAAAGTATTATTAAGGAGAGAATATTGGCAAAGAATTGGTGGTTACCCAAAGCGGTTTAATATTGAAGAAGGACGATTGAAAAAGATCAGGAACTGGAGACTAATTCAGTTTACCCCACGACTGTCTTTACGGAGGTTGTACGTTCTCCCCGTGACCGCGTGGGTTTTCTATGAGATCTTCGGTTTCCCACACTCCAAAGACGTACAGGTATGTAGGTTATGTGTATGTGTAAATTTTCCCCAGTGTGTGTAGGATAGTGTTAATGTGCGGGAATTGCTGGTCGGCACGGACTCGGTGGGCCGAAAGGCCTGTTTCCGCGCTGTATCTCTCAATTAAACTAAACTCCCTTCATCACTAGTACATACCTCCTTGGATATGGAGACCATATCAGGACACTGTGTTCCAGATGTTGTACTACCAGAGTCGTGAGTTATTAGAACAAGGAATCTTTGCTCTGTATTCAATCCATCTTGCAATAAAGGCCAACACATCATTTGCCTTGCTCACTGTACCTGCATGTTAACTTTCAGTGTTTCATGTACAATGACACTCAGCTTTTCTTCAAGAGCTTATGTTTTCCTAATTCTTGTGATGCTATGATGTTCAGTAGAAATGGCTTTAATTGCTACATCAGTCAACATCATCGTATTTCTCATATCAACATACTTCCGGCACTGAAATGCTGGTGAACATTTTGCCTTGACTCTTCCCTTTGAGCTATTATTCTGTCTTGTTGATGTAACTGAAACATATTTTTGCTGGAAGTTTGTACTCCGTGTATTCACACTGAGTAGTTCAGCTGCAGAGTGGCTGAAAGGCACTTCCATTTTGTATCTGAACAAATGAGTTTACAACTCTTTGCATGTGCAATATTAAAAGTGATACACCTTGTTGAAAATAGATTGGGGTAGAAATTAGTTGTGTCTGGTTCTCAATTATATAACGAAGCTGGAGGCCCCAAGCTCATCTGAACTCAGTTTTCCTGTGTCATTATGTGTGACTTTCAGCCAGTTGCTAGCTTTTCATGTTCAGCCAACATACTGACTTGTCTCACTGGCAGGATCGATCCAACACATCAAAGATAAACTGTGAGAGGTCAAGAAAAATTTGCATCTCCAGTGCCACAAGGTGGATTTGCTTCAGGGTCAAGTCAAGTCAATTTTATTTGTATAGCACATTTAAAAACAACCCACGTTGACCAAAGTGCTGTACATTTGATTAGGTACTAAGGAAAAAAATGAAACATACAGTAGCACGCAAACAGTTCACAGCGCCTCCTCAATGAACCTCAAACGCTAGGGAGTAGAAATAGGTTTTGAGCCTGGACTTAAAGGAGTCGATGGAGGGGGCAGTTCTGATGGGGAGAGGGATGCTGTTCCACAGTCTAGGAGCTGCAACCGCAAAAGCGCGGTCACCCCTGAGCTTAAGCCTAGACCGCGGGATAGTGAGTAGCCCCAAGTCGGCCGACCTGAGGGACCTGGAGTTAGAGAGGTGGATTAGAAGATTTTTGATGTAGGGGGGGGAATGTCCATTTAGGGCTTTATACGTGAATAGGAGGAGCTTGAAGTTGATTCTGTACCGTACATGGGACATGTACCGTACAGGGGACATGAGCCATCTAGTGAAAATGTCTTCCTTTCTAGAGAATATTTCCTGTTTTTTTTTACTTCACTGCATGGAAAGGAACTAAAATATTATACTGAAATAAATTAATAAACAAAAGTAAAATCCAGGTTCTCATCGATAAGAGATGCACACAGTGGGGTAAGGAAGGGGATTTCTTCCTGGTTTGCTACATGATGGCAATCAGGTCAAAATAACCCTCTGTAATAAAAGCACACTAAGATTTTTCTGAGGAAGATGCTCAGCAAATGCAACACACTGGGGCATCTTGATTCGGACCACAGCTTTGACCATGGCACTGGCCTGAGCCAAACACGCAGATCTAATCATGCTGAGGGCTGCATCCTCAGGAATTGGCCAGCTCTCCCTTCCCCCAAGGCAGAAGAAGGATAGAGATCCCCAGGTCCTCACCTTTCATCCCACCAGACTCCACATCCAACACGTGATAGACAATGATAAGTCTGAAGAAGGGTCCCAACCTGAAATGTCCCCTATCCATTTTCTCCAGATATGTGTAGGAAGGAACTGCAGATGCTGGTTTAAACCAAAGATAGACACAAAAAGCTAGAATAATGCAGCGGGACAGGCAGCATCTCTGGAGAGAAGGAATGGGTGATATTTAGGGTCGAGACTCTGAAGAAGGATCTCGACACGAAACGTCACCCATTCCTTCTCCCCAGAGATGCTGCCTGTCCTGTTGAGTTTCTCCAGGGATGCTGCTAAACGAATCCAGCATTTTTTGTCTATCTTTGGTATAAACTAGCATCTGAAATTCCTTTTTATTACATTATCCTCCAACATTCCTGCCCCCTCAACTATTACCAGTCACATCTTCCCGTCCCCACCCCTTATTTACTCGTGTTTGGCTACATTTGGATTATGGTGTACAGTTGTGGTCACCCTGTTACAGGAAGGATGTGGAGGAGACTTTGGAGAGACTGCAGAGGACGTTTATCAGGTTGCTTCCTGGATTAGAGTACATTAACTCCAAGGAAATGTTGTACAAACTTTAATTGCTTTGGCAGGAGCATTGAAGACTGAGTGGAGATCGGATAGACTTATACAAAAGTGCTCCAGATAGGTTTATAGTCACAACCTATGACTTAGACGAAGGGATTAAAAGTACCATTAGCAAATTTGCAGATGATACTAAGTTGGGGGGTAGTGTGAATTGTGAGGAAGATGCAATAAGGCTGCAGGGTGACTTGGACAGGTTGTGTGAGTGGGCGGATACATGGCAGATGCAGTTTAATGTAGATAAGTGTGAGGTTATTCACTTTGGAAGTAAGAATAGAAAGGCAGATTATTATCTGAATGGTGTCAAGTTAGGAGGAGGGGGAGTTCAACGAGATCTGGGTGTCCTAGTGCATCAGTCAATGAAAGGAAGCATGCAGGTACAGCAGGCAGTGAAGAAAGCCAATGGAATGTTGGCCTTCGTAACAAGAGGAGTTGAGTATAGGAGCAAAGAGGTCCTTCTACAGTTGTACCGGGCCCTGGTGAGACCGCACCTGGAGTACTGTGTGCAGTTTTGGTCTCCAAATTTGAGGAAGGATATTCTTGCTATGGAGGGCGTGCAGCGTAGGTTCACTAGGTTAATTCCCGGAATGGCGGGACTGTCGTATGTTGAAAGGCTGGAGCGATTGGGCTTGTATACACTGGAATTTAGAAGGATGAGGGGGGATCTTATTGAAACATATAAGATAATTAGGGGATTGGACACATTAGAGGCAGATAACATGTTCCCAATGTTAGGGGAGTCCAGAACAAGGGGCCACAGTTTGAGAATAAGGGGTAGGCCATTTAGAACGGAGATGAGGAAGAACTTTTTCAGTCAGAGGGTGGTGAAGGTGTGGAATTCTCTGCCTCAGAAGGCAGTGGAGGCCAGTTCGTTGGATGCTTTCAAGAGAGAGCTGGATAGAGCTCTTGAGGATAGCGGAGTGAGGGGGTATGGGGAGAAGGCAGGAACGGGGTACTGATTGAGTGATCAGCCATGATCGCATTGAATGGCGGTGCTGGCTCGAAGGGCTGAATGGCCTACTCCTGCACCTATTGTCTATTGTCTATTGTCTAACCTTTTTCCCAAGGTGGGCGACATATTAGATTTGTGAGAGGGGGAAAGTGTGAAAGAAATTTAAGTTTGTTTCTAAACACAAAGAGTGCTGGGTGCCTGGAACATGCTGCCAGTGATGCTGATGGAAGAAGATATGATAGTGGCATTTATGCGCAGGGAATGGAAGGCTTTGCAGCACATGCAGGCAGAAAGTATTGGTTTAAATTGTCATCATATTTGACACAGACAGCATGGGAGATGACGTTTCGAGTCGGGACCCTTCTTCAGACTGGTGGTGGAGGGGTGGAGGGAAAGCTGGAATAAAGGAGGGGTATTCTCAGCTCCCTGCTCTACTTATTCTACATCCATGACTGTGTAGCTGGACATAGTTCTAACTCCATCTTTAAATTAACCGACACACCAACACCAACAAATTACGAATGATGACAAGTCAGAGTATAGGAGGGGGATCGATCAATTGAGCGAATGGTGCCAGAAAACCAGCCATTCTCTCAAAGTTGGTAAAACTAAGGAACTAATTGGTGACTTTAGATGGGGAAGGCCGAGGATCCACAAATCTGTCTTCATCAACGGGACAGTGGTGAAGAGAGTCAAAAACTTCAAACTCCTGGGTGTGCATATCTCTGAAGCTCTAGCCTGGACCCTGCACTTTGGTGCAATCATAAAGAAATCCCATTAAGCCCTATACTTCCTTAGACAATTGAGGAGATTCGCCAAGTAGAGGAATACTCTCTTGAACTTCAACAGGTGTATAGTAATGATCATATTGTCTGCTTGCATTGTGTCCAGGTTCGGCAACTCGAATGCTCAGGAACGAAGAAGATTTCAAAAAGTGGTGAACTGCTGAGTCCATCACGAGTACTGACCTCCCCACCATCGAAGGGATCTACAGGAGTCGCTGCCTCGAAAAGACAGCCAGCATCATCAGGGACCCACACCACACTGGCCATGCTCTCATTTCACTACTGCTATCGGGAAGAAGGTATAGGAGCCTGAAAACTATAATGTCCAGGTTCAGGAGCCACTTCTTCCCAACAACTATCAGGCTATTAACCACTAAAACCTCCAACTAAACTTCAAACTACATAGACTTGGGGGCATTGTTTTTGTCTGTTTTTTTAATATACATACTGAACTTATTTTTTGTTGTTTATTATGGTGTTTACAGAGTACAATGTTTGCATATCTGTTGTGCTGTTGCAAGGAAGAATTTTATTGTTCTGTTTCCGGACATATGATGAATGTCAAACACTCTCGACTCGACTCTCTTGATTATAAGGGTGAACCTTAGAATTAACAGCCTACGTCAGTGGACTCAGCAGCAACTGAGTAGTGACAGAAGCACCATCCGCAACAATACATTCAGGCTGTTTATTTTTCAGTGTCTTTTGTCCCCAGTTTTAATGAATCCAATTAATCTGCTGAGTTCAACGGAAGTGCATTTTCATGGGTTTTCTAAAGTGCCTCAATATTTAAATACTGAAGTCCAGTACAAGAAGACATGTGTTCAAAATATTAGCATTCCATTATGGATGAATCACACAATTAATATTTCAAAAAGAAGTCACGCACCATTATGTGATATCTTATTGTTCTGCATCAGAATTGCTATTGTGTAGTCATGGCAATTGGGGTTAGCATTTGCAAATCTGATGCACCAATTTAATGCAAAAGTCATCAACAGGTTGTGGGTTGGTTTACATTTTCATTTATGTTTTGCTTGTTTTGATCCACATTTATTGAAGTAGGAAGGAACTGCAGATGCTGGTTTAAACCTTTGCATATTTTTCATTCATTGTTCTATTTCTCTCGACATCATCGTCTACATCTCTCGTTTCCCTTTCCCATGGCTTTCAGTCTGAAGAAGGGTCTTGACCTGAAACGTCACCCGTTCCTTCTCTCCAACGATGCTGCATGGCCCGCTGAGATATTCCAGCTTTTTGTGGCCTATCTCCTCATGATATTCCTGTCACTCACACCATTAAAGAATCGTTTTAACGTGTTCAATTCTACACAAAGTGATCTAAATTCTTGTTCTTATACATTCTGCACTCTAGTGTTTTTTTCTCTTTGCGCCACTGTTGTACTTGTGTTTGGCTTGATTGTATTCATGTATAGGATTATCTGATTTGATCTTGCATACAAACAAATGCTTTTCACTGTACCTCAGTACACGTGACAATAATAGACCCAAACCCAAAATAGAGACAAGAAAATGCAGATGCTGGTTTACCGAAGAAGACAGAGTGCTGGAGTAGCTCGGCAAGTTTGGCAGCGTCTCAGGAGAACATGGATAGGCAATGTTTTGGGGTGGGACCTTCTTCAGACTGATTGTTGGGGAGGAGGGAAGACAGAAAGCTGGAAGAGCGGAGGGGCAGAACAAAGCCGAGCAGGTAATAGGCAGAAACGGATGAGGCTTATTTGATAGGCAAATGTTTGGACAAAGGCCAGAGTTGAAAAGACAGAGCATATGAGACAAAAGGATTGAAGGGTTGCAAACTGTGAAGCTAGAAGACGGAGTGCGTGTGAAGTGGGAGGGGGAAGGGAGAAATGGGTGTGAGCCCAGGTGAGATATGGGGAAGTGGGTGGAAGAAGGAAGGGGTGGGCAGGGGGGGGGGGGGGGGGTGGGGATTATATGCAGAAGAAGGGAGAGGAGGAGGGTTATGTAGTTACCTAGAACTGGAGGATACAAAATTCATACCGTTTGGTTGAAAGCAAAGATACTAGAGGAACAGGTACTGATTGAGAATGATCAGCCATGATCACATTGCATGGCGGTGCTGGCTCGAAGGGCCGAATGACCATCTCCTGTACCTATTGTCTATTGTCACTGTTGAAATCACCTATTCTGAAGTGTAGTTTGCAAAGGAGAGTAACATCCGCCATTTTAGTAGGCAAAACCCGCCGTTTGCTGTGCCTCTCGCACTGTGTTATCAGTTTTATGGGGGAACAGTATGTGTGATGATACAATTAAAATGCAGAATATATCTCATCTATCAATTCACAGATTTATGTTATTTTTCTTTTAAAATGTTTCTGCAAGTTTCTGCCTACTAAAATAGCGCCACGACATACTACGGTTTTTTGGGTCGAGTGGTCTATCTTGCTCCACTAGTATCTTTGGTTTAAAGCTACCCAAGTGGAATATGAAGTGTTGCGGCTAACCTAAATCTTATTGTGAGAAATGTATTTCTATTTTGAACACACCATAAATATTCATAATTTATAAAAATTCCACCAACACGTACACTTTTAGCAAACATTATCGACAAGGACAATGTATATTTCTCTGAGATCCCTATGAGGAAGAAAGAAGCTGCGGGGGAGTTTAAAGCCATGGCATATGTGGGTTTACACTCCCATTGTGCATGGGATACCTCCTTTGAATCCTTTAAGTTCTTACTGCAATCTTGAGTGAAGGAGTAATGCAAAAGGACACAAGAATCACACATATTATTGAAAGAGAAAGGGAAAATCCTTTTTGGATTATATTAGGTTCTGAAATGCATTCAGTAAATATTGGCAAAGATAAACCTAATTCTCACCTGGAGAAATGCGAGTTAATAAGGAACGAAAGAACAGGTTTATGAAAAGCTGGAGCAACTCAGCGGGACAGGCAGCATCTCTGGAGAGAAGGAATGGGTGACGTTTCGGATGGAGACTTTATTTAATTTTAATTTAAAACCGTTGAAAACATTAGCGACGCAGTGGTGCTGGTTCCCGACGGGCACGGTGATGGACGCACCACACATCTCTGTCCTCCATACAGCTGGCCAGCTCCTCTTTTGTCTCTACATATGCGTCTTCCATCAACGCCTTCAGCATCGTCTTGTTTGGTCGTCCCGGGTTCCGTTTTCCATGGGTGGGTTCCCACAGCACCACCTTGTTTGCTGGTATTTCTGGATGGCGGTGGCAATGACCGACGAGCCTCATCTCGACCTGATCTTCTCGGTCAGAGGTGGAATCTCCCCATAGAGCTGGGCTTTGGTGATGTGGTCCCTCCGACTGACATTTTGAACTTTTCTGGGCATTCGGGTGTAGACACCATCGAGAGACTTGGACAGTGCTCGAGTGAGAGCCCGTGCCTTACACCAGTACAATAATATTGTCTCTACAGTTGCATGGAAGAATCTCAGTTTGAGATCCTTAGACATCCGAGACGTCCAGATTTTCTCCATGTTATTGAGGGCTTTCCATGCAAGCGCTTTCTGGACCTTGATGTCATTCTCCGAGCTCTGCATCCTTGCTCCCAGGTACTTGAAGTCCTCCACTTTCTTGAGAGATGCACCGCCACTGGTCTTAAGAGGCTCATGGTCACCACCGTGAGAGCGCCATGTACTCTGTCTTCTTGGCATTGAGGTGGTGGCCCACTTTCTCACACTCCATCTCGACCCTGCCGAGCAGCTCCTATGCCTCCCCAATTTGGTCTGACAGCAGGACGATGTCATCAGCTGACAAGTTGACTGACCCGATTCTTCTCGAAAGCCTTGGGGTGATTGTGAAGCCGAGGTCCTCGTGTTCCTTGAGCGCCTGCCTCGTTGCATAATCAAGGACATTGACAAAGAGAAAGGGTGCCAGCGTGTCACCCTGTAAGACCCCCGCGAGGATTTCGAACACTTTGCTCTCACCATCCAGGGTGATAACCTTGGCCATGGTGCCCAAGTGCATATCCTCAATGGCTCTCAGGAGACGAGGAGGGATACCATCAGCCTTCAAAATCCTCATCATTTTGCATCGATGAATCGAGTCAAACGCCTTCTTGAAGTCAATGAAGGTTAGGACGGCGGGCAGGTTGTTATTCTTCATCTCCTCAATGATTCTTCAGAGGGCCAGGATCTGTGTGACTGTGTTCCTCTTCTCTCTGAAGCCGTTCTGATTGTAACGTAGCTTCGGGTCGATAGCAGCCCTAATCCAGTTGAGAATCAAGCGGTTGTAGACTTGGCCAAGACACATGTCAGGCTGATGCACGGTAGTTGTAAGTCTTGTTCAGGCTCCCAGATTTGGGGACGGGGATGATGTTGGATTGTGACCATTGTTGTGGCTTGTCATTCGTCATCAGCGCTGTGTTGCAGAACTTGAGCATGATGTCATCGAGCTCACAGGTTTTCAACACCTCTGGAGGGATGTTATCAGGGCCTGGATTCTTCCCTAGCTTCAACGAGGTCTTCACTTTTCGCAGCTGCTCCAAGGTAAAGGGCCCATGTACATCCATGAGGACAGTCTCAATCTCCTCATCTTCCTCAGTGACAGTTGGAGGTGATCCAAGTAGGTTCTTGAAGTGGGTGAACCATGTGTTGAATCGGTCCTCTGGAGAGTTCCCATTGACTTGACCTGACTTGGCCTTCCTCCTGCTACTGATCTCGTTCACGACCCTCCATGCCTCGCTATACCACTTGCCATTGTTGGCAACCTCTACTCCATCTATCATTCTCGCAACCTCCTCCTCCTTCAGTTTGGAAGGGGAATTCTGCTTGATTAAGTGATTGAGTTCTTTGATGAAGTAACTTAAAGATAATATTGCTATTGGTTTTATTATTTTCATGAATGAAAATCTATGGAGGTCCGTTCAAGAGTTTGATAACAGCAGTTCTAGGAGCAGAATTAGGCCCATCGTCTACTCCTTCATTCAATAATGGCTGATCTATCTTTCCATCTCAACCCTATTGTCCTGCCCATAACCCCTGACACCCTTACTAATCAAGAATCTGTTCATCTCCGCCTTAAAAATATCCATTGATTTGGCCTCCACAGCCGTCTGTGGAAATGAATTCCACAGATTCACCACATCTGACTAAAGAAATTCATCCTCATCTTTCTAAAGTTACATCCCTTTATTCTAAGGCTATGGCCTCACTCGTGATAAAGTTCTTAAATTTGGTGGTACACGTTTTCAACCTTTTGTATCATCTGACCAACAGGAAAGGGGAGAAGAAAGAATGACCAGGGCATGAGTAGTCCTTGATTATATTGACCTCTCTCTTGAGGCAGCATAAATGAACAGAATGAGTCAATGGGGTTTGGGGTGTGGGGACGCGTTGGAGTTTGGTTTGTGTGATGGACTGGGCTAAGTTCACAACTCTTTGCAACCTCTTGCAGTTGTGGGCGGAGCAGTTGTCACACCAAGCTGTGATGCATGCAGATAGAATGCTTTTTATGCAAGTGTGCAGCAAAGCACTTTGGGGATAATGGCCTGCCCAGGCAGTATTAGGGCACTTTTTGAGGGGAGTGTACAAGAAAATAATAACACGCTGGAAGAGTCTCGGACTAGAGGTCATATCCTCAGAATTAAAGGACGTTCCTTCGGGAAAGAGACAAAGACGTGTTTCCATCTTGTCTCCAGGTTTCCTTCTTTCTTCTTTCTTTCTTTCCGTTTTTTATTTTTTTAAATTTCTTTATCTTTCTTCTTCTTTTTCCTCTTTTTTCTAACTGGGGGGTGGGGGGAGGGGGGTTGTGGGTGGGGAGATAATACAGAACAATACAGGTATAATCGAATTTAAAATGTATAATTGAATTTATAATGTAGGTACCATCGCGTACTATGAGTTCATACATGTATTTGTTTTGTTAAAATTTAAATAAAATTGATTTAAGAGACGAAGAGGGATTTCTTTAGTCAGAGGATGGTGAATCTGTGGATATTTTTAAGGCAGAGATAGATAGATTCTTGATTTGTACAGATGTCAGGGGTTATGGGGAGAAGACAGGTGAATGGGGTTGAGAAGGGAAGATAGATCAGCCATGATTGAATGGCAGAATAGACCTAATTCTGCTCCTATCACTTATGAACCTATAAGTGATAAAGGGAATAAGGTTTAGTGCAAAACAATTCTACAAAGTAGAGAATTCAACATAATTCTGGACAATTTTCAATTCCTCCCATATTCCAAAGACATGCAGGTTTGTAGGTTTGTTGGCTTCTGTAAATTGTCCCTAGTGTGCAGGATAGAGCTAATGTATGGGCAACTAAACTAAACTAAACATCATAGATGTAAAATAATGGTTTGTCAAACTGTTATGTAAGTGGTGAGGAGGAGGCTCTTCAAGCAAATGTTTGTTAAAGGTTGAATGCACGCTCCAAACAAATGCAAAATCAAAATGTAGAAACAAGGAACTGCAGATACTGGTTTATAAAAAAAAGACACAAAGTTCTGGAGTAACTCAGCAGTTCAGAGTGTATCTCTGTCCATAACATTTTGAAGTCTCCTGATCATAAACCGTGGGTGGCTTGGCGGTGCAGTGGGAGAGCTACTGCCTCATAGTTCCAGAGACCTGGGTTCGATCCTGACTATGGGTGCTTGTCTGTACGCAGTTTCTACACTCTCCCCGTGACCTGCGTGGGTTTTTTTCCGAGATCTTTGGTTTCCGCCCACACTCCAAAGATGTGCAAGTTTTGTAGGTTAATTGGATTTGGTGTGAACGTAAATTGTCCCCAGTGCGTGTGGGATAATGTCAGTGTGCGGGGAACGCTGGTCGGTGCAGAATCGGTGGGTCAAAATGCCTGTTTCCACGCTGTATCTCTAAACTAAACTAAACTAAACTGCCCAGCTTGATGGCGATACAAGAGTGAGTGAGTGAGGGGTGTGCAGGCCACCAAGTTACAGAGAAGGGCGAAATACAACTCTCCTGCTGCTGATAGACCGCCGTGTCTCATGAATACCCACACTTGAGCTGCTAGACCTGACCCATATCTTCCTTAATTAGCACAGTCATACCATTATGTTACGCATGTGATGTCACAGTTTACTAGTTAGCCCACATTGATTCATAGAATGGTGGAGCACAGAAAGAAAGACACAAAATACTTTTGTACCTCAGCCCTGGAGGACATGGATAGGAGACGTTTCAGGTCAGGACCCTTCTTCAGTCTGATTGCAGGGTTGGGGCTGAAAGAATGCTAGAAAAGTGGAGGGGCAGGATAAAACCCGGCAGGTCATAGGTGAACGCAGGCGTGGGGTTCTGATAGGCAGATGGTT
This sequence comes from Rhinoraja longicauda, assembly GCF_053455715.1. Classification (NCBI taxonomy): domain Eukaryota; kingdom Metazoa; phylum Chordata; class Chondrichthyes; order Rajiformes; family Arhynchobatidae; genus Rhinoraja; species Rhinoraja longicauda. Next base: position 33,027,495 of record NC_135965.1, read on the forward strand.
GGACAAAGGCTAGAGATAAACACACATACGGTGTGGGATAAAATTATTAGAGGTGAAACTAGAGGATTGACGAGGTGCAAATTGTTTAGGGATAAAGGTGGGGAGGGGAGAGAAAGGTGCATGGTCAGGGAGGGCTCAGGGGAGGGGAGGAGGGAGGAAGAAAGGAGGAGGGTGGTATTTTATAGAATTTCAGATAACCTTTAGAAAACCCTTTCGTTCACCTATGACCTGCCATGCTTTGTCCTGCCCCTTCACTCTTCTAGCTTTCTTTCTTCCTGCTCCTGCAGTCAGTCTAAAGAAGGGTCCCGACCCGAAACTTCACCTATCTGTGTTCTCCAGGGATGCTGCCTGAGCCGCTGATTTACAAAATCACTGCGTCTCTCCTTGGTAAACCAGCATTTGCAGTTGCTTGTTTCTACACAGAGTACAGAAAGAGTTCTTTCAAACCCGTCTGCTTCACTGGAATCCGCCTTCACAGGAGTTGTGCACTTAAATGCCTTCAGTACCTGGTGACTGTTTCCTCATTAAGGATGTATTTCCAATTCTCCTTGCAATTTTATTATTGACCCTGCTTCCAATGACTTTTCAGGCAATGCACTGGAGATCAGAACAACTCATTACTTTAAATGTTCTTTCTTCATTTCACCTCTAGTCTTTTTGCCAATTACTGGCCCTTTGTGATTTTTCGCTCTTCTTTCAAATCTTCCCTTAATCTTCTCTGAGGACAATCAACCCATCTTTTTACAAAATTGAAGTTTTTCATCAGTGGTTCCGTTCTAGTAAATTTTATCTGTACCCTCCCTAAGGCCTTGATATCCTTTTTTAAGTACAGCTACAATTCACAACAGTACTCCAGCTACTCAGTGCTTTGTAAAGGTTTAATATAATTTCCTCGGCTTTTGTACCATCTGCCTCTGCTTGTAATGCCAACAATCCTCTTAGCCTAAAAAAAACAAACTCAGCAGGTCAAACAGCATCAGTGGGGGTAAAGGAATTCTCAACATTTTGAAAATCAGTGTAATGGTCTCTTATGACTATGCAGCACATCGAGCACTTCAAGGGGACTAAATGTTAAGGCAACAGTACTTCATCTCATCCATTCCATGCACTCAATTTTTCAACCAAATTGATCATTTTATACTTCTCTGTGTTAAATTTCATCTGCAATAAGCTGCCCATTTCAGTGTGCTGATGGATTCTATTCCTCTCTTTCTTCAGTACATTTGGAAGTTCTGCATCACCATCAAACTTTGTCAAGGTAGGGAATAGCAACAGTAGTAGGCAATTCGACCTCACAACCGTGCTCCACCTTTCAATAAAATCATTGATGACTTGATCTGAAGAAGGGTCTCGACCCGAAACATCACCTATTTCTTTTCTCCAGAGATGCTGCCTGAGTTACACTAGCTTTTTGTGTCTATCTTCGACTTGATTAAATGTTCATGGTAAACTCTCATTCCCTTGCATATCAAGAAAAACGTTCATACAAATTTGTGACGGGCGAAGGTATTTCATATCCATGGTTATTAATGTTTGTCAAAAAGTAAGTGGTCCTTATAGAGTGTGAAAGAGAACGCTGTGATCTCTTTACAAATTAAAAAAAATCATTCGTTTATCTCTCCCCATTACTTTTCTCTCCCAAGTACACCAAGTACACATTGAAACTAGATAAGGTTTGAAAGACCCATGCTTCAGAGCACACGACATTAATGCTGCTTTATTACCTTTAAATGGTGGTACATTAATTGTTTCTGAAAGTCTATATATTCATCTATGACGAAGGGTCCCGACCTGAAACATCGCCTATCCGTGTTCTCCAGGGATGCTGTCTGACCCGCTGAGTTACAAAATCACTGTGTGGATGGGGGCAGAGTCACGACAGAATGCTTCATTATGTTCTGTGATTCAAGCATGATGTTGAATGAATGTGCGACACAAGGAACTGCAGATGCTAGAATCTCGCATAGAACATAAAGTGCTGGAGTAACTCAACCAGTCAGGCAGCGTCACTGACGGACATGGATAGATGACGTTTCAGGTCAGGACCTTTCTTCAGTTTTATTGTAGTGCGGATGAGAAACCGGAAAATTGTGCCTTGGACCATGGATTCTAGTTGCATGTGTAGATCTACTAAGAGTTTATGGTGCATCTCCAGAGGGGACTGCAGACTAGGATCCCTCCGCAGTCACAATGAATGAAGTTAAAGATTGAATAGTTTTCAAGTACAGAGGCAGAGGAAAGAGTTGAGATTAGGAGTAAAAATTAAAAAAATTGGAAAGAATCTAAAGGCGGAAGGCAGTAACAAATTTGAAAAAGATGATTTTTTAAAGATTTAGAGATACAGCACGGAAACACGCCCTTCGGCCCACCGGGCCCGCGCCGCCCAGCGATCCCCGCACATTAGGGCGGCACGGTAGCGCAGCGGTAGAGTTGCTGCTTTACAGCGAATGCAGCTCCGGAGACTCAGGTTCGATCCTGACTACGGGTGCTGCACTGTAAGGAGTTTTTACGTTCTCCCCGTGACCTGCGTGGGTTTTCTCCGAGATCTTCGGTTTCCTCCCACACTCCAAAGACGTACAGGTATGTAGGTTAATTGGCTGGGTAAATGTAAAAATTGTCCCTAGTGGGTGTAGGATAGTGTTAATGTACGGGGATCATTGGGCGGCACGGACTTGGTGGGCCGAAAAGGCCTGTTTCCGGCTGTATATATATGATATGATATGATGATATGATTAACACTATCCTACACACACTAGGGACAATTTTTTTACATTTGCCCAGCCAATTAACCTACTTACCTGTATGTCTTTGGAGTGTGGGAGGAAACCGAAGATCTCGGAGAAAACCCATGCAGGTCACGGGGAGAACGTACAAACTCCGTACAGACGGTGCCCGTAGTCAGGATCGATATTGCTGAGGAAAGAAATAAAAGCTGTGGCCAGACAAATTATGAATGGCACCAATAACATATTTATCTGTGATGCAAACCCAGAAAGTGAGATGATTAATTTTTTATTTTATTTTTTTCTTAATTTTTTTATTTTTATAATTGATTACAATGCATATTTCAACAACAGTAAACCCCATCCCTCCCCTTCCCTACATAATCATGAAAACAAACAAACAATAACAAACAAATAAATAAATAAAAATACATTAAAAAAACAAAAACATAACTACAATGTGACAAAAAAGACAAAAGCACAAAAACACGAGGCAAGGTAATTTTCACAAGTCAAATATTTCAGTATTTTCACTGCTGGATTCAAAGAAGGTACAAAAGAGATGATTAATTTTGATCTGAAATAGTTAAACTCACTGTTGAGACTGAAAGGCAGCAGAATCTTAATCCACCATTAAGATTCTGTGTCCCTGGATGACATTGGGACAAAACTGAACACTCTGGGAGGTCAGAGAGAGAAAGGAAAGAATAGGCTTTGTGTAGGATCTATTGTGCCACTGCAACTCTCCCCTTTCCCGAACATCCTACCTTAATTTTTTTTTATTTCTGTACTTTATTTCTTTCTAATTCATTGATTTTGTTCTAGCCTTATCTTTGCCTCACAGCCAACTGTTGTTGTGCATCTGAGGAGTGTTTATTCTGTTTCTGTATGTCAAGGGTTGGCTCATGAATTTAGCATGCAAGCACTAAAGTCTGACAGACACTGGTAAGTCCTTTGTGGAATGTGTGTATATACAACAACCAGTGAATTGTAAACCTCCTCTTAAAATATTATAAGCAGGATTCAAATTAATTGCGGTGTTCAGTAATCTACACTTGAGAATTAGACAGCGTAGGATGCAATGACAAGTTGGCATCATGCATAAGAGACCTGGAATGTTTTTTGATATGCAAAATTTTGGTGAGTCTGACAGATTTGCAGATCAATAATAATAAGATCTGTGAATGAAACCCTTTGCTTCATGTTTACTTTATTGCAGCATATTTGCCATAACGAACTATGTGTTATTCTGCACTTTCAACTTCAGAGCAAAATGCTTCATTGCACAAAGCTCTTAATTGCATTTGTTTCATATGCAAATTTAAAGACAGTTAATGAAGTGCACCTGTCGGTCTGTGTTCGTGTTCCCTTTGAATTGCATTCACACTTACTTTTATTCAGTCTCTGATATTTATCTTTATTTGTTGGTTATCAAATTTTGAAACTGTGGTGATAAATCAGAAGGTATGTTTAAACTAAAACCCAATGGGCCAAAAGTATAGCATATGTCACTTGCAAACAACAATGGCGCAGGAGTAATTCTGTTTAAACTTCTTACTGCATTTAATAACTTTTTTTTCTCGAGGGTGATGCTAGGTGAGAGGTGAACATAAAATTTGCAGCTGCAGAAGCTAAAGGATATATGTGATATTTCCCCATGTCATTGCATATGGAAAGTCAAGGCCACATGGTAAACATAGAAACATAGAAAATAGGTGCAGGAGTAGGCCATTCGGCCCTTCGAGCCAGCACCGCCATTCAATATGATCATGGCTGATCATCCAGCTCAGTAACCTGTACCTGCCTTCTCTCCATACCCCCTGATCCCTTTAGCCACAAGGGCCACATCTAACTCCCTCTTAAATATAGCCAATGAACTGGCCTCAACTACCTTCTGTGGCAGAGAATTCCACAGACTCACCACTCTCTGTGTGAAGAAATGTTTTCTCATCTCGGTCCTAAAAGACTTCCCCCTTATCCTTAAGCTGTGACCCCTGGTTCTGGACTCCCCCAACATCGGGAACAATCTTCCCGCATCTAGCCTCTCCAACCCCTTAAGAATTTTATATGTTTCTATAAGATCCCTCCTCAGTCTTCTAAATTCCAGCGAGTACATGCCTAGTCTATCCAGTCTTTCTTCATATGAAAGTCCCGCCATCCCAGGGATCAATCTGGTGAACCTTCTCTGTACTCCCTCTAAGGCAAGAACGTCTTTCCTCAGATTAGGAGACCAAAACTGCACACAATACTCCAGGTGCGGTCTCACCAATGCCCTGTAGAACTGCAGTAGAACCTCCCTGCTCCTAAACTCAAATCCTCTTGCTATGAATGCCAACATACCATTCGCTTTCTTCACTGCCTGCTGCACCTGCACGCTTGGTTTCAATGACTGGTGCACCATGACACCCAGGTCACGTTGCATCTCCCCTTCTCCTAATCGGTCACCATTCAGGTAATACTCTGCTTTCCTCTTCTTGCCGCCAAAGTAGATAACCTCACATTTATCCACATTATATTGCATCTGCCGTGCATTTGCCCACTCGCCTAATCTATCCAAGTCACTCTGCAGCCTCCTAGCATCCTCCTCGCAGCTAACACTGCCACCCAGCTTCGTGTCATCCGCAAACTTAGAGATGTTGCATTCAATTCCCTCGTCCAAATCATTAATATACACTGTAAATAACTGGGGTCCCAGCACTGAGCCTTGCGGTACCCCACTAGTCACTGCCTGCCATTCCGAAAAGGACCCGTTTATTCCTACTCTTTGCTTCCTGTCCGCCAACCAATTTTCTATCCACCTCAACACTGAACCCTCAATACCGTGTGCTTTAAGTTTGTACACCAATCTCCTATGTGGGACCTTGTCGAAGGCCTTCTGAAAGTCCAGATACAACACATCGACTGGTTCTCCCTTATCCACTCTACTAGTTACATCCTCGAAAAATTCTATAAGATTCGTCAGACATGATTTGCCTTTTGTAAATCCATGCTGACTTTGTCCGATGATTTCACCATCATATTTCCCCTCGTTTCAAGAGTTGGCACTATGAGAAGTCTTCCAATAATAAAGGAAGCATGACTTTTCATCTGTATATCATCTGAGTTTGGCTGAACGGCAATTAATCTACTTCCAAATGTAGTGATTAGTTTACATGAGTAGGGTCAGACAAGTGCAGAAAGAACACCTGCGGGACTGAGATGTAGAGAGATTGGGCATTGAGAATCAAGGACTGGAGTGTAGGAGACAGGGGTGATCTTATAGAAATGTGTAAAATCATGAAGGGCAGATTGAGTGAACACACACAGTCTCTTTCCAAGAGTTGGGGAATAAAGAACTATCTGACATAGGTTTAAGATTAGAGGGGGAAAAAATTAATGGGAACCTGAGGGGCAACTTTTTTCACACAGAAGCCTGTGTCTAAATAGAACCAGAGGAAGTAGTTGAGACAGATAGAATAACGATGTTTAAAAAACATTTTGCCAGGTACCAAGCTACAAAAGTATAAGCAAAAGTTATAAAGACCATGCTGTGAAGTCTTTGCAGGAGCGACTGATGTGTATTTGTTGATGATTAACCATATTCTTCTCTGACTCCTGTATGTACAAGACTCAGGAATCCCATGAATCTGATTTACACCCCAAAAGTCTTTGGAAATGTTAGTGCTCAGATTGTTGCTGGAGGAAAACACATTCACCAGTTCTTCAGAAGACTGATTGAACTCAAAGCGTTTTCATGAAGACACCTTTATCTGATGATGGTTGATCTTCCCACAGAATGTCTTGTTGCAATGACAGTGGGCTTGATACTTGAGGGGTTTACAACAAATAGAGTAAAGGTGATTCAAACAAATGATAGAAGGAAGAAAGTAACAGAAACAGAAAAGTGACAGGAAAGCTCCCGGGATGCCTCGAGGCGCCAAACAAAGACGGACTCGGCGGGTCGTGGCGAACAACCCAACGGACAAGGATGGACCCGGTGACCCACCATGAATGAAGACCCGGCAGGTTACCTGCAGCCACGTGCTCGGGCAGGCCTGGTTTGTTACTGCGAAAAAAGACCCAGCAGGCCATTGCCTGCAGGGGTAGCTCAGAAGCCACTGTGCTTGGCCCCGATGACCAGAGAGTCAAGGAGGAGGGAGCTGCCGGAAATGTTGGACACAATGAATGGGCCAGTAGGTGAGGGGGGGACCAAGGTATTGCCTCCAGCACTGTTCAGGTTGGCTGCAAGAGGTGCCCCCGGTACACAAAGGCGGTCGGGCAAGGAGAGGGACGTTAGTTCGCGGGCCAAGTTGGGTGAGGGTGATGGAGGAGGCCTTGCAGCAGACTGGTGATTATCTGGGCTGACTTGGATCGGGAGCACTCCAGTACATCCAGCATTTTACACTCAGCAAAATTCTTTGGACTTTGGACTTTTTCTTGTGTTAATGGTGCTGAAATATGGCAACTTGTGCATGTGTGAGCTATGCAAAACCAATTTCACTGTGCATTGCATACATGACAATAAATAACTATTGAACCATTGAACCATTGAGAAACCATTGTATAATCACAGACATGTGCCACCTGATATAACTCCTCTGGAGTGTAACTTAAGTTTGATTTGTAACTTATTGAAACTGAATATAAGGGACAAATGTATGGTTGGCACAAGGTATAAGATAGACAAAGTTAACACATTTTAAACCAATTCCTTGTCAAGGCCCAGTATTCAAGATCAAAGAGGAAACTGCAGAGGAGTTGCTGGCAGAGTTTGTCCATAAAAGGATGCCATCTTAACCATAAGGGCACTGCATTGAAGAAGGGGTTATGTAGTTGGTCATTCAATCTCAGGTAGACACAAAATGCTGGAGTAACTCAGCGGGCCAGGCAGCATCTCTGGAGAGAAGGAATGGGTGACGTTTCGGGTTGAGACCCTTCTTCAGTCATTATCTCATGTGCTTTACTGAGGCAGTTGTATACTAATAGCTGCCTCTGTCAAGCTGCTGTATCCTGACGCAGAGTTAAGAGTAAAAGAGAGGGCATTAGAAGTTGTAGTGTCAACCTTTATGTTAAATTATTGTAATCCTATTCAAATAAAGGTAGATCATCTCTGAAAAAGGGTTTCATGTTGTCATTTATTAAGTTCCTAATCAAATGCTTTATACGATTAGAGTAAATGGGTGGTTGATGGTTGGTATTGAATGGCCTATTTCCATGCTGTATCTATCTATGACTCTACAACTTTCGGAAACTAAAGCCCCACCCATTGGAAATATAAGTATGGTTAGTGGAGACACCGGTCCTACAAAGAACCAACACATACAGTTGCATTGGTAAAGGCTAGTGTACAGTGCATAGAGACATGTTTTATAATATAGTGGACTGAAAGTATAACTACATTGACATATTGATGGCAATCTGATTGATACAGGCACTAAACAAGAGTTAATGGATATCAAACCATCTTAGAACAGGTACCTCTGATCCATTGCCTGAAAAGGGTGAAGGATTCATAATCCTTCACCAAACAATTCGGCTATTTTGAAAGAACAAACAGAACAAATGCTATTTTCTGGGTGTAAAGGAAAAACAAGCTTCTCAGATGAATAATTACTATATATTGTTTGGTAGAGGGATTTTCTTATGAAAGTTAAATCACTTGATTCAACAGGAGGAATTCACAGCGGTCCACGAGTGTGTGGTTAAAGCATGCATGTCTGGCTGTGGATGATAACTCGGTGATATTGTAGCTATTTTTATATTGCATTTGCAACTCCCTGTCAACAAAAAAAAATCAGTGGCTTTAATGCATGTGGTCTGTTCCATCATTAAAGATGTTCCACAAATACTTGACATTTTTTTGCATGAATAAAGCCTGTTTTCAATTCTCCTCAGATTTACAATAGTTTCTGGAATATTAATGGCATTTGGTATACAAAGAAATCATAAATGTATTATTTTAATAAATATGTATGTTTAAATGCAGCAGTGGAAAAGCTTACAATCTCACAGCTCAATGCTGAAGGGCGAAGTGGATCATGTAAACCCGATTCTACATTTCAGTTATGGATGTCTCTCTTATCGTTATTCATTGCTCCTTCTGACATATCTATCAGTGCAAACGTTGACTGTTTACATGACCATTTCTGCCAAATATGTCAATGTGCGAATTGGTATCAATGCATTCGAATCTAACGCAGGGTGACTCATTATTTCATCAGTATATTGATCAGAACAATTTTTACATGCAGGAAGGAATTGATATGATGTGGTTCCTTGTCACCTCCTATAGAAGGCGCCATGAACTGTTTCAGGAACGTTTGAGCATTTTTGACTCTGAATGCTGTTGAAACTCAAGTGAGGTTTATTGTGCTGTACTCAGTGAACAAATGCTCTTTTGGGCTGCAAGCTGGAACTTTCAAATCAAAGGCAGGTATTTCAACAAAACAGGAAAACAGACAAAACATCACAGTGGCCCTGATACTGTTTATATTGCAACATTTCAGGCACTGAAATGAAGTGAAATACATCAGTTTGGATTAAATGCAAAGAGTGCAAGACATTCTCAGCATACTAGGTGGCAACTGCAGGAAGACCAATTAACTTGACAGGGAGATAGGCGGCCAGTGTTGGTGATGAGTTCAAGTTGTGGGCTGGGTCCAGTATAATTTAGTCTATTCTGATAAAATACACTAAGACATTCACTGGGCATTAATCATCCAAAATACGACACATTTTGTCATGAGTTTTTGTAAAGGTGACGAAAAGACATTTCAAAGAAGAGTATAAGAAAATAACTGCAGAAGCTGGTACAAATCGAAGGTATTTATTCACAAAATGCTGGAGTAACTCAGCAGGTCAGGCAGCATCTCAGGAGAGAAGGAATGGGTGAGGGTTAAAGAAGAGGGTTAAGATGTATCTTTAAAACGAGGTAGCTTGAGGATAAATTGTTTTTGACGATACAATAGAACTTTATTTTTCCCAGGAGGGAAATTGATCTGCCAACAGTCATAAAACACAAAATACATGAAACACAAAATTGAAGTGACAAGTGGAAAGGATTGGGGATGTGCAAAGAATGGGAGTGGGGGGATGGGTGAAGGGGGTCAGTCTACCCCACGACAGAAGGGGCAGGAGTTATACAGTTTGATAGCTGTGGTAGAAGGATCTCCTGTGACGTTCTGTACTGCATCTCGGTGGAACCAGTCTGTTGCTGAAGGTACCCCTCAGGTTGGGCAGTGTGTCATGGATGGGATGCTCCGCAGTTTGAGGAGCATCCTCTCCTCCAAGACCACCTCTCATGAATTCATCAATGTCCCCAGGAAGGAATCAGCCTTCCTGATGAGTTTATCAACCCTATTGGCGTTCGCGGCCTTCGCCCTGCTGCCCCAGCACACAGCAGCGAAGAAGTTGTCACTGACGACCACCGATTGGTAGAATAAGAAAATAACTGCAAATGCTGGTACAAATCGTAGGTATTTATTCACTAAATGCTGGAGTAACTCAGCAGGTCAGGCAGCATCTCAGGAGAGAAGGAATGGGTGACTTTTCGGGTCGAGACCATTCTTCAGACTGATGTCAGGGGGGCGGGACAAAGGAAGAATATAGGTGGAGACAGAAAGATAGAGGGAGATCTGGGAAGGAGGAGGGGAAGAGAGGGACAGAGGAACTATCTAAAGTTGGAGAAGTCGATGTTCATACCGCTGGGCTGCAAGCTGCCCAGGCGAAATATGAGGTGCTGTTCCTCCAATTTCCGGTGGGCCTCACTATGGCACTGGAGGAGGCCCATGACAGAAAGGTTAGACTGGGAATGGGAGGGGGAGTTGAAGTGCTCGGCCACCAGGAGATCAGTTTGGCCAATGCGGACCGAGCGCAGGTGTTGAGCGAAGCGATCGCCGAGCCTGCGCTTGGTTTCGCCGATGTAAATAAGTTGACATCTATGACAATAGATGAGGTTGGAGGAGGTGCAGGTGAACCTTTGTCTCACCTGGAAAGACTGTTTGGGTCCTTGGATGGAGTTGAGGGGGGAGGTAAAGGGACAGGTGTTGCATCTCGTGCGGTTGCAGGGGAAAGTGCCCGGGGATGGGGTGGTTTGGGTAGGAAGGAACGAGTGGACCAGGGAGTTACGGAGGGAACGGTCTCTGCGGAACGCAGAGAGGGGAGGGGATGGGAAGATATGGCCAGTGGTGGGGTCCCGTTGTAGGTGACGGAAATGTTGGCGGATGATTTGTTGGATCCGCTGGCTGGTGGGGTGGAAGGTGAGAACGAGGGGGATTCTGTCCTTATTGCGAGTGGGGGGAGGGGGAGCAAGAGCGGAGCTGCGGGATGTGGAAGAGACCCTAGTGAGAGCCTCATCTATAATGGAAGAGGGGAAGCCCCGTTTCCTGAAGAATGAGGACATCTCTGACGCCCTAGTGTGAAACACCTCATTCCGGGCGCAGATGCGGCGTAGATGGAGGAATTGGGAGTAGGGGATAGACTTTTTGCAGGGGACCAGGTGGGAAGAAGTGTAGTCTGGATAGCTGTGCAAGTCAGTGGGTTTATAGTAAATGTCCGTCACTAGTCTGTCTCCTGTGATGGAGATGGTCAGGTCCAGAAACGGGAGGAAGATGTCGGAGATAGTCCAGGTATATTTAAGGGCAGGATGGAAATTGGAAGTGAAGTGTATGAAGTCAGTGAGTTCTGCATGGGTACAAGAGGTAGCACCAATGCAGTCGTCGATGTAGCGGAGGTAGAGTACGGGGATGGGGCCGGTGTACACCCGGAACAGGGATTGTTCGACATACCCGACAAAGAGGCAGGCGTAGCCTGGTAGAACATCTGCAGCATCTTACTGCAGACGTTGAAGGAGTGGTGCCTTCTCAAACAGTACAGCCAGCTCTGTCCTTTCTTGTACAGGGCCTCAGTGTTCCTGGACCAGTCCAGTTTACTGTCCAGGTACACTCCAAGGTATTTGTAAACTGCATATCCACACCATTGATCTTTGCTGCTGAAAAGTTGGCTAGCAATGGTAGCTCAAAATTGGGAATATCCATGCTATCCGAGATTTTCCTTTCTTATTGATAAACAAAACTAACAAAAAGATACAATGGGAGTGCTGTATTTCTTCTTTTGAACATATGTTTCTGATATGACACACAAGCATATCTATAAACAAGTTTAGCTAAATCTCCAGGAAGGAGCTGCAGATGCTGGTTTAAACTGAAGATAGACACAAAAAGCTGGAGTAACTCAGCGGGTCAGGCAGCATCTCAGGGAAAAAAAGAACTAGTTGACGTTTCGTTCTGAAGAAAGGGCTCGATCTGAGAGGTCAACTATTATTTTTCTCCAGAGATGCTGCTTAACCCGCTGAATTACTCCAGCTTTTTGTGTCTATCTTTAGCTAAATCTCAAAAATTTTGAAGCTTTTTCAATGCATATACCGGAGAACTTTTTTACAGAATTGCTGTTGATCGCTGTTGAATTAAATCAATGTTGCGATGCTATCTATCTGCAGAGCGGTGTGAATTCAAAATCAAACTGGTTAATCTAATGAGACTGGATCTGTGCTTAGCATCACTGCCGAAGGTTTTCTGCAATGCTGCGATAAGCTATTTAGAATGGGTCAGTCAGAAGAATTATCGTGTTCTGAATTCAGATGCTGTGCTCGCTTGAGTACAACAATGAAATCTGGCTCACTGCTTTCCTATTCGATGCGCTCACCGAGAATATGAAGGATCGTCATTCAGGCTCCCTCATATTATTTCCACCGGAAATGACTGGCTGCTCAGCAGTGATCCAGCTCTCTGGCACAACACAGGAAGAACTGCTTGCAATCTACTGTGGAAAATGGTAGTGCATTGATAATCAACACAGACGCTTTTTGCACTTTCACCTGCAGTGAATGAAACACCTGCTATCGATGCCTAGAGTAAAGTGCATTCACCATCAAGGTTCTCCGCTCCCTCTACTACAGGCCCACCCACCCCAAATGTAATATAAGACCACCAGCTATTGCTCGTCAATTTATTTTTTCTAACTCAATTCAGAGTACAAATGTGTAGGAAGGAACTGCAAATGCTAGTTTGAAACCGAAGATAGACACAAAAAGCTGGAGTAACTCAGCGGGTCAGACGGCATCTATGGAGAAAAGGAATAGGTGACATTTCGGGTCGAGATCCTTTGTTGGACAAATGATTATAATTCAGTAGCTGTTGGTTCTATCTCGAGTAAGAATCAGAAGTTGGCTCTGCAGATGAGCATTTCATTTATTTGTACCTTAAAGAGGTCTGCATGCCTAGGGAGAAGCATTTCCAGCAAGCCTTGATTTGGTAATAAATTTGACAATTCTAGCCTTCAGGAACAGTTAAAACCCTTTGGGTTTGACCATCTCACATCCAGAAATAGGTGACCCAGGGATCACCCTCTGTAGCCGCACATAGAGGAACCAACTATTTCCCTTCATCTTGGTTAATGCTTATGTGTGGGAATGCCAGACATGGGACGGAGAAACCAAGAGATGGTGGGGATGATGGGGAGTGGAGAAGGATGCATTAGATGAGAGAACACCCGAGGTGAAAATGTGGTTTTAATGAAGGATATCATGGATCTTCTATATCTAGGGTACCCAAGCTGTGCGTTATTAATTAATGATGTGGCTGATGGGAACATCATGGTACATGTGACAAATAAAGTACCAACCAGTTTTTTAAAGTATCGTACATACCATACAACAACTCGTAATAATCATGAAACAATGGGTCTGGCTCCTCAACAGATCTTATGAAATACATTTCTACAATTGGACTGCCTAATATTGCCCTGGAGAAAGTTGTCTTTTTTGTTTTACTGAGGGTATCAGTGATTCGACTGATTTTGTCCATTTATTTCCATTTTCCTAGACTCAAATTTTTCACCTCAAAAGAAAATCTCTCAGTCTTACATCTATGAATATTGAGCTTCGAGGAGTACTGTATGTACAGGCCTGTTATGCTGCTGCAAGTAAGAATACGTGAAAATTAGGAGCAAGATAGGCCACCAGGCTTCTTAATCCCACCCTGTTATTCAATATGATCATGGCCTCATTATGCCAGGCCCCCATAACGCTCAATTGCTCGATCTTTCACAAATATTCATCTGCCTCCACCGTAAATATTTTTGATGATTCAGCCTCCAGCACACTCGGGAGAAAGAATTCCAGAGATTCATTCCCCTCTGAGAGAAAACTTTCCATGCCCACCAGTTTTAAATGACAGGCCTTTTGCAGCTATGTTGTTATCATGTTTGTGACTCCTCGTTTAAGTAAGCTTGCCATGTATATCAAAGTATACAGACAACACAGAGATCAGCAGTTATCATGAGGAGGGTGTCAAGAGCAAAATAAATGTGAACAAGCCCTGGATGGAAGTGGATGATGAGATGTAAAGGCCATTTCTCTCTTCAGACTTTGTGCTCATAAACAATGATAGATTTGCTAATTGGGTTCAGTTTCCCAGCTATCTTAATATAATCCTGCATTAGGTAAAACTAAGATGAACAAGAGCATAGTGTCAAGACACAAGAGTGTTTAATTGTTATATGTACAGTCAATCGAACAATGAAATTCAATGGATTTATTACTTGTGCTCTTTCAACTTGAACCAATATAGACTAATTACTGCTTCTTGTCCATAAGTGCATTTGTTTCGTGTTATTTGTATAGTATATATTGAGTTTGCTGGCCCTCATTCAAAAGTTACAAGACGCTGAAGGTTGCTACAAAGTGGGTTGTTTGAGTCAATCTCCCAATGGTCATAAAACTGAGCTGCTGGTCTACTCTAGGATTGACTGCCTGGCCAAGACCAGTGTGTGAAAGTTGCTCCTCATATTCTGGTTGCAATTAAGTTTCCTGCTCCTGGTCGCAGGCGTCAATTGTGAACCTCCTCGTCAGTACACTCCTTGGCCTGGCCATTTGACCCATCACGGATCCAGGCAATGGGCAAAGAGGGGCTCTGTTTGAATGAACTGTTTGAGTCAATCTCTCAGAGGACAAAGAGGGATCAACTGTCGCACTACACACTGCCTGGACAGACACGGAGACCAGGTGCAGTATTTGCTCTCGCTGGCAGTCTGTTTGTCCTTTGTCCTTTTTGTTTGTGTGTTGGTGGTGGGGTGTTTTGTTTTGGTTGTGTATGTGGGGGGGGGTGGGGGTGGGGGGGTTGGGGGTGGGGGGGGTGGTGAGGGTAGGTGGGTATGTGGGGGGGGGGTGTGGGTGGGGGAAATCTTTCTTTTTTTTTTAGGTCTCCTTCGCGGGGCCTTCCATCGCCCGGCGCGGCTCGGCCGCGGGACTGAACAGCGCCCGGTGCGGCTCGGCCACGGGGCCTTCCATCGCCCGGTGCGGCGCGGCCGCGGGACACCATTCTGCTTTAGTTAAACATTTTGTTCAAGATGGCCGCGCCGTTGTGTTTGGCTGCCTGCCACTGTATGTTTCTTTTTTTTTTCCTAATCAGATGTGCAGCACTTTGGTCAACGTGGGTTGTTTTTAAATGTGCTATACAAATAAAATTGACTTGACTTGACTTGACCTCACTTCCAAAGTCACGTTCATACCTGAAAGCCCTTGGAATGGGAGTCATCAATATCTACTGGCTTGCTGGAGGTCGTCCAAGACTTGTGGGAAATACAGAGGTTGGAATGTACTCTGGACATGGTGGACAATATTATAATTCAAGTTTTGCATGAGATTTGTAAGTTTATTTAAATGGAAATAAAGCCTTGATCCTTGAGATTATAACAGATAGTTACCCACAGATCAGCATGGATGTATGCCTCTGGAAAAAGAAAGTTCTTGTTCATGTCATAGGAGCAGAATTAAGTCATTCGGCCCATCAAGTCCGCTCCACCATTCAACCGTGGCTGATCTATCTTTCCTCTCAACCCCATTCTCCTGCCTTCTCCCCATATTCCCTGACACCTGTTCTAATCAAGCACCCAAAACTAAATGTCAAGAAATCAGTCAAGGGTGTTTAATGCACCACGAATAGAACAATTAAATTCTTACTTGCAGAAGCTTTGCAGACACATTAGCACTAGAATATAAAGAAATAAATATACAATAAATAATAATATGATAAATTATCAGTTACACCAGATAACCATACCATGATAATGCAAACTATTGTACGTAGTGCAACCTACACAAAGTCCATAGTAGTTTGGTTTAGGTGCAACCTATACAAAGTCCATAGTAGCTTGGTTTTGATGTAGGGCTATGATTACAGTTGCCCAGTGTTGTTCAAGAGCCTGGTTGTTGATGGGAAGAAACTATTCTTGAACCTGGAGGTAACAGTTCTCAGGTACCTGTACCTCCTTCCTGATGGTAGCAGTGAGATGAGAGTCTGGCCAAGGTGGAATGGGTGTTTGATAATATCAGTTGCCTTCTTGAGGCAGCACTTCCTGTAGATCCCTTTGATGGTGGGGGTCCCATGACCGGGCAATGTCTACCACTTTCTGCAGCCTCCTTCGTTCTTGAGTGTTTGAGTTACTAAACCAGGCCATGATGCAACTAGTCAGTATGCTCTCAATCCTACACCTGCAGAAAATCGTTAGAGTAGTTGGCAAGATAGCAAATCTCCACAAACATATGAGGAAGTAGAAGTGTTGATGAGCTGTCACTGTGACTGCATCAATGTGCTGGGCCCAGGATGGATCATCGGAGATGTGCATGCCCAGAGACTTGAGCCTGTTGACTCTCTCCACAGATCAGTGTCGTCAGCGACAATGGGAATTTGTGGAGGTATTTCTTCATTCTCCGTTTCAAGGTGAGTACTGTGCTCATCTGGGACTGATTAACTGCAAATGAGAGAATTCTCTGTTTGTTCTGTTCTTTTCCATGAAAATAATCTCCAGTTCGAGTTTATGACAGCTCCAAATTCCCTGTGAGACAAAGTTACGGGAGAGAAAAGGAAATGACTGGTTGGGGAATTGTTGATGTTCGCTGTCCTGGTTAGATTTTACACTGAATAGCAGATACCTATAACAAGAGAGTCGAAAGAAAAGTTATACCGTGACATAAGACTTTCCAATTTCTTTTTAATATGAAAGTTCCCTGATCTTTCTCTTCATTCCATTTCACCAATATTGACCATTGAAAAGTTAAATTAATCTTAGTTGCCATTTCGTCTTTAAAGTGTTGTACCTTTGATTTACTAACTGCACCATTCCTTTTCCTGGGAAATACTCAGTTGGGTGTTGGAATTTACAGTGAGTGAATGCAGGCACTAGTCTGTTTTATTGCAATATAGACCTCAAAATCATTGATCCCCCTGTGATTTTCTTCAGGGGAATCATTGCCATTAAAGGAAATAACTTTATTTAATTACGGATCCTTTCTACCTTGGAAGTAGTTAGACATCATTTGGGATGGTTTGGGAAGGGCTCCATCCAAGACCGCAAAAAATTGCAGAGTTGCGGACGCAGCCCAGATCATCACACAAACCAACCTCCCTTCTATTGACTCCATTTACACCTTACTTTGTCTCAGCAAGGCCACCAGCATAATCAAGGACAAGTCGCACGCCAGCCAATCCCTCTTCTCCCCTCTCCCATCGGGCAAAAGTTATAGAAGTGTGAAAATGCGCACCTCTAGATCCTGGGACAATTTCTTCTCAACTAGAAAGTAGTCCTGAGCTACTATCAACCTCATTAGGGACCCTCGGACTATCGTTGATCGGACTTCACTGGACTTCATTGTGCAGAAAAACGTTATTCACATTATTCCCTTTATCATGCATCTGTACACTGTGGATGGTCCGATTGTAAACATGTATTGTCTGGTTAGCATGAACAAAAGCTTTTCACTGTTTCACTGGACTGGTGACAATAAACTAAACTCAAACTCAAAATCAAATTGATAGCAGTAGATAATTGGGCAACATTAGGCAGGTCGTTGTAGATACACTGTTTTGGGAGAAATCCAGGGGTTCTGGGCTCTGGGCTGCGGGTGGCACAGCTGCTCGGGCTCGGATAGGTACGGGGAGGTTGATCAACAATTAGGATCAGCCATCAAGGAATGAGTGCCTGCAATCCATGGGCAGCTTCACTCTGGGGGAAAGCAAACAGTTGGAGGCTGCATAGTGGGTTGAGGTGGGGTGTGGGGAAGAAAGGTGAGGGGATCAAGAGGGAAAGAAGAGCGATGGGGCTAAGAGGAAAGTGGGTGGGTGAAGGCGGGAAGAGCTGCAAGCTGGGTTAGTGTAAATGGGGCAGAGGAAGGAGACTAGGGGAGAGGGGAATGAGAATGGAGGAACTAGAAGGAATCAGGACGGGGCAAATGTAAGACTGTAAGTCCATGTGAATTGATGTAAGTCTGTGTCATGTATGTTCTTCAGGAAACGGGGCTTCCCCTCCTCCATTATAAATGAGACTCTCACTAGGGTCTCTTCTACATCCCGCAGCTCCGCTCTTGCTCCCCCTCCCCCCACTCGCAACAGGGACAGAATCCCCCTCGTTCTCACCTTCCACCCCACCAGCCAGCGGATCCAACAAATCATCCGCCAACATTTCCGTCACCTACAACGGGACCCCACCACTGGCCATATCTTCCCATCCCCTCCCCTCTCTGCGTTCCGCAGAGACCGTTCCCTCCGTAACTCCCTGGTCCACTCGTCCCTTCCTACCCAAACCACCCCATCCCCGGGCACTTTCCCCTGCAACCGCACGAGATGCAACACCTGTCCCTTTACCTCCCCCCTCAACTCCATCCAAGGACCCAAACAGTCTTTCCAGGTGAGACAAAGGTTCACCTGCACCTCCTCCAACCTCATCTATTGCATCCGCTGCTCTAGATGTCAACTTATTTACATCGGCGAATCCAAGGGTAGGATCGGCGATCGCTTCACTCAACACCTGCGCTCGGTCCGCATTGACCAAACTGATCTCCCGGTGGCCGAGCACTTCAACTCCCCCTCCCATTCCCAGTCTGACCTTTCTGTCATGGGCCTCCTCCAGTACCATAGTGAGGCCCACCGGAAATTGGAGGAACAGCACCTCATATTTCGCCTGGGCAGCTTGCAGCCCAGTGGTATGAACATCGACTTCTCCAACTTTAGATAGTTCCTCTGTCCCTCTCTTCCCCTCCTCCTTCCCAGATCTCCCTCTATCTTCCTGTCTCCACCTATATCCTTCCTTTGTCCCGCCCCCCTGACATCAGTCTGAAGAAGGGTCTCGACCCGAAACGTCACCCATTCCTTCTCTCCCGAGATGCTGCCTGACCTGCTGAGTTACTCCAGCATTTTGTGAATAAATATCATGTATGTCTATGGTCAGAGTCTGCCTGCACATGTACACAGTTATATGTGAGGTTTATTTTAGTTTAGAGATACAGCATGGAAACAGGCCCTTAGGCCCACTGAGTTGACGCCGACCAAAGATCCCTGCACACTAACACTACCCTACACACACTAGAGACCACTTATAATTATACCAAGCCAATTAAACTACAAACCAGCATGTCTTTGGAGTGTACAAATTCTGTACAGACAACACCCGTAGTCAGGATGAAACCCGGGTCTCTGGCTTTAAGGCAGCAACTCTACCGCTGTCCCCACCATGCCGCCCCTGTTGATAAAATGCATCTGTAAATATTTAAAATGTGTATTTAAAATGTTTATGTGTATGTAAACCCATGCAACAGCAGTGATAGTGGTGATAATGGTGATGAATGCATTTGGAAGTGAAATGAATGCTAATATATCAAAATCTATAAAGGCAAATGTACTGGTGTACCAATTGTTAGAAATTCCTTTCTGTTCTACCACACCAGGAAAAGTCAGTTTTTTAAAAAAGTTTCTAGAGAGAAATACAGAAAGATTCAAGAGTCAAAGTTAAAAGTAATTATGCACACACATCCAAAAAGATGAAATGCCACAATATATTTTTCAGCAGCAAACTGAATCACGGAAGGCTACAGCACACAATTAATGAGGTAATGGCATGCAAGATAGTTATTTTGACATTAGAACGCAGTGGCCTTATAATACCTATCCATTTTAAGATAGATTTTTATGGAAATTATTGATGGGACTGGTGTAACTCATGAGATTTCAATGCAGTGCTAAAATCCATTTGCTCAGAAACATTGGACAATCAGGTTTTGCATCTGGATGATTTAAGCCAGAGTTACTTTGTCGATTGAATACTGAATTTTTTCTATTTTAGATGGAATCTTTTTGTACACTGTGTGCTTGGAATGCTAAGCTGCAAAAAGTTGTTTGAAGGAAGCCGGCAGCTGGAAGAGCACCTGGCCACTTCATGATTGCTGTGACATGTAGTCCTATTCAATTTGTTGGTGGCATACACTGTGCAATTTTTTATTGTCAAATTTTCCATGTAAATGATACAAGTCTTTAATGTGCATGGTTAGCATTTTGCTTAAGCCAAATGTTTGAATATTTATCTCTCAGATGGGGGGAGGAATCACGTATCCTCTGAATTTCAAAATAGGTTATTTTCTGCTCAAATGAGGACTATCTGCTTGAGTGAGCTGTGAGACTTTGCTTGAGGTTAAATTGGTTTTCCATTATCTACAGTTTTCCAAAATTATGTGCAAAACTGTATTTATTCAATAAGTTGGAAATTACCCACAACAGTACTTTCACAATCATCACAAGGAGAATATAAAAAAGCTACCTAGCTTTCTCAATACTACATTCTGAAGCGTAAGCACTGTTACGACAAGAATTAATTTATTGGCAGTGTATCTACATTTTGTCACCAGATAGACCATGGAAGGTGGCTCACCACCATCTCCTCAAGGGCATGGGCAACAAATGGTAGTTGCACTGCATCATCTGAATTGGTTTTGGTGACCAGAAGCCAGGATCACATCTGTCTGTCTCAGTAATGATAATAGATCTCACCATCATATTCACATTTTTAAAAGAATTAAGCCAAGTTCTCGTAGTTTCTGGATAACATTCATTCTTCAAGGATCACAATTTTTTTTTAAATCACGAGGCCATTCATATTTTCCGCTTGTGGGAATCTTGCCTTTTTGGTGGTGGTTTGAGTGTCTGCTGTTAATTCCAATCTAATGTCAATGCTACACTTCAAATGTAATTAATTGGATATTAAGTACTTTGTGGATATATTTGGATATGAAGTACTTTACCTGAGGATATTTTAATTTTTAGTTTAGTTTAGCGATACAGCGTGGAAACAGGCCCTTCCGAGTCCGACCAGCGATCCCCGTACACTAACACTATCCTACACACTAGGGACAATTTACAATTTTTACTGAAACCAAATAACCTACAAACCTGTATGTCTTTGGGGTGTGGGAGGCAACCAGAGTACCAGGAGAAATCCGATGCGGTCACAGGGAGAACATACATACTCCATATAGATGGCAGATGGAGAAAAGGAACAGGCAACGTTTCGGGTCAGAACCCTCCTGCAGACCTGAAGACTTGGTTTCCGACCGAAACATTACCTATTCCTTTTCTCCAGAGATGCTGCCTGACCCATTGAGTTACTCCAGCATTTGTGTGTATCTTCGATATAAACCAGCATCTGAATGCCTTCCAACACAAAGTTCTGGTGGAGCTCATTGGGTTAGGCTGCATCTTTGGAGGGAATTGGATGGGTAACCTTTTGGGTCGAGTTCCTTCAAGTAGTGTCTTCTTAAAAAACTTGCTGAATTCCTCAAGCATTTTGTTGTTTTCAATCTTTTATCTTCACAAAACGATTCGAGAAATAGGACAGAACCAAAGATCTTGTCTCTAATGGCAAACAACTATTTATGAAGAGGTAATACTGAAGAAAATAAAGCCACTAAAATCAGAGAAAATCCCTGTTTTAGATGACCTGCAGCCTGAGGCAATGGCTGTTGTATGGGCTTCACTGGCAATTTAAGAGTAAATTGGATAGGTATATGGATAAGAGGGGTTTGGAGGGTTATGGTCTGAGTGCAGGTAGATGAGACTAGGTCAGGGAGAGTGGTCGGCGTGGACTGGAAGGGCCGAACGGGCCTGTTTCCGTGCTGTAGTTGTTATATGGTTATATGTTATATGGTTAAGACCAACATTTACTCTCCATCACCAATAATCCTGAGAACATGGCAATGCCCTGCTGTTCAGAAGGTCACTTGGGTGCAGTTACTATCTATGGAGTCAAATGTCTGTGAGTGCTGTGCCTGATGACCTCCTTGTTTGTAGTTTTCTAAAAAATAAAATGGTATCAGCTGGTTTTGAATTGAAGATGAACCGTTTACTCAATCATGCTCAAAAGTACCAATAAATCAATTACTGGCTATCACAACTTAAATTGCAGTGTGAATTTAATATGAAAAGGGTAAGTTAAATGGAGAGACAAAAAATCTAAAATTGGCAGTATAATTCATCGATAACAATCCAATTGCCTGTTAGTGCAGTAATCCGAACAATGCTGGCTGCTGGACATGACTTTAAATGTAAAATTCTGTTTATTGGTCTGGAAACATAACATTTATGCATCTGTATCCTGTGAATATAGGTTTCTGCCACTTAAAGTGGAACTGAATCCTATTTGGGAGGCAGAGAAAACTGCCTCTAATCACTTTCGTGGAAGAATGCCATCTTTAGTATTGTATTCATCGTGCTTTATTTTGCGTCCTGTTATGTCTTTCTTTTTGGATATGATGTCATCATTGTCGAATGACCTTTCATAAAGCCTCAACTATTTTAATTAGTGCAGTCAAAATATTTAAATAATGTTTTATTTTCTCCGGAATACTTTCCCACATCTACATCCCCTGCATACGGCTACCATACACCAAGTTAGGCAAATCTGTTTCCTGGGAATTTCCATATCTTGGTAAGCTAGTGTTGGAATGCTCTAGTGCTAAGGCAGAGTTGATGATCCTTGCTGCCAAATAGATGATAGTTTCAAATATAAGCCAACTAATTTGGATGGCACAATGGCGCAACGGTAGAGTTGCTGCCTTACAGCGCCAGGGAATCGGGTTCGATCTTGACTACGGGTGGTGTGGTTCAGGCAGCATCTCCGGAGAACATGAATAGGCCAGCATTTTGGGTTGAGACCCTTCTTTAGACTCTACGGATGGGTACCATTTCAAGATGGGACCCTTTTTCAGTCCATGGATAGATGACGTTTGGGTCTGAACCTTTCATCAGACACCTCCCCCTCCCCCCCCCCCCCTTCACCCTCGCACTGAGTACAAAATTGGCTTCATGGAAGGGAGCAGAGGGTGGCAGTGGAAGGTTGTATTTCAGACTGGAAGCCTGTGAGTAATGGTGTGCCTCAGGGATCAGTTGTGGCCCAATTGCTGTTTGCGGTTTATATCAACAATTTGGGTGAAAATATGCAAGGCATGATTAATGAATTTGCAGATGACCCTAAAGTAGGCGGTATGGCAGACAGTGAAGATTGTCAAAATTACTGCAGTATCTTGATACGTGGGCGAGGAATGGCGAATGGAGTTTAATGCAGATAAGTGCAAGCTGGAACCACAGCATTTTAAAGTTCTTGGAAATGCTCTTAAAGTGTCACTGCCCAGAGCTGGCACCTGGGATTTGGTTACATAACCCTTCTTAGTTGGCACAGACTTGATTGGGTTAAAAGGATTTCTTCTGTGCCATCAAATTATGTGCTTTCTAGAATCATCTACCCAAATTATTCAATCGGAAAATGGAGTTTAAACCGAGCATGTTTTAGGTGTTGCATTTTGGGAGGTTGAATGTAAAGGGAAAGTATACAGTTAATGGCAAGACCCTTAACAGCATTGATGTGCAGAGGGCTCTTGGAGTCCATGTTCATAGCTCACTGAAGGTGGCAGCACAAGTAGATAGAGTGATTAAGGAAGTGGATGGTATGTTTGCCTTCATTGCTAGGGGCATTGAATATAAGAGTCTGGAAGTCATGATGCAGCTTTATGGGACTTTGGTTCAGTCGCATATGGAGCAATGGGTGCAGTTCTGGTGGCCCCATTACAGGAAAGATGTGGAGACTTTGGAGAGGGTGCAGAGGTGGTTTACCAGCATCCTGCCTAAATTAGAGGGATTCATCTACAGGTTGGATAGATTTGGATTGTTTTCTCTGGAATGTCGTAGGTTGAGGGGAGACTTGATAGAAGTATCCAAAATTATGTAAAGACGTACAGGTATGTAGGTTAATTGGCTGGGTAAATGTAAAAATTGTCCCTAGTGGGTGTAGGATAGTGTTAATGTGCGGGGATCGCTGGGCGGCACGGACTTGGAGGGCCGAAAAGGCCTGTTTCCGGCTGTATATATATATGATATGATATGATATGATATGAGAAGCATAGATCGGGTGGACGGTCAGAACAATAGACAATAGACAATAGACAATAGACAATAGGTGCAGGAGTAGGCCATTCAGCCCTTCGAGCCAGCACCGCCATTCAATGCGATCATGGCTGATCACTCTCAATCAGTACCCCGTTCCTGCCTTCTCCCCATACCCCCTCACTCCGCTATCCTTAAGAGCTCTATCCAGCTCTCTCTTGAAAGCATCCAACGAACTGGCCTCCACTGCCTGAGGCAGAGAATTCCACACCTTCACCACTCTCTGACTGAAAAAGTTCTTCCTCATCTCCGTTCTAAATGGTCTACCCCTTATTCTTAAACTGTGGCCCCTTGTTCTGGATTCCCCCAACATTGGGAACATGTTTCCTGCCTCTAATGTGTCCAATCCCCTAATTATCTTATATGTTTCAATAAGATCCCCCCTCATCCTTCTAAATTCCAGTGTATACAAGCCTAATTGCTCCAGCCTTTCAACATACGACAGTCCCGCCATTCGGGGAATTAACCTAGTGAACCTACGCTGCACGCCCTCAATAGCAAGAATATCCTTCCTCAAATTTGGAGACCAAAACTGGACACAGTACATCAGGTGCGGTCTCACCAGGGCCCGGTACAACTGTAGAAGGACCTCTTTGCTCCTATACTCAACTCCTCTTGTTATGAAGGCCAACATTCCATTGGCTTTCTTTTTCCTCAGGGTGGAAATGCCCAAAACTAGAGGGCATAACTACAAGGTCAGAGGGGGAAAGGTTAATGGAGAAGTGCGGAGTATATTTGTTACACAGAGAGTAAAGAGGGCCTGGAGTGCACTGCAGGGGTGGTGGTGGAAGCAGATATGATAGTGGCGTTTAAGATAGGCACATGGAAGTGCAGGGAATGCACCTGAGGAAAGACGTTCTTGCCTTAGAGGGAGTACAGAGAAGGTTCACCAGATTAATCCCTGGGATGGCGGGACTTGCATATGAGGAAAGACTGGATAGACTGGGCTTGTACTCGCTGGAATTTAGAAGACTGAGGGGGGATCTTATAGAAACATATAAAATTCTTAAGGGGTCGGAGAGGCTAGATGCGGGAAGATTGTTCCCGATGTTGGGGGAGTCCAGAACCAGGGGTCACAGCTTAAGGATAAGGGGGAAGTCTTTTAGGACCGAGATGAGAAAACATTTCTTCACACAGAGAGTGGTGAGTCTGTGGAATTCTCTGCCACAGAAGGTAGTTGAGGCCAGTTCATTGGCTATATTTAAGAGGGAGTTAGATGTGGCCCTTGTGGCTAAAGGGATCAGGGGGTATGGAGAGAAGGCAGGTACAGGCTACTGAGCTGGATGATCAGCCATGATCATATTGAATGGCGGTGCAGGCTCGAAGGGCCGAATGGCCTACTCCTGCACCTATTTTCTATGTTTCTATGTTTCTATGAATAGAGGGATATGAATCATGCACAGGCAGATGAAATCGGTTTAACTAGGTATCATGTTCGGCACAAACATTGTGGGCCAAGGGGCCTGTTCCTGTGAAGTACTGTTCTATGATCCATATAAAATACAGCAAAGTTTACATTATGCTCTCAATATATCAAATTAATAACTTCACTTTGTGTTTTTCTCCATTAAAATGTATCTAAATTGGGTTCATAATAATAAATGATGTAATGCAGAGATTATACCACAGATGATGACCCTGTCAAGTAGTCTTGAAACATCAGTGCAGGCTCAACTGAAATCCAAACTAGTTTTAAATTGATGGTAGAGAATGGGTTCCATTTTCCACCCCATTAGCTAATGCTGTGCGAACACTGTTTTGACTTACACTCTGTGCTTCATTATTTTACAGCCTCATTTCTTACTATATCAGACTACTCCATCAGTGAACGAAAATCAAGAGGTTGCAGATGCTGGAAAGACTTTGTGACCAGAACATTAACTAGGTTTCTCTTTGCACAGACTTGCTTAGTGTATTTTAGTTTAATTTTTTAATTCTTCTTTTTTTAAATTCTACTCTTGATTTCATTTAATTGCGATATTAATCCTTTTTTTTTCTAGATTAGTTAACCTTAGCCCGAGCAACAGTGTTCAGAGAGAGAAAAATCAGCATCAGTCAAGCATTGTGTTGATGCCTTCAGTAGATCATCCATTACCTCAGTTGAAACGGGTGTACATTATATGGACAACCAGTCCTCATGAAGTAAACTGAAAATAACAATGTCTTTAAAATGGTTTCTGGTTTCCTCTTGGTCCATTTCAGGCTTAACAGTACCTGGCTTTAATGTTTTATTTATTTTCTAGCATTTATTATTTTCTGTCGGTAACTGTCCTTGAGTAACTAGTATAATAAGAAGTGGCATAATGGTCTGAAGAAGGGTCCAATATGGCACCTATCCATTTTCTCCAGAGATGCTGTCTACCCACAGAGATGCTCCTACATTTTGTGTCTATCTTGGGTGATTGGTAGGAAGGAACTGCAGATGCTGGGTTTACACTGAAGATAGACACAAAATGCTGGAGTAACTCAGCAGGACAGCCAGCATCTCTGGACAGAAGGAATGAGTGAAGTTTCGAGTCAAGACCCTTTATCAGACTGAGAGTCAGGGGAGAGGCAAACTAGAGATATGGAAGGGTACAAAGATAATGTAGTGTGAAAAGGGCAGCTCAAAGCACACAATGATCAAGGAAATGTGGAATAGTTCATTGTTGGCCTGAGGGGGACGTAACAACAAGGCAATAACACACACAATCACAAACCAACATAAAACAAAAAAAACACCCATCACAGTGAGTCTCCTCCAGTCACCTCCTCACTGTGATGGAAGGCCAGAATGTCTTTCTCTTCCCTGCAGTCTTCTCCCATGGTCAGGCTGTTGAAATTGCCACGTCGGGGCTCCTGACATTGAAGCCCCCGCCAGGCGGAGAAAGTCCCGCGGCCTATTCCAGGCCGCGCCGGATGGTGAAAGATCGATGACAGAAGTACTGGATGCAGGAGAACAACTGGTCTGGTAGGCGGGATGGGGCCTTACCTCCTGCGCTCTCGGTGGTGCTCTAGGTGTTCTGGGATCAGTTGCGGGAGGCACTCCAACACATGGAAGCTGAATAGTGGCCACAGGAGGCAAGGGATGATACATTTGAGAGGCAATGTGTTCAGACCGCGGCATTGGTGGGTTAGGCCACTGGAGGCCTTGCAGCAGCCTGGGGCCAAGAGGCCGAGCGTACGGATCGGATACAGCCTGCAGTGGCATGGAGGGGCAGAGCAGCACTGGAGGATATCAACAAAATCTCCAGGTCAGGACGACCCTGCAACTCTGAGCCAGTGCTGCTGAGTCCGCATCGCAGAGGATCTGACGTGGGCAACGCACATTGCCGCACTGGTGGGTAAGGCTAAGCAGCGCCTTTACCACCTTAGACAACTGAGGAAATTCAGAGTGTCTCTGAGGATCCTTCATTGCTTCTACTCTGGGGCTGTAGAGAGCATCCTGTCCGGCAACATTACAGTCTGGTTTGGGAACAGCTCTGCCCAGGACAGGATGGCCCTGCAGAGAGTAGTGCGTTCGGCAGAACGCACCATGGGAACTACACTCGTCCCCCTGCAGGACCTATACATCAGGAGGTGCAGATCCAGAGCAAGCAAGATCATGAGGGACCCCTGCCACCCCAGTAACGGACTGTTCCGGATGCTACGATTAGGCAAACGCCTCCGCTGTAACGCTGTGAAAACGGAGAGGATGAGACGGAGCTTCTTCCCACAGGCCATCAAGACTGTCAACTTTTATAACCCCAGAGACTAAATTTTTGTCGACACTAATAGTAACTTATTAACATTATTTATATGCTGTAACTGTAATTATTTTTGTGCACAACCCGCAGGCATTGCCACTTTCATTTCACTGCACATCGTGTATGTGTATGTGACAAATAAATTTGACTTGACTTGACTTGCCAGGCCAACAGGCCTTCATGGCCAAGATAAGACTATACTTTAATAACTTTGGACCTCAATCACACAAAACCGTGCCAGAAACGTGGCAACTGTTGTGTACTGTGTCAGTGTAGTCTACTATTCTTACACTTCTGATTTGTATGCCTGTGCCTTCGTGTCGCAAGATTTATTATTTATTTATTTATTTTAAACTGTTTTTTCTAGTACAAAATAATTGCACTTGTAAGTTATTTAGCAGGTGTACAAAATAGCACACTAAGGACAACAATACAATACAACAAAACGTAGAACAAAAGTACAACAAAGAAAAGAAAAAAAAGAAGAAAAAATAAAAACAAAAAGAAAGACAGAAACAAATTTAAAAAAAAAAATTATATCTGTATATTGATACAAATGTTTACAGGTCAAGCAGATCAGACAGTACTGTCCTCCTTAACATCCAAGACACCATGTACATACGCTCTGGGGCTTTTACACCACCACTGACAGAATGTGTCATGTCCTCATCTCCATTCAACGAGGATTAAAAAAAAGAAAATATAAATTAATATAGGTATACAGCACTCTGGAATTGCAGGGAAGCCCAATGGTCTAACATGAAAAAAAAGGGAGTCCACATTGCCCAAAATTTGTTTACAGACCCCTATGTGTGTGCTTGATTTTTTCCAACTTGATGCAACTTAAGATGTCTTTAATCCAAAGGGCATGAGAAGGGGCTGCAGGAGATATCCATCTGAGCAAAATTAGTTGTCTTGCCAACAGACTGACAAAGGCAATTACATCCTTATTAATTTGAGTGAGTTGCACTTCGGATGAGTAAACCCCAAATAATGCAGTAATAGGGTCTGGACCAATCTGTGTGCTGCTTATTTCTGAGAGTGTGTTAAAAATAGCAAGATTTTGACTGGATTATAAGCAAAAAAAGAATTTCGCAGTACCTAGGCACATGTGACAATAAAGTACCATTGAACAACCAAAAATAATTTTCTACCTCTGACTCTTTTGCTCTGAATCTTTTTACGTATGTATGGAATCTTTTTCAATGGCATGTTATGGCGAGTCCGAAAACTTGTTGGTTGTAGAAGAAGTTTATTGCAGCCGCAATATTCGAATACAGAGTTAAACAACAAGGTAAAGGACAACCATCAAAAACTTACTGTCTTCTTCTAAGACTTCGCCGAACTCTACATTTCGGGCGCCAAAAGCGCACATGACCACGCTGGCCAATCAGCGATGTCGCTCCCTGGACCAATCCCCATGGTCGCGTTCACACGTGACCTCGCTGGCCAATCTGAGGGTTCGACGACCTGGACCATTCTCTATGGTCGCTACATGACCCCCCCCAGAACCCGAGGTACGGAACCTAGCAGGGAGCCGGATTTCGCGACCATAACGAGTACGGCGAGGGACAGCCTGAACCACAGGAGCCGGAGGTTCCGGACTTGGAGGAACTGCCGGAACGGGGGGTCCTGGAGGAACTGCCGGAACGGGGGGTCCTGGAGGAACTGCCGGAACGGGGGGTCCTGGACTGAGCGGAACTAACGGAGGTCGGCCTCTCCTAGGGGTTTGACCGACCAGGACTGGTTGATCCGGATCCAAGTGTGCAGGTTTGAGCCGGGACACCGAGACGAGCTCACTCTTGCCGCACATGTCTAAGGTGAAGGTAGCCGTTCCCTTACGCAAAACCCGGAACGGCCCTTGATAGACCCTCTGCAACGGGGCGCGATGGGAATCTTTTCGCAGAAAAACAAACTCACAGTCCTTCAGGGAAGGCGGTTCATGTACCATGGGACACCCATGACGTGAAGTCGGGACTGGAGCCAGGGAGCCCACCCGTTCCCGGAGAGATGCTAACACTGATGGGACTGTAGGCAGCTGGTCTGAAGGGTCCGGAAACAAGTCTCCGGGTACTCGAAGTGTCGAGCCATATACTAGCTCCGCGGACGATGCACCGAGATCTAGCTTAGGAGCAGTCCGGATGCCCAAAAGAACCCAGGGGAGCTGTTCTACCCAGTCCGGGCCTTCAAGCC
The DNA here is from genome assembly GCF_053455715.1 of Rhinoraja longicauda. Lineage (NCBI taxonomy): Eukaryota > Metazoa > Chordata > Chondrichthyes > Rajiformes > Arhynchobatidae > Rhinoraja > Rhinoraja longicauda. Next base: position 33,057,432 of record NC_135965.1, read on the forward strand.
TTGCACTGAGGGACGCCTTAAGTTGACGGTGGAACCTTTCTACAAGTCCATTTGCCTGGGGGTGATATGCAGTAGTGGGTTGTAACTTGGAACCGTACAGTTCTGCGAGCGCGGCCCAGAGGGACGAAGTGAACTGCGGCCCCCTGTCAGTGGTAATAACTGCCGGGACCCCGAAACGAGCTACCCAATGGAGGGCCAAAGTCCTGGCACAAGACGCTGACGAAATATCAGACAATGGGAAAGCCTCTGGCCACCGGGTGAACCGATCCACCACCGTGAGGAGGTGGGTGTAGCCCCGGGAGGAAGGCAAAGGCCCGACTAAATCCACGTGGATGTGGAAAAAACGAACTGCTGGGACCTCGAAATCCTGTAAGGGGGGCTGGACATGGCGCTGGACTTTAGCGGTCTGACAGGGAACGCAGGAACGCGCCCAACCCGCTACCTGTTTCCGTAGGCCATGCCAGACAAACCGAGCTGCTACCAAAGCAGAGGTGGAGCGGATGGACGGGTGCGCCAGCCCATGAATGGCATCGAAAACCCGGCGCTGAAGGGAGGGCGGTACTACTGGCCTGGGACGGGGAAGAGAAACATCACACCAGACTTTCGTGCCTTCCGACCCGCAGGCTACCTGAGCCAACTTCAATCCCGAAGTGGTGGACTGGTATGCCGAAGCGGTATCCGCTAGAAGCTGTGCCTCCGCAAGCTCCTGGGGATCCACCTCGCAGTCCACCGCCGAAATAGGGGAAAAAGCAGGTCTAGACAGGGCGTCAGCAACGGCATTAAGCTTACCCGCGACATGACGGACATCGGTGGTAAATTCGGAGATAGCAGTCAGGTGCCGCTGCTGGCGGGCCGACCATGGGTCAGACAATTTGAAAAATGCAAATGTTAATGGTTTGTGGTCCGTAAAGGCCACAAATGGGCGGCCCTCAAGGAAGTACCTGAAATGACGAACAGCTAAATAGAGGGCCAAAAGCTCTCGGTCAAATGCGCTATACTTCAGCTCAGCCGAATTTAGTTGCCGGCTGAAAAACGCCAAAGGCTGCCAACGGCCACCGACCTGCTGCTCCAAGACCCCGCCCACCGCCACGTCAGAGGCGTCAACCGTCAGGGCCGTGGGGGCGGAGGGGCTTGGGTGGACCAACATGGTGGCGTCTGCCAAGGCTGCCTTAGCTGCTGTAAAAGCCGACTCTGCGGCCGGGGACCATATCAACTCTACCGGTTTTCCCGCAAGGCACTGGAAAAGCGGGCGCATGACCCGCGCAGCTGCCGGAACGAACCTATGGTAGAAATTAACCATGCCTACGAACTCCTGTAGTCCTTTTACTGTGGTGGGCCTGGGAAATGCCCGGATAGCCTCCACCTTCTCGGGCAAAGGGGAGGCACCGGCAGGGGTAATTCTGTGCCCTAGAAAATCAAGAGAAGGGAGGCCGAATTGACACTTGGAGGGTTGGATAATGAGCCCGTGGTCTTGGAGCCGCTGGAACACAGTCCGCAAGTGGACCTGGTGTTCCTGCACTGAGGGGCTGGCGACCAGGATGTCATCTAAATAAATAAACAAAAAGGGTAAACCCCGGCCCACACGGTCCATCAGTCGTTGGAAAGCCTTTGCCGCGTTCTTTAAACCGAAAGGCATACGCAACCATTCAAACAACCCGAACGGAGTAATCGTTGCAGTTTTCTGTATGTCCTCCGGTCGCACCGGAATCTGGTGGTATCCTCGCACCAAATCGATTTTGGAGAACACCACCGCTCCTTCCAGGCCAGACGAAAAGTCCTGTAGGTGCGGTATGGGGTAGCGATCAGCCGTGGTGACAGCATTGAGACGCCGATAATCGCCACATGGTCTCCACCCCCCAGATGCCTTGGAGACCATATGCAACGGCGAGGCCCACGGGCTGTCGGACTGACGGACAATTCCCATTTCCTCCATCTTCCTAAATTCCGCCCATGCCACCACCAGTTTGTCTGGCGGTAGTCTCCTGGCCCGAGCGAAAACGGGAGGGCCTTCGGTGCGGATGTGATGGACCACGCCGTGCTTGGCCGAAGGCGTGTCAAAACGTTGGATGAGCAGCTCTGGAAACTCCACCAGGATCTCAGCATACGAGTCAGGGGCCGCGACGACGGCCTGGACAGTAGGGCTGGGCGGGGAGGCGATTGTCGGAGCGACGGGCTCCTCTCCGGCGGAGGGTCGGAGGTCGTTACCGCGGACATCAGGGACCAGTGAAAAAGCCCAGAGAAAATCTGCGCCCAGGATCGCTTGTCTGACGTCGGCTATGATGAATGGCCATTCGTACGTGCGGAGGCCTAACACAAGGGACATCTTCCGTATACCGAAAGTGCGAATGGGGCTGCCATTAACCGCGATGAGGGTGGGACCTGTCTTACCCGTTCTGGTTTCGAGGTCGGTCGGCGGCACTATACTGACGATGGCTCCCGTGTCCACCAAAAATTCTGTGTCCGTGAATCGATCATGGACGTAGAGGCGTCGGTTCTGACCAATCGTAACTGCCCCTATGTACGATCGGCCGAGGCATTTCCCGCGAAGGTACAAGGTGAGCGGCAGTTGCGGGATTCGCTACCCCATCGTAGGTGATAATAGCACCAGCCGCGCTTGTGCGGATCTTTTTGGCGGGCTTTCGGAGAAATGGCGGGAGACGCGGCGCCATCTTGATGTCGCTGTGGCGTGGTCACTGATGTCGAGACCTTGTTGATCGAACCGCTTGCCTTGTTTTTAGCCGCCATGAGCGCGTCCGCTTTCGCTGCATATGCTTCGGGGTCCTTAAAAGAACAATCCGTGAGCAGCAGTCGGACATCCTCAGGAAGCTTCTCTCGGAATGCCTGTTCGAACATAAGGCAATCCGTATGCTCACCGGCTAGCATCATCATTTCGGACATGAGAACGGAAGGCCGTCGATCTCCGAGATCCGGTAGGTGCAGAAGTCTTGCAGCGCAATCATGCCTATTAAACCCGAAGGTTCGCAGTAACTTTCTTCATGGCCTCGTACTTGTTTTCCGCAGGCGGATTAACGATGAACCGCATCACGCTTGTGGTCGTCTCCGGTGATAGAGCGCTGACGAGGTAGTAATACATCGTGGAGTCGTCCGATATCTTCTTTATATGAAATTGAGCTTCGGTGTGGACAAACCAAGATTGCGGTGAATGTGTCCAAAACAACGGAAGATGAACGCTTACCGCGCTTAACTCCGGTGTGCCAGGCGCGGCAATCAACAACGAGGCGTCGTGTCCCTGCATAGTCGGTGATCGTCCAGATCATGTCGGGGTCACCAATATGGCGAGTCCGAAAACTTGTTGGTTGTAGAAGAAGTTTATTGCAGCCGCAATATTCGAATACAGAGTTAAACAACAAGGTAAAGGACAACCATCAAAAACTTACTGTCTTCTTCGAAGACTTCGCCGAACTCTACATTTCGGGCGCCAAAAGCGCACATGACCACGCTGGCCAATCAGCGATGTCGCTCCCTGGACCAATCCCCATGGTCGCGTTCACACGTGACCTCGCTGGCCAATCTGAGGGTTCGACGACCTGGACCATTCTCTATGGTCGCTACAATGTCTTCATTCCTTTGTTTTTTTTATGCTCCTTATCTGTCCTTCCATCTGTCTGTTTTGAATGCCTATGATGTGTTCACTTTCTAAGTCCTTGTGCTTCTGACTCCTCACAATAAAGCAAGGCAGCTATATCTTCAATGTTCACATAAAACTGGGAGATACATTAAACTATTACAAGCACCTGTATCTCTGATGCGTAATTAAAATTACTGTACATTGAAATATATATTTGTGCTTTTATTGAGACTTGGCTCTATTTACTCTCCATGTAATCTACAAGTATACCTTCAGCCAGATGTGCTTTTTTATCTCCTTCATGTTTCCAACCTGCTGTTGCTTTTCTTCATGGCTGCGCCTGAATTAATATCCTGACTGTCATTGTCTGCTTCTGCTCACCGACAAAAAAAGAACCCTGGTGACTTTCTATGCTCCAGGTTTTTATTACTTTTACATGAGAATTATCTCTGAAAAGACCAGAATTTATTGGCCTTCCCTTAGTGCCCCTGATAGTGGTCAGTAAAGCACCTTGTCAAACTGCTACAGTTTTGTCATGATAGTATCTCCACAATGCTATTAAAAGCTAGGCTCGGCTCTGATGAAGAAACAGTAAATTGAATTTCACTGTACCTTAATTGGTACACGTGACAATAAAATATCTTTGAACCTTTGAGTAGTCATAGACTCATACAGTGTAGAAACTAGCCCTTTCACCCAACTTGCCCACACCGCCCAACATGTCCCACCTACACTAGTCCCACCTGCCTGTGTTTGGGTTCCCTCTAAACCTGTCCTATCCATGTACCTGTCCAAATGTTTCTTAAACATTGCGATACTACCTGCCTCAATGACCTGAACTATCTCTTCCAGCAGCTCGTTCCATTCACGGACCATCCTCTGTGTGAAAACATTACCCCTCAGGTTCCTGTTAAATGTTTCACCCCCTCACCTTAAACCACTATTCTGGGCAAGAGATTCTGTGCACCGACCTGATCTACTCTCATGATTTTTTTCATCTCTATAAGATTATCCCTCATCCTCAGGTGCTCCAAGGATTAAAGTCCTCGCCTGCTTTTACAATTAAAACACAAAGTACTTGTGGTATAACTCCAGGATAAGCACTAAACTAAGAAAACCAAGCACAAAACCAAAGTATTATCTAACTAAATACCCCAACTTACAATAAATGACTCCATATGCAAAAAAAAAACCCCAGCTACCTACATATTAATTCTCTTTAAAAATAAAACCAATCCTGTAGATGCAAGTATATCATTGGGGTTATCAAGTGGGCAATTCCCTTCATTGCTGTTTCATTGAGTTAGGCCCACAACACCTCTGAAACATTGTTCCTGTTAATTTCAGATATTCCACAACTGCAGCACTTTGTTTTGGTGAACATAACCCTGTCTGCATTTGCTGTGTGTGCCTTGCCATCTGCAGGTAGTCATATACCTGCCAAGTTACCTTTACTACATCCAAAAATGCAATTTTTGCCTTGCGATAAGGAATGAAGCACTGAGTAGCAGCAGGGCTCAGTCATGGCATGAACTCTGTTTCTGCCTCTGTTATCCTTGTCTGACCTGACAAGTGTTTCTAGCATTCCTTGCTTTTATTTCTACTTCAAGAGGCTGAGGTGTTATTCCTCCATGGATTTCCTGCCTGCAGTTATTGTAATTTGCCACTGGTCACTCTTATGATCCTTTTCCTTGATGTTAATTTTAATTTATTTTTACTTAGTTAATTTTCAATTAATTTTTACTTAGTTAATTTTCAATTAATTTTTACTTAACAAATTGTCAATTATTTTAATCTATTACGTTGATTCAAATGCACTTTCCAACTACATTCAACTTTACCTTTTTCGTGGCAAGACAAACTGATGCTATAGTATCTGATGTTTATAAACAGCCTCTCCCATGTTTTCGAGGCTTTTACTTGTCTTATCTCTGGCTTTCTAAAAAATCTGTTGAACAGCATTTTCTTGAATATGGTCCTCCTGCATATGATCCAGAGGAGTTTACTCATTCTATTAACCATCTAATTACCTTGTTACCAGGTAATAATACCAGTCTTTTTACCAGGTAATTATCGGGGGCTCTGATCAATTTTAAAACCAGGATACTGCAGATGTTGAAAATTAGCACCAAAGAGATGACAGTGAGTATGGTGGGGCTAAAATTGTTGCGCTATCTTGTACCGTTTTGGCTGTAGTTCAGGAACAAACAAACAAGAGTTTTAGTATATAGATGTTTCAGGTTATAGAGTTGCATAGACATCATGGAAAATGTCTTCCACCCACTAAATCTGTGCCGACTGTCAGGCACCCTAATCCAATCTTAAACTATTTAATTCTCCCCACCTTCCCATCAACAGGCCTTAGATTCTACCACTTGTCTACACACTTGGGGCAATTTACAGTGGCCAACCAAACAGGCAACATGTGCATTTTTGGGAGATGTGTGGGAACCAGAGCAAACCCAAGTGGTTGTGGGGAGAGTACAAACTCCATGCAGGTCAGAGTGTACCCAGGTCGCTCGTGCTGTGAGGCTGCTGCTCTGGCAGATTAGTTGGTGAATCTGTGGAATTCTTTGCCACAAAATATCTTCGGTTTCCTCCCACACTCCAAAGACGTACAGGTATGTAGGTTAATTGGCTGGGTAAATGTAAAAATTGTCCCTAGTGGGTGTAGGATAGTGTTAATGTATGGGGATCGCTGGGCGGCACGGACTTGGAGGGCCGAAAAGGCCTGTTTCCGGCTGTAGATATATGATATGATATGAAAATGGCTGTGGAGGCCAAGTAAGTGGATATATTTAAGGCAGAGATAGATAAATTCATGATTAGTATGGGTGTCAGATGTTATGGGGAGAAGGCAGGAGAATGGGGTTAGGAGGAAGAGATAGATCAGCCATGATTGAATGGTGGAGTAGACTTGATGGGCCAAATGGCCTAATTTTGGTCTTTTCACTTATGATCTACTGTGCCTTGCATGACCTTCCATCAAAACTGAAAAACAGATGCGTTTTAAATTGCAAAGAGGGGGGGAGGTGGAAAGAACAAAGGAATGTCAGCGGGAGGGGGGATGGAAAGCGAGCGAGATTGTCCATGTGAACAAACTGCTTTCAGTGCCATTTTGTTAATTAGAGCCGAGCTGCCTCAAGGAGGGTAAACACAGGGAGATAAATGAGGGCTGCTAATTTCCTTGAGACAGGCATTGAAACATCTCCAAATCCTTTGTGAAACATATTAGCACATGAATAGCACAGACATATTTAAGTGAAGCTTGTGAAGTGTTTGATTGAGAGATATTGAAAAGATATGAAGAGGGCAAGATGGGGGGAGCAGAATTGGAAGAAGTTTGTATGGAATATAAACTAGTCCATGCTGAATTATTAACCATTGGTCTAATTTTACCCCATATAAAACAGCCTGGTTAGAATGCAGAATATAGCGTGACCAATTGCACTCCACCCAATTCCTACTTAGGCGATTTTTTAGGCGACTGCCGGTGACTGCAATATTCCTAGCAGGTCGCCGAAAAACCGGCGACTGGACCCCCCCTATGACAATGTCTACGACAAGCTACAACAGCCTACCACCTAGTCGACGTCAAGCTACCGACAACCGGCTGCCCAATCGTCGCGACTTAGGACGTCCACCTACGACCGCGCCTAAGACAACCTATGATCACGCAGGCGACAACCTACGACAACTGAAGTCAACCTATGTCTACCCGCGACAAGGTATGACAAGCTACGACCCTGTCGGTGACAACTGAAGACAATTCACGTGATTTTGGCCTCCGGTTTTGACGCCGGTACCTGTCACCGGTTGACGTAGGGTGACGAAGGTAGTCGCCAATGGAATGCACAGAAGTCAGCACCGGCGACAACCTACGTCACCTGGCGCCAACCTGCCGACAACCTACGACAGCACCAACGTCAGGAGACGTCAAGCTGCGATCACTGGCGTCACACCAACAGTCGTCGAAATTTTTTAAACATTTCAAAATCCAGTGGCGACCAGAAAAACGCTAGGACTCTTTGGAAACTACTCATGACCATACAGGAGACACCCCGGCGACCGTGTGGTGACAGCCTAGTCGCCTGTAGTCACCTATAAAACCGCCTAAGTGGGACAGGGGTTTAACTCCCAAGTTCAAGTTAATGAATCAAACGTGAGGATGAGTGATATTGCCAAAAATGCGCTGACAACTAGTCTATTCTCCTGTAGGGAACTTGAGGCCTTTGTGGTGCCTGTGTCTGTGTGTTTTAGGCTTCTGTGCCTTCACACTGTAGCAGAAAAATAAAACATCTGCTGGAGGTCAGACACAGGTACTTAGAACCATTTGATCTAAGCCAGATTGGTACACTAACCAGGGCTGAAGAAGGGTCTCGACACGAAACGTCACCCAATCCTTCCCTCCAGAGATGCTGCCTAAGTTACTCCAGCTTTTTGTGTCTATCTTTGGTTTAAACCAGCATCTGCAGTTCCTTCTTGCACACTGCTTAGAACATTGCTGATTAATGGGGCCGGATATATTTCATTTTAGGCCCCTCTGCTTTAAGCAACAGAGCATGGCCCCATTCACTTGAATGAGTTGCTAACCTTCACTAGAAAGGGAAGTTTAGTTTAATTTTAGGTTTTTTGTTCTTTCACTGGATAGAGGTCAACATTTATCACTCTCCCTGCACCATTGCCTTTTTGTTTGTAATTTTTTGGTTTATTAATTTTACATGTACCAACTGAAATGCAGTGACGGACTTTATTTTGCATGCTAGCCCATCAAATTATACCGTACCATCGAGCCATATACAAGTACAACAGGCAGCATAAAGAGAAAAATAACTAGAGTGCAGAATATAGCGTGACCATGTTATGGCTTTATTTTAGTTCAGAGATGCAGTGCGGAAACTGGCCGTTTGGCCCTCTGAGTCTGTGTACAACCAGCGATCCCTGTACATTAGCACAATCCTACAGACAATTTGAATTTTATTTTACCGAAGCCAACTAACCTACAAACCGGTATGTCTTTCGAATGTGGGAGGAAACCGGAGCACCCTGGGAAAACCCACGTGGTCACAGGCAGAATGTACGAACTCCATACAGACAGAACCCATAGTCAGTCTGAAGAAGGGTCTCGACCCGAAATGTCACCCACTCCCTCTCTCCTAGATGCTGCCTGACCTGCTGAGTTACTCCAGCATTTTGTGAACCCATAGTCAGGATCGAACCCAGGTCTCTGGCGCTGTAAGGCAGCAACTCTGCCTCTGTGCAACTGTGTATAGTGTTACAACTCCAGATAAATAAAGTGCAAGGGCTGCAATGAGGTAGTCTGCACTTACGTTAGGTTCACTTCATGGACCTTCCTGGCAAGTTCATGCCTATGCCAGCCTGTAGGTCGTTGTGCTTTCTTGCAAAAAAAACATATCTCGGCTGGCATTTTTCCTCATCAGTTTTCCCAAGGTTCCTCTGACATCGTAGGAGCCCACTGCCTCAACCTTCTCTCCCATCATTTCATCATCCAGTAGTTGGCTGTGGTGCCTATTTTGTGGTATGTCTCTTTAAGAGAAAGCTGCCAAAATCATAGCTGTATATACCTGTGAAGAGTCAGAAGAGAATGTCACCCTGAAACTGAAACAGAGGACATTACAGTCCACTGAACCTTCGCCAACCTTCGAGGTGTGGATCAGAGCAGACTTGGACGGACTGGAGTTGAGCAGTGCTTTGCCTGTTGTGCCATGTTCAGAGAGACCTGCTCTTGTGAATCTTCACTTGCAGCTGTGATCATGGCAACTCTCTCTGAAAGAGGCTCCCAGTCTTTATATGGGAACTTTACAAACCCACCATACCGTTTATTGCGATTAAAAAGTCTGCAATGCAATGCAGTTTCGAGGCCAGGATGGAAGAGCATAATTCGTTGGGTGGCACAGTGACGCAGCTGGTAAAGCTGTTACCTCGCAGTGCCAGAGACCTGGGCTCTATCATGACTTCGGGTTGCTGCCTGTGTGGAGTTTTCGTGTTCACGCTGTGACACGTGTGGGTTTCCTCTGGGTGCTCCAGTTTCTTCCACACCCCAAAGACGTGTGGGTCTGTAGGTTAATTGGTCCCCTGTAAATTGCTCCTAGTGTGTCGGGAGTGGATGAGAAAGCGTGAAAACATAGAACTAGTGTGAATGGGTGATGGATGGTTGGAGTGGACTCATTGGGCCAAAGGGCCTGTTTCAATGCTGTATCTCTAAACTAAAACTAAATGTAACCAGATTGGAGATGAGAGTGGATAGACGGTAAGAAGATGAGAAGATGAGTGAACATAATGGAAGCAAAGGGTTGGCGATTGTAAACCACAAATGATAGGTGGGGCGGTGGGATTCTGGGATAGGAACCAGTAAGGATCCTTAAGGGTCATTCATTTTCTCTGAAATCACAGCCAGATATGGCCTCTATCTGGAGATGAGCTCAATTGCTTACCGTAAAAAAAATATTGACCAGTTCGAACTTAAAAGAAAAGCAGAAAACAAATAAAAGATGACAAAGATGGAATCAAATTGAGAATGAGAGAGAAAAGTCACATGAAGTTAACACAGAAAAATAAATCCATCTGATTTACCATCTGCACCACCTTGTCTGAGCAACTAATATATAAAAAAAGGACACAGCATTAATACAGTTTTGACAGAGTTAAGGGCAGTAAATGAATTCAATTCTCAAAGCACCAGGGAAAATTCAGGGAACATCATATAATAAAAGTTAGATTTGACTTTTTCTGTCAGCCTACATTATTATTATAGAGGACTTACATGGCAACAGGCAATTTTTGATCTAGTGCGTCTGGTCTACCTTTAGTTTAGTTTAGTTTATAGATACAGTGCAGAAACAGGCCCATCGACCCACTTAGTCTATGCAGATTATCATATACACTCTAGGGGCAATTTACAATTTCACCAAAGCCAATTAATCTACAAACCTGGAAACCAGAGATCCCAGAGAAAACCCATGCGGTCACATGGAGAATGTACAAACTCCGTACAGACAAGCGCCATATTCAGGATCAAACCCGGACTTCTGGTGCTGTAAGGCAACAACTATAGAGCTGCGTAACCATGTCACCCATCTATCCAAGTCACCTCTTACTTCATTCACAAAGTGGCCCTATTGTTCTTCCTTATATGATATGAACACATCTAATTCTCCATGAGCTAAAGCAACCCGATGCTGAAGACAGAAAATGTCCATTAACTCCCCTGTTTCTTTGGCTTAGCACACATGTAGCGGTGAAATTGTAAACATATTCTGCTTAAATCTAAATTTTGCATTCCAAATTCGCAATGTTATTCAGAATTTTGCTTGAAACTTAAAGAATGGATTAATATTCCTGGGATTTTGCCTTAATGTCTTTTGCTATTTCCGCTGGCATTGAAGATAAACAAGAAACAATTAAAAGTAGCTAGTAAAACAATTTAGTGACATTACTAAAAGCAAGTCTAATTTCAAGATGGAATGTTTAATTTACCAGGGTGATAAGTTTGATTAATGGAAGTGTATCGGTCTGGTGATTAATGCTCCTCGTTGCACCCCATACTTTGCTTTGCGATTTTCTATGTTTACTTTATTACTCTCTAGTATTTTCTTGTGAAAATCTGCCTCCAAAAAATATTCAAAGTTCATGTTTTATCTGTTTTGGGTTTTCAGGAAGAACCAAAATCCTAATTACTGTTATCATCGGAGGAGCAGGCGTATTTTGTCACTAAATAAATTAGCTCAGACAATCATCAATCACTTTCATCCACAGTATATCTGCTCCAACTGATACATGCTAGGATTTGGAGGCACAGATGTTCATGGACCTCTTTGCTTTCCAAGGCAAGGAAACCACAGGAGATGCAACACCTGTCCCTATACCTCCTCCCTTGACTCTGTCCAGGGACCCTGACAATCCTTTGGGGTGGGGCAGAGGTTCACTTGCACCTCCTCCAAACTCATCTACTGTATCTGCTTGTGTTCCAGTTGTGGACTCCTATATATCAGCGAGACCAAGTGCAGACTGGGCGATCGTTTCGCTGAATACCTTTGTTCAGTCCAACTCGGCCTACGTGATCTCCTGGTTGCCAAACATTTTAACTCCCCTTCCCATTCCCATACTGACCTCTCTGTCCTGGGCCTCCTTCATTGTCAGAGAGAGGCTAAACGTAAATTGGAGGACCAGCACTTCATATTTTGCTTGTGCGGCTTACAATCCAGTAGTATAAATATGATTTCTCTAACTTCAAGTAACCCTTGCATCCCCTCTCTCTTCGTCCCTTACCTACCCTAGTCATCGTACTAGTTTTACTGTCATCCTGTTGAGTTCCACTGTCTGTCTAACTCATTTTCACCTCTCCCACAGCCAACAATTGACCATTGTGAGCTCCAAATTTCATTGATAATCGGCGCTTTCTGCATATCTTCCATCATTTGTTCCAAGTACCATCTATGCCTCTTGTTCCCCTTTCTCCTGACTCTCGGTCTGAAGAAGGGTCTCGACATGAAACGTTACCTATTCATTTTCTCCAGAGATGCTGCCTGGCCTGTTGAGTTACTTCCGCATTTTGTGTCGATCTTCAGTGTAAACCAACATCTGCAGTTCCTTCCTGCACATGAGCTCTCAATGTTGGCGTTTAAGAGAACTGCATGAACGTGAAACTGTCCTAAGGCACCTGTTTGTTCCACAGAAGAATATAGATACGAAGTTTTATCAAATCCCCCGTGAGCACTATGATTTTATGAACCTTTATTAAACCGAGAAGTCATTTGCATTTATATGCCTTACAAATGTTGTAAAGCACTTTACAGTCAATTAACTACTTTAAACAACTACTGCTGTTAAGTAGGAAATTCAGTGGCCAATATGAACACATCAAGATCTTGCAAGCTGCAGTGAAATAAAGGACTGGTCCATTTGTGTTGGTTGAGTGATAGGTATTCTTCAGGCCACTGGGAGAAATTGCTTCACCATTGAGTTGATCCATTATGCACAACCAAACTGATAGGCAAGACCTCAGTCTAACATCTAATCTAAATGATTGGAGCTCAGAAGTACACTGAAGTGCTATTTACATTTCATTTTTATTTTATGCATGTTTAAATTAATAGAGGCATTAAGTCAAACAGAATGGAACCAGGTCCTTCAGCTCATCTAATCCATGTTGACCCTGGTGCCCATTTATGTCATCCCCATTTACCTGCGTTTGACCCATATCCCTTTAACCTTTCCTATCCTATTTCCTAACCTTACCTGTCCAAATGTGTTTTAAATGTTGTCATTGTACCTGGTTCAACCACTTCCGGTAGGTTGCTCCAAATACGTGCTCTCATCTGTATGAAAAACCTTGCTACCAAGGTTCCTATTAAATCTTTCCCCTCTCACATTAAACCTATGTACTGAAAATCTTTAATTCCCCAAATCTGGTTAAAAGATTTGGTGTATTCACTCTATCCATATCCTTCATGATTCTATACACCTCAAAACGATGAACTCTCAGTCTTTTGGCCCCTTGGGAATAAAGTCTAAGCCTGCCCAACCTATACCAATGACTCAGTCCCTCGACTCCTGTCAACATCCTCAAATCTTCTCTAAAAGACAAAGTGCTGGAGTAACTCAGTGAACAGGAAGCATCTTTGGAGAACATGGTCAGGCAATGTTTCAGATCCCGACCCTGAACATCTATCCACATTCTTCAAAGATGCTGACTGATCCACTGAGTTACTCCAGCACTTTGTGTGCTTTTCTTTTGTAAACCAACATCTGCAGTTCCACTACCTTAATTTACAGTGGCCAATTAACATCCACCAGTACATCTTTGGGAAGTAGAAGGAAGCAGATGGGAAAACAAGAGTCACAGGAAGAACATGCTAACTCCTCACAGATAGAATTGGAGCTCAATATCAAACCAGGGTCACTGGAACTGTGAAGCAGTAGATTACTACCTGTTGATTAACTGTTTCACCGAATACCAATAAAACGAAACCGTCAAAATGTTCATCCAAAGCCATCATGGGTACTGCCTCCCCACATCAAAGTGAACTATAAGAGGCGCAGTGTCAAAAAGGTAGCCAGTATCATCAAGGATGCACATCACACTGGCCACATTCACATTTCACTCCTGCCATCAGGGAGAAGGTATAAGAGTCTGTAAACTGTAACGGCCCGGTTCAGGACATTATCATCAATATTCAATATTCTGGTGGTCACCACTGACCAGAAATGTTTGTCTGTCAAGTGGCAAGTGGGGGACTATCATTCTTACGTCTAAAGTCTTTACACAATTCATTGAGAGAAAAAGAAATGTCTCATCTGTCTTAAATAGATGATCTTTTTAGGTTCAAGACTTCCCCACGAGGAAACATCTTCTTGTGAACGTACATTCACTGTGAAGGCTTCCATATCGCATGTATTAGTGTCTGATCACTTCTCACTCTTCTGTACTCTGGGTAATACAAGCCTAGCCTGTCCCAACTTTTCTCATTCAGCCTGTTTCAAGTGTCTTTGCTCCTCTGTTATTCATTTACACATCAGAACTGTTTTGGCAATGAAAAAGTCAAATATCAGAAGGCATAGCTTTAAGGTGAGAGGAGGAAACTTTAAAGGAGATGTGCGAGTTAAGTTTCTTTACATGGAGTGGTAGGAACATGGTACATGGTACACGGAGTGGTGGGTGCCTGGAACATGCTGATGGTAGAGAAGGAAGGGTTGGCGATTGGGGGTGGGGGGAAATGGTGGGGTTGCGATAGCAGACATGATAGTGATGTATAAGAGGCATTCAGTTAGGCACATGGCAATACAGGGAAAGGAGGGATGCGGATTTTGTACAGGTGGGGGCAGTTTAATTTGGCATCATAGTTGACACACACCTTGTGAGTCAAAGGGCCTGTTCCATTGCGGTACCGTCTGATATTGTACGTTTTAAGCAGTCTGAGCATCCTACCTGATGAGGAAGTTGGTGCTGGTGAAAAAAATGTAGAGATAGACCATGTGTTCATAATTGTTACACTCACTCCTTGATTCATCCACTCAAGTCATCCCGCGATTCACTGGTGACAGTTCTAGGTGCGGCTGAGACATTGTGCAAAGCCTGTGTTTCAACGATCCGGGAGCCAGTACCCTCGCTGTTGGAGGTTTCTTTGCAAGATGATGCCATTGTAAGGAAGGTGGTATGAGGGCACTCAAAGCAGTTTGTGCTGTTCCTGCAGCATCTTATCCGTTTCCAAGCTTCGTTCACAGCAGTGGAGGCAGCGACCTGACTCCGGTTATGTCAGATTGTCAGGCTGTACGTGGAGTTGATCAGAAGCTCCATGCTGACTCCTCCACTATTTAACATGACTCCGATGCTTTCTGAGTAACTGCTTTGTCAAGACTACAAGACTTCTGCTATTTGACCTTTCCTAATCCATATCTCATAACTCAAACACCATCGCTCAGTCTGCCTGGGCCTACGCGATCTCCCTACCATTCCCATACTGACCTTTCTGTCCTGTGCCTCCTCCACCATCAGAGTGAGGCCAAATGCAAATTGGAGGAACAGCACCTCATATTTTGCTTGGACAGCTTACAACCCAGCAGTATGAACATTGATTTCTCTAACTTCAAGTAACCCCTACGTTTCCTCTCTCTCCGTCCCTCCCCCACCCTAGCCCTCCGACTAGTTTCACTGTCCTCCTGATTGCTTTTACTGTTTGCATGCCTCATTGTCACCTTCCCCTCAGCCATCCATTGTACATTTGCTTGACCATCGTCTGCTTTGATCTCCCCTTTTCACACCTTACCATCTCTTTGTACCCTTCCATATCTCCAGTTTCCCTCTCCCCTGACTCAAAGTCTGAAGAAGTGTCTTGACCCGAAACATTGCCCATTCTTTCTCTCTACAGATGCTGCCTGTCCCGCTGAGTTACTCCAGGAATTTGTGCCTATTCTCAACATAAAAATTGCTTTTCAAACCTACCCCAAGAGAAGTGGCATTATATTTACTATGAGTCCCAATGGCCAATACACTCCAAGGTGTGTGTCTTCTACTCTAGAAGCTATTGAGCAGTGCCAGCACCTGCGTGGTGGCGGGCAACAGCAGTAATGATTGAGCAGTGCCACTTTTCTCAATCTCTTGCTTTCACTGCTCTTCCTCTGGAGTGCGGTTGGCACAGGGATTGAGGTGAATCTTCCTTCCAAGAGCCTATAAGTGTCAGGGTGCTCACACAGGTGCCACCAATAAAAAAGATGCTTGAAAAGACCATTTGCAATACAAGGGGTGAGCAGAGGGATGAGATCAAAAATAGTTGTGGATTTGGAAAGAAACCGGAGAGGAAACAAGGAGATTTGTCCTTGCCCCGAGGCTATATCCACATCTCTCACTTCTTTTAACCAATTATCACTTCACTGCCTCCTGATAATATCATGTGGTCTCCTAATTGGGTTGTGCCGGTGCTGGTTAGCTGCTATCTTGTACTGAAAGGAGAGAAGTTGTAATTGCTTGAGAGAGTATTGACATTTATACGTACAGTATAAGTGCCTCGCATATGGTTGAGGAGCTAGGGAGAAGTGTCTGGCATGAGAACTTTATCATTGACTGTCTATCATAAGATGTTGACTGCAGTCTGGTGGGGTGAGGATGCAGTGGACAGAGTGCTGTCTGCGATTGGCACTTACCTTGACAGTTCACATCTGGTCATCCAATTTCTTGTGGTATTGGAGTCATGCTGTAGGACAGAGCTCCCGGTTCTTGTTCTTTCTTCACCCTTTTGGGTACAGGACATCTATTTTCTGATGATTTCTTGTTCTAGGTGCTCCTTCGGTCCTTGACCTATCTGGAAATGTTCATGGTTGATCCATCAGTTCAGCAGGTGTGAATGCTTGGATGCTTTGCATACTGTTTTATGAATGTTGCTCCTCATCAGCACCTGTGCGCTCAAAATGCAGGTTTGCATTTTACTGCCTCCAGGAATTAAGATAATTAGCAATTTGTCACAAAAGTATATATTCCAGATCTTCAAGGAGTTGCAGCTAAATATAGTTTTTGCACTCTTTCCTCAGAATAAATGTAGGTCCAAATAATATCAAGTCAAGTCAAGTCAATTTTATTTGTATAGCACATTTAAAAACAACCCACGTTGACCAAAGTGCTATACATCAGTTCAGGTACTAAGAACAAACATACAATGGCACACAAACATAGCAGCACATACATAAACAGTTCGCAGCGCCCCCTCAGAGGGCCTCAAACGCTAGGGAGTAGAAATAGGTTTTGAGCCTGGACTTAAAGGAGTCGATGGAGGGGGCAGTTCTGATGGGGAGAGGGATACTGTTCCACCGTCTAGGAACTGCAACCGCAAAAGCGCAATCACCCCTGAGCTTAAACCTAGACCGCGGGATAGTGAGTAGCCCCAAGTCAGCCGACCTGAGGGACCTGGAGATAGAGTGTTGGGTTAGAATGTAGAAATAAGGACTTGCAGATGCTGTTTTACACAAACAAAGTTGCAAAGTGCTGGAGTAACACCGTGGATTAGGCAGTATCTGAGGAGAACATGGGTATGTGACGTTTCAGGTTGGAACCCTTCTTCAGTCACCTGTCCATGTTCTCCAGAGATGCTGCCTGACCCGCTGAGTTATTCAAATACTTTGTACTGTAGGTCCAAATAATGTCCTTCATTGTACACTATATATAATTTATTAGAAAATGCCCAATATTGACTCCAGTTATTCTATTAAATGTTGGAAGTGTGAAGGGAAATTTTGAGTTCTCGACATTTTGATAGTTCTGGTTGGATTTTCAGTTAGTTTTGTTAAGGAATGAATTTAGTGGACTTGAAATTCAACTATGCAGTGCAGTCAGTATGACTTGACTTGACTTTACATTATTTGGACCTACATTTATTCTGAGGAAAGAGTCCAAAAACAGTAGAGTATTTGCTTTACATGAAAAATGTGCTCTGGCCATTTAAATTTTCCCATTAATATCCTAATATTCAAGATTCAAGATTCAAGATAGCTTTATTTGTCATCCAAAAAAACGATTTTTTTGGACGAAATTCAGTCACCCACAGTCCAACAATAAAACATTAAATTAGGCAGATTACACAATAATGCTATCAAATGTAGCTGGTACAATGAGATGCTGTCCGACCCACTGAGTTACTCCAGCGCTTTGTGTCTATCAATGAGATCATTGCTCACTTTACTGATCCTGAATGACCAATACAGCTTGAAAGTCGGGGATGAATCATTCTTTATCTTACTGGCCCATTTTACTGCGTTCAATGGTTTATTGTTTATGAACAGAAATTCAGTTGAAGTTAAACACTTCCTCATTAATAATTGTTATCGCCCCGAGATTTAAAAAAAACAGATGGCTTAACCTCTGGTTGTAATTTTGCATGCAAAATCTGTTTGCCCTTGGGGGTTAAATAGAGAGAATTTGTACTGTTAAAAGATAAAAGAAACCACTTCAAACCCATTATTACACTGTCCCAGCTGTTGCAAGAAAATAATCTTAATGTTGATTGGAATAAAATCTCCCTTTATATTTCTATCAAAATTGATAAAAGGCCCTTGGCAAAAAAAAATCGTTGAGGACAAAATGGACAATGAATGCAGACCAATTATTAAAAATTGATGCTTCTGAAGGAAATGGGTTAAGATTGCTTCATCTGGAGAAGAATATGGTTCACAAGGGTTCAAGCATTAAAGTTTCTGAATCATTCAATATGTGCTTCCTTAACCCAATTCAAATAATCAATCAAATTTAAATTGTTTTCAAGGCATCAATTATAGCTTCATGTCATTCAGTATACTAAGCTCCCTATTTTATCTGCAAAACAAGACAATCCTGTAATGTGCACCTTTCGGGACAGAACGTAGATTGGAGTGCCTCTATCATTTAGCTTCTCCAGGGATGTTCTTAAATTATAATTGTCTGCCATATGTCTCAGATGCTACATCCCAAATTACTTCTCATCCTCGGCTGCACTATTTTATCGATCAGAACATTTATCCAAAATCACCTGGGCATCTTACCTCTTTCAAAAGCAAACAACTTATTTGGCTACATTATGGCAGAGCCCCTTTCTAATTCCCTCCCCCCTCCCCCCTCTTTGTCCTTCCCAGAGTCATCAATGGAAAGTGAATGTAGATATTTTATCAATAAGGAACCTTGATACAAGGCAATCTGTTCCTGCTGCTGCTCACAATGTCATTAGCTATTTTGGAATCCAGACCATGTTTCATGTAGATCACGCTAAATTGCAAGAAACCTCCATAGATTACAAAGCAGCTTGTAATTACTGAATCCAGATGTTGCTGACCTCTTAGGGATGTTTTCAATGACAAGGCCAATGGTCCAAGTTAGTGAAACCAGGACACCAGCAGTGACAAGAATGTCAATCCATTTGATGCTCAAAGTACGAGGTGTATTAACTCAATATAAACTTAAACAAAATGTGCACTTCATAGAATCATGAAAGCTTACAGCACAAAAGAAAGATATTTGGTCCATTGTGCCTGTGCTGGCTCTTTGAAAGAGAGTTTGGCCCCACAATTCAGTCTGCCACTCTGCACATTTCCCATCCTCCAGTGCTTGCCCAATTTCCGGAGAAGGAATCAGCTTCTATTTTCGTAGATAGAATATTCCAGATTTTAAAATACTCTCAGAAATAAATTCATCTCATCTCCCCTTGTGGTTATTTACTACCAATGTAGAATTTTGACCTCATGTCATTAACCCATTTCCCAATGGGAATATACCTCTGACCATCTGAATCTCCAACAATATTTCCAACGAGGATTGATCTGGCATTCTTTCGTTTCTACTTATGCCAACCTGAGGCTTGGTGACATACCAACTTTCAAAAAATTTTTTTACTTTGAAATCCATCTCCGTCTCTGATAGTGTTCATTGTTCTCTGTTTCTGTCCATGCAATTTTCATCATCCATTTAGTAAAAAAGACTGATACACTAGCCATGTCTCGTGAGGCTGGGGAACTCACAACAGGCATCTCAAATATCACCAATGCTCTCTCATAATCACAGTGAATGGCGGTGCTGGCACGAAGGGCCGGATGGCCTCCTCCTACACCTATTGTCTATTGGCCATTGTCTATTGTTTCTCTGCAAAATCCTTCAAATTTTCTGGAGGGGAGGCAAGCCAAATCCAGTGTCATCTCCCAGGCCAACAACCCTGGCATTGTGGCCTGTCTCTTTTCATGTAGCCACACTGGACAGGCCACATTGCTCAGATGCTCCACCTGAAAAGACACTCTCTTCTGAATTCCACCTTGGGAAGAGATTACAGGGTGGACAGAGAAAAAGATAATGGTCAGAGGTGAGGGGTGGCATGTGGTGCAGCAGTAGAGCTGCTGCCTTACAGCGCCCAGGATCCGGGATCAATCCTGACTATGGGTGCTGTCTGTGTGGAGTTTGTACATTCTCCCAGTGACCGTGTGGGTTTCTCCAGGTGCTCCAGTTTCCACCCATACTCCAAAGACGTCCAGGTTTGTAGGTTAATTGGCGTTGGTAAAATTGTAAATCATCCCCAGTCTGTAGGATAGTGCTGGTGTACGGGGTGATCGATGGTCGTTGTAGACTCGGTGGGCTGAAGGGCCTATTTCCACGTTGTATCTCTAAAGTTTATACCTGCCAAACATGTAACATCCCCACCGGCTTCAGGGATTCTTTGATCCGGGATCCTCAGAGTAGAGAAAAAAACGGTAGAGATTATATTGAGCATGAACCGAGAGATGATGAACCAGAACTACATTAAGACCCTGCATAAATGGCTGATACGACATGCCACTTCAAAAAGTAACCACCAACTACCCCATTGACCACTTCCTGCCCACTGTAGAGGAATTACAATTCTTGCATTGGCCAGTTCAGCAGCGAGATTGAAGGTGAGAGGGGCAAAGTTCCATAATTAATCCTTTTGAAACAAACAGAGATTTGTTGGTTGTATTTGTATCACTTATTAATTTTGCAAGACACAAACAAGTTTTGAACTGCACAAACAAACAATTAATTAGCTTCTTCGGTTCTCTTCATTTGTTTTAAATCAAGTGTGTACCTAAAATTCTATACAAATTTACATACTTCATTGCATATATTAATCTCACCAGGATAGATTGTGTTAAATTAGAATAAATATATTAAAGACATTCTTTTCTTGAAGATATGTTGCAAGTTGCAGTTGTACTTAGCAACACCTACCCACCATTAGCCTGCTTGGATACTGACAGATTTGTTCACACCCAAGGAAATCCCATCTGCACTGATCCCACCTGCCCGCATTTGGCCCATATCCCTCTAAACCTGTCCTATCCATGTACCTGTCCAAATGTTTCTTAAACCTTGTGATACTACCTGCATCAACTACCTCCTCCGGCAGCTTATCCATAATGAAGCACAAAAGAAATGGTATTTGACAAGTAATTAATTTCCTGTTCATATTGACATGACATGTCTTTCAACATATTGAAAGACTGGAGCGATTAGGCTTGTATACGTTGGAATTTAGAAGGATGAAAGGGGATCTTATTGAAACATGTGATTATTAAGGGATTGGACACATTAGAGGCAGGAAACATGTTCCCAATGTTGGGGGAGTCCAGAACCAGGGGCCACAGTTTAAGAATAAGTGGTAGGCCATTTAGAACGGAGATGAGGAAAACTTTTTCATTCAGAGAGTTGTAAATCTATGGAATTCTCTGCCTCAGAAGGCCGTGGAGGCCAATTCTCTGGATGCTTTCAAGAGAGAGCTAGATAGAGCTCTTAAAGATAGCGGAGTCAGGAGGTATGGGGAAAAGGCAGGAATGGGGTACTGTTTGTGAATGATCAGCCATGATCACATTGAATGGCGGTGCTGGCTCGAAGGGCCGAATGGCCTACTCCTGCACCTATTCTCTATTGTCTATTGTATATTGACATACCAGCAGCCAAATGAAATCTTTCCCCACCCCCCCGAAAAAAATACTAGAAGCAAATCCTTCTATCTTTATGAGCAGTTAGTGGCGCATGAAACTAATGGGTATTTTCTGCTGTGAACATAGTCTTGATAATGTTCAGCAGTACATCATCACAACTGCAGATATACACAAAAAGCTGGAGCAACTCAGTGGGACAGGCAGCATCTTCTGGATAAAGGAATGGGTGATGTTTAGGGTCGAGACCCTTCTTCAGACTGAGAGTCAGGGGTAGGGGGAGACACAGAGATAAGGAAGGGTAAGATGTGAAAACAAGACATCAAAAGGGATGAGATCCAAAGGAAATGTAGAATAGATCATTGATAGCTAAGAGAAGGTGACAACAAAGCATACAGAGATTGTATATATATCCATCCCCCCTTCCTAGTTCTCCGACCAGTCTAACTGTCCCCATGATTATAGTTTATCTCTGTATGCGTCGTTGTCGCCTACATCACCTTTGGTGTCTTATTTTCACACCTTACCCTTCCTTATCTCTCTGCCTCCTGTTGTGATATTCCTGGGACTACTTTGTGTATCCAAGAACTACTTTGTATAGCTGTGTATATAAGTGATGGGTGTGATTAGGCGG
The DNA here is from genome assembly GCF_053455715.1 of Rhinoraja longicauda. NCBI lineage: Eukaryota > Metazoa > Chordata > Chondrichthyes > Rajiformes > Arhynchobatidae > Rhinoraja > Rhinoraja longicauda. The sequence goes on from NC_135965.1 coordinate 33,079,574, forward strand.
TCACTGTGGATCCAGGCGGCCTTGGAATACACAGCTTGGAGTTGAGCTCCACCATGATAACATCTTAAACATGTGTACTCGTGGTCCTTCCAGAGTCACAACAAAGGTACAACAGGTACCGGACCACGAAGAACAACATGGTGGCAGCGGCTTGGTGTTTCGCCTAGGGAGGGAATGAAGCATGCCCGAGCAGAAAAGGTTAAAAAAATAAAAAATAAATTAAAAAAAGAGCCCTGAAGGGAAACAAAACGAAAGAAAAGTTTCCAGCTCGGTACGGGACGTTTGGAGTGCATCCCGACAGGGCCAGTGTGAGTTGGTATGCGGCGACCGGGAGGTGTGCGGCGACCGGGAGAGCCCCGGAGGAGACCGACACCCACGGAGGTGTGCGGCGACCGGGAGACCCGACACCCACGGAGGTGTGCAGTGACCGGAAAGACCGGGAGACCCGACACCCACGGAGGTGTGCAGTGACCGGGGAAGACCGACACCCACGGAGGTGTGCGGCGACCGGGGGAGGCTGACACCCATGGAGGTGTGCGGCGACCGGGAGAGCCCTGGAGGAGACCGACACCCACGGAGGTGTGCGGCAACCGGGAGAGCCCCGGAGGAGACCGACACCCACGGAGGTGTGCGGCGACCGGAGGGGGTCGGCGACCGGAGGGACCGACCATCCGCGGAGGTGCGGCGGCCGGTAAGGCCGAGGCACTAAATACTCAGCCAGGCGCGTCGACCGTAGAGTCGGGACGGCCCTGGGCCCGAGGCAGCGGCAGCGAGTTGGAATTGCGCGGCAGCTGCCGGGAGCACCTGTGGGCGGAGCCGGGGAGCACCTGTGGGCGGGGCCAGTGGCAGCGCGTTCGAAAAGTTGAGCGACAGCTGCCGGGGAGCACCTGTGGGCGGGGCCAGAGCGCACTGCAGCGGAGGCGCGATCGCACCGCGATTACAGCAGTGCCAGCCCAGCAGTGGGAGCCCAGCAGTGCCAGCCCAGCAGTGGGAGCTCAGCAGTGGGAGCCCAGCAGTGCCAGCCCAGCAGTGCCAACCCAGCAGTGGGAGCCCAGCAGTGGGAGCCCAGCAGTGCCAGCCCAGCAGTGGGAGCCCAGCAGTGCCAGCCCAGCAGTGCCAGCCCAGCAGTGCCAACCCAGTAGTGGGAGCCCAGCAGTGGGAGCCCAGCAGTGCCAGCCCAGCAGTGGGAGCCCAGCAGTGCCAGCCCAGCAGTGGGAGCCCAGCAGTGCCAACCCAGCAGTGGGAGCCCAGCAGTGCCAGCCCAGCAGTGGGAGGCCAGCAGTGGCAGGCAAATCATGGTGGTGGAGCATCTAGAGCCTACACTACGTTTGATCTACACAGCACGTCTTCTTGAGGGGAAGATATGGAACAAAATGAATATTTTGTGTTTAATGACCTGTGTAGTGATCTGTGTAATGAAAGCTTAATGTATTATATTTGATGCTTTTGTATAAATGTATATATCTGTGGAGTGACCACACGGAGTGAGTGACCACCCGGAGATGAGTGACCACCCGGAGATGAGTGACCACCCGGCGATGAGTGAAATTCCGCAGAGGAGTGACCACCATGATGGCGAAAAAAAAGCAATTGTGTTTAATTGTGTTTAGTTGTGTTATTGGTTTTGTTTGCAAAAAGCAATGGTGTTTTGGTTTTGTTTGTTAAATATATTTTAGCCCTCGAATGGTAAAGAAAACAATTTTATATAAGACAAGGGGGATGTTGTAATATATAAGACAAGGGGGATGTTGTGATATTGCTGGGACTACTTTGTGTATCCAAGAACTACTTTGTATGGCTGTGTATATAAGTGATGGGTGTGATTAGGCGGTCACTCTGGATGCAGGTGGCCACGGAATAAACAGCCTGGAGAGGAGCTCCAGCAATGTTACCTTTTACACAAGTGTACTTGTGGTCCTTCCAGAGTCACCAAAGGTACAACAGGTACCGGACCACGAAGTACAACACCTCCCTCTCCCCTGACCGCCAGTCAGAAGAAATGTTGCCTGTCCTGCAGATTTACTCCAGCATTTTGTGTCTATCTTCAGGGTCAACCAGCTTCTGCCGTTCCTTCCTACCCATCACAACTGCAGATGCTCACTAGCTCTGGATTGACGTGAGACAAAGTATTATTTAAAGGCATCTTTATCTTACGATCCTACTATAGATGAACGCCCAAATTACAGAAAAAGAAACAAAGGTAAAAATAAAAATGTGTGTCGCATTCACCCCTACCAACCTTGCAATCTCTTGCTGTGACGCTGATCAATGTTGATGCAAGTTTATGTTCTTTGTTCGCCTCCATGGAGTGTTTCCCATTTTGTGAATTGCTTGATATCCACTTTGTGAATTGCTTGACGATGTCCTCCGAAATGACGATAAATCATTGAAAATGCACACCCGTAAAATGACCAGAAGAACTTTTTCAGAGAGATTTATAGGATTTCTGAAAAATATAAGAACAAATGATGGATAGAAACTCATTGCAGTAAACCCTCATTTTTACAGAGCTCTTTCTAACGGATTTTGGTTATAGCGGACAGACCTATCGATCTTTACTGTCAGGCTGGGCTGCCGAAACCCCCCCCCCCACCCCACCACCACAACCACCTGTGCTACCTCTCCGGCCGCTCCTGCTGCCACCTCCGCTACGCCACCACCACCACAGTAGTTGGCGCCGCCATCACTACCGTGGCGACTGTCACCACCACCGTCGCTGCTGCCGCAGCCACCATCGTTGCAGTCGCCGCCACTGCCACCACTGTGGCGGCCACCACTGCAGTTGCCGCCGCCACCACTGCCATCAATACCGCAGTGACTGATGGCTGTGGCAACTGTCACCACCATCACCCCCGCTGCCATGGTCATTGCAGTCGCCGCCACTGCCACCACCGCGGCCGCCACCACTGCAGTTGCCGCCGCCACCATTACCATTACCGCCTCATCCTCCACCATTGTCGCCGCCATCACTAATGTGACCACCACCGCCACTGAACCTTACCTGCACTCCGGCCATCCGCAGGCCGCAAACAATGACTGTGCAGATCCTCGCCTCTCCTTTGGTCATCAACTCACCTGGATTCCAGGTCCAGTTCCAGACTGAGAGTCTGAAGAATGGTCTGGACCCAAGACGTCACCTGTCCATGTTCTCTAGAGAAGCTGCCGGACCTGCTGAGTTACTCCAGCACTTTGTGTCCTTTTGTGCATTAACCAGCAACTGTTGTTGTTTGATTCTACTATTTATACAATGATAATCCCTTACTCGGTTAGAGCAGACATTTGGCAATAACGGATGCCATCTTCCTCCCCCCATGGTCCATCACAGCAAGGGTTTACTATATATGAAAAAATAGCAAAACCAGTCCGTGATTCAATTAATTTGCACAAGGATATAGAGTATGCCCCTAGAGTTCAAATAAAAGAGTGTATTTGATAAAACATCCAAAATCATGAATGGATATTACCATGAAAATGTGTAAGAAGTGTTTTCAGCAACTAAAAGCTTGACAACAGGTTGACATAATTGAGAGAAACAATCAGAGTCTTGGGAACCGTGAGCCATTGCAAGTCAATATGATGTTGCATGATCAGACTGGGATATGGGATAGAATAGAGGCGGCTATTCTTTACAAGTATGGAATGACTGGAAAGGCATCTGAATTAGGCCTGGAACTATAAGGACATGAACTAACATTTCAGTAGCAGATGTGTTAACGTAGGGAATGGTTAGAGGATGTGGATTGAAAGTGTGGAGGTAGTTTTGTGTTGGGGAGAATATACAATCAGAAGTTCCTGTCAAGGTCAAATAGAATGTTGAGAGTGAGGAGAGAAACGATGAAAAATATTGGATTTTGTCAAGACAAAATCCAATATTTTTGAAGAAACTTCATCTGATTCATTTTTTGGATGTGGATGCCACTGACAGGCCAACATTTATTACCCTTCTTTAATTGTCCCGAGGGTGACAGCGAGCCACCTTATTGAACTACTGCTGTCTTCTGGTGTTGGTATTCCCACATTGTTACTGGGTAAAGCTCTAGAATTTAAATCCAGTTCAGGCAATGATTTTTTTTTCTGAAGTGCAATCATTGTTGTGCAGCAGACAAATGCAGCAGCCAATTTCCAAACAGTAAGGTCACAGAAACCACAAATGACAAGATAATCTGTCAGATGGCACATTCATTAAAGGCTGTACCAGGACACTAGCCGAGAATGCGGTTGGGAGTCGGAATAGGATTTGAATCCATCTCCTTCTGGTTCAAAGACAGAAACATTATCAATTAAAGCAAGCAACCAATAAGACTGAGGAGAGTTGGCTAATAACAGGCAAAAAGATCAAATAATGCCAAGTTTAATATACTGACTTCAGATGCCAATAGAAAACTATATATATTTATTATCGGAGCAACCGCACAATACAGTTATAAACATGAATAGGAACGTAAAGACACGACAGTGTTTTCAAACAGGGCTCCTCTACTGTAATTCTAGATTTCATTCCATGTTAGCTAGCTCTCTGATGGGTGCTCAAGCCTTCTGCTGGAAGAACATCAATTTTATACTGAGTTGTTTCATCTCACATTAAATATAGCAGCAGCATCTGCTCACGGTCTCCAAAGTCTGTGCGGTATATTCAATGGATCAAATCTTAAAAGACCAGAGTAAAACAAACTCTTATTTCAGTCCTCCCATCAAATGTTACTCGATAACACAACATTGATGCTCTTGTTTCCCTTACCCTGACTCTCAGTCTGAAGAAGGGTCTCGACCCGAAACATCACCCATTCCTTCTCTCCAGAGATGCTGAGTTACTCCAGCATTTTGTGAATATTGATTTCTCTAAACGCAAGTAAGCTCTGCATTCCCTTTCTCTCCATCCTTTCCCCACCCAAGTCGCACCACCTTCTCGTTCTCATCTCACAATCAGCTAACAATGGCCTGTTTCCTTTATTATCGTTAATTTTATACATATCTTTCATTCGTTTGTTCTATATCTCTCTACATCACCGTCTATTTCTCTTGTTTCCCTTTCCCCTGACTTTCAGTCTGAAGAAGGATCTCGACACGTAATGTCACCCATTCCTCCAGAAATGCTGCCTGTCCCACTGAGTTACTCCAGCATTTTGGATGCTCGGATTGCTGGATTCGAATTAACTTTCTCATGGTCCTCAGCAGCTAATGTTCATTGTTTGGCAAACACCTCTGTAACTGTTATTAGTTCTCGAGAAGCTCATTGATATTCACGTTTGAATTCAGATCATAGCAAGCACACTTGCATCAATGTGGTATTCAACTCTATTTATTTTCTATTCCACCTGTTTAAAGTGTCAGAGCATGATTAATTGTATAACTGTACAACAAGGGAGGCATCAATGATATCTCAGTGACAAATTAGTCATTGTGCTAATCGTTTTACCCAAGATCTAACTCAGGTGTAGCCAATTCTTCTGAGCTGAAGATTTGAAAGTAAAATATGCTGGCAAACTACAATGCTATCCTGGGACCCAAAATTGAGTGTCTGTAGTAGTCAGCATTTAATAAGTCACATCAGTGCTGCAGTCAACAACATTGGAATCATCCATTTGCAGTCCATTGTCCTTGCATTCATGTGCTGCAAACTAAAATGTGTTCTTTGTTGACATGAAAACCTTCAGAAACATTTCAAACTACTGTTCAAAAAGAGGAAAGGGATAAATTTTATGATGGCAGACCAACCAGTATAATGTACAAAAGTATAAGTGGTGGAAAACACCCAAGAACATAGTGCAGAACAATGTTAATCCTTGTGAGGGGAAGCCTGGTTTAATAAAGGACAGTCAGTACAGATCTGACAGAGTTCTTTGATGAAGTCAGTCATGGATCATTGAAAATATTGTTGCGGACATTTTTAAATGAAGTTCCATAGAATATTTGATAAATCGCCTCAGAGCAGATATGTTTGCTGAATAGAGACACAGTGATCAAGGGGCCTGGATAACTTTGCTAGGGAGAAGGATAAAGCGAATAATGCTTTAGGGTTGGTCTTTGTGATGAGAGTTATGCAGGCTAAGAGTGATAAGAATTAACACTACAAATTTAGGGTTTTTTCCTGGTATCTTGAATGTATTGGAGTAGAATATTGAAGTTTGTGGATAATAAAACACTTGGCAACTTTTTAATGATATTCGGTGGAAGTTCACAAAAGCAGACCTGATTTTTAAATTAGGCTCTCCACAATCTTCCTGACTCAACAATACAACCTGCATTTGTAGACAATCACCACTGGACTAGTCCCAGCATAAATTCCCTTCACCTACCTGTTCCATTACCACACTTTTCTTCTAACTTTCATCCTTTTTAAAATGTAATCTTTTAATTTCTATCATCCGCCATGTCACAGACCTCCATTTTATACTTGCCCCCAATTCCTTGCCTTTATCCTTGCTTAAAACCTAACACTTAATCAACCTCTGCAGCTCAGTGACCTCACTGTTAACTCAGATTTGATTCCATAGATTAGGCCTGACATTTGTAATAGTTTAAATATATTCTAGGTTTAGTTCATTTTCACTAATCTATATAATAAATTACATACTTTTTTGCTGATGGAGTCTGTCAAAATAGGATTCATCTGAGCACTAAATTACGTGCACTGTCTTATAAAAATGTCTTGCAGACACTGACAAGCCTGTTGGACTCCTTCCATCTTTTTTCTATCAGTATGAGGAGCTTTCAGAATTTTGAGCCCTTGACTGCTGTGCAGATAGATCATCAGCAGCAAGTTGATAAAGTTTGAAGTCCAGACTCAAGAGGATGCAAATGTTAGAACCTGGGCCAAAAAAGAAAGTGCTGGAGGAACTCAGCACGTCAGGCAGCACCTGTACATCTGTGGGAAAGAAAATGTGTGTGTGTCTGTGTGTCTATGTGTGTGTGTGTGTGTCTGTGTGTGGGGGAGGGGGGGGGGGGGGGAAACGTGAGGCACCCTGAGGTCCCCATCAACCTACCCAAAGTCCTCACACTGGATCCTCTCCTGGTTTAATCTACCCGTCATCTCTCCCTTAACAGGTCCAACTATCACCTTCCTTACTTATTCACAAAATGTTGGAGTAACTCAGCAGGTCAGGCAGCATCTCAGGAGAGAAGGAATGGGTGATGTTTCGGGTCGAGACCCTTCTTCAGACCTTCCTTACTTATCAGATTCCAGTACTTGTAACACTTGCCTTCCCACTTATCACCCTCCATCCAGCCTCTGACTCCTACAATTTTTTATTTTATTTATTCACCTTCACCCTCCCGATCTGACTCCTACACTTTAAAAAAAATCCTTATCTGCTTCCACCTGTCATCCAACTGCCTCTGTCTCTGTCTCCCAATTGCTTCCTTCCCCCTCCCTCACGAGCTCATTTTGCCAATCATCCCTCATCCCTTTTCGGTCAACTGGCTCCTGCCTCAACATTCCTCTTTCCCTCTTTATATTGGCTACCAACCCTCTCCACTCTCAATCCTGGTGTAGGGTCTCAACCCAAATCGTTGGAAACTCATTTCCCCCATAGATGCCGTATGAACTGTTGAGTACCTCCAGCAGTTTCTTCCTTGGTTAGGATTTAAATGCATTATGTGAGTAAATAATGGAAAGAGACTTTCTTGCGAAAGGTACTAGATTTTCTTTTGGAAAGAACATGGGTATTTATTTAATCATGATCAATAAGGTCACAGAGTTTTCGCAGTGCAATAGGACTAATTAATTAGTTTGTTCAAGCGACCAGCACAAAAACAATGGACTGAACGATCTGATCCCTTTTGTAATTACGATTTTATGGGTTTAATGATATGAAGACCATCTTCTTCTACTAACTTTAAAATGTGGAGCCAAACTCATCTCTGACAAACAGAACTACTCTGGGGAATTTCTTCGTGAAAACAAATCTATTCAGTCAACATCCAGAAAATAGTGATAGGGGCTTTTATAAAATTAATAAAATTTTGAATAGTATAAGGTTACAGAGGGATTTCTTTGATGTAAGGAGAATCAAAGTGTGGATTCACAAAAATCAAGAGTTATATCAGGAATAACTATATCGTTTTTTTAAAGCAGCCAATCAAGTAACTGGTTACAATAGAGAAAGCTGACTTTCTGGCTTTATCCTTACTACACATGGTGGGAAAAGATTTGAAAACCCCAGTATGGGTGCCTTGTTTGAACGTCAGGTTGTAAGATCACATCAATCCCCTATAATAATGGTCGGGGAGCACAGCAGATTAAACACAAGCAGGCAAGTAATTGAACCCACTGTTTGTGCTGCTACAACTTCTTAGGTTAAGCCCAGAGCTCATCTGAGCAGCAACTTGTGACAATTTATAGGCTTCAATGATTGATCAGACTCTGTCTGCTTTGATTGAAGATCTTTCGAGGTATTAGTGTAGAGTTAGGTGAAAGAAAACAGGCTAGGTGAACTTTGCACAGTATTGATCCTTGAGTTTGAGCAGGTGCGCAGGGAAAGAAATATCACTTTTATCTTGAATATATTGGAAATGAATCAATGGAATGAGGATTTGACTGCAGAAGCTTGCTGTGAGCATTTTGCATAAAAATCACTTGAGTCACATAATTCATTTGTACATTGAGTGGAATTTTAATCTGATTTGTGCATAAGTTGCTTGAACTATTTGAGTTAAACAACATACAGTATATAATATAGTGAAGGATGAAATTTATGTCAAACATATGAATTATCATGTTACTTTATTTTGAATTGAGAGGGATAAACATTATGTCCAATATTTTGTCTTGATTGCCAAAGACAGGAGAATATTGCATTTTTTATTCTTCAATTAATACTCCTTTCTGAAAAAATAATTGTGATTTTATTTTTATTTTCCAGTATTCGTGAAGGTGACAACATGGGTGGTCTATTTGATTATTCAGGGGTGATCTTCCTATCTATTCACTCTATCAATTCCACTCATGATTTTATACACCTCTTTGTGAGATCATGAGGGGTGTAGATAGGGTGAATACAATGGAATGTCTTACCCAGAGTAGGGGAATCAAGCTCCAGGGAACATAGGTTAATGGTGAGAGGGGAAAAGATTAATAGGAATCTGAGGGGTAAATTGTTTACACAGAGGGTAATAGGTAAATGAAATGTGCTGCCAGAGGAATCAGTTGAGGCAGATACTAAAACAATATTTTAAAGATATTTGGACAGGTTCATGGATAGGAATGGTTTCGTGAATATGGAATAAACGCAGGCAGGTGGGACAAGTGTAGATATGGCATCTTGATCGGCATGGGCAAGGATCTGTCTCTGTCCTTCATGACTCTGACAATGAGGATGCTGCATTATGATTGCCCATGTGCCTCAAGATGTTGGTTATTTAATCTGCTATCCCAGTATCCAGGAGTAATTTTGTCCAATCATCTTTTTGCCTAAGGATTCAATCAGGTAAGTTGCCAGAAAAGAAATTGACCAGAATGAATGATGTGAGTTAGGTCTTAGAATCTGAATGTAAGTTCCAGCATTTAAAAGCACCTGCGTTTCTCTCTCCTGCTTTGTTGGTGTCTCAGATGTTAAGTATCTTTGAAACCCATTTGCAAGGCTTCAGAGGGAAATGTTACAGCCCAACTAGCTTAGACAGCAATTATGTATATAATTCCATTGGGCAGCATGGTGGCTCAGAGGTGGAGTGGCTGCCTTACAGCACAGCGCCAGAGACCTAGATTCGATCCTTACTATGGGTGCTGTCTGTATGAAATTTGTATGGTCTCTCCGTGACCTGCATGGGGTTTCTCTGAGATCTTCAGTTTCCTCCCACACTCCAAAGATGTGCAGGTTTGTAGGTTAATTGGCTTGATACAAATTGGTATAAATTGTCCCTAGTAGGATAATGTTAACATGCGGGGACCACTGGTCGGTGCGGACTCGGTGGGCTGAAGGGCCTGTTTCCGCATTGTAATTCTAAACTAAACAAAACTAAAATTCCAGGGTTAAAGCAATAATTTCTGCCAAGCTCCCAGGTCACTGTTGCTTGCTTTAATTTTTACTTACATTATTCTTCAAAATCTCCTTTATTGATACTTTTGATTTCCTGCAGATGTTATTGATGTAATTTTATAATGTCTCCTTACTTGTTGATATAGCTGTAGACATTTAACCTTCGCAAATCGTTTACTTTAGCATTTGACAAATAATACCGAGGAAAATAATGTGAGTATTGGCGATTCCATCTAAGACTGCTGGAAATGTTCAACACATCTTGCATCTATGTAGAGTTACATTTGTTAACATTTTCTGTTAATAATCTTTCAAAAAAGAATGCATGTATTTTTCTCCTCTCTTCCTTTTCACCAATTCGTTTTATACATTGTTCATTCGGTTTTAGGACTAGGTTTATTATTGTCACGTCAACCGAGACACGGTGGAAACTTTGTTTTTGTACCTGTATATAATCAATTCAAACTCAAGTACCGTAGGTAGATCAAAGGGGGAAGATACAGAGTTAATTTGTAGTTTCTGTTATAGAGTCTGTACATGATATTTTACCTTATCTAATTATTAACTATTTTAGTAGTTTTACCATTTTCAAATTTTCCTCCAGCTGGTTTTTGGAAGAGAAGGAATTTGATGATATATAGAGAATAACCATCATCTAAAAATAACAGTGCGCAATCACACCTAACCAGTGTATTAGTGCCCTGATATTATTATGTAGGTTTCCCTCCCCATTAGAAATTACACAATCCAAAGGTGCTACCAAATGACTACTTTGTAAGAGGATGAATAACAAGTGTGATAAAACAGATGTCAGTTTAAGAACTTTTTTTGTGAGAATATTAATCATTCTTTCTGTGAGGTGATGAAATCCCTGCCTCTGAGGAGTGCAGATGTTTACTTTGCTGTGTAAGGCACACTGATAGTACCTGTCACAGCAGAACATGCTTCAAGGAGGATTTAGGTCAATTAGATCTGTTGCCCAAAACAAACTCCTGAGGTTTCCTTTCCTTGGAATAGCCTTTGTTGACAATTTTCTCCCCCCTTGGCAAGAAGATGGCATTCATCTGACTGCATTCCAATGATGTTAAAAATGATCTGTAACTAATGTTGCTGAGGGATCTCAGACAGATGCTTTACCTGAATGATTATAATCATTAAACCTTCCAGTTATTACAGCTTATTGGGGGCCATTCAGCCCATTGAACAGATGCAGGCCCTCTGCCAGAGGACACAGGCCACTTCAATTTTTCAGCCTCTTCAAATCTATTTGAAGGCAGCAACTCAATCAGATTCTACCACCCTTTCAAGCAGTCAATTCAACTTGTAGCCGCTAACAGTGCAATAATATATTCTCCCCAAGTTCCTTTGACAATCAGACTAAAATAGCGACCACAGTCCTCAACTTTCCTTCAATAGATACAGTTTATCGTTATTATGTTTGCATAGATTCGTGGTTTTCAGTATTGTTAATAAGTGGTTTTTCAGTTTGAAGGACAGCAATCCAATTTCTACTATTTACCCACAAAAACAAAGTTCCAAATCTCCAGGTACATTTCATCCCTTGCATGTTTTCTTAAGCCTTCACGTCCTTCCTACTGACCCGAATAGGACAATGTTGAATCAATGTTTTGCAGGGTTTAACATTAATACCTCCACCACCACCCCTACCAGCGCATTTCAGGCATCCAACACCCTCTGTGTAAAAATAACTTGCCCCACACATCTCCTTTAAACATTGCCCCTCTCACCTTAAAGCTACGCCTTTGACATTTCCATCCTTGTTCTGACCAAATTCATTCAGGATAACATTACCCTTTTCTTCCATGGGCTTCAAATTTGCATTCGTATTAAATGCCATATAAAAGTACACAATGCATATGTTACTTCATGAACAAAAATTCAATCAAGATTAGTAAGCATGATTTACTGTTAACAAATCCCCACTGATTTTTGTTAATTAGTCCACACTTGTCCAAAGTGCACTAAATTCTGCAATTCATTAAGTTCCTAGCAGCTTCCTCACATCTAAGGTTACATTTTATAGACTTTATTGTTGGATTATATATCCCACATGCGTACAGCGCATGATTAGTAAGTTAACAGATGACAGTAAAGTGTGTGGTAGCAACCTTCCACCATCACCCTCTGCTTCCTTCCATGAAGCCAATCTAGATGAGGATAATTAAAATCCCTTCTTTCCATAATTCCTATGTTCCCTTCAATTGCAATTTCCCTTCAGATTTGTTCCTCAGCTGTTGGACAACTGAAAGCACCAACGATAGTGTAATTATTTTGGTACTCCATCCAATTATTGCTTAACCCCAGCATTCTCTTCCTCCATGCCACTCACCCCTTCGATTCGATACAATACAATTTATTTATCCCAGGAGGGAAATTGATTTGCCAACAGTCATAAAAACACAAAAACACAAAATACATGAAATATGAAATTAAAGTGACGAGTGGAAAGGAAAGGATTGGGGATGTGCAAAGATTAGGGGGGGGGGGGGAATGTGGGGAGTCAGTCTCAGCCTACCCCATGGCAGAAGGGGGAGGAGTTGTACAGTTTGATAGCCACAGAGAAGATGGATCTCCTGTGGCATTCTGTCCTGCATCTTGCTGGAACCAGTCTGTTGCTGCAGGTACTCCTCAGGTTGACCAGTGTGTCATGGAGGGGGTGAGCTGTTTTGTCCAGGATGCTCCGCAGTTTGAGGAGCATCCTCCCCTCCAAGACCACCTCCCATGAATCCAATTCCGTCCGCAGTATAGAGCCAGCCTTCCTGATGAGTTTGTTGATCCTATTGGCATCCGCGGCCTTCGCCCTGCTGCCCCAGCACACGGCAGTGAAGAAGACAGCCCTGGCCACCACCATTTGCTAGAACATCTGCAGCATGTTACTGCAGCCATTGAAGGAGAGGAGTCTTCTCAAAAGGTACAGCCGGCTCTGTCCCTTCTTATAAAGGGCCTCAACATTCCTGGGCAGATCCAGTTTTCTGTCCAGGTACACACCAAGGTATTTGTACTCCCTGGTAAACTGCACATCCACACCATTGATGGAGACAGGGGACATGGGTGTTCCTCTCCTCCTAAACTCCACCATTAACTTCCCCGCTTTCACAATAGCCGTTTTTTTCCTGAATACATTTATTATGAAAAATTCAATACACAATCCTGCTCTGTTTTGAATCAGCTCTGTTATTGTCACACTTTCACGATCCCTTGTGGTTGTATGTATTTCTGGTTCACCAGCTTTATTTACCACCCTTTTTACTTATTTAAGCCTGTGCATTGTAAAGTCCCCTTTAATTTCCATTCCGTCCCATCTTATACCGAACAATTTCTTTTTCCAATGCTGCTTGTCTCAGCCAATACTTTTCACATTTTTTCACCTGTCTAAGCGCCACATTTTGATTTCCTGCCAAACTAGATTAAACCAGCACCACAGCTTTTGAACATATTGTGAAATGAATGATCCTAGTTTTGTCGAGGTGCAGCCCATCCAGCTTGCACATGCGGTTGCATACATATAATTGGCTTCAATTCCCCAGGAATCTAAAGGCTTCCCTTGAGCACTTTATGTATAACCACTCTTCATCTGTGCCACACTTATAGTAGAGATATTCAAGTCATGTCACTTTTATTGTCATACTTGACCTAGTGGACCTGCTGGGCCCAAACCTCTCCTGCATTAGTGCAGCAACCCCCCCTGCCCCCTCCCCTCCCTCCCTCCCACCTCCCCCTCCCTCCCCTCCCTCCCCCCATCCCCTCACCCTTCTCTCCCTCCCACCCTCCTACCTCTTCCCCTCCCCCTCCCCCCAACCCCCGTCCCTCCCCTCCCTCCCCCTCCCCATCTCCCCTCTCCCCTCCCTCCCTCCCTCCCTCCCCACCCACTCCACCACCCCTCCCTCCCCTCCCCCTCCCTCCTCCCCCTCCCTCCCCCTCCCCCTCCATTCCTCCCCCCCCTCCCTCCTCCCCTCCCCCCTAGCTCTCTCCCTCCACCCCCCTCTAATTCAGGCAATTACTTTGCCGGTCATTTTCCACTAGTTCCCTGTGCTCATTTCGCTGCCTTCAGGTAGGTTTGTAAGATTTGAGAAGTTTTCCCTCATTCTGAAAGCAACACCAAACCAAAGAACTGCAGTTTGGACATTTTAAACGGGAGACTGGGGCTGATAGCGGAGAAAGGCTGCGGTCAGTTTACCAAGGGATGTCACAATCTGTGGGTCCTAAGATGGCTGCAGGACCTCGTGACCAGCCACAAAAGTAAAAACCTTACAGCCCAGTCTCTAGGTTTCTGCAAAGCCACGGCCAGAACAATGGATGGGTATTGGCCATGCAGAAACCTGCGAAACCAGGTCGATGTCCAGACACTGGGGCGCTGACATCAGCATACTCACAATGCCCCAAGCCGACCTACACAGTTAATCTCGTTAAGGGGGCACAATAGCCCATAGAAAACTACCTGGTAGGTGATGGGAAACCAGTTAAACCCATCACCTCGCAACGAAATACCAATTAACACCGTCTGGCCATCCCCGGTACCCCCCCGGTCATAAGCGCAGATCAGAGAGAGAACTCAATACATATCTTTTTGAACAAAGAGATCCCAAGATCTGGCGGGAGATAGGACGGGTCAGAATAGTATAACTGGCCACGACCTTTGGGTTTTAAACAAGAAAGAAGAAACCTGCAACTCATGCAAGGCAGAAGTCAAACGGATGCAGGAGGAAGAAAAGACAGGCAAGAAGAAGCGAAGTGCAAGAGAGAGGAACCGGCACGCAACTCGAGAAGAAATACTGCAAGAAAACCTGCAAGGAACGCAAGTAACGGAAGGAAGAAACTCAGGGGACAAGCACGACCCCCACGGAAAGCAGCGGAGAAGCAGCACGAACAGCCAGTAACCCCAGTAATAGCCCCATGGTGAGCATGTACCCCAATTCTGCATATCCTGGACATAGTTTAGTGTAGAGGGGAGGGTGGTTTGAATAATCGTGGGTGTGTAAAGGAGTGTGTGTTGGTCAATTTTGCGATGTGTCGTACGTTCCCCATCTTACAGTCGTGTATGTTTTTTTGTAGAACTGTGCGTTTTATGATTCATAGTCAAAAGCGTTCATGTAATTCGGTATGTGTCTTATAGATATGTCTTATAGAACTGTATAAGTATTCATGGACAATAGTCCCTAGCGCTAAATAAAAGCCTTTTCCATTTAAACCCTGGCTTTCAATTCTGGTCTGGTTGAATTTTTCTGCACTATAAACGCTCCTGCATCTAAGTCCAGTGTCTAGAACCGTAGGGGGTGAGTGGGTCGAACCACTCAGGGGGAACCAGTGTGCGGCCTGGTCAAGGGATCAGAGCAAGGCACGGGGACCTTAGGTCGGGCGAAAGCTCGGCGCAGAAACCCCTTACAGTTGAAGAGTTAGAAGAAATCCGAACTCAATTATAAACTACACCATGTGTGAACCCGGCGGAGAAGAATAACTTAGTGGCATGAGAAGGAAGGAAGGAAGTAAAGAAGGTATGGCACGCACATTACAAAATCAAAATGCTATAGGGGCAGAATTAAATGAAAGCAATGCTACAAATACTCAAGAGGTTTTGGGACTGTTCGTGGTAAAGCTAGCTTCGGGAATGGCATAGAAAAAAAGTTGTGCTATTTTTAATGCATAAACCACACAATAATAATGTGTTTTGCATGTGTTCTGATGTAATTGTGTCCATTTCTGGGCGAACTGCACCCCCTCCCCCAGGCAGTTGAATTGTGATTTTTGTTACAGCTCACTTACTGCAGGCATCACTTTCCTATTGTATTTATTGCAGGTGTTGACGGCATTAACATGCGTGGTGGACATTTCTGACACAGAGAGTGAATGGAAAGGTGGTGATCCATCGCCACTATTTTTCACCCACAGTTAAACACAGGGCAGACCACACAGCAAGGCAGGAACCATACGTCGATGAAATGTTCACCATTGGGGAATGGTTTTAATTGTGCTGGATGCTGCATACGGTTTCCATCTGCTACCCTTCTGCTAACAGGCTTAACTGCCAGAATACTATGCCAGATACTGCAATCTCTGAAACCAGCGATATGTTTGGCTGGGGCATGGAGATGTTCTCTTCACACCCAATTATACTATTTAACCAGTTCCCCCACCCAACCCGCTCACCAAAACCATGATTTCCCATATCTCCTTCTTGACCTATTTGGTATCGGTATTGATTTAACATTGTCACGTGTACTGAGATAGAGTGAAATACTTTGCCAAATCATATCATACAGGATTCAGGGACAGTTTCTTCCCGGCTATTATCAGGCAACTGAACCATCCTACCAACAACCAGATAGCCGTCCTGAGCTATTATCTACCTCATTGGAGACCCTCGGACTATATTGACTAGACTTTATTGGACTTTATCTTGCAATAAACGTTATTCACGTTATTCCCTTTATCATGTATTTGTACTCTGTCGACGGCTCGATTGTAATAATGTATTGTCTTTCCACTGACTCCTTAGCATGCAATTAAGGCTTTTCACTGTACCTCAGCACATGTGACAATAAACTAAACTAAACATTAGGCAGTACAAAAGAGAAAATAAACAATGTGCAAAACATACTGTTGCAGCTATAGAGAAGGCAGATATAAAAACATGCATGGGCAGCAACAAAGTAGATTGGAAGATAGGAAATTAATCCTATCATATGAGAGGACCATTCAAGAGTGGAAGAAACCATTTCTGAATCTGGTGGTACACACTTCCAAGTTATCTTCTACTCAACAAGCGAGGGGAGAAGAGAGAATTACCGGGGTGTGAGTGGTCCTTGATTATATTGATTATATACCTCCAAAGACGTACAGGTATGTAGGTTAATTGGCTGGGTAAATGTAAAAAATTTCCCTAGTGGGTGTAGGATAGTGTTAATGTACGGGGATCACTGGGCGGCACGGACTTGGAGAGCCGAAAAGGCCTGTTTCCGGCTGTATATATATGATATGATATGATATGATTGGGTGCTTTCCTGACGCAGCAGGAAGTGTTGGTTGAGTTGATGCAGGGGCGTGGGGAAACTGGTTTGTGTGATTGGGGTTGTGCCTGGGCTGCATCCACAACTCCCTGCAAGGAACGGCAGATGCTGGTTTACACCGAAGATAGACACAAAATGCCGAAGTAACTCAGCCGACCAGGCAGCACCAGCGAAGAAAAGGAACAGGTGTCATTTTGGGTCGAGACCGTTGTTCAATGTGAGAGAACTTCCACTCTCAGTCTGAAGAAGGATCATAACCCAAAACGTTGCCTATTCCTTTTCTCCAGAGTTGCTGCCTGGCCTGATGAGTTACTCCAGCATGTTGTGTCTATCTTCCCTGCGATTTCCTGCGGTGTTGGACAGAGCAGTTGCCATACTGTGATGCATCCAGATAGTTTGTTTTTTGTGGTTCGTCTGAAGAAATTGATGAGTCATTGGAGACATGCAAAGTTTCCTTCGCATTCTGAGGAAGTAGAGGCATCGGTGTGATTTCTTCACCACAGCTTCAAATGGTGGGACCAGGACAAATTGTTGGTGATACTTTTAAACTTGAAAAACCTGAAGCTTCCCTTGATTTACCTCGCTAAATTCTTGTTTCTCATTACGCTCTCAATTTTCTCCTCTCTGCTTCCCACCTCTCAGTCTCCCCATCCCCTTGCTGCACTCCCTTTGTTTTCCTCTCCCTTGCTTCCTCTTCTTCTGTTTTCTCCTCCCCTTGCTTCGTCCTTCCTATTGTATCCCCTCCCCTTGCTTCTACCTCACCTTGTTCCCCCTCTTATTGTCCTTGCTTATGTTTTTTTCCTCTGCCTCTGTATCCCCCCCACCCCTCTCTATTCCATACCCTTTTGGTTCCACCGATCCCTGGCTTCAAGCTCCATCACCCCTCTATTCGCTTTCCACTTTCTCCTCCCTGCTTTCGTCCCCCTCCTGCTTTGTTCTCCATCTCCATCTGTTTCCCATCACCCCGTCTCTACATCAGCCTATTCGGGCTGTCATAGGGAGATCTCTTTACTAGCTTTGACCTGATCCCGAGTATGAAGCAAATGAATAGCACACCAGCTGCCGACTCAGCAAGCAGCTGCTGTCCATGAACACACACAACAGATTCTACCAACTCAAAACAGAAGAAAATCACAATCTCAAATCCTTAAAGTGAGGGAGCTTGGAAATTTTTATTTTGCGATTCGTGTTATACACATGCATGGGCAAAATCCAATCTCTGGCCCACAGTCCAATTCCATCCATCTGAAAAAAAAACTCAAAATGTAGAAACAAGGAACTGAAGATGCTGGTGTGCAAAAAAAAGACACAGTGCTGGAGTATCTCAACGGGTCAGGCAACAGCCCTGCAGAACCTGGATAGGTGACGTTACATGTAGGGACTCTTCTTCAGTCTAAAGAAGGGTCTCGGTCAGAAATGTCACCTATCCATGTTCTCCAGGGATGCTGCCTGACCCGTTGAGTTACTCCAACACTTTGTGTCTTTTTTAAAAAGAAAAGCTGTTTAACTTCCCATGAAAAAGGCGATAAGGCTGTGTGGATTGTAAAATCAACAATTTACTCCATTGTCCCCATAACCAAATTAAATTTATTTGGATGTGCCCTCAAGATACTTTCAGGAAGTTTCAAAGCACTTTAAAGCTTTTGAAGTGTAGCCACGAGCATAATGTAGGAAATAAGTTGCTTCAGCAATCTCCCACATGTGATCATGACAAGATAATTTGTCTTTTAATAATATTGTTTGAGGTATAAATATTTCCCAGGACAGCGGGAATAACTCCCCTTTTTCTCTTTGAAATAATCTCACAGAATCTTTGTGTAGGAAGGAACTGCAGGTGCTGGTTTATCCCGAATATAGACACAAAGTGCTGGAGTAACTCAGCATCTCGAGACCCTTCTTCAGACTCTTTTATGTTCAGAATCTTTAATGTTCAAATTGATAGAGCAGCAGGGAGATTTAAGCAGAGTCATGCAAAAGCAGGTGGCACAGTGGTGCAGCGGTAGATTTGCTGCCTTACAGTGCCAGAGACCCAGATTTGATCCTGACATCGGGTGTGTCTGTCTGTATGGAGTTTGTAAATTCTCCCTTTGACCGTGTGGTTTTCCACGGGCGCTCGCTTTCCTTCCGCACTGCAAAGACATACAGGTTTGTAGGTTAATTGGTTTGGTAAAAACATTGTAAATTGTGCTTTGTGTGTAGGATAGTGCTAGATGTTTGGTTGGTGTGGACTCGGTGGGCCAAAGGGCCTGTTTCTGTGTATGGCTAAAGACTAAGGACTAAAGACAACATTTTAGAAAGTGACAGAGCAATTGATCTTTGTCAGGGAAATGAAGTGGAATCAGTTCATGGTTGGTCACGTTACAGAAATTGCTCAGAAATTGCTCTATTACCTTTTAATGGTATTTGTGAAAATCACGGAAAGATTGAGACCTCTGCTGAAAAGGTTCACAGAATCATATTGTCAGGTGTCTTTGCATAAACCCATGCTAAATCACTTTAAATGTAGTGTTCACTTTCTTGATCTATTGCAAGTTCTTTTGCCACTTGTATTTTGAAATATAGATGGAATTATTATTGCCATCTCTTAAAGATACATAACAGAAAATTATTTTCTGTTATACGGGAGTGGGGGGGATGCTGTTACTTAATGGATTTGGCTGGAAATGATCAAGCAGAAGATTGCCATGAACATCATTGCAAGTAATACTCATTGAATGGCTAAACTTTGGGAACGATTATACTACAACCCCAATGTCAATTGAACCCCAGTGTTTCATCTTTTCAAGTACAGAGATTGGATGACCATCATAATGCAACAGTCAGTGAGTAGCAAACTGAACAATGTGGCACAGATCAGCAACATTAGCTTGGAACAGTCCCAAAGCAGGAAAACTCCTAGTGATTGTGACCTTCACCTTCACGGGCAAAGGGTTTAGACCTGTGTGAAGCTGTACTAGAGATATTGGGCACTAACAAGGCTCAGTGAGGATAAAGGATGCAGTAGGAATGTGGATAGACACTAAGTACTGGATGCTCCTCAGACTGAAAAAGGGTTCCGACCCAAAATGTCAACCTTTTCTCCAGGGATGCTGCCTGACCCAATGAGTTGCACCAGCACTTTGTGTCCATCTACACTACACACCAGCATCTGTGGTTCCATCGTACGCATGTATGAATGTGGGCTCTTTAAAAAGCATAGCTGCAAGGTTCAGAAAAGTTGGTTGATGCATCAGTAAATAAGGAATTAAGAATCAGGACTGAGAATCACGCTGGCAACCAACTTAGTCAATTAGGGATATCTTACCTCTGGAATTGTCTGTGGTAAAAACAAATTTTGACCAGGATGTCAGGATCTGCATTATCTAAAGAATCTAGAGATATGTGCGATATTGTTCTACTTTGGGTTGCGCTGATTTCAACACAACATCATTGTTTTCTTCTGGAGCTGTGTGAAGAAATTCTTCAGCTATGTTAATGAACACTAAAAGTGCTGGAAACACGGAGCAAGACAGGTAGCATTGTCTAAAAAAGAGACAAAGTTAATGTTCCAGATCGATGAGTTTTCATCAGTTATGATATTACGTTTGGAATGCTGTGAATTGGTGTCAGATCCACATGTACAATGAATTAAAGATGTACACTGCAATAAGGATTTCTTGTTACAATGATGAAATTCTATTACCTAGCAGGAAATGAATGTAAGTTGGTGGCAACACCAGAATGGCTGACAGGTCAAAGAAAGTTTCTAGGTGAATAATCATCACGATAAACTGCTTCCTCATGGATTGTGATGTGATTTATCAGGTGTGTACAAAGTGAGAGATTTTAACAGGTGGCCTGTAAATGTGCAATGCGATACTGATCCTACATACGTTCCTGATTAACCCTGAACTGGAAATGATTAGGATAATTGAATTGCTGTTGAATGTGGAAGATTTGTGGGTGCATGTGACCGCACATTGCTGCAAGACCTCTCCGGTCCCTAAAGTGAGAGAAATATGGAATCCAGGCCGGAAAATATATTAAACAACTGTTTCCATCTCCAGCAATTCCTCAACTGAAATGGGCTGTCAACTAATTGGTACTCAAAGGCTACCAGTATTGCTTATTCAGTGAATGTGACCTCCAAAAAGGAAATATTTCTTTGTATACGTTTAAGAATGGCAAATAATGGTGTGCATTTTGGGGGAAGGGTGCAATATTTTAACTACTGGAGCATAATATATTATTAAATGTTATGAACAAAAAGACCTGCACATGTGATTTCAGGAAACACACGCGAGAATTTGGATGCAGTGAAGTTTGCATTCATACTCCTGTATTTTGCTCCTGTATTTTGTGGGTGAGAAAACCCACTGGTGCTTTGGCATGAAGTCAAATTCACCGTGGAGAGAAAGAGCCGAGGAGATTCACCAGGATGTTGTCTGGATTGGAGGACATTAGTTATAGTGTGTGGTTGAATAGTTTAGTTTAGTTTAGAGATACAGCGTGGGAACAGGCCCTTGTCCACTGTGCCCGCGCCAACCAACAATCACCCAT
Organism: Rhinoraja longicauda; assembly: GCF_053455715.1. Lineage (NCBI taxonomy): Eukaryota > Metazoa > Chordata > Chondrichthyes > Rajiformes > Arhynchobatidae > Rhinoraja > Rhinoraja longicauda. The sequence goes on from NC_135965.1 coordinate 33,101,112, forward strand.
ACACTAGTTCCATCCTAAAGAAATTTTGCAGAAACCAATTAACTTACAAACCGGCGTGTCATTGGAATGTGGGAGGAAACCGGAGCACTGAGAGAAAACTTACACGGTCACAGAGAGAACATGCCAACTCCACACAGACAGCGCCCATGGTCAGGAATGAACCTGAGTCTCTGACGCTGTAAGGGAGCAACTCTATCACTGCGCCACTGTATCCTAGAGCAAAGGAGGCTCACAGGTAACCTGACAGAAGTAAATAACATAATGAACACAGCTACAGGCAATTCAAGGCTGAAGGGAAAGAGTTGGTTGTGGTCTATATTTTCTTTATAGCTTGAAGTTAAACTAGTTCAATAACAAGAAGAGCACTGCTCCATGTTGCATGATCGCACTAATGGAAGTGAAGTTTATTCATTAATTGACAGGTTTCAGTTTGCCCACGCCGACCAACATAACCCATCTACACTAGTCCCGTCAGCCTGCATTTGTCCCATACCCTTCTAAATCTATCCTATCTATGTACCTGTCCAAATGTTTTTTAAATATTGTGATAGTCACTGCTTCAACTACCTCCTCCAGCAGCTCGTTCCATATACCAACCGCCCGGTATGTAAAAAAGTTACCCCTCTGGTCTCTATTAAATCTTTCCCCCCTCACCTTAAACCTATATCCTCTGGTCTTGATTCCCATATACTGGGTATGACTTTGTGCATTTATCCTATCAATTCCTCTCATGATCGTATACACCATTATAAGATCACCCCTCATCTTTTTGCGCTCCAAGGAATAAAGTCTCAACAATATTCCAAATGCAATCTCACCAGGGCCTATTGCAAGTAGGAACATCAGATCTATTCTAATATTAAAACCCTCTTGCATTAAAGGACAGCAATTTGCCTACTTCCCAAAAACCTTATTAGACATACATGTTAACTTTCAATGATTTGTGTACAAGGTACCTTGGTCTCTTTGTACACCAATTCTTCTCCATCTGTTACAATTTAAAAGGACTCTGCTCTTTTATATTTCTACTTTCATAGAATGCTGGCTCTTTTTTTAGAGGGCTCGATTATAAAGATGCAGATATTTAGATGTGGCTGCATATCCCAGGTTAAACGTCATCTGCAATTCTCAATAGACCTCTGCGCACCTATAGAGCAAGGATAGAAGCCAACTTGGATTCACTAAGGTAAAACCAGAGTTCAGATAATAAGAATGTACTAGGTCATCAATGATATGACTGAGATACCTGAGATTTTGAAATGAATTTATAGCATTGATAGGATAGATAATGAAAAACCTCACCAACATGGAGACACAGACAAAGAGGCATGGAATAATCAGGGCCAAGCCATGCAGATGAAAATTACTTAAGACTTGTTCAAACCAAAAGTATTAACAATGTAGAATTCTCTCCAGTAATAATCAGAGCATCAAAACATGAATATTTGGAGAATTAATTGATGGTTGACAACAGCATGGAACCAAGGGAAATGGCTGTAGTTTGGATTAGCCATGATCTCAATAGACAATAGACAATAGACAATAGGTGCAGGAGTAGGCCATTCGGCCCTTCGATCATGGCTGATCATTCTCAATCATTACCCCGTTCCTGCTTTCTCCCCATACCCCCTGACTCTGCTATCCTTAAGAGCTCTATCTAGCTCTCTCTTGAATGTATTCAGAGAATTGGCCTCCACTGCCCTCTGAGGCAGAGAATTCCACAGATTCACAACTCTCTGACTAAAAACGTTTTTCTTCATCTCTGTTCTAAATGGCCTACCCCTTATTCTTAAACTGTGGCCCCTGGTTCTGGACTCCCCCAACATTGGGAACATGTTTCCTGCCTCTAACATGTCCAACCCTTAACAATCTTATACGTTTTGATAAGATCCCCTATCATCCTTCTAAATTCCAGTGTATACAAACCTAGTCGCTCCAGTCTTTCAACATATGACAGTCCTGCCATTCCGGGAATTAATCTCATTGAAAACAATAGCAGCTGAATGGCCTATCCCTGTTCCCAATATAAAACACAAAATGCTGGAGTAACTCAGCGGGGCAGGCAGCATGTCTGGAGAGAATGAGTGGGTGATGTTTCGGCTTGAGACCCTTCTCATTCTCAATGTTACCCACTCCTTCTCTCCAGAGATGCTGCCTGTCCCGCTGTTACTCCAGCATTTTGTGTTTACCTTTGGTGTAAACTAGCATCTGCAGTTTCCTTCATACCCAATATAAAACAGCTTTTCTGTTCATTTGCCATGGGCAATGCCATAAAAAAATCTTCTGATAGAGAAAAAAATATTTGCCTTCTTTGACCTCATCAACGTATAGATCTCCATTTTGAGTAAGAGGCTAAATTGTCAGATATTAAAGTTTTCAAATGAATGAATGCCATATGACAGCTGTGATAATATGCGAGTCTGGATTTTTTATTGGACTTGGAAACTGAAGGGTTCAGCTCTCAACCGGAGGATTGTGCTATCATTTGACGCCATCCTTTATGAAAACTAATTATAGAGAAAACATTGAATTTTATAGTTGGCTGTTTTCTTCACCAAATATTTTACTTAGTTAATGAGTGCTAATGTCATTGTCAGAAGAACTGGCTTGTAGATGTTACCAAACCTAGGGAAGTTGAATTAATTTAACAGCTACATTGTTATTTGCCTGGGGTGTTTCACAGATCAAGGGAATTCAAACGTGCATGCTAATGCAGTTGTCTTATGCTGTCAAGGAAGGTAATTCCTTTCAGTCATTTCCCTTGATGATGTTACAAACAGCCTCTGTTTGGACCAAATGGATCCAGAGGTGAACACTAATTCAAGGGACAATTTTCTGTGCTGGTTTGCTTGCCTGAGAATAAGAGTAAACTTTCCCTTGTGTTACTCTGTTCTTCTCAATACTCGTAGAAGATCGTAATTGTCATTTGATTGGAAGGATGTAGTTATGATGGTTCAATTGCCTTGAATGCAAGGAAGGTTTGATGGACTGGCAAGAGTTTTCAAGTTTATTGTTTGCCTGTGCTTCTACATATTATCAAGTAATTGCTTAGAAAGAACAACACAGACATTATGGGCCCAAGGGCTTGTTCCTGTGCTGTACTGTTCTATAGAAACAAAGAAATGCAGATGCTAGTTTATACCAAAGACAGACACAAAGTGCTGGAGTAACTCAGCGGATCAGGCAACAATCATCTCTGGAGAAAAAGGATGGCAGACATTTCGGGTCTGGACTGATGAAGGGTCCCCACCCGAAATGTCACCCATCCTTTCCCTCCAGAGATGATGCCTGACCCATTGAGTTACTCCAGCGCTTTGTGTCTACCTGTACTATTCTCTGTTCTCACATGGAAATTGTATTCCTAACAAACCCCGCATTAAAGATTGATGAGATGCTACAATGTGTGTGGAAGTTTATCAGCAAAATGAAAATAGAGGCATTTTTTACTTTTAAACGTCAAAAATCTGAAATTAAAACAGAAAATGCTGGGAACATTTAGTACAGTGGGATTGTCACTGAACTATTCAAGAAAAGAAGAATTTTACTGTACTTAAGTACACGCAGCATTAAAATACCATAGAACCATTGAACCATAGATCAGGTAGCATGAGAGGTCTCAGCTCTAAAATGTTTCCTTTTCCAATGATGCTGCCTGATCTGTGTTTTCCGGTATTTTCGTTTTTTTTGTCCATGAAGAAGAGTTTAGTTAAAATCTGTGGTGATGAGCATTGTTTCGGAAACAACCACGAGCTGTGTGAAAAGTAATTCAGTGTTCTTGATTGAAGCAGTTTGGTTGAACTGCATACTTGACCCCACAATTTTGATTTGTCATACAGCGCAATGATGTCATCTATCTCTGCCACTTTCCCACTTATTCAGTACTGATCACTTCAGGAAGAGCTATAACAATGATCTATGGGTGTCTTTGGTTACATGTTTGGACTGTGTGTGCCAGTTAATGTAATATTGTGGCTTAAATAAGGATTTGATTCTTCAAAGATTTCAGAGCACCAAGAGGACATTGCTTGATAAATCGGAAATAGATGGAACATTATTTAACATTCAAAACCTTTTTTTTGCTTATGTGGTAAAGTAAGGTTGCTGCCATTGCTGTTGTTCTGTGGTGCAACATTGCAGATAGGATAATAAAAAATAGTGGAGAATTATGAAGTACAATTAATAAGGGACTGTCTGGATTATTAGGTTGGATAAATGTATAAAAACAACAATTACAGTTGTACATGTTGAATTCAAAACGTATTATAATTTTTATAAATATTTTAAAGTAATAAAGGGCAGCACGATGGCACAGCGGTAGAGTTGCTGCCTTATAGCGCCAGAGACCAGGGTTCAATCCTGACCTCGGGTGCTTGTCTGTATGTATGTTCTCCCATGACCAGCGTGGGTTTTCCCGAGATCTTCGGTTTCCTCCCATACTCCAAAGAAGTACAGGTTTGTGGGTTAATTGGCTTGGTACAAATGTAAAATTGTCCCGTGTAGGATAGTGTTAATGTGGGGGGATCGCTGATCAGTGCAGATTCGATGGCCCGAAGGATCTGTTCCCGCGCTGTGTCGCTAAACTAAGCTAAACAATTATAAAATATGACTTTTCTGAAAGAACGAGCATTCATAATGTTTTAATCACTCAGTTAACAAAATAAGGATATATATTCAATATATATCTCAAACACAAAAGGAATTTATTACAAAGTACTTTTTTTTAATGCTTTACTACAATAATTGCAGTAACCACATATTTAAGTGTGAGCTGCAAATTGTAAATGAGACCTGTAACAAAAATAATAATGGTCCAAACTGCAAAATGTAAAATGTTTAATCAAGCTAGCATTATTTTTCTTACATACCATATTTGTTATGATATAATTAAGAGTATCCTGAGTCAATAACGTATTTGCTTGCATAACCATCGTTATGTTAAATAAACCAGCCACACTCTTTGAGGCTCCACATAGATCCATTGGATTACACTGAATATTCTGCATGTTACTTTACTGAACTCACAAGGGTACCTGAACTACATTGGTGATGGAGAAGATCAAACAAGAACTGAAGCAGGCTGACATAATGAAGTCATCAAAAAGCATTGAGTAGCTGTAGACAATCAATCAAAAAATGGTACTTAAATTTAAACTCAAACTCGGGAGAATTAAGGTCAAGGTTTCAAGTTTTCAAGGTCAGTTTATTGTTACATGTACCAATTAAGGTACAGTGAAATTCGAATTACCATACAGCCATACTAAAAACAAAGCAACAAGACACACAACTACATAAAAGTTAACATAAACATCCACCACAGCGGATTCCCCACATTCCTCACTATGATGGAAGGCAATAAAGTCCAGTTCTCTTCCTCTTCATTAAAGGCCAATGTATGGAGGCAGCAGGTTAATCCATACAACCATTTAGACAGGAATGCAGTGTGATAATAGGTCAGACTGAGTCTGTTCACAGCAGGAGTCTTGGAGTGTATGGTAAAGCAAGGAGTCCTTCAGTTCTTATGCAGAGCGAATGGGCAAACACTATGATTGAAATTGGACATGAAGATGAAATAGTGCCTGCTCAAAATGAACCCAAGGAAGAATGTAAAAATAGATAGGCGCTCAGATACTTGGCAAATCATCAGCTGAGCAAGACAAAAGATGTTTTGTTGACTGAGATGATGGGAAGGATGCAGGATCATTTTAGTTCAATGCCCACTGGAAGTATAGAATGTCAAATGTGGGATCAGAAACTATGAGTTTATTTTCGATTGCATAGTGGTGTAAAGAACATGTTGTAGCATTGTAAGTTTGGTATCTTCCTGAGCAGAAGGCTTGGGATGAATATATGTGTGATTTCACAGAAAGCAACCAATTCAAGCTATCAAATGTGCAAGGTTTAATGCTTGAATGTGTATGTAATATTTTCACGTTAATACAAAATAAACATCAAAATGAAATCTTAATGCGGAGGCAAAGATGGGAGCTCCAATACTGAGTCTGGATCAAGTGAGCAAGTATGTTATGAACAGTAAGAAAAATGGGGAAAGCTGCTATCAATGTAATTTATATCGTCTATCACTAATATGCCAGCTTAGATTTTTGAAGAGGTGACCAAGAGGATTGACGAGGTCAAGGCTGCATGGACCTTAGAAGGACTTTGACAAGGTCCCATATGATATTCTGGTCTAGAAGGTTAGAACCCCTGGGATTTAGGGTGTGCCAGACAATTGGATACAAAATTAGATTGGTGATAGGAGGCAGAGTCTAGTAAATGAGAGTGTTTTTCAGATTGGAGGCTTGTGTGCTGCAAGGATTGGTTCTATATCCATTGTTGTTTGTCACGTACAACACTTTATCTGAATGGAAGTAGAATTCAGAGTAAGATAGATGAACTGATGGTACAAAGAGAAATAGAGTCGTAGTTATAGTCATACAGCATGGAAACAGGTCCTTTGGACCAACTTGCCCACGCCAACCAACATGCACCAGATAAACAAGTATCACCTGATTGCAGGGATGGGGCTGAAGGTGATCAAGGCTGGGAGTGAATATTCCACAGTATTGCCCATGACTGAAGAGTCATTTCAGGAATGAAAAGGGGTTGACATAATTCCATCAATAAAATATGAGATCGGTCCAGAAATGAGAAATCATCTTGGCTTGAAATATCAAAATTCAAAATCAGTTTGTGTGTAAATGAGAAATAGGTGGAAAGAAGACATTGATTAGGATAAAACCTAGGCCTCAGAACATAACTGCAGAACTAAACAGAGTATACATCAAAAAATAAATGGGCATTGTAATAAACATGCTGCTTTTGTTCTGGATAAGTTTAATTTCATAAAGACTGGACAAATAAAATTCATAAATAAGCCATGAGGCAATTCACGTGTTCGATCTGTTTCCTGGAATAATTCATTGTGAAGCCAACAAGGGAGCAATCTATTTTAGATCTGGTCATGTGAAATAGAATCACTTTGTGATTTAGTAATAAAGAATTAACTGGAGAAGAGTGCACATAATTTGTTGGAAAATCACAACCAGTTTGAGAATGACACAGTTAGCTCTGAAATTCATGTATTAAATTTAAATAAAGGTAATTATAAATGTCATACTTTCCATATGCAAGTACAACTGGCTAAATGAGACTGGGAAGAAAATTAATTTGTTTAATTAATGAAGATAATTCATAACTCTCAACAAAATTATCTTCATTTGAGAAGGGTGAAGAAGGCGCCGGTCTGAACAAGGTTCTAACCCGAAATGTTGTCTCTTCATGATTTCCCAGATGCTGCCTAACTTGTTGAGTTACTCCAGCACTTTGTGTTCTACATAAGTTTCCAGCATCTGCAGTTCCATGTCTCTTACCTGGAGAAATACTCCACAAGGGATCAATCCATCTGTGACTAACTAGGGAAAGACTCTTAATATTGCAATAGTTAATACGAGGATGGAAGATGGGGAATAGTTTTTAAAGCAGCACATGGTGACACAAGGTTAACGGAGAGAGGAAATAGACTGTAAGAACAAACAAACTACCAGTGACTATAAAAATCATGATCTTCTCGTAGAAGCTAAAATGAAGTATTGCTAAATAAATGTTACTCCCTTAAGGGATGAGAGTGGTGAATTAATAAAAGGACATAAGGAAACGGATTTTGAATAAATATGTTGCATTTGTCTTCATGGTGGAAGGCAATAGACATGCCCCAGTGATTAGTGAAACCAGGGCACAAAAAGGAGGAAGAAGCTTAAAACAATCGATATCACCAGATGAAACCACCTTGTCAAATATAGATTCAAGGCTGACAACTGGTCTGTAGTTCCCTGCTCCTATCTCCCATAATTGGGTGAGACATTTTTCTAGAGTCCAGGGAATTTTTGAAGATCATGATCATAGAAACATAGAAACATAGAAAATAGGTGCAGGAGTAGGCCAATTGGCCCTCCGAGCCAGCACGCCCATTCAATATGATCGTGGCTGATCATCCAAAATCAATATCCCTTTCCTGCTTTCTCCCCATATCCCTTGATTCTGTTAGTCGTAAGAGGTAAATCTCATTCTCTTTTGAATACATCCAGTGAATTGACCTCCACTGCCTTCTGTGGCAAGAATTCCACAGATTCACAACTCTCTGGGTGAAAAGGTTTTTCCTCATCTTAGTCCTAAATGGCCTTCACCATGGATCAATGCCTTCACTCCCTCTTGCTTTCTTATTTGTGAAAAGAAAATTAAAGTTGACGCATGTTATTGTGGTTCTTTCAGCATATATAATAATCAGAGGAACAAGCAAAAGTAATGTTTTTAGATTTCCAAAAATTCATTCACAAAGGCGCAGCAGAAAAGGTCACTACACAAGATAAGAGAATATGGCATTGGAGGGGGAAGTGGGGTATAATCTTAAGCGTTTGGAAAAAACAGGATGATCTAATTAAAAACATAAAAGGTTCTGAGGGGCCTTAACTTAGTAGATGGTGAGAGGATATTTCCCCCTGTGCAGGAAACTGGGAATAACAGCCTTAGATTCAGAATAAGGGGTTACACATTTATGACAGAAATGAGGAGTTCTTACTCTTTGAAATTCCCTGTCCCACAGAGTAGTGGAGACTGAGTCATGTAATATGTTTAAGACTGAGGCTGATTTTTGGATTAAGGGGGAAATCTGAAGTTATAGATAACAAGAGGAAAACATGGAGTTGAGGCCAAAATTAGATCAGCTGGTGAATGTTGGAGTGGTTTCATGGGGTTGAGTGACCTCGTCATACTCTACAATATTATGTTCTTAAGTGACCAGTGGAGTAAAGGTGCAAGTTTTGTCACCAAGCCAAAAATAACAATGGTGTCCAGGCTCTGTTTAGGCAACAATTTCATGGTTTATCTGTCTTGATGTTTGCCTGGTTCATCTTAAAATTGTTCAATAATAAACTGGCAAGAACAAGGTTTTACAATATGGAATGTTGTTTCTTCATATTGCAATAGTATCCATGACTGCGTAGTTTAAAAGATTGATACCTTTCCACACCATATTGCTAGGATAATAAACAACAACAAAAATGTTGGTTGTTTGGAAAATTGTTGCAATATATACCTAAGCACTATGTAGTAAGAACAAATCTTCACATTGAAATGAAATATTTGCGCTTTGAAATATTCATAGTCATATTGATTGATGAAAATGGAAGAAAAGTGTTTATACTCTTTAATTTCAACATGGAAATCAGCTTAGAAAATAATTATTGGAAGGGTAAATAGACAATAGACAATAGACAATAGGTGCAGGAGTAGGCCATTCGGCCCTTCGAGCCAGCACCACCATTCAATGTGATCATGGCTCATCATTCTCAATCAGTACCCCGTTCCTGCCTTCTCCCCATACCCCCTGACTCCGCTACCTTAAGAGCTCTATCTAGCTCTCTCTAGAATGCATTCAGAGAATTGGTCTCCACTGCCTTCTGAGGCAGTGAATTCCACAAATTTACAACTCTCTGACTGAAAAAGTTTTTCCTCATCTCCATTCTAAATGGCCTACCCCTTATTCTTAAACTGTGGCCCCTGGTTTTGGACTCCCCCAACATTGGGAACATGTTTCCTGCCTCTAACGTGTCCAACCCCTTAAAAATCATATGTTTCGATAAGATCTCCTCTCATCCTTCTAAATTCCAGTGTATACAAGCCGAGCCGCTCTAGTCTTTCAACATATGACAGTCCCGCCATTCCGGGAATTAACCTAGTAAACCTATGCTGCACGCCCTCAATAGCAAGAATATCCTTCCTCAAATTTGGAGACCAAAACTGCGCACAGTACTCCAGGTGCGGTCTCACTAGGGCCCTATACAACTGCAGAAGGACCTCTTTGCTCCTATACTCAACTCCTCTTGTTATGAAGGCCAACATTCCATTGGCTTTCTTCACTGCCTGCTGTACCTGCATGCTTCCTTTCAGTAACTGATGCACTAGGACACCCAGATCTCATTGTACGTCCCCCTTTCCTAACTTGACACCATTCAGATAATAATCTGCCTTCTTATTCTTACCACCAAAGTGGATAACCTCACACCTATCCACATTAAACTGCATCTGTCATGCATCCGCCCACTCACAAAACCTGTGCAAGTCACCCTGCAACCTCATAGCATCTTCCTCACAGCTCACACTACCACCCAGCTTTGTATTATCTGCAAATTTGCTAATGGTACTTTTAATCCCTGCATCCAAGTCATTAATGTATATTGTAAATAGCTGCGGTCCCAGCACCGAACCTTGCGGTACCCCACTAGTCACTGCCTGCCATTCTGAAAGGGACCCAAATATTGAAAGAGCATTAGATTAAGAGATTTAGTTAAGTGCCATGGCTGTGCCAATCGTACAAGCATTTGTATTTTGTTTGTCTTGGCCTTTGGATGATGAGTATTAAGTAGATGTTAAATAGGCTCCATTAATCTGAGTGTCTCATTGATTTATTGGCTAATACTGCTTAAATGAAATAATGGCATTTCCTGTGAATTAAATGTGCTTGTGGTTTACTCATTGTGAATGCCTGAAAAAGTTAAGTATTTGATGAATATTCTCAGATTGTCTGAATATTCTAGCTAGGATGAGATTAATTATGTTTCCTGTCCCAAAAAATATAAAAGTATAAAGAGAGAGTAGAAAATTTTGCTGGTGGGCAAAATGAAGGACAAGTAGTATAAGAAAATAACTGCAGATGCTGGTACAAATCGATTTATTCACAAAATGCTGGAGTAACTCAGCAGGTCGGGCAGCATCTCGGGAGAGAAGGAATGGGTGACGTTTCGGATCGAGACCCTTCTTCAGACGAAGATGAAGGACACTTCCATAGCCTTTTTTTAGAGGGTAGGATGTGAACCAAAGGAAGGAAACAAGAAAGGAGTACGGCCCATTAGTCAACAAGGATATCAATGTGTGGAGCCAGAGGGCAGACATGAGGTTTAAAGGAATGTTTCTCATCTGTGTTCAATGATGGATGTGATGAAATTGCAGAAGTAGTGACTATTGAACAGGAGAGGTATTAGATATTTTAATAAGTTTTAAGATAGATAATGGAAGAAAGACTCTAAATGCTGGAGTAACTTAGCGGGACAGGCAGCATCTCTGGAGAGGAATGGGTGATGTTTCAGGATGAGACCCTTCTTCAGACTGATGTCAGGGGAATGAGCGGGACAAAGATAGAATGTAGTCGGAGACAGTAAGGCTGGTGGGAGAACTGGGAAGAGGGAAGGGATGGAGAGAGAAAGCAAGGGCTATTTAAAGTTAGAGAACATTGACTTCTCTAACTTCAAATAGCCCTTGTTTTCCCTCTCTATCCCCTCTCCCTTCCCAGTTCTATCGTTGTCCCCTGACATCAGTCTGAAGAGGCGTCTCAACCCAAAATGTCACCCATTCCATCTCTCCAGAGATGCTGCCTGTCCCACTGAGTTACTCCAGCTTTTTGTGTCTACCTTCGATTTAAACCAACATCTGCAGTTCTTTCTTAATGATAGATAATCCCTGGGGCCTGATGAATTATATCTCAGCAGCAATGGGAGGCAAGAGTACTGAGAGAAACTTAAAACATTTTGTTTGCCACTGTTAATCTGATAGATGACTGAAGGACAGTGAATATGGCACCTTCGCTCAAGAAAAGTAGCATGGATATTAGATAATTGCAAGCCTTTGAGTCTAACATCAATATTTAGAAAGTTATTGGGAAATAAATCTGAGGGGCGGGATGAATCTGTACTTGGACAGATATGGATTGATTAAGAATAATCAACATGGCTTGTTAATGATTTGATATCTTTGTTAAAGGTTTGTTAGAATATTTCAAGGAGGTGACTAAGTTTGCCGATGAAGATAGTGAGGTTGATGAAGGCTATCATGAGCTACGGTAAGGTCTTTGACAACGTCCCGATTGCAGATTGGTCCAAAATGTTTGAGCCTATGTAATCCAGGGTTAGGGTTAATTGACAAAATTAGATTCAAAACTTGATCTTAGTGATAGGAGGCAAAGATTGATGGATGAGGTTGTTCTTGCAAACTGAAACTAGTGGCCTATAGTGTACCTCAGAGAATGGTGCTGGGACCCTTGTTATTTGTTATATACATTAGGGATCTTGATGTAAAAATCGAAAGTATTATTAGTAAATCTGCAGATATCATAGAAGTTGGAGATATTGACAATGAGGAGGGAAATTAGTCCATTTAGTTACAGCTATGTACTCGACGGCTGGCATATAGACTGGTGGCTGAAGGGCCTGGTTATGTGTGAATGACTCTTTGACTCTGTTATCTTTTTGTACCAATTCAGTACACAATCTCAGTGGCACAATGGCGCAGTTATAGAGTTACTGCCTTTTAGCAGCAGAGGCCCGGCTTCAATCCTGATTACGGGTGCTGTCTGCATGGAGTTTCTACATTCTTCCTGTGACCCTGTGTGGATTTTCTCTGCATGCTCCAGTTTCCTCCCACAGTCCAAAGACATGCAGGTTTGTAGGTTGATTGGCTGCAGAAAAAAATTGAAAATTGTCCCCGGTGTGTAGGATAGTGCTAGTATACGGGGTGATTGTTGGTCAGCGCGGACTCAGTGGGCCGAAGTGTTTGTTTCTGCATTATATCTCGAAAGTCTAAAATCTAAATCTCTCTTCACGTCTCTGGTGCCTGTGCTATTGAATCTCAAATATGGGGGATAGCCCTTTAGAATGTTTCCTTCAATAGTGCCTTCAACCATTAAGAGATGAAGGCAGCAGGCTAAAAAATGTATTTAAAATAAACCTAAAATTTCAGTCACAGAATTCAGCATGATTTCACCCATGAACATGCAGGTGTACACTGTGTCAGAATTAAGTGTGATATTTACCCTATCTGGTCTATTGCTAAATAGTCAGGTGTCGCTCAGTAACATAATCATTGGATTGCAAATAAGAATTACCATTTGCAGGTTTCAGGGTTGGGTGATGTGCATTATATCCGAATATGGAATCTGACGAGCATTTACAGACACATTGAGTGATTTCAATTCCATTATCAGCCTCCGTATTAAAACCAGTAAATTAAGCAAGATTATTCTTAATCCAAAAGCATTTAAATCCAGAGAGGCAGTCTACTGAATAAGATTGTAGCTTCTTAATCCCAGGGAATGAAGTCGGTTAACAAGAACTGATGTGAATCCATTGGGAAAGCAAATTGTTCACTGAAAAAACCCATGGTTTTTAATTCCTTGCAGTACAGCACAATATGATCCATTTAATTCTGGAAACTCTGGAAATTACTTTTTCCTCTGTGGAATAATGATATTAAAATATGTGCTCTTAACCATGCATAAGAACTAAGTACTGCTTGTAATTTTCGCAGTATGTATGCATTGTCTAAAGCAGAATCTACTTTATGTGCTTGCTGCTTACATTATCTGCATTCTTATTGCCTTTCAGAGTGTTCTCTGCCATGTGTTCAACATTTAGATAGAGAGTAGACACAAAATGCTGGAGTAACTCAGTGGGACAGGCAGCATCTCTGGAGAGGAATGGGTGATGTTTCGGGTCGAGACCCTTCTTCAGATAGATTGTAATAGAGATCTGCTTTCACAGAAGTAAACGTCTCTCTCATTTTCAAAACATTGCATGAAAAGAGGTTTTGGCATTTAAAAAAAGACACAAAGTGCTGGTGTAGTTCAGTGGGTTAGGCAGCATCCGTGGAGAGCATGGATAGGTGATGTTTGGGGTTGGCATTCTTCTTCAGAAGTTGTAGGGGGGGAGAAAGAAACCTGGGAAAGAAGGGCAAGACAAAGCGTAGCAGGTAATAGGTGAACGTAGGTAAGGGGGTATCTCTGTTAAAATTCAAGGTTTCCACAGTAAGGATGGAATATGGATATGAAGTTCCCATCTTAGCCCTTGCCTGTGCTGAATGAGTTGGTCTTAGCTGCAATGCGATTGGATTAATTAAGAATTGATTCCAAACTGGTCGAGGAAAACAGAAATCAGGCCATGTGCCCATTTCTAAGTGTCCTGTTGTGCGACTTGCACATAAATGAAACCTACAAAGACAAACCAAGAGTTTCAAACTTCACCAAATAAGCAAACCAATTGGTCAAAACAAGACCACACGCAAACTGAAGAAATAATGCTTCAGTAGCTTACAACCCAACGGTATGAACATTGAATTCTCCAATTCTAGGTAACTACACAACCCTCCCTTTCTCCCTTCTTACCCCTAACCCCACTACTTCTGCTTTGCTGAACCTGGACTCATGCATATTTCTCTCCTCCCATGCCATTCCACCTACGTTCTTTCCTCTATCTTCACATTCCATAATTGTTCAATCTGTTTTTCTCACACCTGTCTTTTCATCTCTAGCCATCTTTGATGTGGCCATCAAACCCCGCCTCCCCTCACTTATATCAGCCTATTACCTCCCAGGTTTTGTTCTGCCCCTTTTCTTTCTTCCAGCTCTCTTCTCCCCCTCCACAATCAGACTGAAGAAAAGTCCCGACCCGAAATGTCACCTATCCATTTTCTCCAGACATGCTGCCTGACCCGTTGAGATACTCCAGCACACGTCTATTTTTGGAATATTATATGTTCGTATCATTGGGTTGTAAACCACCCAAGAGGAATATGAGATGTTGTTCTTGCAATTTGCATTTGGCCTCTCCAAGCAATTGAGAAGGCCTAGGGCCGAGAGGTCGGTGTGGGAGAGAGATGGAAAATGAAAATGAGAGAGATGGAAGATGGAAAATGAAAATGAGTGGAAACTCAAGATGGCCATTGTGGACAAAGTGTATATACTCTGCCAAAAGATTGCCCAGTTTAAGCTTGATTTCACCATTGTAAAGGAAGCCACAAGTGCGCACCAAATGTAATAGATCAAGATGGAAGAGATACAGATGAACCTTTGCCTCACCTAGAAGTGCTGATTAGGCCCAGGAAGTTGGTCAGAAAGGAGATGAAGGGATAGGTTTAGTTTAGTCTACTTTAGAGATACAGCACGAAAACAGGCCTTTTGGCTCGCCGAGTCCGCAGCGACCAGCTATCCCCACACATTAACACAATCCTACACACACTAGGGACAATTTACACTTATATCAAGCCAATTTACCTACATACCTGTACGCCTTTGTAGTATGGGAGGAAGCTGAAGATCTCGGAGAAAACCCACGCAGGTCACTGGGAAAACGTGCAAACTCCATACAGACACGACCCATAGTCGGGATTGAACCCGGGTCTCTGGTGCTGCAAGTCCTGTAAGGCAGCAACTCTACCGCTGCGCCACTGTGTAACATTTCCTCCAGTTGCAGAGGAAAGTGCCAGGGAAGAGGGAGAAGTGGAGAGGGATGAATAGACCTCGGAGTCATGAGAGAGGGTGGAAAGCAGATAGTTGGGGAGAGGGGAAGATGTGACTGGTGGTGGGATCACATTGGAGCTGGTGGAAATTGTGGAGAATGATGCGTTGGATGCAAAGGCTGGTGGGGTGAAAGTTGAGGATCTCCACCACCTTGCCAAGTTATGTGGAAAATGGAACACATGTGTGTGAGGGTTGCATCTACGAAGGCAGAGGGGAAGCCATGTTTCTGGAACAATGAGGACATTTCAGGAGCCCTTGAATGGAAAACCTCATCATGAAAACAGATTGGACAGGGACAGAGAAATAATAGAAAGGCATTCTTTCAGGATGCAGTGTGGGAGGAGGTGCAGTCAAATTAGCTGTGGGAACCAGTAAGTTTATTGAAGGTGTCAATGGCATCAAGCTCCTGAGATGGAGACTGTAAGATCCAGAAAAGGAAGGGTCAGAGATAGTTTCGGGAAACTTGAGGGAGTTGGTGGCAAAGGTGATATAATCATTGTTCTGCGCGAATGTAGGAAACAAAACCAACTATTTAATTACTGGATTTATGACTAAATACAAATAGAATGGGAAATAATGACAATTCATTTGAATTTGTGAGTGTAAATTAACTAATAACCATAAAATAAAATATCTGCTTTTGACATTTTTAGTTAGGTACAATCCATTAATATTTTTTAATGTATCCGGACTAATTTGTATTGTATATAGTGATATTGGGCACAATATAAAAAATTGGTTAAGTTTGCTTTTTACACGCAAAATACAATACAATACAATACAAACTTTATTGTCATTGTGCAGTGTACAAGTACAGAGACAACGAAATGCAGTTAGCATCTTAACCAGAGTGCCTGTGCAACAGTCAGGCTCTTTGTGCCTGTGCAACATTGAAGGGTTGAGGAGAACCACAGCACCTTCTCTTGACTCCATATTACAATAAAAGAGAGGTTAGTGCTCTGCATATTTGATTTTCATCGGTGACTTAAAAGGCCAATGGATTAAATCGGGAAAACTGAATTCATGTCGATTTCAAAAAGAGTTTCAAAAATAGTTTGAAAAGAGCTTTTTTTCAACCTTGCATTTGCTGATGAATAGCATATTCCTCTTTTAAAATGGTTTCCATAGAGACATGAATATCATCTGTGCCAATGTTTTCTTGGATTTTGCACTGGGCAGCAGGGGCATATCTACGGAAAATAGCGCCTGTGGCAAGCACTGAAATTGTGCCCCTGTCAAACATCTGACCCCCCAACCTTTAGATAACTTTACCATGATATCAGTTCAAAAATACAAGTCAAGCTCGTTAATCTTTTAATTAACAAATTATGGCACTACATGAAAATTATTACTGCCCCTTCTTTGCTTTCACTGATGCAAATTGGTCTATGATGTGATCAAAGTCCGTTTATCAGTTTCTTCTCTTTCTACGCTCAGTAGAGCGAGATCACAGAGTCTGCCTTGAAATGGCACTTATAAGAACATTAGATTTCATAGATTTTGCACAAAATTCTAGATTGCCTCCCTAGTTTGCGCGGGAGAATGGTCTTACTGCTAGTTGGCACTGAGCAGTGGTACTGTGAGGTATGTGGTCATGTAGCACCCAGCACTGTATTTTTACCTAATAATTTATATAAGTGGTTTAACAATCTGGCCATCCTAGTGCTTCTCACTCATGATAATCAAAGACAGATCAATCATATGAAGAAAATTCTTTTTTCACTATCCGAGGATGGCTTGTCTGACTTTAATAGAAACTGCTCTGTGGCGTCCCCCTTCAAGTGGCGCCCAGGGCACGTGCTACACCTGCCATACCCTCGATACGCCACTGCTGGGCATACGTTGGTGGTCTCAGAGTTTGGGGTTCAGTTCCACATAATTATATCTTTCCACCTTCTTTGTATGTGTGTCCAGTTTGAAAGCTGATGGAAAGTAAAACGGGCATGCTTTAATAATAATGACTAAGCTATTGGAATCTTGCCAAGTGATAGATGAAAATGTTCCTTTAATGTTTGTGTAGAAAGGAACTTCAGGTGCTGCTATATACCGAAGATAGGCATAAAGTGCTGGAGTAACTCAGCAGGTCAGGCAGCATCTCCGGAGATTCTGCCTGACCCGCTGAGTTACTCCAGCATTTTTTGTCTATCTTCCTTTAATGTTTTATGTTTTGTTAGCATCAGGCTGAGTTAATGTAAACCTAACACTCATCCACTTTTAATTCTCTCCACTGTCAGTTATAGAGTCATAGAGTCATAGAGTCTTACAGCAAAGAAAGAGGCCCTTCGGCCCATCGTGTCCGTGCCGCCCGTTACCAAACACAGTCTAATTTTAATCCCATTTTCCCGCATTTAGACCATAGCCCTGAATGTTGTAGCATTTCAAGTGCCCATCCAAATGCCTCTTAAATGTTGTGAGTGTTCCCGCCTCCACCACCACCCCAGGCAGTGAGTTCCAGACTCCAACCACCCTCTGGGTGAAAAAGTTCTTTCTCACATCCCCCCGAAACCTCCCTCCCCTTACCCTGTATCTATGTCCCCTCGTTGTTGAACCTTCCACCAGTGGAAGAAGTTCCCCGCCATCTACCTTATCTATGCCCCTCATGATCTTGTACACCTCGATCATGTCCCCTCTCAGCCTTCTCTGCTCCAGGGAAAACAACCCCAGTCTGCTCAGTCTCTCCTCATAGCCGAGGCCCTTCATCCCTGGCAGCATCCTGGTGAATCTCCTCTGCACCCTCTCCAAAGCTATCACATCCTTTCTATAATGTGGTGACCAGAACTGTACACAATACTCCAGCTGTGGCCTCACCAGTGTTCTGTACAATTCCATCATTACCCCCCTACTTTTATATTCGATGCCCCGGCTAATGAAGGCCAGTAACCCATATGCCTTTTTGACCACCCTGTCCACCTGTCCTGCTGCCTTCAAGGACTTGTGTACCTGTACTCCAAGGTCCCTCTGTACCCCTGTCTTCCCTAGGGTCCTTCCATTCATGGTGTACTCCCTCTCCAAGTTATTTCTGCCAAAGTGCATCACCTCGCACTTTTCAGGATTAAATTCCATCTGCCACTGCTCCGCCCATCTGACCATCTCATCTATATCTTCCTGCAGCTTGCAGATCCCTTCCTCGCTATTCACCACCCCCCCTACCTTTGTGTCATCTGCAAACTTGCTGATCATGCCCTGTACGTTAACATCCAGATCATTTATGTAGATTACAAACAGTAAGGGACCCAACACCGATCCCTGCGGCACCCCACTGGACACCGGCCTCCAGTCACAGAAGCACCCTTCTACCATCACCCTCTGCCTTCTGTCACTAAGCCAGTTTTTTATCCATTTTGCCAAGGTGCCCTGGATCCCATGGGCTCTTACCTTCTTGACTAGTCTCCTGTGTGGGACCTTGTCAAAAGCCTTACTGAAATCCATGTATACCACATCCACTGCACTACCCCCATCTACCTCCTTGGTCACCCCTTCAAAAAATTCAATCATGTTAGTCAGACACGACCTTCCCTTAACAAAGCCATGTTGACTATCCTTAATTAACCCTCGATCCTCCAAGTGAAGACTGATTCTGTCCCTCAGAATCTTTTCTAGCAGCTTCCCCACCACCGATGGCAGACTCACCGGCCTGTAGTTCCCAGGTTTATCCCTACTGCCCTTTTTAAATAATGGCACCACATTAGCTATCCTCCAGTCCTCCGGTACATCCCCTGTTGCAAGAGAGGCTCTGAAAATTTGTGCCAGAGCCCCCGCAATCTCCTCCCTTGCCTCTCTCAGCATCCTGGGATACATCTCGTCAGGGCCCGGAGACTTATCCACTTTTAAGCCTGCCAGAGCCTCCAGCACCGCCTCCCTGTCAATAGCAATATGCTCAAGAACATCACAACCCTCCTGCTCCATTTCTAAGTTCAAAGTTAACTCTACGTTATGTAAATATATAAATAAGACTACTAACATGTATAAAAGTTTAAAAAAGCAAATAATATACAGAGTGTTGTGGATAATAAGATACATATATTTTCCCTCAAAGCTGTGATAAAAAGCCAAAATTATGATAATAATCTGCTATTTTTAAATATTCTGCAATCTTCTGAAACCCTTGATGGAATTCATCGGTATTATATGCGATATAGACATTTAATACAAAAAATAAATACATATTCCTATCTTGCAGGATGCTAAATAAATTTAATCAAACGTTACCACAATCCTCCAAAGAAAGAATGGCTGCCTTTGATTTGAAAGCATGTATTTTTCATTGTTTAGAGAGGGAAAACGCACCTTGATGTGAATGTAATGTGAAAATTCTGAGAGTTAAAAAGGACAGGATATTTAAAAATTAATAAACTTGTTTTGGGAATCAAAAGAAATGATTGCAGATTGAGATTTTGAAGGATGCAATATATCTCAATAAGGAAAATAGTACAACAAAAGTGATTTTTAACTATTTTGATGTCACAGTGTGATTAATATCTCACACTTTGAATAGCTCAAAGACCAAGGTACGTGATTGAAGTGGAGATGTCCCAATGTGATGAGAAAACGTGACATTCTGTTCTCTCAGCTTCAGTAGGGTCGATTATATATTCATAGATTGCCCCACAACTTGCAACTCCAATGATAGATGAACCAAGCCTTCCTGAAAGATGAAAACTTCTGGTATTAGAACTAAATTTTATGGTCCATTATTTGTAAAATTGCATTTTAATTTAATGCAGGTACATGACATATCTGCAACAGGACGATGACATGAATTTAAGTTAACTTTATACATAACGTTCCCAGAGAGTGGTGACAGGTTTTTAATGCAGCTCTTGCCCTTTAATTTCTTTGTGTTCACCAGGCTGATGTACAGTACATTGTGAATAACCTGTTTTCAAATGAGCATACATTTTGAGGAATAGATGCACTTTAACCAATTCAACTGTTTTCCTTTAAGGCAAAGATATTCTAAATGTAAGTTGGTTTTATTGCATTGTTTTGATTCACTGCTCCAAGCTATGCACAATATAAGGATGCTTTTCATGCAGTTTTAAAACCAATCTCAAACAGTGATTCATCTTCAGTAGTATTACTTGAACCTTTCCATAGAGGTGAACATAAGAAACCCACAAATTTAATAATTTAAAGATTGATATCAGACTTGTTTCGTGGATACTAATTTACAAAGGATGGAAATCTAAAGTAATAACAGCCCTTTTAGATATGCTAAATTGCAATATTAATTCAGTTCATTATGCTGTATTACCATTCCTCAAAATACACACAATTTCATGGTTAATAAACTAGGGGCTACTTTACGAAAGAATTTGCTTGGTATCTTGAACAATCCCTGCAGAAAGTTTTATGTAATAGATTCACTGGTCAAAAACATGATTCATAAGATTCATAACACATAAGAGCAGACTTAGGCCAATCGGCCCATCGAGTCTGCTCCACCAACCAATCATGGCTGATCTATTTTTCCTCTCAACCACATTCTCCTGTCTTCTCCCCGTAACCTTTCACACCCTATCAAGACCCTATCAATCTCTGTTTTAAAAATACCCAATAACTTGGCCTACATAGCCGTCTGTGTCAATGAATTCCACAGATTCACCACCCTCTGGCTAAATAAATCCTTTTTCATCTCCACTCTAAATGTACATCTTATTCTGAGATTGTTCCCTTTGATCTTAGGCTTTCCCACTAAGATCTGAAGACATCCTCTCCACATCCCCACTCACTCGAGGTCATACTTATAATCAGATATTGACCTGGGAATAATAATGTAAGGATCTCATTGGCGCTGTCATCTGAATCACAAATGATGAACACAAAAAAAAGTTAGAAGTTGCAGTGGTAACAACAAAATATCCAATAGGTTTAGGTTTATAATTGTCATGTGTTCCGATGGACAAAGCTTTGTTTTGCACGCTATCCAATCAAATCAGATAATAATGAACATAAATACAATCAAGCCAAACTTAAGTACAGTGTTTGGAGCAAAGGGAAAGAGAAAGAGTGCAGTATAGAATTCTCATCATGATAGACCAACTATTCCACAGAGAAAACTCCAACGTAATTGCAATGTCCACATTGAAGTAAAGGAGAATCAGACTGTACTGTGGTTTATGGAAGAACTTTTCAGAAGCTTGATAACAGAGGGGAAGAAGCTATTCCTGAGTCTCGGTGGTGCTTTCAAGTTTCTGTATCTTCTATCTGATGGGATTGCGGAGAAAAAGGAATGACCAGGGTAGGATGACCAGGCTATAAATTACCAGGTTGACCTTCTCCAGAGATGCTGCCTGACCCACCGAGTTATTCCAGCATTTTGTGACCGTCTTCGGTGTGAACTAGCATCTGCAGTTCCTTCCTAAACACCATGGTAGGATTATGTTGGATGTTCTCCCAAGGCAGAGTGTAGACAGTCAATGGTGAGTAGTCTGGTCTCTGCAATGGACTCAGTTATATCTATAGCTCTCTGCAATTTCTTGTGGTCTTGGGCAGGGCTGTTCCTAAACCAAGCTGTGATGCAACCCTTTCTGTGGTACATGTGAGGAAATGGAGGCATTGGTGTGCCTTTTTGGCTGTCGCAGCAATGTGGTTGGCCCATGACAGATCGTTGGTAATATACACTCCAAGGAACTTCAAGCTCTCAATCATTTCCACTTCAGTACCATTGATGCTGATTTACCACGTTTCCTGAAGTCGATAACTTGATTTTTCATCTTGTTGACATTGAGGGAGAGATTGTTGTTATGACACCATATTACTAAATTCTCCATCTCCTTCCTGTGCTCTGTCTTGTCATTGTTCATGATCTGGCCCACCACAGCGGTGTTGTCTGCAAACTTGTAGATGGAGTTAGAGCAGAATTTGTCCGCACAGTCGTGAATCTATAGGGAGTATAGTAGGGGACTGAGAACACCTGCTTGCGGGGCTGAGAATTATTATGAAGGAGGTGTTATCACATGGCCGCGCTGATTGTGGGCAGTGGGTCAGGAAGTCGAGGATCGAATGGCAGAGGTGGGTGCTGACTACGAGGTCCAGGGGTTTGGAGACAAATTTGGATGGGATTATGGTGGTAAAGGTGGAGCTATAGCCCATAAATAGGAGCCTGACTTTGGTGTCCTTATTGTCTAGGTGTTGCAGAAATTAGTTTAGGGCCAAGGAGACGACATCTCTTGTGTACTTGAGTGGACACATCAGTGTATCAAAAGTGTCTGTCTGGGAGGTTGGAGTTAAAGTGCACCATCATTAGTCTTTCAAAGCACTTCATGTTAGTAGTTGTCAGAGCAACTGGCCGGTGTCATTAATGCACACCACCTTACTTTCCTTTGGCATCAGGATGATAGTGGTTTTCTTAAAGCAAATGGGGACCAGAGAATGGAGTATTGAGAGGTTTAAGATGTCCATGAATACCTCTGCCAGCTGGTTCACACAGCTCCCGAGGACATAGCTGTGAATTCACTCTCAGGAAGGCCAATCATACACCTGACACAGTGAACATTGGTTAACCGTTGGAATAACCAACACACTATTCATTGAGAATATCTCAACAGACAAGATATCACCCCATGAATGAGGTGATGGTATAGCATTTAGACATCCCACAGTCTGAATTAATGATTCCTTACAATTTGAGGAAATAATGAATGAATAAAGTCATGCCAAAGTTAAAAAAATAAAGAATCTTTAAATCCTAATTGTTCTACCCAAGTGTCTGCAAATGAATACTGCAATTGCAGAAAAGGTCAGGCAGCATCTGGGAAGAGAGAAACCTTTAACATTTCAGATTGATCATGCCTCATGGGCACTGAGAAAAGTTCTAAATTAAGCATATATTAGAAATAGACGGCACAGAGGCACAGTTGGTGGAACTGGTGTCTCACAGCACCAGCGACTCAGTTCAATCCTGATCTCCAGTGTTCTCCATGCTTCTGCATGTTCTTATTGTAGCCACGTTAGTTCCGTTGGGTGCACCAGTTTCCTGTCTCTCTGTCTGAGCCTGTCTGTCTGGAAGAGCTGAATCAGGATGATGAATAGAGAGACCGTGGACATTCTTTATTCAGTAAAGTTGTTAAGAAGCTCCATAGAGAGACCTGATCATTATAGATAGCTTCTGAAAGTAAAGTTAATGCCAGTCAATTGTCAAACCGTGGTTTGTAAATTGAGTTTAATGTATCAGTGGCAGGAGAATTATCTATCTATATATATGACTAAAACTCTCATCTTGTATGTATGTATATATAATTGTATGTATGTTCACGAAATACAGCCAAAACGGTTCACGATAGCGCACCAATTTTAGGCCCACTTTACTCACCATTCGCCCGCGGTGTGCAGTATCAAGTTTCATTATATTTTAAAAGTTATTCACTTTATAAACTTTAATAAACTTTATACTGTGAATGGGACAAGTCATTTTGATCTAATACTTCCATGTTCAGCATCACAATGGGATCCAACGGGTCATATATGAGATCGCCATTTTGAGATTGTCATTTTGATCTAATACCATATAACCATATAACCATATAACAATTACAGCACGGAAACAGGCCCGTTCGGCCCTACCAGTCCATGCCGACCACTTTCTCTGACCTAGTCTCATCTACCTGCTCTCAGACCATAACCCTCCAATCCCCTCCCATCCATATACCTATCCAATTTACTCTTAAATAATAAAATCGAGCCTGCCTCCACCACTTCCACCGGGAGCTCATTCCATACAGCCACCACCCTCTGAGTAAAGAAGTTACCCCTCATGTTACCCCTAAACTTTTGTCCCTTAATTCTGAAGTTATGTCCCCTTGTTGGAATCTTCCCCACTCTCAAAGGGAAAAGCCTACCCACGTCAACTCTGTCCGTCCCTCTTAAAATTTTAAAAACCTCTATCAAGTCCCCCCTCAACCTTCTACGCTCCAAAGAATAAAGACAGAACCTGTTCAACCTCTCTCTGTAGCTTAAGTGCTGAAACCCAGGCAACATTCTAGTAAATCTCCTCTGTACCCTCTCCATTTTGTCGACATCCTTCCTATAATTTGGCGACCAGAACTGCACACCATACTCCAGATTCACCATAACCAATGCCCTGTACAATTGTAAGATTACATCCCAACTTCTATATTCGATGCTCTGATTTATAAAGGCAAGCATACCAAACGCCTTCTTCACCACCCGATCCACATGAGATTCCACCTTCAGGGAACAATGCACAGTTATTCCCAGATCCCTCTGTTCCACTGCATTCCTCAATTCCCTACCATTTACCCTGTACGTCCTATTTTGATTTGTCCTACCAAAATGCAGCACCTCACACTTATCAGCATTAAACTCCATCTGCCATACGGCATCACAACGGGGAGGGTTGCCATGCCCGGTGGCGGCATGCCTGCATAGCAGCGCCGGGAGGACCAGCGTCCGTCCTGGTGTGCCCCGTGCCTGGCCTTCCTCCCCTGGTGCAGCGCGGCGTCAGAGAGAAATTCGAAGAAGATGGCTGCCGGATCCGTGCGTGCGCAGTTGGGGGAGGGTTGCCGGGCTCGGCGGCGGCGCACTTGCTCAGGTGCACCGGGAGGACCAGCACCCATCTCGGCGTGCCCCGCGCCTGAACTTCCTCCCGTGGTGCAGCGCGGTGTCAAATTATAAAGGTCAAAGAAGATGGCCGCTGGATCCGCGCGTGCGCAGTTGGGGGAGGGTTGTGTGCCCCGCGCCTGACCTTCCTCCCGTGGTGCAGCGCGGTGAAGAGATGGAATTTGAAATAACTGAACATCTCAAGGATCTCCAAGGAAAAATGTTCACGATAAACACGCAAAACGTTAAAGATGAGATTTTTTAATCGCCATTTTGATCTAATACTTCCGTGTTCATTATTAAATAAAATTGTGTTTAGAAGTTTACAAATATCTATATCCTGATAAATATCTATCTCTTTTTTACATTATACCAAGAAGAGGGGGCAAACGAGTTGCAGGATGGTCAAGGAACGACGCAGAGACGTCGAGAAGCAATAAGGAGCAGAAGGGAACAAGAGCGCAACAAGAAAGAACTGAACGTCTCGAGGATCAATGAGAAAGAGCGCAAGACAGAAGGAATGAAGAGACGCAACAAGAAAAAACTGAACGTCTCGAGAATCTCCAAGAAAGAATGCAAGACAGAAGGAATGAAGAGACAGAATATGAAAGAACTGAACGTCTCGGGCATCTCCGAGAAAGAGCACAAGACAGAAGGAATGCAGAGATGGGAGATGAAAGAACTAGAAGACTGGCTGAACAGCGGGCCAGAGATGCACAAGACAAAGACAAAATGCACAACTAGCAAGGAGAAATCTTTCTGCTGATGTTGGTGAAATTACCAAGGTTTGCCCTCAGTGTCGAGCATACCATTTCTCTGGAGAAACCGCCAACTTTTGCTGCATGAAGGGTAAGGTGAACATTGCTCCTCTGCGGGCAGTCCCTGATAAACTCCTGAAATTGTATACAAGTGACACACCACAAGCAAACAAGTTCAGAACGAATATTAGACAATACAACTGTCTCTTTCAACTGATAGAGTGCCAAGGAAGTGGTGCCATCAAGGACTGGATGGAATCCTTCAGTGATCATTCAAGGCCAGATGCATCATTAGCTTGGTTCGTTGATGCCTGACCTGGACCAGCAAAGTCAATTCTTGCAGATCTATTTTATGGACCTCCAAGATAGCATTGAATTTCAAATGGATAGACTGCAAAATTCTGGTATTCAAAGGGAAATTGTTGGAATGCTTGAAAACTTGATAAGACAAAACAACCCTTACATTACTTCACTTGAAATGGCAAAGGAAAGAATTAGAGATTTGCCAGAGGCATCAATCGTCATTGATCCAGATCGTCGGCCAGCCTTTGAACATGAAAGGCGATTTAACACACAAATTGCCAATGAAGTTGCCATTATAATACCAAACAATGATGAATCTGAGGCAAGATCACGGTACATTGTCTTGAAAGAAAGAGGAGGAGGCCTGCGGATCATTACATAGGTCATATGATTGTTTTCAATACGTCCTTTTCTTTCCGTTTGGAGATGATGGATGGCATCACCAACTCCAAATGAGTAACAGCAAGAAATTGACAGCAATGCGATATTATGCCTGTAGGATCATGAATCATGATATGAATTAAACCACCTTTTGAGAGGTGGACGACTCTTTCAATAATATGTCGTTGATATGGCAGCTAAGATTGAGAGTGATAGGCTAGATTATATTCGCATGAATCAAGCATCGTTGAGATCAACAACTTAGGGAGGCCTGACGGCTGCATTAAATGATAATGATGATTTGGAAAACGTTGGAAACTGCATCGTCCTCTCCTCAACATTTGTCGGTGGACCAAGAAACATGATGGAACGATGCCAGGATGGCATGATGTGCATTCGGAAGTATGGTAATGCTTCATTCTTCATTACGATGACTTGCAATCCGAACTGGAGCGAGATCTGACAGTACCTCTTTCTGAATCAGCAGCCGTGTGATAGACCAGACTTGATTGCAAGAGTATTAGATCTGAAAAGAAAGCTATTCATCAAGCACCTCACTGGACCAGATGGCCTCTTTGGGAACTGTATAGCTTTCATCTCAACTGTGGAATACCAGAAGAGAGGCCTGCCTCATTTGCACTGTCCGCTGTGGCTTGATGAAGCAAGTAAGCCAAGACCGCAAGATTTTGACAGATTTCAGCAAGCTGAAATACCAGACCCACAAGTAGATCCTGAGCTGCATGAATTGGTACTGAAGCACATGATTCGTGGGAAAAACTGCAACAACATCTCTACATGTTGGAAGAATGCAATTTGCAGTAAGAGATTCCCAAAGCCATTTATCGAATGGACAAGGTGTGGAGATGATTCATATCCTCTGTACAGGAGATCTCCAGATATGGGAGGATTTAAGGGACATCTAGAAGGACGCCAGAGTGACCTATTACTTCTGATTGGGTGGTGCTCAACTATTGAAGTTGTTCAAATATCACATCAACGTTGAAATACGATCCTATGTAAAGTCGATCAAATACGTGATCAAGTACACCTTGAAGGGAAGTGATCAAGCAGTTTTTGGAGTTAACAGAGATGACAAAATTATACAGTACTTGACTGGCAGATACATTGGTCCATCAGAAACAGTGGGATCAATCCTTGATTTCCAACTCATGAGAGAGACCCCGCTGTCATTCGACTCCAGGTACATCTACCACAAGAACAATGAGTTTTTATCAGAGTCAATGCTGTTCAGCAGATGAATAATGATGATATCGCGAGAACGACTTTAACTGAATTCATGGAATTGTGTTCTCGAGATCGATTTGCAAGAACACTGTACTACGTTGATGTACCCCAATTTTACACATAGAACAATAGGAAATGGGAAAGAAGGAAGTTTGAGAAGAGAGTGGAAGATTTTCCAGGTATTTTTGAAGTAAACGTTTTGGTACGAGTGTATACCATTTCTCCAAGATGTGGTGACCTCTACGACTTGAGACTGCTTCTCCATCATGTCAAAGGGCCAGCATCCTTCGATTCATTAAAGACACATGATGGAGATATTCTTCCTTCCTTCAAAGACATCTGCAGAGAAAGAGGTTTGTTACAAACTAACGACCATTGGCAACAAACAATGGAAGATGCTGAGAGGACAAGACTCCCCAGTGCAATGAGAGATTTGTTTGTTGTTTTGTTAACGAATACTGACATCAACAATCCTCGACAATTATGGGATCACTTCAAGAATTCAATGTCTGAAGATTACCTTCAAAGAGAACAGAGAACAATCAGTAATCCAAATATCACTATTGGTGAGAGTCATCATGATCAAGCTCTGTTGTATATTCAAGACAAGCTTGAGAATTACACCAAAACACTGGAATACTTTTATTTGGTACAACCAAGAAATGGAAGGATGAACCTTGATGGTGGCAATCCAGAATTGCTGCATGAATTGCAATACAATAGACCTGAACAACAGCAATTTGTTAAAGAGAAGGAGCCTCTGCTGAATGCTGAATAAAGAGCAGTGTATGACCCTGTGTGCAACTGCTTGGAAAGGAATCTTCCTTCAATATTTTTTATTGATTCACCAGCAGGAACGGGTAAGACGTTTCTCACCAATTTGATCCACTCCAACGTTAGAGGGGAAGGTGATGTTGCTTTTGCTGTTGCATCCTCTGGGATAGCAGCTACATTAATGTCTGGTGGAAGAACTGCTTATTCTCGATTCAAGATACCCATGCAAGTGACCGAGAATACAATGTGCAACATTGAGAAGAACTCCAACATGGCAGTTTTGATCAGGAGAGTGAAACTCATTGTTTGTGATGAGTGCCCGATGATTAGGAGGGAGGGCTTTGAAGCGGTGGACAGAACTCTTCGAGATGTGTGTGACAAGAATGAGCCTTTTGGCGGAATTCTTACCATTTGTTGTGCCGATTTTTGACAACTCGTTCCTGTAGTGAAAAGGGGAAATGATGCTGATATTGAAAATTCCTGCATCAAGAAATCCTATTTTGTGGAGAACTTTCACCGTTTCAATTGAAGAGGAATATGCGATTGTCGAGAGGGAGAAGGCAACTATTCTCAATTTTTGTTGAAAGTTGGAGAAGACAGGATTTCAAAGAATGAAAACGATGAAATTGAAATGCCGGAAGACATGGTTCTATCAGCAAGAACACTGGTATTGATTTTATCTATCCCGCATTCGAAAATCCTGCTGAATTATTTTCCAAGAATTGTATCTTGGTTCCGCTCAACAATATGATGAGATGTATCTACATGTATCAGACATTTCCCTGGAATCATGATGGGGTACTTTTCTTTCAATGATGTGACTGAGGGAACTAATGTTACTCACTTCCCAACAGAATTCCTTGATTCAGTCGAGATCTCTGGATTACCATCACACAAATTGGAGTTGAAAAAGGGATCTCCAATCATTTTAATGGGAAACTTGGAACCCCCAAGGCTATGCAATGGAACAAGGATGATTGTGGAAGAGCTACGCTATAATCTGATTTTTGTTGCAAAATTAACATTGGAGCCTTCAACATTGGAGATTGTTATGAATCCTAGGATAATGCTCAATTTGACAGAAGGCAAAGATATTCCACTGAAGCGGAGTCAGTTCCCGATTCAGTCGTTTTTGTATGACGATCCATAAAGCGCAAGGACAAACCATGGAGAATGTGTTGATATACCTCGAGAAACCGGTATTTCAGCATGGACAACTGTATGTGGCTCTTAGCCGAGGAAAGGTGAAGGAAAATGTCAAAGAATTCCTGAAGGATAAGAGATCACCAAGAATGTTGTCATTAAACGCGTGCTTCATTGAACGATGACTCCTGAGGTAAATGCTCAAATTTTCGTTAAAGTTTGACCACCCAATAATATCGATATATTAAAATTGTGTGCTTTTTTTTCCATCAACAGCTGTTACAACGGAAACTATACCTCGAGAAACTGGTATTTCAGCATGGACAATTGGATGTGGCTCTTAGCCAAGGAAAGGTGAAGGAAAATGTCAAAGTATTCCTGAAGGATGGGAGATCAACCAAGAATGTTGTCAATAAACGCATGCTTCGTTGAACGATGACTCCTGAGATAAATCCTCAAATTTCCTGACCTTCCTCCCGTGGTGCAGCGCGGCGGCAGATAGAAGGTAAAAGAAGATGGCCACCAGCAGGACAAACATGGGGCTGTGCCTTGTGGCCGCTCACCTGCTGCTGGCCGCCGCAATGTCCGCCCTGGGCCGGGGTGAGTGGCACACAAGTTACTAAAGAACCTTTAGTAACAACGGGACCCAAAGGGGTCGCGGTTCATCTAGCATTTTATTAAACTGAGATGCATAAGAAAGTGATTTAATTTCAATGGAAAATAGTTTGTTTAGTCATGCAAATACAATCAGCTCCACAATGTGGTTTTAAAGGTGAAAGGCACATGGAACACATATCCTTGCAATAGCCATGGATGACACCATTAATAAACTGACTATTGAACTGACAGTATTCTCCAATATTGACAGATATGCCACTACTAAAGTGACTGAAGTAATGAAGCGCAATCTCATATTGACTGAAGATCCAAAAAGATTAACGTTGAAGTTAATCCCATCTGGTGGCATACATACATTGATAAATACACATGAAGGTAAAATAAATCTAAATTGAAAACAGAGAATAATGGGAATAAGTGGCAGGCCAAGCAGCATCCATGGGGTAAGAAACAAATTTGATATTCTGGAATGAAGCTTTTCCAACAGTTCTGAACAAATCAAAACATTCTCTCTTCAAGATGCTGCCTGCCCTACTAAGTATTTCCAATATCTTTTGTTTCAAAGGTTAACTTGCTCTGCATCAAAATATAATCAACTCACATTGTATGCTAACTGATTTATAGCAGATAACTGAAAGGTGTGAATAAAATCAAGGAGGGAATTAATAGAACTAATGCATTGAGTCTTTTATCCAGGATAGGGAAATCATGAACCAGAGGACATAGATTTAATGTGACGGTAGAAAGATTTAATAGAAGCATGAGGGGCAGCTTCTTTACTCAGAGGGTGGTGGGTACATGGAATGAGCTGGCAGAGAAGGTAGTTGAGGCAGGTACAGTAACAACATTTCAAAGATAATTGGACAGGTAGGAAAGGTTGAGAGGGATAAGGGCCAAATACGGAAAAATGGGACTTGCCGATATAGAGCATTTTGGTTGACCTAGAGAAGTTGGACTGAAGGACCTGTTTCCATGCTGTATGACTCTATGACTATCATGTCAAAAGATGTCTTATTTTGGACTAATTCACTACTTCTATACATTAGTTGGCCGATGAATCGTTTGTTAATCTGACTGCGTAAGAAGGAACTGCAGATGCTGGTTTAAACCGAAGATAGACACACAAAGCTGGAGTAACTCAACGGGTCAGGCAGCATCTCTGGAGAGAAGGAATGGGTGATAATTCAGACTGAAGAAGGGTCTCGACCCAACTTCTCCATGTTAATCTGACTGCTACAGATTTAGGTTCTTGGTTCTCCTTGAAATAATGTACAGAATATCTGATCACTTTTGTAATGAGAAGTTGATCTGTTTTGCAAACACCCATCTGGCTGGGATCTTCCTCTGCCTTGAACCATCAAAAGCTCTGGAGCAGGGAATTCCAAAGATTCATCAGCTTTTCTGAAAATAGGCAATAGACAATAGACAATATGCCATTCGGCCCTTCGAGCCAGCACCACCATTCAATGTGAGCATGGCTGATCATTCTCAATCAGTACCCCGTTCCTGCCTTCTCCCCATACCCCCTGACTCCGCTATCCTTAAGAGCTCTATCTAGCTCTCTCTTGAAAGTAATAATTATGCATTTTCTCTTTTAAATATCTGCCCCTTGTAAATATGTCCCCTTGTTTGAAATTCTCCCACGTGAGAAACATCTTGACATTTACTCTCTCACGCCCCCTCAGGATCACAAATGTTTCATTTGGATTATCCTTCATTTGTAAAAACTCTTAAAGAATTAAGGTTTTAGCCGTTTAGGATAACACAGCCCTCTCAACTCGTCATTAGCCCCATGAATCCCTTCTGGATTATGTCCAATACTGATAGATCGTTGCTGATTATTAAATCCCCAGTTTCATCCTAAAAGGACAAATGTTTAGTTTTTTCACCATCTTCCCTTGATATCCTTTATATACTTGAAGAAGGTTGTATTGCTTACTTTATATTATTTGTTACTTTTCAGTGATAATCTATCTTCGTCGTTATCATTTTTTAATCATTTGTTCCTTAAATTCTACAAATTCTGAGAAAATTCTCAATCTTTCTTCATAAAATTCATAGTTAACATGAGACTTCAAGTTTCCCTGACACTAAATAATACTTTGCTTGCCCCAATCTAAAGTTGCTGACAACAATTATAAAAATGCGTCTCAAATCAGCTAATTTAACACAGCTTCAGGATTTGTCCAAAGACTTGTCAAGCATTCATTAAATGGGCTTGAACCTCCTGAACTCTCCAGGGTTACTATTGATGAGATTTTAATGAATCTATCCGGAGTTTCAAGCGAGTTATCAATTTCCATTGAAGTAACTGCATAACCACTCTTGCTCTTTGTGTTCATTAGTAAACTGTGAAATATTTAAAGTTGAGCAGTGTCACAGTTCATTCTGGGCTCGGGATATAGGATCAGAGTCGTAGGTTGACATCTCCTCATGAAACCATCTTGTGCCACAAATGTTATTTTCAGCGCTCTCATATTGAAGATATTTTTAATCTCTTCTATATTTAGACTCGTAGATCCAAACAACACAGAAACCAACACTTCAGCGCAACTCATCTGAAGGAACCT
Organism: Rhinoraja longicauda; assembly: GCF_053455715.1. NCBI lineage: Eukaryota > Metazoa > Chordata > Chondrichthyes > Rajiformes > Arhynchobatidae > Rhinoraja > Rhinoraja longicauda. Next base: position 33,133,805 of record NC_135965.1, read on the forward strand.
CAGCGGTGGCGGCGGTGGGACATTCGGTGGCGCCGGTGGGACATTCGGTGGCGGCGATGGGACCCTCGGTGGCGGTGATGGGACCCTCGGTGGCAGCAGTGGGAGACTCGGCGGTGGCAGCGGGAGACTCGGCAGTGGGTGCCTCAGTGGCAGAGGGAGCCTTGGTGGGGTGGGACTCCTGTCGGCAACGTGGGCCTTGGTGGTGGGAGGGCCTCGCGGTCGATGAGCGTGAGGGGGGGAGGCGAATACAATGGGGGCCCAGCGTGGGGGGACCGCCGTGAAGAAGAATGGAGGACCCGGCATGGGGGGGTGGTGGGAGAACAATGGGGGACCCGTTTGGAGAACAATAAGGGACCCGGTGTGGGGGGAGGGGGGGTGGGGGCATTCTAGTTTACAATCCTCTACCCAGGGGATAAGCCTGTGTTTGTTTGTTCATTTTTTCTGGTGAAGGCGCAGTGCACACGGCAGCTAGCCAACAGTCGCTTGTCTTTTTCTTTTTGTTTTCACTTTTAATTTCAGGTTTTTGTGTACCTTGAGTGTTGTGACTGTCAGCAGACCAATTTCCCTCCGAAGATGAATAAAGTAAATTGTATCATATTGCATCTTATCCATGCTGACCAAAATACATCATGTAAGCTAGTCCCTTTTACCCACACTTAGCCTCTATCCCTTTAAACGCTTCTTATCAACGTACATGTACATCAATGTACATGTCCAAGATGCCTTTAAATGGTGCTATCGTACCTGCCGCAACAACCTCCTCTGGCAGTTCGCTCTCTATTCCCATCTCCCTCTAAATGAAAAGGTTGCCTCAGGTTTCTCTTAAATCTTGCCCCTCTGAACTTAAACCTATGTCCTCTGGTGCTTGATTCTCCTACCCTGCATAAAAGACCTTATGCAATCATATATCTATTTCCTTCATGATTTTATGCACCTCCATAAGATGACTCTTCAGCCTCCTGCTGAATTAAGTTCCAGCCTGCCCCGCATTTCCCTATAGCTCAGGCATTTGAGTCCTAGCAACATCTTTGTAAATTTACTCCTCACTCTTTCTAGTTAAATAACATCCTTCATCCCGCAGGGTGACCAATAATGAACAATATTTGAAATGCACCTTCATCAATGTCGTGTATAACTGTAACATAATGTCCCAACTTCGATACTCCATATCCTGTTAGGAGGCCAAAGGTTTTATTGCTTTCTTGGCCACCCTATCTACCTGTGACGCTATGTTCAGGGAACTATTTACCTGTAATTCCTTGATCCCTCTCCTCTCCAACACTCCCCAGACCCTATCATTCACCGTAAAGGTCTGGTCCTGGTTTGACATCCGAAAATCCAAAATCTTGCACTTACTTGCATCAAACAGCATGAGCCATTCCTCAGCCTACTTGCCCAGCTGATCAAGATCCTGGTCCATCTTCACTGTCAATGATACCACTTACTTTAATGTCATCATACAATTTGTTTCTACATACAATTCTCTGATGTCTAGGAGTTCATGCCCAGTCAGGAGGGCATAACATACTATGTGCATAGTTCTAAACTTCTGATATCCATCTATTTGTAGAGAATGACACATTCACTTTGTCTAGGGCACTTAGCATACTTAACAGGGACATAGTTTGAAGGGCAACGGTTTTATATCGAATGTGATGATCAATTATCTTACAGCTCAGAAACAAAAAGAGTACAGATACTGGATATCTAAAATAAAGGAGAAAATGCTGCAAGTACTCAGCAGGTTAGGCAGCATTTAAGGAGAGATAAACTATGTTAACAGGGTGAATCTTGTTTGGCTAAAGTTCCAAATGAGACCTTCTGGCTGGGAGATTGTTATGTGGCTTATCACCAGACAAATCATTGTAATTTGAATGATCCAGCTATTTTTCTCTGTATCCGCAGAACTTGTTCCTGTTGTTCCTGTGATAAACGTATAAACTTAGCCCTCACAATTTAAATCAGAATCTTGAAATCAGCACCAGAGTATAATTTAGGACTAGATCTTTGTTCATTTGGCAGATACTTGATATTCTCAATGTTTTTAAGCAAGTCATATCCCAAAAGGCATAGCAGTTGTAAAAATACTTTTGTCAACAAAATTAGCTCTGGAGCACTCTTCTCACACTGGTAATTATTATTTTTTGACATTTTACAAATGAAATATTAAAAAAAGTGAACTGCAGTTAAAGCAACCACAAAGGGTTAGTCTTGTTGGGTAGAAGAGACTCAATTTCCGATTGTTCTCAATTACATTTGATGTATGGACTCAAAAGTGCTTGGACTTTAATTCAGTTTGAATTTCAATGCAAAAAGCTGAGCAAAACCAATTTTCTCACTTTGATTAAAATCTTTTTTCCTGGAAAGATCCAAGATTTGTCAGCTAATTTCTTCAAACCCAAGAGAGAAGCCTTTTAATGTTTGGTCGACTGCTTGAATCTTCATTTTCTCAAGTGAACTGAAGCAGCTGCTACAATATATATTGATGAACAATTAAAAGCTAATATCTTTAAAGCAGAAGGGAAAGGCACTCAGTGAATTAATTTAACTTAACAAATTGAACATTGAAAGTGCTCTCAGAACATTTTAATAACACAATGGATATTTTTATTTAAAACAGCAGGTAATTTTCCCAATAGAGTATGTATGATTTCCACCTGTAAAGGCAGCAAATCAGCAACATACTGTAGCAACCTATTCGGCTACCATTATTGCAAGGTATAATTGGCATGTCGCTAGATTTCCTTTAATTATTTTCAGCATACAATGTTCTTTGCTGCTTTTATATATATATACTCTGTAAACATGATTATTTACGATTATATTATGGATATATTTCAAGTTATGGTAATGCAATCGTGGCTCTTATTTTGTTCATTACATAAACAACCCATTTATATTATGTGATGATTTCCCATAGTACCATTTCTGCGTTAAGAAGTTGCACAATAACAATAGACAATAGACAATAGGTGCAGGAGTAAGCCATTCGGCCCCTTGAGCCCGCACCACCATTCAATGTGATCATGGTTGATCATTCTCAATCAGTACCCCGTTCCTGCCTTCTCCCCATACCCCCTGACTCCGCTATCCTTAAGAGCTCTATCAAGCTCTCTCTTGAATGCATTCAGAGAATGGGCCTCTACTGCCTTCTGAGGCAGAGAATTCCACTAATTGGTCAAAGGTGAAACTCCTGACTGCTGAGCCAAATTTATCCAAAATTTATCTTTCCAGTGTTTGAGAAAGGGACATAAGCTTAGTGATCAATAAAACACTTCATTTATACATGTGATGTACTTGTTTTTGTTTCTAAACACTGCCAGAAACGGTCATTCTGAAAGAGAAGCAAACAAAAGTAAACTCTCGTATTACAAAAGATTGCATATGCTAGAATCTTGAGCGAAAAGGAAACTGCTAGGGTACCTCAAAGGGCCAGGCAGCATCTGTGGAGGGAAATAGATAGAGAACATTTTAGGTTGGGGCCGGTCTTCAAATAATATCTTTGTAGATGGCAGTCAAGTCACTTGGCTTTAGAAAAAAAATCTCTTCAATTCATCACTGGAAAATCCATGGTATTTCCTATGAGATATCCATGAGATAATATTGAACACATCCTAAACCATTTTGTCTAGTGTGTTCACATAGCAAAATTGATGTACAGTACACAAATGTTTTGGAATTCAATTTGTTGTCATTAATATTTTAGCAGTAGGTAATCAGTCTGGGACTATTGAAAATACATCCTAGTTTTAAATATGATAATGCCTGCAATTAGCAAAATTAACTCATAATAATAATATAAAATATTGAAGAGACTGAAGGAGGATAAGAAACATTGTTTATCTTGGATTAAATTATATTTTAGGAAAATTAATTAATACCTAGAAATTGGCTGAGAAGGTGGAAAAGTATCTGAGTAATCCATCTACTGTCTGTGCTGAAAGTCTCAAAGAAACCCGATGGTGTACACTGCAGACATAAATCATTTGGCCTTGGGAATGACCTTCACAATGTGTCTTAGAGTCATCCAGCATATGAACAGGTCTTTGGCCCATTGAGTCTACAGAAGCTGTTTGGTCTTCTTTTCATATCACAGAACTTTGTACAAGACTAATTTGATTATTCCTACCCCAAATATTCTGAGATTTTCATTTGTTCTTTCTCCTCTGTTCAGTTGTGGTGATAAGTTTATATTTTACAATGCAGAAGGCACCAGGACTGTGGAACAGACTACATGGATCAAAGGGATTTTCCACTCCCTTATTTTTTGCATGTTCATAAATAGGACCTTAGGTTGTAAAATAAATGGACTAAAGCATATCACAAGATGAGTTTGTGAAGGTAGATATTATATCATTTCATCCTCAGCTTCTTGGAGGTGAATGAGCATGTGATGAGAAAAAAAAACTATCTGTATAATCTGGGGAAGCATAAACTGGCAAATGGATCAAAGCAGTCTCCCCCGGTTCTACACGCTCCCTCATTTCTCATCAGAAGACTTGAATCCACCCTCCAAATAATCAATATAACTGAATCTTTGCCTACATTTCACTTAACATTCATATTGTGCCTGTATCTAGTGCTTGGAAATATTGGGCAAATGAAATGCAAATATAAATCAACAACTTTGAAAATTTGGAGTGCTGAATTTTAATCTTTCTCCTTGTAACTTCAAAAGGCCTGCTTATTCAGTTGTCATCAACAATTTATGGTGAAATGTGTACTAAATGATATATATTACCTCAAGAGATGGCTGTTTATTTGGAGATGTCTGAATAACAGACACAGGACACTATACGAAGAGCCTATGCATCAACAGATATGGTAACTTTAGTTTAGTTTAGATTAGAGATACAGCGCAGAAACAGGGCTTTTGGTCCACTGAGTCCATGGTGACCAGTGATTCTCGCACACTAACACTATCCAAATACACTAGGGACAATTTACAATTTTTACCAAGCCAATTAGCCTATAACCCTGTACATCTTTGGCGGGTGGGAGGAAACCGGAGCACCCAGAGAAAGCCCACGCAGATCACAGGGAGAACGTAATCCACACAGACAGCACCGGTAGTCAGGATCAAACCTGGGTCTCTGGCGCTGTAAGGCAGCAGCTCTACCTCTGTGCCGCAGTGCTGCTCGAACTTAAACCATCTCCTCAGAGCATTCAGTATCTTCATAGAAGATAACATTGAAACTATTCACAGACTTAGGTCATCAGCTGTGACATTTCTATAATCTACGTCTTAGATTCTGGCTTCTCTATTCTTCAGTGTAGAATCAAGTCTGAATGCTGGCCTTCAAAGAACTGGCTGTTTTGAAGTCATCCAACAATGATTCCTTTCAGGCAAGCCTGGTCTAGTTTCTTACAGGATGGTTTGGGAAATGGTACAACTTAATGCCCACCAGACACAATGAGCAGAGGCTGCCAGGTCAAATTTTCAGAGTGATGAGAAATACCCCAGAAATGGTTGTTATTGCATTTCATTCTGTGACAAATCTATTTTCTGTTGTGTAGTCTGAAATAAACAGAGCGATACAATCTAATTTCTGGACAAATATTTTACAACTATATTCACATGACCTTCAATTGGCAGTAAGAGCTTTATGGCCTTCCTCAAAGCGATATGTAGCTCCACATGATATTAAAAAAACAGCTAAAGGCATTGGAAACAACACAGGCTATCAGCCCTGAAAACATTTTGAGAATAGTACAGAAGACCAGTGCTCCAGAACAAAGCTGTTCCAATGCAAGCTGTGACTGTAACATCTACGCCACAGGAAGGAAAATTGCCGAGGTATGTCCTGCCTGTAGGAAGCAAGATAAATCCAACCTGGCCATTTGCCACCCCAATAATCTGTTCTTGACCATCAGCAAAGTGATGGAAGGGATTGTCGATAGTCTTGTCATGTGGCATTTGCAATTGCTTAGAAACAACCTGCTCACAGACGCTCACATTGAGCTCTACCAAATATGCCCAACTCCTTGTCACATTACAGCCTAGATAGATTGATTGATTAATTGATTATTGTCAATGTACAGTAGGACAATGGACAATGATTATTATACTTGGTACAGTGAGATTCTTTGCTTGCACACTGTACAAGCATGCAAGAGTCACCACGTAAAGTGTGCTATCAAAGTTACAAAGTGTTCAATGTAGTCCTTCTTCCTTCTCGCCCCCTCCAGTCCCTCTTTGTTCTCCCCCACGCCGGGTCCTCCTTGTTCTTGGCGGCATGTCTTGGATCAAACATGGACAAAGGAGATGAAAGAGTGGCACAGTGGCGCAGCGGTAGAGTTGCTGCCTGAGATGCGAGTTTGATCTCGACTATGGGTGATGTCTGTCTGAAGTTTGTGCGTTCTCTCCATGACCTGCGTGGTTTTTCTCCGAGATTTTTGGTTTCCTCCCACATTCCAAAGATGTACAGGTATGTAGGTTAATTGGCTTAGTAAATGTTAAAAAATTGTTCCTCGTGTTTGTAGGATAGTGTTAATATGCGGGGATCACTGGTCGGTGCGGACCTAGTGGGCCGAAGGCCTTGTTACCGCATGGTATCTCTAAAACTAAAACTAACTCCAAACGTGAAAGGAACTGCCTGTGACATGAATGAATGAATGAATAAGTTTATTGGCCAAGTATGCATATACAAGGAATGTGCCTTGGTGCTCCGCTCACAAATGACAACACAAACATACAGTTAACAATTAAGAATAAAGCATAAACACATCAAAACAATAAGGATACACCATTACATTCTAAACATGTGGGTGAAAATAAACCAGAGCAAAGAAGAGACTACAGACTTTGGTTATTGAGTAGAACTATCACTCATGGATAAAAGCTGTTTTTATGTCTGGCTGTGGCTGCTTTGACAGTCTGGAGTCGCCTTCCAGAGGGACGTGCTTCAAAGAGGTTGTGGCCAGGGGAAGAGGGGTCAGAGATGATCTTGCCCGCTTGCTTCCTGGCCCTTGCAGTGTACAGTTCATCAATGGGGGGAAGGTTGCAGCCAACAACCTTCTCAGCTGTGCAAACGATCCGTTGCAGCCTCTGGATGCACCATCATTGCACCATTAATTGTATACGGCATCAAAGAGCCCTGGCTAATTAGCGACAAAAGCTCTGCTGGTTGGAATCATTTCTCGCACAAAGGAAGATGGTTGTGGTGGCTGAAGGTCAATCATCTCAGTCGCTATGTGTTTGCCAATGATTGCAGCATTTGTGGCCCCTCAAACAATGAAGCTGTCCACAACCAAATGCAACAAGAACAGGATAATATCAAGGCCTGGGCTGATTGGTAGCAAGTAACATTTAAACCACACAAGTATCAGGCAATGGAAATATCAAACAAAATAAAAGCTCTTCTGTCTCCCGTTGACATTTAATGGCATTAACATCACTGAATCCCCTACTATCAATACTTTGGTGGTTACCATTGACCAGAAACTGATCTGGAGTAGCCTTATACACAATGTGGCTGCAAGAGCAGCTCAGAGGCCAGGAATTCTGCAACGTTACGTATGTCCCAACTCCCCAAACCCTGTCCACCATCTACAAGCCTAAAGTCGCGTGCGTGATGAGATACCCTTGCTCGCCTGGATGAGTGCATCTTCAACAGCACTCAGGAAGCCAAGGCAGCCCACTTGATAGACATCTTATCCACCATCATTCACTTACTCCATCACTGATGCACAGTAGCAGTGGTTTGTACAATCTGCAGGGTTCACATCAGCAACTCACCAAGATCTCTTACGTAGTATCTTACAAACCTATGGCCTCGAAGGACAAAGGAAGCAAAAGCTTGGGTAGACCATCACCTGGAAGTTGCACCCCATGTCACACGACATACTGACTTGGGAACATATATCATTCCTTCACCATCACTGGGTCAGATTCCTGGAAGTTCGGAGAGATTGGAGATCAGAGATTAGACTATCATTGGCCCACAGACACAGACAGACACACACATGTGTGTCACATGTGCTCGCTGTTTCTCGCAACAAAATGTCTGCCGCCACATGTGCTCGCTGTTTCTTTCAACAAGATGGCTGCCGCCACATGTGCTTGCTCTCCCTCCCGGAAGTCCTCTCTCCCTCCCGGAAGTCGTCTCTCCCTCCCGGAAGTTCACTCCCCTACCGGAAGCACTTCCATACCGAAATGCCGGAAGTCTCCTCCCTGGAGGTTCCGCCACATGACGGGGGGAGTAAATACAATAATAATACTATAGTAATAATAATTAATATTCAAAGATTGATTGATTGATTGATCGATCGGTAAGTGGGTCTAGACCATCTGGAGGAGATGTTGTGGTCTGGAACCTCAGGGCTGGAAAGGTTAAGACCAGAGTTGACTGGGCATTGTGTGCAGTTCAGTGGATGGCAAGGATTGAAGAAGAAAAATTGCATGAGACTTGGTAAGGTCCCAATTTGGCCATGCACCAAAAGATTTGTTGACCCCGAAATATTCAACAATAGCTACTTCTCCTCAGGTTAACAAATTCTCCTCAGTACGCAACAAAAACAATGCTGGGTGAACAACAGTGCAATTAATGCACCCTTATGCATGACATTAGCTTAAAATGCCAGGTCAAATTTTCAGAATAATGAGAAATTACTGAGATGGTCATTATTTCATTCTGTGGTAAATCAATTTTGTATTGTGCAGAGCTGATATAAATAGAGCAATGCAATTTAATTTCTAGATTGATATGTCCTAGCCATATTCATGGAATATTTTTCATCTGTATAATATAATGTTCTTTGAAAGGGTTTACATGTCTTATGTATAATACTTATCTGATCACATTAGTATAATCTAGAATCAGTAAATGTATATCCTAGTTATTAGAGATATCCGGTAATGCAGGAGGGTAACAAATATAAAATCCATGCTGAGATTTACATCTTTTCAGCAGCAAGCATGAAGAGGAAGACTAATATCTATGCAGGAGATACAACACCTGTCCCTTTACCTCCCCCCTTGACTCCGTCCAAGGACTCAAACAGTCTTTCCAGGTGAGGCAGAGGTTCACCTGCACCTCCTCCAACCTCATCTATTATATCCGCTGTTTCATATGTCAACTTCTCTACGTCGGCGAGACCAAACACAGGCTCGGTGATCATTTCGCTCAACACCTTCACTCAGTCCGCTTTAACCAACCTGATCTCCTGGTGGCTCAGCACATCAACTCCCCCTCCCACTCCCAATGCAGCAACCTCTCCTCTCCCACTCCTTCCTCCCCCACTCCTCCCTCTCTCCCCCACCCCACCTCCCCTCTCCCCCCCCGCTCCTTCCCCCTCCACCTCCTACCTCCCGTCCTCCCCTTCCCTCCAGTCCTCCCCCTCCCTCCCCTCCTCCCCCTCCATCCCCACTACCCCTCTCCCCTCCCCTACCCATCTAAACCCCTCCCTCCCCCACCTTCCCCCTCTCCCTTTCCCTCCTCCCCTTCCCCTCGCTCCCTTCCCCTCCTCCCCCCTTCCCTCCCTCCTCCGCCCCTCCCTCCCGTCCCTCCCGTCGGCAACCCACAGTTGCCGTAGCAACCGGCCTCCCGGCCCAGGCTGCTGCCATTGGTGGAGCAGGTGTGGGGGAGAAGAGTCCTGTCCCGTCCCGGTGCGGGGATGTTCAATGGTAGACGGTGGCGGCTCTCTTACTGTTGCTGAGCCTCTGGACTCTGGGCGGTATGGAGGAAGGTGTTGAGCTGGCCGGGAAGAGGAGGGGCGATGGGGGAGCCGAGGGCAGGCCCAGCGCCAGGCCCAGGCCTCAGCTTCCACCTCCACCTCCACCAATGCCTGGCCTCACTGCCACTGCTGCTGCTGCCGCCTTTCCCCTTGGCCCACCTCAGGCTTGCGGTTACCCGGTCACATCCAGGCCCAGGCCCAGGCTCCGGCTGCTTCCCCCGGCACCAGGCCTGGCTCTCCAGCCCCCAAGAGACAGGCGGCCGAGCCCTGCTCAACGTGCCCCAACTGCGCAGGCGTAGATGCGTGTGTCCTGCGCCTGAACGGATACGGCGGCCATCTTATGTAAGTACCAGATCAACAGAGCCCCAAATGCGCATGCATGGTTTTTAAAACTTTAAAATGTGAATAACTTTAAAAATGTAATACCGATTTCAATGAAATTTCTCCCATAGGACCATGGGAGGACGGTGAGTGAGGTGCGCCTAAAATTGTTGCGCTATTTTGTACCGTTTTGGCTGTAGTTCAGGAGCAGGCAAACAAACAAGAGTGTTAGTATATAGATAGATAGATGTGTGTGTGTTTGAGTGTGTGCGTATATACACCAGCCAAATGGTACCGTCCAAAATGATGTGCACCTCCAGTTAAACTAAGCTTGGTCAATATCCCCACTGATTTAAAAGGATTTTTTTCCTGCACATTAACAAGAGCAGCATGGATGATGAAAAATTATGCCTGTGGCATTTGAGCTATTTTTAAGCTTAATGATGACTTTTCAGAAATTGTTTTCCTACTTTTATTGAAATGTTAATGTTAATGATTTTAAAACAGTTTTAATAATGCATATACAGCATATTCACGTATATATAAAGATCCTAAAACAGTTCATGAAGTGATATTTCAGTGAAATTGAAACATTTATGAAAGACTAAAGGACCAAAAAAAGATAACACTTAAAAAACAACCTTTGGGGTCTGTCCCACTTAGACATTTTTTTAAGCGACTGCCAGTGACTGCAATAGTCGTAGCAGTTCACCGAAAAAAGGGCGACTGGACACCACCTACGACAATGTCTACGACAAGCTACAACAACCTCCCACCTAGTCGACGTCAAGGTACGGCAAGCTACCGACAACCAGCGACTCAATCGTCACGACTTAGGACGTCCACCTACGACTGCACCTACGACAACCTATGACCACACAGGCGGCAACCTATGACAACCAAAGTCAACCTACGTCTACCCGCGACAAGCTACGACAAGCTACGATTGCGTCGGCGACAACTGAAGACAATTCACGTCATTTTGGACTCCGGTTTTGACCTGTCGCCGGTTGGCGTAGGTAGTCGCCAATGGAATTCAATGAAGTCAGCACCGGCGACAACCTACATCACCTGGCGACAACCTGGCGACTACCTACGACAGCGCCTACGTCAGGAGACGTCAAGCTATGATCATTGGCGTCAAACCAACAGTTGCCGAAAATTTTTAAACATTTCAAAATCCAGTAGTGACCAGAAAAACGCTACGGCTCTTTGGACACCACTCACGACCATACAGGCGACACCCCGGCAACCGTGTGGCGGCAGCCTAGTCACCTGTAGTCGCCTAAAAAATCGCCTAAGTGGGACAGGGGTTTTCATTTCCTTTAAATGCATTGCAGAGTGGTTTACATTCAATCAGTATTTTTGTACTCATATTGTGAAATACTTTAGCTAATTTACACACAGCAAAATCACATGTACAGCAATGACAAGGTAATTCTTTGTATTTGTGTTCATTGTGCTCAAGATGCCCTTGAGAAAGTGGTGAGGGGCCAAATATAGCCAGCTTACCACCCCCTTCTCAAAATAAATGATCTCACATGGAATTCTTGAAAGTTTCGTACACAAGTGCAGCCAGTGTTCTACTTGACATTGAATGTGGTGCTCTCCATTGCTGGAAAAACTTAGGAAGTTCTTGCTTCCACTACCTCCATTTCACATGAGTAGTAAGCACAATGCAAAACCTCTCCACTTCCACATTGGCAATTGGCCGGCAAGGTGGTATTTTGCAATATGTGCAAGCCAGGCAGCTTGAACAGCAGACTTATCTAGCTTCACTCTTTGAGTTACACCAGACAGAGCAAAATGTCATTTGAAATGGCGGCTTTTAGAGATAAAATAGCATGGGTCCTTTGGCCCATCAAGTCCGCACCAACCATCAACCATCCATTTTAGACTAATCCTACACAAATCCCATTTTTTATTATCTCCACATCCTCTTCACCTTCTCCCCGGCACCCACAGATTCCACTACTCACCCGCAATTTGCAAAGTCCAGCAATTTGGAGATGAGTTTATTTGGTATTATGGTGTTGAAGGCTGATCTGTAGTCAGTGAATAGTATCCTGACAAAGGTGTTCTTATTATCTAGGTGATCCAGAGCTGAATGTGGTGCAAGAGTGATGGCATTCTCTGTAGACCTATTTTTTCCTGCTTGCAAATTGCAAGGGGTTCAGATTGTCTGGAAGACTTCTGCAGATGTGGTTCATTACAAGTCTTTCACAGTACTTCCATATGATCAATGTTAAAGCTCCTGGGCAATATTCATTGAGGTGGATCACATTACTTTTCTTGAGTTCTGGAATAATAGAAGTTTCCTTGAACCGTTTGGGGGCAGCGGATTGTTGAAGTGAGAAGTTGAAGATGTTAGTTAAGACAGTGGGCATGCATGATTTTAGAAATTGTCCAGGGACTCCACCCAGGTCAGCCCCTTTCCAAGAGTTTACCCATGTGAAAGCAAATCTGACTTGTGTCAGCAATATGTGGAAATGGTTCTCTTATAAAGGAATTTACATGCCATCATGACAATTACCATTTGATTGGCATTATTTTTCTGTGTGAGAGTCGCACTAAGACTAATTGGGCTTGCTTCTACAATTAGCTGAATTATTTTCTCCAGTTGAGAGTAAGCACTGTGCAGCAAGCAGTCAAACTGTTTAATCAACTGAACTGCAGACTGGTGAGTTTGTCCATTTCTGTTTTATTGGTGCTTTGGACAAAAGACACAGGGGAGATGATAACATCACTAAAGTGGGAATTAATTTGCTGCAATATGTGCTTTTGGACTCTGGTAGAGTAAGCAGCATTAGCACTGACTTGAACTTTCCTTGGGTCTGGTGATAAACTGTGGCTACTGAAAACATAAAGCATTTGAGGCTATGCTCGAGGAGCAAGTATTTGTCTTTATTCAGGGTAAGGCTGCAATCTCCCAGCCATTGCAAACATGCTTTCAGATCATAAATTATTTTCTGCATGGCCATATATTGGAAAATCACAATTGATGTACATTCAGCCTTCAAGTCCTCAGAGAGCAGATGCTGATTTCACTCTGAAGTTAAGCCTCTTGTATCAATAAGACCGAACATTTGTCAGGAATTTTATTAATGAGTGAGATTCTTCCCTGAGCACAGTCTGATGGCACCAGGCAATTACATCCAGCTTTGCAAATTGTATGGAGCCAGTGACTTTTGAGGTAATTTCAGCACTCATTGGTACATGATGCTTATCTTTGATTGCTTGATTTACTGCATGCACATACACACGGATATGAGGATCCTGACCCGAAACATCATCTGTCCATTTCCCTCCAGCAGTTTTTTTTAATGGATGTGAATATGATTTTGACTTTTGGCAAGGAGGTAGTCAAGTTCTTTCTTCGTTTGTTTGCACAGATGAGAAGGAATTTTAAAACAATGTGATGGGTGTACACTACATCGGTTGTATACTCAAGTGAACATGTAACTTGCACGATACCTTTCAGCTTTCCAAAGTTACAAGTGAATCTGTTATAAATTTCATTAAATGTCGGTGTTCCATGTTTTGATCACAACATGAAGAGTTGATTCTATGTTGGATTGCATGGAATCCATTGGAGATGAAAGCCATTTGCGGTGATTTTGCTTCCAGAAATGTCAAAACGTTGCAAGGAATGATCATGATATTTCCTCGCTGAGTCAGAGTAAGACTGCTGTGAATACTCAGCATATTGACAGTTGCATCTGAATCAGCCAATGCACTGATTCATGATTCATTTGCACTTGTGGCTCACAAATACATTAACACTTGCTAGATAGTCTGGGTTTGATGAGCAACAAACTCTTATGAAATTATCGTGTTTTGTACTTGGCAGGTACCATTTCTCCTGGAGAGGATTCATCTTTGTGAGGATAACTGCCATCTCCATTGTGCTGGTGTGATTTTCAATGAAACATTCTCTCCCAATGTCTACTTTCACATCTTTTTCATAATAATAGCATATAGCCTTTCTACCTTCAATGTTCACTGCTCTGACAATGACAATAATTTTGCTCAATCAAGCAACTGAGCCAATCTAATATTATTTTTCCAGGGGCTTTCTGTCAAAGTCGCAATGGTAAGCTCCTTCAGTGATCTGTATTTTCAGCTTTTGTTCATGATTCGAAAAATCACATCTTGCGGCAAATTATTTCAGACATGTAATACAGATAGCTTGTTTCCCTGGTGCCAGCTCACATTCCAAATGCCTGGTCAAACGTAGAAAGGCACTTTCCCTCACAGGATAGAACTGAGAAAGACTCAGTACCACCTCAAGTGACAAAAGGTTTGGCATGACTAACACATTATTTGTATGAGCATAGTGCTGTTCTGTTCCATAAAATGTGCTAGGCATTGGCATTTGTTCAAACGGATAGGTGGACTCACACAGATACCAATCAATTAGATTCTGAAGAAGGGTCTCGACCTGAAACGTCACCCATTCCTTCTCTCCCGAGATGCTGCCTGATCTGCTGAGTTACTCCAGCATTTTGTGAATAATTAGATTCGGTGTTTGAATTCCTGGTCTCCATGGTGGCTTCAGGATCAATGAGCTTGCTAACTTAGTTACAGACACGACATGGAAGAGAACCTACCCACAAAATTAAAAATCAACGACAGACATACGTTCTGGGTGGTCCCCACACACATAAAACATGAGCCACTGCTCATAGTCTATCACCTTATCCTTAAACTGTGTTCTGAACTCCCCCAACATCGGGAACATGTTTCCTGCCTCTAGCGTATCCAATCCCTTAAATGACAAAATAAGAGCCACTGCACTTAAAATGTGTGCATTCTCATTGCAGATAAGTGGCCGTGGAGTGATTAATTAGACACACACATTCTGGTGTAATAATAACTGCTTTCTCCATTACTGGGCATTCTTATAACTGTTCTTGATATTATAGAGGAAATGTACTCCATGTTCTTAAAATGGAAAGGTACAAAGAAAACATAGTAACAATAATAATAACATTCCATCCATCTTGGAAATGAGTATCAGTGGAGGGTCGCAGAGTAAATGTCGCCTGTGGTAATTTATAACCATGTAAGTTGCTTCATATGTGTCACCTCATGAAGTCATGATCGGGCAAAGGATAAGACTGATGCAAGTTTCAGATTGGCCGTAAGCAATGCTGTAGGATGTGTAGGAATGAGCAATGAAAGAGATGGACGTTTGTATCTGGCCTGTGTCTGAAGTAAATGTGTGCCTATTTGACAATTAAATTATAGACAATAGACAATGAACAATAGACAATAGACAATAGGTGCAGGAGTAGGCCATTCGGCCCTTCGCACCAGCACCGCCATTCACTGTGATCATCCACAATCAGTACCCCTTTCCTGCCTTCTCCCCATATCCCTTCATTCCACTATCATTAAGAGCTCCATCTACCTCTCTCTTGAATGCATTCAGAGAATTGACCTCCACTGCCTTCTGAGGCAGAGAATTCCACAGATTCACAACTCTCTGGGTGAAAAAGTTCCTCGTCTCCGTTCTAAACGGCCTACCCCTTATTCTTAAACTGTGGCCCCGGGTTCTGGACTCCCCCAACATCGGGAACATGTTTCCTGCCTCTAGCATGTCCAATCCCTTAATAATCTTATATGGTTCAATAAGATCCCCTTTCATCCTAAATTCCAGTGTATACAAGCCCAGTCGCTCCATTCTTTCAACAAGTGACAGTTCCGCCATCCTGGGAATTAACCTCGTTAACCTACGCTGCACTCCCTCAATAGAAAGAATGTCCTTCCTCAAATTTGGAGATCGAAACTGCACACAATACTACAGGTGCGGTCTCACTAGGGCCCTGTACAACTGCAGGACCTCTTTGTTCCTATACTCAACTCCTCTTGTTATGAACGCCAACATGCCATTAGCTTTCTTCATTGCCTGCTGTACCTGCATGCTTACTTTCATTGACTGATGAACAAGGACACCCAGATCTCATTGTACTTCCCCTTTTCCTAACTTGACACCATCCAGATAATAATCAGCCTTCCTGTTCGTGCCATCAAAGTGGATAACCTCACATTTATCCACATTAAACTGCATCTGCCAGGCATCTGCCCACTCACCCAACTTTTCCAAGTCACCCTGCATCCTCATAGCATCCTCCTCACAGTTCACACTGCCACCCAGCTTTGTGTCATCTGCAAATTTGTTGTAACATTATTGTAACATTTTGTAACACTGCTGATGCACAATGACACAGCCTCCTTCCGTAAGGTAACGCACAGGTGCCTATTCCTGTTCCTAGTTTGTGCAGGTCGTGAGTGCAGAAATGGTCTGATCCTGACTACAGAGGAAGCACGTTGCTTTTTTTTAGACTGTTTAAGAGTGCCAAGCAGTTCTTATTCCTCATTGATGGAGAAAAACACATTTGTCCGTGAAATAAGGAAATTCCACCTTCTTTGCTTTATCACTCGGTAAACATAAATCACATTTATTCCTACATCTTTTGGGTGTAACTCCATAGCCATATTTTTCACTCTTTCCCATCCTTAGATAACAGCAGCTGCAACCCCCTGAATTAAACATAATTTGTCAAGGGTCAGTTTCACATTTAGCTTTCTCCTGTGCATGATAATTTCAAGTATGAGATCCAATATAAATAAATTATAATTATTGCTGAAACTGGGTTGCTATGCATCGTACCATCTTATTTTCTGCCTGAGTACAAATGGTAGGAATATTGAATTTTGGATTTCAGGTAAATCTTACCTCCTGTGTTCCCCTCTCTCATTCTCTCATCTTCCAATCCACCTCCAGTCCTCCCATTATTGTCACTCTCCCATATCCACCTTTAGTTCCCGTCACACATTTTTGACCTTACCTCTTCTACACTTCACCCACCAGATCCTCTTCCCATCTGCTTTCATCTCCCCCTTCATTTCTGCCTCATTAGTTCTCATTATCAACTTCCTTACTTATCGGATTCCAGCAAGTGTGGTCTTTGAGACCCTGTTTATCACCCTCTAGCCTTGGTTTTTACCTTCATCTTCTCATTTCCCAATCTGGCCCCATCTATCTTTTTTTTATTCCTGGTCTGCCTCCACATATCACCCACCTGTCTCTGTTTTCTAACTCCACCCTTCAATCTTTTCCACCTGCCACCATTGCCCAACCCCCTTCACTACCCTTCTGTTCCCTTATCAGTAGCCCCTTGTCTCACTCTCTGCCCATCTTTTTTTATATGGGCTATTTTCCCTCTCTACTTTCAGTCCTCATCACAGAACATCAACATTTCCTTTTCCTCCATAGATGCTACTCGACCCTTTGAGTTCCTCCAGCAGTTGTTTCGTGGTCCAGAATCCAGCATAACTGTCTCTTTGGTCTCCAGGGTGATATTATCACCAATCTAATTTTGTTCCTTCTGATGTTACACTATAATCTGATAATGAAGATTAAGCTCACAGTTACTAAATGACCACCTTACCACTGGGCATAGAGTCTTGGAGAGTCATAGACTAGATTTTACTTCAACTTAGACTTTAGAGATACAGGTGGAAACAGGCCCTTCGTCCCACTGAGGCTGCACCGACCAGCAAACATCCTTCACACTAGCACTATCCTACACTCTAGGGACAATTTACAATTCACAATTTACAGAAGCCAATTAATCTACAAACCTGCACATCTTTAGAGTGTGGAAGGAAATCGGAGCACCCATAGAAAACCTTTGTGGGCGAATGTAAAACTCCAGAGTCATATAGCATTGAAACAGGCCCTTTGACCCTACTTGCCAACGCCAACCAGCATGCCCCATCTACACCTGCCTGCATTGGGTCCATATCCATTCATCCTGTCCTATCCATGTACCTGCCCAAATGTGTTTTAAACGTTGTGATAGTACCTGCCCCAACTACCTCCTCCGACAGGTCTTTCAATATACCCACCACCTTTTGTATAGAACCGTTTCCACCTTAAGTTCTTATTAAGTCTTTCACCCCTCATCTTAAACCTATGTCCTCTGGTTCTTGATTCTCCTGCTCTGGGTAAAAGGCTTTGTTGCATTCACCCTATCTCTTCCTCTCAAGATCTTTGACTCCTCTATAAGAACACCCCTCATCCTCCAGCACACCAAGGAATGCAGTCCTAGTCTGCTCAACCTCTCCGATAGCTCAGGGCCTCGCGTCCTGGCAACATCCTTATAAAAATCCTTGGTCCTGTGTTCAATCAGTTGATCTGTGGAAGTATCTTACCTGATATGTGCCTTAATTTTCATGTATCTTGAGCTGCCTGTAAGCTGATATGTGGTGGGAAAAGGTGTCACAGTGATAATAAACATCGGCTGCTGTGGGAAAATGACACAAATGTCAGTCCTCAAATTCAGATATTTTCCATATTGTCGTGAAAACATAAACGTGTCATTCCTTTCTGGCGAAAGGAATTTGAAATTAGTATTATTTTCCAATCTGTCTGAAACTGTACTTGATATATTAGAAAGTGAAATGGTGTGTCAATGTTTTCAAAAACTGAACACCCGTTTAAAAAAAATTGAGCATCAGTTTTCTTTCCTGCCTCTCATCATGTTTCAATAACCCCCACATCTCTTCTCCCTCACCCTACAAGCCCAACACATACAATGAGCGCTCGACAGCACTGGGCCTCTACCCACTGGAGTTTAGAAGGTTGACGGGGGACCTCATTGAAACTTACAGAATAAGGAAAAGGCAAAGATAGAGTGGATGCGGAAAGAATGTTTCCACTGGTGGGAGAGTCTAGGACCAGAGGTCATAGCCTCAGAATTAAAGGGCACAATTTTAGAAAGGAGATGAGGAGGAATTTCTTTAGTCAGAGGGTAGTTAAGCTGTGGAACTCATTGCCACAGAGGGCTGTGGAGGCCAAGTCAGTAGATATTTTTAAGGCAGAGATAGACAAATTCTTGATTAGAACTGGTGTCAAGGGTCATGGGCAGGAAAATGGGATTAGGAGGCAGAGATCAGCTATGATTGAATGGCGGATTACTTCCGATGGCCTAATTCTACTCCGACAACTTGTGAACTTGTGAACACTGTCAGAGTGAGGCCAGACACAACTTGGAGGAACAGCACCTCATATTTCGCTTGTACAGCTTGCAACACAACGGTATAAATATTGCTTTCTCTAACTTCAAGTAACCCTTGCTTTCCCTTTCTCACCATCCCTCCCCTAGTTCTCCGACTAGTTTCATAGTCTTCCTGATTATTTTTTGTTGGTATGCCTCATTGGCACCTTCCCTTCAACCATCAATAAATCTTGATCTCCATCTGCTTTGATCTGTCCTTTTCACATTACTCGTTGTAACCTTCCATATCTCCAGTTGCCCTCTTCCCTAACTTTCATTCTGAAGAAGGGTCTCGACTAGAAACATCACCCATTCCTTCTCTCCAGAGATGCTGCCTGTCCCGCTGAGTTACTCCAGCATTTTGTGTCTATCTTCACACCTAGTTCAAAGCTCTGCTGTCCATGTGAATTCCTATCCATATCCAGCACTGGCTTCATCAGAAGTCTCTGTATCCTTGTTATTCTCCTAAACACAGACGTTTTTTATTTTACAAATCTGGTCTCAACCCATAATTTCCTCAACAAAACTCTATCAGTTCAATAAATAATATCTTTGTATTCAGATCTCTCACTGAGACTTTGTTCCTGCCACTAGTTTCAAATCACCTTGGCTTCACTAACTTGTCTGCACTCCCACAATTGCTTTGCCTTGTATTTATCTCATTTAAAACCCTCCTCAGAAACCATGGCTTTCAATCACAACTCCCAATTCCAATTAGTCTGGCCTCTTGCTTCTCATATTTTCATATGTCCTTACAATATAAAGGAAGCCTTTGTCCCCTCAAATCTATGCTGGTTATTAGAGTAATCCCATCAATCCCAATCCCAAATTATTTTTCCCGTAACCTACTCTCTCATTTATGTCCATTAATACCCCACAATTTTCCTATTGCCTATCTACACTAGAGACAATTTCCAATAGACCTATGAACCCACCAACCAGCATCTTTGGGATGTGGAGTAATGCAGGGCACCCAGGCAAACCTATGTGTTAGCAAGAGAATGGACAAACTCCATGCACATGGCACCAGAGGTAAAGTCTGAACCCAGATTGCTGGAGCTGTTAGACAGCTACAGTAACTGCAGTCGCACTATGATTGTTTCATTATCTTCTTCACTATGTGAACAGAATGCTCAGAGTACCATTAGATGCAGGATAATACAGGGATGTTATGCTATGGCGATTCTCTTAAAGGTGAGGGGGGGGGGGGGGCGGGGAGAGGTTTAAGGTGAGAGGGGAAAGATCTAAGGTGGGGGGGGGAAACATTTAATAGGAACCTGAAGAGTAAAGGGCCTGTCCCACTTAGGCGATTTTAAGGCGACTGCCGGTGACTAGGCTGTCGCCGACAGTTCGCCAGGGTGTCGCGGCATGATCGTGAGGAGTCTTCCAAAGATCGTAGTGGATCGTAGTGGATCTCGGTGCGTCCCTGAGAAATCAAACGGTTTGAAATTTCTCGGTGACAGCTGGCTTGTCGCCAGGTATCGTAGTTTATTGTGGGCGCTGTCGCATGCTGTCCCCAGGTTTGATAGGTTCTCTTAAGATACATTTAGAAGCACATAATATTAAAATAAGTAAAGTCATTTCAAAATACCATAAAATGCTTGTGTTTAACCAATTTATTTACTGTCAGGACATTTGACAGGTAGATTGGAGGCGACAGTTTGACGGTCAGGTAAGCGTGGGAATTTTCGCAATGTTTTTGGCCTCAGCCATTACATTTAAAGTGGGCTCCAAACCCAGATATTCAACCCAGAAACCAGATATGCATCTCCCTTACATTTTCAAAGAATGCCCACACACCTTTCACAAAAATCCACTGAACCACTTGTAAATTTTTTTTTTTTAATACAGCTATTAGTAAACTGGAAGTAAATCCGGTTTATTCCTTGTTACAGTGAAGCTTAGTTTTTAAGTAACCCATACAAGGTGTTATAGTTCACAACTCTCAAGTACTTACCGACTTGTCAGTGATTTCAGCGAAAATTAGGACGCTGGAGAAGCATTGACAGCGTGGAAATTTTCGCGATGTTTTTGGCCTCAGCCATTACATTTAAAGTGAGCTCCAAACCCAGATATGCAACCCAGAAACCAGATATACATCTCACTTACATTTTCAAAGAATGCCCACACACTTTTCACAACAATCCACTTAACCACTTTTTAAATTATTATTTTTTAATACAGCTATTAGTAAACTTGAAGTAAATCCAGTTTATTCCTTGTTACAGTGAAGCTTGGTTTTTAAGTAACCCGTACAAGGTGTTATAGTTCAAAACTCTCAAGTACTTACCGACTTGTCAGTGATTTCAGCGAAAACCAGGACGCCGGAAAAGCATTGACAGCGTGGGAATTTTCGCAATGTTTCAGAAGATGCTGTAATCTCGACCTGCCTCGGCATTATCGTGGTCATTGTCGTCGGGTAAAAGAAAAGTTCGATGATCTGCTATGACTTTGACAGTCGCCGGCAGTCGCCAAAAAAATCGCCTAAGTGGGCGGGCCCTTAACTTTTTCACACAAAGGGTGGTTGGTGTATGGAACAAACTGCTGGAGGAGGTAGTTGAGGCAGGTACTATCGCAACGTTTAAGAAACATTTAGACAGGTACATTGATAGGACAGGTTTAGAGGGATATGGGATAAACTTTGGAAGGTGAGATGTGTAGATGGGACATGTTGTTTCAGACACTGCCATTAGTTGAGAGTAAGGGCAGGTGTGGGCAGGTTGGACCGAAGGGCCTGTTTCCATGCTGTAAGACTTTATGACTATGACTCTATAAAGCATAGAAATCTAATAAACACTGCTGACCTGAATTGCAAAGAATTGACAGAAACTAGTTCCACGGAGAGGCAATTGGTTGCTAACAGAGTCCTCAAAGCCCCCATGGTTCATTCTGTGCAGATACTCCACCTCAGCAGTAAATCATCCTCCCCATTACTATTGGACATCTTCTACGATAATCCTCTATCAAAGGTAATTCTCCCTCGATATCCTTAGACCATGCGTGACATTGCCTTGAGAATCTGCAAAATCACCTTGAATTAGAACCGCAAAACACACAGCAATGAATGTCCAGAACATAAATGTGTGGAATGCCCCTCACTGCTGCTTCCGCACCAAGACTACATTCAGACCCTTGCCATCCAAAGATTTCTCACCCGTCGCTTTCTGTGACCATGTAACCTGATGTTGTCAACAGAAAAGGAAACAACGCCATGGATTTACGTCTCACATTTGCCCAGAACTCACCCTCCAGAATCACATCTGACTGTCCCACATTCATAACTGTTGTGCTCTTCTTGTGGCCATTCTACATGCTCAATCATTGACCTCCATTTTAAATAGAATTGCCTGCATTCTCTCATCTGCCAACATATAAGTGATTCTGTATCAACTGATCTTGAAAATATTGGGAATTACCTGATCACATGCTGAACAAATTTCTCCCTGGTCCCTGGGTGCATACTCTCAAAAATGACCCTGGATTCTCAGGAGGATCTCTACCTGAAACGCCACTTATCCATGTCCTCCACACACATTGCCTGACTCGCTGAGTTACTCCAGCTATTGTGTACTATGCAAGATTCCAGCATCTGTGGTTCTTTGTGTCTACTCTCTCTCTACTCTCACAAAACTTCCATGCACGATTCTTGTTTATTCCTCACAGTTGCCTTTGTCCGCAGTTTGTGTTACTGTTAGTCTTACCAATGTCTTACATGCCTCCCACCATTACCACCACTACCGATCACCTTACTTGCCTCAGATCTCACCATGTTTCCTGAATCTGCCCCTGATGTTCTTTGCCCATGGGGACACTTTCATTTCTTCTAATGACTAAATCTCCTTGAGCTCACTAAAATATCCAATGTGGTAACTGTCTACAATTATCACTGATCCCACCTCAAAAACCCTGTTCTGCTTGTATTGGACCACTGCTATCAAGCAATTACATCTGAAACCCAACTCTAATTGTGTTCATCTTCGGTATAAACCAACATCTGCAGTTCTTTCCTGCACACTAATGTTGTGTCTTTGTGTTGCTACTTCCATAACTCCACCTTTGTTACTTCTATCAATAGAAGCATCCTGCATTGAAGACAGTACTCTCAACTAATGGCAGTGTCTGGAACAACAAGTAGTATCACAAATATACTCAGGTTTATGTATACATACTGATGTTCGCTTTGGATTTTAGTTTGGTTTCAGATAATTCAATGAAATATTAAAAGCAGTTTTATCCCTGACACAAATTCCATTCCCCAACCATCTTTCAATTCCTCTTCTAGCCTACGATAGCAGACTCTCTCTCTTTACTTGAGCTGATCTCTCTGAACAAAACAGTGGCACAGCGTGTAAAGCTGCTGCCTCACAGCACCGGAAACACAGGTTCAATCCTGACCTCACGGGCTGTGTAGAGTTTGCACATTCTTCCTGGTACTATGTGGATGTCCTCCAGGGGCTCTGTTTTCCTCCCACATTCCAACAACGTGTGGGTATGTTGGTTAATTGGCCTCTTTAAATTGACCCTAGTGTGTGCGGAGTGGATGACAAAGTAAGATAACATAGATTGATGGTCGGCCTGGACTCTGTGGGCCGAAGGGCCCATTTCCATGCTGTATCTGTAAATTCTGAACTCTTAAAACTACCAACATCAATCACCTGATAATTCTGACGATCTCTGGTTAGACTGAAATTTAACAGTTGTAGATGCACTCAAGCACTTCTTTGTTACTTAGATACTCAATTACTACAGGGTACTTCGACATAATTATGCACATTTCTTAACCTTGAGCTCCTCCAGTACTTGTTCCCTGTATCCTTGTACTAAATCCTGCTCACCTATCAATCTCTGTGTTTACTAACATATATTTGCTTGCCATCTGGTAACACCCCCATTTATACGCTGTCAACGATGTTTTCAAAACCCTTTCAAAATGGCTATGGGTTTTTTTCTGTGCAAACTCCTCTAAGTCTACAATCCTCTGAGATTCTTCTGTCTCTCCAACTGCAGGCTTTTGGACACCCCTAATTTCAGCACTTACCACTGTCTGTGCCACACTATCTATCTTATTCTCAAACTCTAAAATTGCTTCCCCTACATTGGACTTGATTTCACTGCAGTGAAGTAAAAGAGTGTTGTTCAGCCTTACACTGGCAGTTAGGAAGGAGACTGCAATAACTAGCAAGGAAATTGAACATGTGCTATGGATAAAATGACTGGTTTTGGCCTTCTGAATATGACATTCAATTTATCTCAAACATAGCTAATACATGTAGTTACATAAGGCTATGTATTTATAATAGTAAATTATGTAATAGGACTCCTGAATACACCAGGCACTGGCATCAATTGAGAGTTACTGCCATCAATGAAGGATATTCTTCTGATTAGGAAGTTGCAGAGCTATGTAAGCAGTAATGCCAAAAAGCCTTATGGTATTTGGGATGCCGCTACCTTTGATTTTGTTCCTCTCCTCCTTTTAGATTCTGCTTAATTCACCTCTAACCTCTAAAGAAACCTCTAACCATATGTTGGTTGCCTGCCTTAATTCATGCAGTTTAGTGTCAAACTCTGGCAAATAACCCTCCAGTAAAGAACTTTGTTTTGTTCTGCACCATAATAGATGCCAAGAAAATCTGCCAGTTGTTGCGTTGTTTATATTATAGGAATTTTGCTGAAATTTTAATGTTGATTTTGTACATAACGGCTATGTTTTTGTGACTATTGATTTATATGTAATTAAAGTGGTTATATCTATAAATGGATTTAGGTCCTCTGGGTTTGGCCCTTTATTAAGAAAATTTTAATGAGATTCTTTACCCAAGTGACAGATCGCTTTAACTATTTCGTCCAGTATTTGATTAGGTACGACTTATATGAAACGTAAGGCTTCAAACCTCCTAGGTAATGTAGTTTAAAATATATAAGATTTAATTTTGAAAATGTAGCTTTACAAATTAAATGAGATCAAATGCTAATTGCACTAAAGTTGGCGATAATCATGGTAAATTGCTGAAAAGCACATTGTAATTCTGGTCATGTTTTCACATTATGTCCACGATAATTGTTGCTTTGGCTAAAGGCAACAAATTATTTACAGTATTGGCTGAATGTTTCACCATCGGAAGTGAGAACGAGGCATCTCTTATTAGTGGAATCTAATGTTGACCAAAGCTGGCAACACTACACTAAAATGAGGTGTTAAAGGGTAATGGCCCAGTGCACCATTGCTGCTGATTGGAAAGTTTGTTTATATTAAAGTGGACCTAAAAAAAACCATTGCTGTTTTAAAATGTTCATCTCTCTTTGGCCAAGGGCGGTACAGTGGCGCTGCAGGAGAGCTGCGGATTCAAATCCTGATTACAGGTGCTGTCTGTATGGAGTTTGTACCTTCTCGCTGAGACTGCTTGGGTTTTCTCTGGGTGCTCCGGTTTCCTTCCACAATCCAAAGACATGGAGGTTTTGTAGGTTAATTGGGTTCTGTAAATTGTCCCTATTATGTAGGATAGAACTAGTGTACAGGTGATCGTTGATCAGCATGGACTCAGTGGGCTGAAGGACCTGTTTCCACGCTGCATCTCTAAAACTAAAACTTAAATGTGGCATGATTGGGAAAGATTTGTGGTGTGTGTGTGAAGGGTCACAGACACAGAGATCTGGATGTAAAGGTGGACATGGAGGCCATGGTGCTTATACTTGCTCTCATCTATCTTAGGAGCTGATGATCAGAAATTCAAATAAACCAGCCACACAAATTCCTTGACAACGATCATGTCAGAAGCTCTCTTTTCTCCATGACCCAACTTGGCTTCCAACTTCCCAAAAGAATTTGACCACATAGAGGACACAATTCAACGCACTTTGCCTGCCTGAATACAAAGAACCGCAACACAGTTTGTGTGCTACCATTCCATCAATGCCAAAGCTATCCATTTGTTTAGTATGTCCTCCATGAGTCTGAACTTTCACTCCCTCCTGCACTGTGTACTAGCCTCATAGATTGCATTGCAACTCCTAACTCCCCAACATCCCTCAGCCTCCTCCAGCTTTTGAGACAAGATTATCAAGTGCGTGTGAGTATCATTAATTCAACATTCCACTCTTGAGTCACAGATCAAGCTGACCAGCACCATCACCATCTCCTCATTGTGGTTGACCCAAAGTCTTGGAACTCCCTCGCTCACAGCATTGTCGGAATCCCTTGCCCTGTAGACTGTTTGAATACAAGCAGAAATCTTACCACTCTCTACTCAGGGACAATTAGGACTGAGCAGTAAATTCTGGCCTAGCCAGTATTGCCACATTCCCAAAGACTAGTAATAAAAAAGACAGGATATATTCACTTTGAGCTGGCAAGTTAATTTAATTAACAGTTATAAGAGGACATTAATTTTGTGCCAGACGAGGATAAGCACTACAAGTGATAGGAGAAATCGAAGGAGCATTTGACTCAGCACCCAAACACTGACATATTGCATTATGTTAATACAAAAAACCCATCCATTTAAATCAGTTGCTTATAAATCTCCACTTGTCAGGACAGAATGTTGCAATTCTTTGTGTTGCTCTTAGAGCAAGTGTTTGGAATTTTCATTTTAGAAACATCAAAGTGATGAATGACAGTAGGTAAAGTGTTAAGCAGAGTACTGAAAATATGGGAATGCTTATTTTGTATTTTGAAGGGGCAAAATGAAGGGGGCACAAATTTCATAATGGCTAACATTTGCTTCTGTGATGGGGTACTTGGCTTACTGTGTTGATTCATTTAACGTCTGGATTCTGATAAGTGATTTGAATTTCTGCCACAGTGCAAACAATTCTAAGCTTCCAATACAGAGAGTTAACGATCATATACAAATAACATTTAAGTAGTTGTCTAGTGGCCCACTAATTTCTTCTGCCACAAGCTGTATAGCCTCCCTCCCCCCCCCCCCCCCCCCCCCCCCCCCCCCCTCGTCCGTCCCTCAAAAGCTAACAGTGAATTGATTTACTATCACACAAAGTCATTACCTGAAATCCCCTGAAGAAAATTTGTACGGATTTTGTTTGAATTTGATTTACTTCCGTATCTGGAAATATCTTCTGCTAAAAATATTCTTAAGTAAATATTTACAATCAAAAAATAATCACATAAATTTATGGCATCTGTTTCCAGCGTCACTTTCACAAATTCTGTTAGTTATTTTCTCGCAAAAATCTCTCGAGGGTCTTGAATCATTTTTCACTGAGTGAGTTAAGTAATCAACCTACTCTCAGGCCTTAGCTTTTATTGCACTCCAGTAAGCTGCTAACATCAATAACATACTTGGATATCTCGTGTGTGAAACCACTGAAGGCCATACCACTGGGTAAGAGTACCCATCAGGAAGGACTAAATCACTGAAGTTACTAATGAGCGTGAAAATCAAATCAAATGCTGGAAAAGTAACTTGCAAAACGTGTCAATTCGCATTCAGTACTGTAGCATTGCAAATGGCATCTGAGCAGCCAATTATTAACATTGTTTGGTTTAACAAGAGAGGCCCTGCAACATTCCCTATTCAAAGGGAAACATTTCAGTAGATGGTGAACTGAGGCAGACAGCAAGACTGAGTTGACTTTGTAGTGGGAAGTCGCAGCATCTAATTGACCAATTCTCTAGCAACCAGGAACTGCCACAAGGCATTAAACAAGTTGCCAGTAAACGTTCATGTTGCAAGTACCTCCTTTGCCATTTTTACTGAAGTTGTTGAACTGCTTCATCCAAAAACGTTTGGCAGACCTGAATCCCATTCACACTGGGCAAGCATTTACTGCATAAATATTAGGATAAAGATGCCTCAGAGTGTGATTTGGACACCCAATTCAGACAATAAATAATATGATAAATTTGCCTCGTCTGTGTTTCTTCGAAAAAGGGCCCTGAATCCATCAAACATGTTCCAGATTTCAAGCTGCTCATTTACTGCTTTCCCATGCATACAATATATTAAAAAATATATAATTTCTTAACTAGATTTTGGTTGTTGTATTTAAAAACAAACCAATGGGATGGAACAATTTGGTCATAACCTCGTCTATCAAATTTTGTGGCTTTAGATTCACAGTCGAACATTTGTTTGGATCATTACCACTCACTGTTGGTTGAATGAATTTATTATCAAGTCTTCAAGCCCACTGGAAGATTTATTTGCTTAATTATTAGTAACTTCACGTTGTGTCCCAACAAATCTTTCAGAATTACGAAGTTATGGACCTACCAATCCTTTATTTGCTTCCTTGTGGGACAGGGACATAAGAGCATGAGAACAACGAGAATAAAAATATCATATGGCCCTTCAAGACTGTAAAACATTTCAATAAGATTATTTCTGATCCAAACTGTGCCTCACAGATGATTGAGAGGGAATTGCCAGGGAGCTGAAATTTGTTTTGCTTATTGTGGACAATTAGAGGCAGGAAGTATGTTCCCAATGTTGGGGGAGTCCAGAACCCCTTATTCTACCCCTTATTCTTAAACTGGTAAGTCCTACCCCAGTTTAAGAATAAGGGGTAAGCCATTTAGAACAGAGATGAGGAAAAACCTTTTCAGTCAGAGAGTTGTAAATCTGTGGAACTCTCTGCCTCAGAAGGCAGTGGAGGCCAATTCTCTGAATGCATTCAAGAGAGGGCTAGATAGAGCTCTTAAAGATAGTGGAGTCAGGGGGTATGGGGAGAAGGCAGGAACAGGGTACTGATTGAGAATGATCAGCCATGATCACATTGAATGGTGGTGCTGGCTCGAAGGGCCGAATGGCCTACTACTGCACCTATTGTCGATTGTCTATTGTCTAATACATAAGTGAACTGTTTTTCACCACGGTAGATGGTCCTTGTTTTTGCATTGGGTTCGAACAAGTTGCCTGAGGTCACAGACATAGTCTGTGGGGTATACAGAATGGGAACAGGCTCTTCGACCCAACCCATCCATGCTGACCAAGATGTCCCATTCGAGCTGGTCCTATTTACCAGCCTGGGTCCCATATTCCTTGAAAGCTTTCTGCCAAAATGTCTTTTAAATGTTGTTATTGTAACTAGTTCAACTACTTCCTCGGGCAGCTTATTCCTTATGCCCACCACCCGCTGGGTGAAAAGGTTGCCTTTTATGTTCCTATTAAATCTACTCCCTCTCACCATAAACCTCCCCTTCCCAGTTCTTGATTCCCTTACCCTGAAAAAATTCTCCTCGTGATTTTACACATGGTTATAATAGGATCCTTCAGCCACTCGCCCTGCAACAAATAAAGTAGTGGCCTGGCCAATCTCCCCCTATAGCTCAGGCCTTTGTGAGTGCTGGCAACATCATATATATACAGCCGGAAACAGGCCTTTTTCGGCCCTCCAAGTCCGTGCCGCCCAGTGATCCCCGTACATTAACACTATCCTACACCCACTAGGGACAATTTTTACATTTACCCAGCCAATTAACCTACATACCTGTACGTCTTTGGAGTGTGGGAGGAAACCGAAGATCTCGGAGAAAACCCACGCAGGTCACGGGGAGAATGTACAAACTCCTTACAGTGCAGCACCCGTAGTCAGGATCGAACCTGAGTCTCCGGCGCTGCATTCGCTGTAAAGCAGCAACTCTACCGCTGCGCTACCGTGCCGCCGTACATCCTTGCACATCTTTTCTGCACTCCTTCCAGCTTAATGGTAATTTCCTTAAAGCAGGGTGTACAAAATTGAACTCATTGCTCCAACTGCGGCCTCACGGTGGGTAGGTCCAGACCCAAAGTTTTCAGCACCACTGAGGGAACCCCACAGCCCTTACTATGTCTGGTGCTGTCAGCCATTATCAAGTACACTGGCTGCAAACTAGTTTTAGTGAGGCTGGGCACCTCAGGAGAAGACTAAACTGAATCATCCCCCTTGGATTTTCTTGCTAAAGATGTGAGCAAATATTTTAGCTTTGCCTTTGGTATGAACATGCTGGGTCAATGTTCACGGGTAACTTCCTGAAACTTGCTCTTCCTGTTACATATTTAATGGTCCGCTGGGATTCTTTGCTGAATTTGGCAGGGATGAAGTGATTTTATTTGACTCATTCATTATCGGATTGCTCAGCTCCGTCTATTATTTGTGCATCTTATCATGCATGTGGTCCTTTGCTGGCTCGTCACCAGGCTGACAGCTCTGCTTTTGTTGTTTCTGGTATACTCTACAACTTCCATCAAACCAGGACTGTCCCCGTGGCATCGAGATGCTATTATAGTGAGGTTACAGGTTATGGTGGGATGCAGTTCTGGTTCTGATGAAAGCCGAAAGCACTCTTGAATTCCCAGTTTAGAGTTGCTAAATCTGTTATGAGCTTCTCCTATTTAATGGTGGCAATGCAAAATTCATGAAGGATGTCCTCAGTGTAAGCTTGGCTTGACAAGAACTGCACAGTAACTGTTTCTACCAAAACCTTTAAAGGTGCATTGATGTCAAGTTGATTGATGACAAGGTCAAGTTGTTTTTATTCCCTTGAACTGGGTTTCTTATCATTGGAATCAGACCAATTCTGGTAACTGTACGCTTCATATCTTGGCCACCTTGCTAACACACCACTTTTGGTAATGGACTTTAAAACCCTCCACTCAAAATATATTGTGTGCTATTGATACCATCAGTGCTTAATCCATGTGTTATTCAATGCAGCGGAGAATTGATTCATCACCTGAGAGAGGACGGTAGGTGGCAATCATGGAGGTTTTCTTTCTTATTCCTAATCAGACACCCTGATCTGATAAGCCAAGTTTTTCTTTAAGTTGAAGCAAATGGTTGGGAAAGAAATGATAACTAGTGTCAAGGAACATTAAACAACTCAGCAAACAGGTTTTTGCTATTTCTCATCCAGGATAGGATTTCTAATAATGCAGCATTCCCTTGTTGCTGCAACTGAAAGTTAGTCTAGATTAGATGTTTAAGTCATTGAATGAAGTCTCCAGCAGATGTCCTGCTAATTTAAATACCAAATTAATGGAGCCCAGCTAATGGTTGGGCTCCAGAAGCTGTAAATTAAGTAACTCATTCAGATCAATTTAATGACCACTGTCTAACAAATTCCATTTTGTTTAATTTGTACAAAATTATGCTCTCTTCATGGGGCAATGCATTGCCATCAAGTTAAGAATTTTTCACAGTCAACTTACTTTCCAAATCATTCACACTGTTGCACAGCAAACAGGACTTATGTCATACCCGCAACAGAAATCTCTGCATTACTTTGTATTCATGATGTGTTCAGCTTGTAAGATAATGTTCTTAATCTCCAAGGATATCACTCAACATCTTCGACTGAAGGACATTGCTTGCGATCTGCCTTGAAAAACAGGGTTCAGATGTTGATGGATGTTTAATTACTTTAGAATGTTGTCCAAGCCCGCACAGCCAAATTAAGTGAAAAATAATGGTTTCTTCTGCAGGAATACTGCTGCCTTTACCACTTTCTGAGCACTTGGGTGAAATTCTGAAAAAGGATTGTTTTGGAGGCTAAAAGTGCAACCAGTTGCAAGAGACCGATTTTGCAAAGAAATCTTTGAAAAAAACAGGCAGCACAGTGGTACAGCTGATAGAGCTGCTACCTCACAGCGCCAGAGACTCTATCTCTGATTTGATTCTCACCTCAGATGCTGTCTGTGTGGAGTTTGCTCATTCTCCCCATGGGTTTTCTCCGGGTGCTCCGGTTTCCGCCCACATCACAATTGCGTGAAGTTTTGTAGGTTAATAGAACAAGTATGAATGGGTGATTGGTGGTTAGCGTGGACTCAGTGGGTCAAAGCACCTGCTTCCATGCTGTGTCTTAAGCTAAACTAAAAAAATCAGCTTGAAGGTCTTTAAATGGCATCGATTTTATTAAACAGTGTTAAAATTCTCAAATAACAGTAAAATTGAAGACAAATAGTAGTTTATGATTGGTTAGACAGGCAATTTGCATTTCTTTGTTTCATTAAGTAGAAATGTATCTTTCTAAGTGACATGTTTATGCTATCCAATAAAAATATTCAAATTAAAACCTATACCCCTACATAATAATTTAATTTAGTCTTAAGCTCACAATGAAGGAACAAAATTGCAATCCATGTTCACTTCCGAAATAATTTCCTAGCATGAAATCATAAATATTTGATCCGTGTACCATTGGTCACAGATGAGAATCAAATGAGTAGGCCAGAAAATAATTAGGCTTTATGCTCAGTGACCCATCTCTGCATATGGAAGAAGAAATAATTTTTCACAAAGGAGATCCATAACTGACCCTGCCGTGAATTCAGCTGTGGGTAATGGGTGTTTGAATCCGTCCGTTTTTGATAGCTGCAGCTGCATTTCTGCACCGTCTACAGAAATAATACAAAGGTTTGGCTTCTTCCTTTTCTTCAGGGTGCACTATAAATAGAAACGTGACGTTCTGCTTCTGTGACTTGTGTTCGCCAAGGACTCAGATTATCAGCAACTTGCTTTTCCAGCAGAACAATTTGAGCAATGCCTGGAAATAGTTTGGCATCTCAAGAAATTGGACAAATAGGGGGAAGGAAGAATTCAGCAGCTTTACGGAACCAGATTACGCATGCAATGTGGCAAAGGTAAATTATTCTAAACGGGTGGAACTATATTTTCTTTTTTGAAGATGATGCAAATGTTTCTAAAGCTGCCCTTGTGATAATTTACTTGCAAAAACCTTCGGGGAAGAGAAACAGCTGGATCATCATTCTGACACCGCTTGCATGTACTGAGGTGGTGTATTTCAACTTTACTTACATCTAGATTGTACAATGCAGTAATTACATTGCACCTGTTCAGTCACTGACCAGCAGAACGCATTCTGAAGGCATTGAGATCTTGAAGGTAGTGCAGCGAGGAGAAACAAAGCTGATTCCCAGCATTAGGCGACTGCATTAGAGAGCAGGTTAGAGAAGCTGAATGTCTTCTGTCTGGAAAGGTAATTAAGGCAGTCCCTGTGAGAGTAGATGAAAATAGAAAACCTAGGTCATTGCTTCCTATTGAAAAGATGAACTGTAAGTGTTAGAAAAGGTTGTAACTATAACGGCATGCTGTATAATCCGTGACTGTGTTCACTACAGTTGTCTGAAATGCTCAGTATCTGAATCCAAGTGGTGGAATCTAATTGGTATCCATGATCCCTGCTGCACTTATCTGGCCCTTAAGCACAGTAGGGAACATGATTAATTTGTCTCCTTCGCTCACCCATCAGTTTACCTCTCCATAATTTGAAGAGACCCTCCTGCATAGATGACCAATCACTTTTCACGTTAATTTGAAATTATCTGAGGCATGTATAATCTACATCCTGGCCTAAGTCAGACCAACATCCTTCATTATCATAAGATCATAAGATCATAAGTGATAGGAGCAGAATTAGGCTGTTCGTCCCATCAAGTCATGGCTGATCCATCTCTCCCTCCTAACCCCATTCTCCTGCCTTCTCCCCATAACCTCTGACACCTGTACTAATCAAGAATCTATCTATCTCTATCTTAAATATATCTACTGATTGGCTTCCACAGCCTTCTGTGGCAAAAAAAAATCCACAGATTCACCACCCTCTGACTAAAGAAATTCCTCCTCATCTCCTTCCTAAAAGAACATCCGTTAATTCTGAGGCTATGACCTCTAGTCCTAGACTCTCCCACTCATGGAAACATCCTCTCCACATCCACTCTATCCAAGCCTTTGACTATTCTGTATGTTGTAATGAGGTTACCCCCTCATTCTTCTAAACTCCAGCGAGTACAGGCCCAGTGCCATCAAACGCTCATCATCTGTTAACCTACTCATTCCTGGGATCATTCTTGTAAACCTCCTATGGACTCTCTCCAGAGCCAGCACATCCTTCCTCAGATATGATGTCCAAAATTTCTCACAATATTCCAAATGTGGCCTTACCAGCACCTTATAGAGCCTCAGCATTGCATCCCTATTTTTGAAAACAAGCCTTCTTGAAATAAATGCTAGCATTGCGTTTGCTTTCTTTACTACCGATTCAACTTGCAGATTATCTTTTGGGGATTCCTGCACCAGCATTCCCAAGTCCCTTTACACCTCTGATTTCTGGATTCTCTCCCCATTTATTAAATACTCTACGTCTTTATTCCTACTATCCATACAAATACTAATCATGATGTTCTCAATTGTTACTATGACTGTTAATATAGTTTCATTAATCCCCTTTGAGTGTAAATTCCATTCAACAATGTGTTTCAACCTCTTCCTTCTCCAACTCCTGCTCATGGATGATACCCAATCGTCCCTTGTCCCTTGCCTCCTGGCTTCAAAGACAAAGAGGAACTATTATCTTAGTCAGAAGTTATCATCTTCAGCATCTCAAACCCCAATGCAATATTCCTTATCCTGTGGCAATTGAACCATTGGCCTGACTTTGATCTCATAGAGGTATATAAGATCATGAGAGAATTAGAGGTTACCCCCTCATTCTTCTAAACTCCAGTGAGTACAGTCCCAGTGCCATCAAAAGCTCATCATATGTTAACCTATTCATTCCTGGGATCATTCTTGTAAACGTCCTATGGACTCTCTCCAGAGCCAGCACATCCTTCCTCAGATATGGCCTTATGCGGTGTAATTGCAGTTTCTATACCTTCTCAAAGTCCAGCTTCGATAGCCATTACTGCTCGGGGATGTGGTGGAGATATAACTTATGCATACATCGCACTCTAAGATAGCAAAAATGAATCTTCCAAACGCTGTTTCTTGATTAATTGGTCTATTAAAGTAGCACAAATCAAAAGAATAATTCATAGCTTCTCGGTCTTATCAAATGTTTCCTCTTCAAACATCACAGTCGTGACCGTGTGGTCATTACCGTGCAGGGTTGTTACCATGTGGTCGTTACCATGTAGTAAAAAAATGTTTTCTCTCCATATATCGGGCGGCACGGTGGCGCAGCGGTAGAGTTGCTGCCTTACAGCGAATGCAGCGCCGGAGACTCAGGTTCGATTCTGACTACGGGCGCCGTCTGTACGGAGTTTGTACGTTCTCCCCGTGACCTGCGTGGGTTTTCTCCGAGATCTTCGGTTTCCTCCCACACTCCAAAGACGTACAGGTATGTAGGTTAATTGACTGGGTAAATGTAAAAATTGTCGCTAGTGTGTGTAGGATCTCTGCGGCTACGCTAGCTTCCTCAAATGTAGACACGCCCCCCTAGTTATCCCCCTCCCACAGACAAATAGAAACTAGAAATATTAAACATGGCCATAATATAATAACAGTATCTAATTTAAGCGTCAATGGCTCCTACTTATGGTAAATGCCCAGAGTGGAGTAAGGGAATCAAGAACTAGAGCAGTGCTTCTTAAACTGGTGAATGGATCACCCAAGGGTGAATGAAACTAGAGGGGTGCATGAAGGGTGAATTATCTTAATATATATAAAATTATACACAAGGGAGAATAAGACAAAAATTACCAAAAAACATACGAAAATTTAGTCGAGAGTGAATGAAATTTTGTGATAAAGACTCAAGGATGAATGAGTTTAAGAACACTGAACTAGAGGACATAGATTAAGGTGAGGGAGGAAAGATTTAAATGGGACTTAAAGAACAACTTTTTTACACAAAGTGTGGTAGTTATGTGGAACGGGCTGCCAGAGGAGTTAGTTGAGGCAGATATTGTCACAATGTTTAAGAAACATTTTAATAGGTCCAAGGATAGGAAAGGCTTAGATTTTTTTTTAATAGATTTTAGATTTAGAGATACAGAGCAGAAACAGGACCTTCGGCCCACCGGGTCCGTGCCGCCCAGCGATCCCCGCACATTAACACTATCCTACACCCACTAGGGACAATTTTTACATTTGCCCAGCCAATTAACCTACAAACCTGTACGTCTTTGGAGTGTGGGAGGAAACCGAAGATCTCGGAGAAAACCCACGCAGGTCACAGAAAGAACGTACAAACTCCGTACAGTACCGCACCCGTAGTCAGGATCGAACCTGAGTCTCCGGCACTGCATTCGCTGTAAGGCAGCAACTCTACCGCTGCGCCACCATGCCGGTAGCGCATTAGAGGGATATGGACCAAATGCAGGCAGGTGGGACTAGTGCAGATGTGGTATCTTGGTTGGCATAGGGTTGGGCCTAAGGGCCTGTTTCCATGTGGTATGACTCTAATGCTCTATGACACCATGACCTGAATGAATATTTTGGGACCATTAGCTCTCATAACCTTGATGTGAAAAGCAGAATAAATGTGATCTAAAACCTGTTTCTCTTTCTATAGGTGCTGCCTGACTTGCTGAAAATTGGACCATTGTGGTCTCCGACTTTCCTTGATCATCTTGGCTGGCTTTAATCTGTCTTTTTGCAAATCTTTCATTAATTGTTCTATGTACCTCTTCCTTATCTCTCGTTCCCCTCTCCCCTGACTCTCAGTCTGAAGAAGGATCTCGACCCGAAACGTCACCTATTTCTTTTCTCCTAAGATGCTGCCTGACCCGTTGATGTACTCCAGCTTTTTGTGTCTATCTTCAGTGTAGACCACCATCCACAGTTCCTTCCTACACATCAGTGATCTCATGTGGTCAAAGTCAACACACACATTCTGTCTTCCTGCACCCATTCCTCCATTTACCACATACTCATCGGTCAGCTAACTGAGAGATAGGTGTCCTGATGACCATTAAGAGGTCCAACATGGATTTACGACTCGGATATTCCAAAATTCACATTCATGTCACACCCTCCACACATTTATACTTCCAAACACCCCAATATACAGTCTTATGCACACAAAGTAACAGAATGGTTTCATTACCAGCCTGGTAGCTGAAGTCCTAGATTAATAATCTGTGAAAATGGTTTCAAATCACACTAAGAAGGGTGATTTTAATTCATTGAATTGAATAATTTCAAATTTAAAAAGTCAAAATCAGTAATAATGGCAATTAAATAGCTGGATTGCTGTAAGACACATTTGGTTTCATCATAGATTTTGAGAAAGAACATCTACCATCCTTGCCCGCTGTGGTCTTAACATTGACTCTTGTTTCACAGGCCTTAATTGAAGGTGAATGGCCACGCAGTTCGTTAATTAATCATTAGTAATAATTACCTTTGCTTGAAATGCCTTCGGCCCAAGAACATCACTGAGCTAAACACTGCTTAGCCCCAATATGTAATTCAGCAGATGCATAAAAACTGAGGTCTACGGAGGTGAAACATTTTCCCCCTGGGACAAGCAGTTTTTGTAATCCATTTTGTATCCATGGTGAATGTTTGTTACAGTTGACGGGAGTTTGCAATGGGCAGTAATGTCTGCTGGATTCATTGAAACTTGTTCAGTGTCCTTGAGTTAGAATGTGTGAGCATCGTATGCACGTTCTTTCACAGCCTTATTGTGCCTTTTAGATAATGGATCATCTGTATAAAGTCAAGAGATGGTCCTTGCTGTAGAATGCTAGAGTTGTTAAGTGGCTTGCAGGAGGAAATTTTATGCTTTACCCCGTACCCTATCTCGGACTTTTCTTAGGTGGGCACAGACACAAAATAAAACAGCTCATAGATCAGTGGTGAGTCCATCGAACAAGTCGATTTATTAGCGATGTACATCGGGAAGCGGTGTGAGCAAGCCCAAGCTGCTTCCAAATCCTACAGTAACAGTAGGATTCTTATACCCCCATGACACAATGGTTACCTGTGGAGTTGAAATAAACAATCATCAATCAATGTCTCCCCAAAGTTAACTTTAATCTTGCGTTTCCTGTTGTTTAGTAATTTTCCTCCCATATATCTAACATGTAGATATCATAAATGTCCAGATTCTCCTTGTCAAATGGATTCCCCTCATAAAAGACATTGTTTGTTAATCTTTGGGAGACTTGCCTGTTAAACACAGTGACCAAGAGCAGCTGTAATGCAAGTTTGCAACAGATAAGAACTTAGACAGAACTACAAAGGACTAACCTCCCTCCTACTGATAAGAAAGCCTGCTTCTCAGCAGAATGTTTCAGCTTTAGCTATTGTAACTACATTCTATCTTGGCCATTTTCCCATCATGCTCCCCAGTATGTGAGCTCCAGGGTTAATCAAACTATAACCTACTCATCCTCCTTATAATTCTCAAAAGTCCCGATAACATGGTTAGACAACGTCAGCTATCAGTGAGTTGTGAGATCTGACACATTGCTAGTCTGGACTGGATAACGGTAATGTTTAATGGTTAAACTTTGTCTTATTGGAAATGGTTTTTGCAAGACACTTGTGAGGCATAAACCAACCTCCCCCTTCCTTTGACTCCATTTATACCTCACGCTGCCTCGGCAAAGCCAGCCGCATAATCAAGGATGAGTCGCACCCTGGCCACTCCCTCTTCTCCCTACTCCCATCAGGCAAAAGGTATAAAAGAGTGAAAACATTCACCTCCAGATACAGGGGCAGTTTCTTCCCAGCTGTATCAGGCAACTGAATCATCCTATCACAACCAGAGAGCAGTGCTGAACTACTATCTACCTCTTTGGTGACCCTTGGACTTTCCTTGATCGGACTTTGTTGGCTTCACCTTGCAATAAACATTATTCCCTTATCATGTATCTATACACTGTAAATGGCTCGATTGTAATCCTGTATTATCATTCTGCTGACTGGATAGCAGGCAATAAAAGCTTTTCACTGTACCTCGGTACACGTGACAATGAACTAAACTGATAAACTAAACTGATGATAAATTACTGCCTATTCGCTGCATCTTCAGTAGTTGCCATTGTCTCCCTGGATATGGGCATCTGTGTGCAGATTTAATTTTGTTTTGCTGACTGCACCATCTTCCTCACCTTATCCTACTGATCATGTGCAGCAGGCAAGATCTGTGGCCATTTCATAGTAGGGTAGCAGGTGGCTGTGCAGGAATTACCATAAAACAGCAGTTAAACTACTGACCTAATAATCTAGAATCTGTGACTAATCATCTGGACATGAATTTGAATCTTACTGTGGCACCTGGGAATTTTAAAATCAGTTAATTAAATAAATCTGTACAAAAATGGTGTTCATGGAATTTTCAGACTGTTGTAAAAAAAACATCTGCTTCATTTATGCTTTTTATGGAAGGACATTTACGTGGTCTGACTTATATGTGATCCTCATACCAAAGACTGTGATTAACCCTTCATTGCCCTCTGAAGTGGGGCAACAAATCACCTAGTTCAGGGCAAAAACGATTTGGCAATAATTGCAGGCCTTATCAGGAACGCTTACATCTTACAAAATAATCTTTAAAAAAATGTCAGCAGCCGTAGAAGCTCTCAGAAGTGTCTTTTATTTGTTCTAAAAAATATAATCTTATTTTTAGTGATCCTTCTGGAAAGTTCCAAGAGCCGTACAGGTGGAGTTAATATTTCAGGCACATGTACTTACAGGAGCATGTGCAGCAGTGAAGAGTCTTGGTCACAGGAAAGATCTCTTGAGCATGGTAGACTGCCTGATGGCGCTGATCATTGTCATACATTATTTGCATGAATGGGAAGTCTGTTGTGGTCTGTCATAGAGGCAAAGAGAGATACAGCAAGAAAACAGGCCCACTGAGCCTGCTCCAACCATTAACAACCCACATGGTAATAATTTTCCCAGTCGCAACTCTGGATCATGTGCCAATCACCTTAAATCCATGTCCTTTGATTCTTCTGTCAGTGAAAGCAGCTTCTCTTTATTTAACCTCTCAAAGATGTCCATAGACATAAACATCACATTCAAATCTATATGCTGAAACTCTCGTTTGTTTGTTTGTTTGTTCCTGAACTACAGCCAAAACGGTACACGATAGTACGACAATTTTAGGCCGACCTTACTCACCGTCGTCCCTTTGGTGCTAATGGAAGAAGTTTCATTGAAATCGGTGTTATATTTTTTAAGTTATTCACATTTTAAAGTGTAAATCTATCTCCTAGGGAGGGAGGATAAGGGGGTTGAGGGGAATGGAGTCGGGGGAAGGGGGGAGAGGAAGGGGGAAGGGCGAAGGGAGGGGGAGAGGGAGGGGAGGGGGTGGGGGAGGAGGGAGGGGGGTGGGGAGGAAGGGGAGGAGGAGAGGGTGCTGCACCAATGCAGGAGAGGTTTGAACAACTTTGTCTAGTTGTCTCTAAATCTGCCCTAAAGTGTAATGTGGATTGCTTGGGGATTCTTGAGCCATGTACGTGCATTGCCCAGGGACCTTCACGATATGATCCGACAACTAGTGCACAGTGTTCTATAATACACTAATTATGTTTCAAGAATGTAGCTCATCACTACTTTCGCAGACAGAATGACGGATGGATGATCTGTACCAGTCTTACAGGAATCCCTTCACCTTGTCGGTAACTTATTAAAATAAAATCACGCTGTGAAATGCCTTCTGCTAAAAGTGACTTATGAACACAAATTATTTTGTCAACTTACCTCGTTGGAGATGTGCTAAGCGGTCAGTTTGCAGA
This sequence comes from Rhinoraja longicauda, assembly GCF_053455715.1. Classification (NCBI taxonomy): domain Eukaryota; kingdom Metazoa; phylum Chordata; class Chondrichthyes; order Rajiformes; family Arhynchobatidae; genus Rhinoraja; species Rhinoraja longicauda. Next base: position 33,174,309 of record NC_135965.1, read on the forward strand.
CATAAACTGTACAATTAGCAACAGTCACATCCTAACCTTTCACCAAGTGATTATAACTGTATTGTGTAGGAATGAACCGCAGATGAGCCTGTTTCCACACTGTATCTCTAAACCTAAAACAACAACTAAAAGGAGCTAGAGGACATACACCAGAGATTGTTTTATCATATGTAGGAAGGAACTGCAGATGCTGGTTTAAACTGAAGATAGACACAAAAACCCTTGAAGGGTCTCGACCCGAAACATCACCAATTCCTTCTCTCCAGAGATGCTGCCTGTCCTGCCGAGTTATTCCAGCTTTTTGTCACTACCTTTTGTTTTATCATATCCCTGGAAACATCTTGCCCTAAAAATAGGACAGGTTCAACAGGAGTCACCAAAGGGTTGTATACAATCAGGATAAAGTGACCGTGAGCAGCCCTTAACATTGACTTCAGAGACCACGAAATCTCACAATATCAGGTCAAACATGGGCAAGGAAACTCCTGCTGAATACCAAGCTCCATCCTCCAATAGCAGATGAATCAGTATTGACCACCACTTGGAAGAAGGGCAGCAAAAAAACACACAGTGTAACCTGATCAATATCCATCAGCCAGAAGGCTCGGAAACATCGTTCCTGACCAGACAGTGGAAATCCTTAAGGGCTCAGCTATTAAACTGAGCCAGCGGTAGGTGCTGAGAATCAAGATGAGGAAAGATCCTACTTTATTCTCAAAAATCGACCTGTCAAAAATATCATAACTGTGCTAGGGGGGGAGAACATTTGACCCATCTGTCCTTGACTGTGCTGGTGGGTGCGACACCATACAGGCATTGGGCATCTTCCCCCAGGAAGATCATTATTTTACAGTATGACAAACATTTATCCCCAAGGAATATATCCTCTCTAAATACTGCCGTGTTGCTCTCCCTAATCAAGAAAGCAATCCCCCCCCCTCCTTTCTTTTCTCCATCTCTATCGGTCCTGCAGCTTTTTATTTGGAGGCACCAAGCTGTCAGTCCCATCACTGCATCAGCCACGTTTCTGTTTATAGCTATAAGGTTCCAGTCCCATGTGCCAATCTTGTCAGCCTCATCCATCAGTCTTCCCTTGCTCCCTACTGTACTCTTGACTGTCCTGTCCGTTGAACTTGCTCTCTTTAATATCTGTATTTATCTCAACCTTCCATCTGCCACACGGCTGCTCCTCCTCCCACCCCCAGATTAGTTTAAACCCTCCCAAGTAGTTCTACAAATCTCCCTAAAAGGATATTGGTTCCCCTCCACTTCAGGTGTAACCATCCCTCTCGTACAGGTCACCTCTGCCCCAGAAGAGATCCTCGTGGTCCAAAAACCTGGACCCCTGCCCCCTGCACCAGCTTCTCAGCCACACATTCATCTGCCCCAACATCCTATTCCTGCTCTCACAGGAAATATTTTAGAGAAAGCTACCTTTGAGGTACTGCGTTGTAATCTTCTGCCTAGTCCCTATATTCACTCCTATCGGGCTTCATTCCTATTCTACCAATGCTGCGTCACATACAGCCTAACAAGACACTATTTTTGTGCTTTTTACTTAAATTCGTAGAGATTTACGGCATTGAAACAAGCCATTCAGCCCAATTCATTTGTGAATACTATAATAACCCACTTAAACCGTGTGCGTGTCATCTTATGTTGGTGTCTCCTATGTTGGTGTCATCTGCAAACTTACTAACCAGGTCTTGTGCATTCTCATCCAAATCATTTAGGTAAATCATGCACAACAATAAGCATACCATTATTCACAAGACTCCTGTCTGAAAAACACCCTTTCATGATGACTCTCTTGTTCTTACCATCAAGTCAATTAAGCATTCAATTAATTAGCTATCCCTGGATCCCGTGCGATCTAACCTTCCAAACTAGTCTACTATGCAGGACCACATCATACGCCTTGCTAAAAACCATGTGGACATTGTTATCATCCCGCCCTCATCAATCTTCTTAGTTACCACTTGTTTCAGTTTTCATTAGTATGTGACAAAATCTTTTTTTTTAATCACTTTCAAAATTCATTCCCGAGGTGCATTAACTTTCTGAATTGAAATTGGGTGTGACAATTAGAAACTATTTCAGGATTTATCTTCATTATTTCTTCAACAAAATCAATCCTTCATCTAATTGCAGACAATTTTCATTGTTCATCCATTTATACTCAGTCTTTTCCTTTTTCCAGCCTTCCTCCTAACCATTACATCATCGACCAGGCCTTCCCACACACAAATGGGTTTAGGTAGTAATTTGTATGAGAAGATTGAAAGCTACATGCGGCATTCTCACAGAAAAATGAATCGAAATATAAATTCTGTATGGTTGACATTTATTGGCAGCATATTTTATTGGTGAAAAGAAACAAAAAAGAAACCCAATTTGCAAGTAGACCTTTGGGATGAAATGATGGACTGAAATAAAGTACACCAAAATTTCACACGCTACTTACTGTATTTTGTTTAGCAACTTTTCATTTGGTGCCATATTGAATGCCTTGTCCTCTATCGACCCATCTAATTATATTGCCTTACATAAAACCGTATTTACTCTGCCAAAGTAAATCAGGATTTTTGAAGTTTCTGTTAACTGTTCCTTAATAATGTTTTTCAATATTTCCGAAATAAATTACATTTAGTTAATTGACCTTTATGTCACAATTTTCCTTCCCATTTCTCTCCTTCTGCAATAGCAGTATTAGATTTGCTACTTTCCAATCCATTGCAACTGGTCCAAAACCGAGTGAATTCTTAAAGATCACAACCATCGCGTGTAATATCTTTGCAAGCACCATTTTAAAACTCTAGGATACAGGGTAACAGTGCAGAAAATTATATCTTTTAGTCCTGTTAATTTCTCCAGTATTTTTTTCTTCACTAATGAATGTTTCTTTGCTCCTTGGAGGAAACCAAAGGTCTTGGAGAAAACTCACGCAGGTCACGGGGAGAATGTACAAGCTCCACACGGACAAGCAGCCATAGTCAGGATTGAACCCGGATTTCTGGGCTGTCAGGCAGTAGCTCTAATGCTGCTCCACCATGTCGCCCAAAGTTGCAACTGTATAAACTTTGGTTTGGCCAAGATTCCCTCACTACATCTCTAATGTCATTCCATGTTATGAGTGATGCCTCTCTCTTAATGTTTTATTTTGTTTTAACATTCAAGTTAAATTCCATAGTCTTTAATGCCCAACCTGGTTACCATGGAACCATTTTTCTCTTGTGATATTAGAACAAACCTATTAATCTCAATTTGTACCATTAATTTGCCTGTCTTGTTAACTGAGTATCTTAGATTTGAATGAAGTGCTTTTAGTTTTAACCTTTATTTTACCATTTTTTTCTGATTTGACCTCGCTTGTTGATATATTATCATCCTTCCTCACTTTCCATTTGTTGCTTTTCATTACCCAAGTCAACACACAATCCAAAGCCTCTGATGTTTTTCTGTAAACATTTATTTTCCTTTAAACGTATATCTCAGTACATTTAAACCCACCAATGTCATCTTTGGTTGAAAGCTCTAAAAAATTATTGATTCAGCGCTACTGAGGTCTGAGGCTGGTTTCAGTGGAGCCACGTTCATGGACAGTCTTCCCTGTCTCCAGCACTCATACCAGTGTCCTACGTATCAAAATCCCTCTCTCAGACACCACTATTTAAGTCACCCATTCAATCTCCTGACAATTTCCAGGTGGTGCAAATAATAATCTAGAGGTCACTGCGCCATGATATCGTAGGGATTAGCTTCAATTTGTGCTTCTTGATCGACAGTTTTGATTTTGGTGCTAACCCAGTATCCTAACCTCCAGCACTATTCTGTCACCAATATCTGTTGCCAGCTCCAAAGCTGGACAGAGAATATAACATTGAACATAGAACACTACAATGAATGCTTTGAACCAATGTTTTGTAGTTTATAGAAGATGGAACAACTCAGGCACAGACCCGTCAGTCCTCAATATCTGTGCTGAATGTGAGGCCAGGTTAAACTAGCTGCACATGATTCATATCATAAGGTCCTAAGTGATAGGAGCAGAATTAGGACATTTGGCCCATCAAGTCTATTCCGCCATTCAATCATGGCTGATCTATCCATTGACTTGACCTCCATAGCCTACTGTGGCAAAGAATTCCACAGATTTACCACCATCTGACTTAAGAAATTCCTTCTCATCTCCTTCCTAAAGGAACATTCTTTAATTCTGAGACTATGAACTCTAGTCCTAGACTCTTCCACTAGTGGAAACATCCTCTCTATCCAAGCCAACCCTTGTAATATCCCTCCAACCCCTACATATTCATGTGCCTATCCAAAAGCATCTTAAATGCCACTCTTGTATCTGTCTCCACCACCAGCTCTGGCAGCGCGCTCCAAGCAAGCTGTTCCTATATATAGATTTAAGTGATTTATATAAAAATAATGGCCTCTTCGTGCAATTCAATCTAGCTGAAATGATGCTGTGAACAGACGCGCTCTTAATGTAAAATATGATTCCGTAATGTTTCATATAGACATTAGGGAACTTAATGCCAGCCCAGAGAAACTAAAAGTAGGTGGGATTGCCAAAGCTAGTTTTAAGGATGGTCTTTAAGAAAAAGAGCTAGTTCAAGACAAAAGTATTAAGCAGTAAGGTGAAGATTAGTTTCATAATGATGGAATAAAAAGGAGGCAATGTAAGATGCAATGGGCTAGAATGAGAGAAATGAGGCTGGAGGACATACCAATGAATACTCTCAATGAATATTCCCTTGAACTTCCACAGGTGTACACAACAGAACATATTGACTGGTTGCATCAAGACCTGGTTCAGCAACTCAAACGCCCAGGAACGAAGAAGATTGCAAAAAGTGATAAACAATGCCCAGTCCATCATGGGTATTGACCTCCCACCATCGAAGGGATCTACAAGAGTTGCTGCCTCAAAAAAAAGGCAGCCAGCATCATCAGAGACTTCCACCACCAGGCCACACGTCCATTTCACGTCTGCCGTCGGGAAGAAGGTACAGGAGCCAGAAAACTATAAAGCCCAGGTTCATATATATGTGTATATATGTATATATGTATATATTAACAATATACATGACAGTCTTGACACTTGACTACCAAGATTCTGAGAATACACATGCCATGGAAAAAATTAAATTCAAAGAAAGGGGTTTAAATTTTAATGCCATGGCAATGTAATTTCATAGGCATGAAGATAATCACCTAATCACCTAATCACCCTCTCACATCCATCCATCAATGTCATGGATTCATCAACTGGCAATGATAAGCAAATGGGATTTAATGCAGAATTTCTCATCAGAGGCCTTTTGAGGGAATTGGATTTTATACAGAATGGAAAATATCTGGAAGAGCATTGGAATAACTGAATCAAGGGTCATGGAGGATTTTAGCAATTTACAGATTGTAGAATAGAGCTGTTTTATATTAGAAATTGGACTAACAGAATTGATGGCCCCAAAACAGTCTAAGGTGATTTAAAATTCAATGCAGTTTAACTTTGAATAATTTCTCAGCCATGAATCACCTGATTATTTTTTTGTGTGCATAATTTCAACCTTGCAATCATGCACTTTTTAGGTCATGTCGTAAGTGATAGGAGTAGAATTAGAAGATTTGGCCCATCAAGTCTACGCTGCCATTCAAACATGGCTGATCTATCTCTCCCTCCTAATCCCATTCTCCTGCCTTCTCCCCATAACCCCTGACACCCATACTAATCAGGAATCTATCTATTTCTGCCTTTAAAAATATCCTTGAGTTTGTTTATATTTATAATGGTTTTGTTGATGATATTATAAGAAAAGGATATTGGGTTTGGGAGAGTGCACATTCGGTTAACGAGAATAAGGATCATATAGAGTATGTTGTTGGAAATTCTCTGCATTTTAAATAATTTTTCAGAGCTTTACTTGCATCGGATTATGCATTTATTCTACTAAGCTCCAGGAGATTTGCCGTTGCATTGAGTGCACACGGTTCTTTCACACTCAGCATATGGGTTTAAAAAATTCAGTCCAGATTAAAGGGATATTAAAATTTCTGACTGCACAAGTTGATGGTGCGTGTGGAAGTAATTCTTCGTGAAGGTTGATTCCTACCAGAAAACATTGTCCTTTTGATAATGTAACAGAGAAGATGAATTGAACTTGGGATTGGTGTGGTTTATAGAACATGAAAATTAGTAAAGCACAGGAACAGGCCCTTCAGCCCACAATGTCTGTGCTGAACATGATGCCAAAGTAAACTAATCTCATCTGACTGCACATGACCCAGTGTCTGCACATGTCTAGTTTAAGTGCACATTAACTTTCAAAACTCCTTTGGTATAGCATTTTATAATAAATCTGAGAAAAATTGAACATAAAGGTTGGTTGGTTGGTTGTTTTTCACATTGATCGACCTTGATTGGGACTGCTCTTTTTAATATATAAATGACTAGGAATTGGGCACGTGAGGCATAAATTACATAAATATATATCATAAATATTGAGGGTAATAACTTACTTTAGGTGGATCATAGAATGGTAAAATGGGCAGAAACGGCAGATGAAAAAGGATGTAGAAAAGTAGGAAGCATGTATTGATTCATCTTGCTGGGCAAAATGGATAGGGGTAATATGAGTTAAATGGTTTAATTAAGGGGATGCAAGAGCAGAGTCCAAGACTAATGTATACAATACATGTACTAATCCTTGACGAGTTAAAAAGCTGTTCAAAGGGTATACCAGACTCCTTTAAAATAGTGGCACAGACCCAGAAAAAACTGAATAATCAGAGGAGCTGTATTTTTTACTGCAGTAGAGCAATTTTATGTCTCTTTCAATTGCCTTAGCAGTCATCAAGAACCTTGATTTTTTAATGTGGGATTTTGTTCACACTTTTTAAATGTATTAAATCTCTTCCAAACAGTCATGCATGATTCATCAACAATGCAACTTTCAACCTTGTTTCTTACTTGTTCACAGAAGAATGAGGCAGTTATTTATTAATCCCTGTTTCCCATTAATCCATTCTATTTAAAGTTTCAATATTTAGCCCTCATTGAGATCTCTGATTTTGTCAAGAATAACCTCACACACATACCTGGACTACTTTGCCCCTGAGGTTCAGGGTCACAGTCATTGGAACCTCATTCTCATTCTCATTCGAAGGAGAGAAGGCTTCATTGAAGTTTCCTTCTGTCCATGGGGATTTGTCTGCATTGCTGGTTTCCGCAAGGTACAGGCATTTTTCGACCGCACCCATGTCCTTACAGAGGCTTCTTTCCAGCCAGGAGCAGAACAGAGATTGGATTGAAGTGTGAAAATCCTCAATGCTCTTTATGGAGCAAGAAGTAAAAAAACATTGCTGGTGGCATAATAGTTTGTAACCACAGATTTAATGCAATTGGCAAAAGAACCACAGGGGTGACATGAAGCTATAAATGTTTAGGGAGCAAGTTGTGGCCTGGAAAGCAGTCTGAAAAACCTGTGAGAGCAGTTTCATTAAACCTTTCGAAAGGCAATTTGATAAACACTTGGAAGGGAAAAGATATATCATTGGATCGTGGGAGACGAGTAAGGGAATTGATCTAATGTGTTACCTCCTGATGTGGCAAATGGCCCATTATTCATGCCATTCCATTCTACAGTTTTAAGTCTGTTAACAGCCAGCCTTTGTGCAGTAGCATTTATTTGAAAACCACACAGGCTCATTTCAATTCCTAGTAGATATCGTTTGTTCTTTTCTTGTTTCTCAATATTTAAGTCAAGTGCATTGAAATTCAACCCCATTTGGAGGTAGCAACAGCTTTGGTGGCAAAGTACAATGCATTCTTATTACTGCACATTGCCTTTTGTGCTATTGACTGCAAGTTAAACAGACCTGATTTTTCTTTCTCAATTTCTAACCTATCTGATTTCATTGCATTACAAATTGGTAACTGCAGTAACAGAATTGTGTGCTATCTATTTCTCCCTATGTCTGTCTTCCAGGTAGCATTTTCAAAAGAGAATACCCATTGATGAATGTGTTATCAGTACCATTCCTTATGCCTCACCATGCTTGATATTCTCCATTTCTATTAGTATGGACTCCTATGGGTAAACCTGTGAGACAATCAGCTCACGTATACTGCAAGTGCTTAATTATGAAACTTTCCTCTTTCCTATATTTTACTTGGTGAAAGAAAAAGCAATTCCATTGTTAACTGTTCATTGGCAACTAGGGGAGGTTATGTGGACTGTAAAAATAATAAGATAAAACAATAAATGTCTGAAATCAAAAAGAAAGCATTGAATTCATAAAATGCTCAGCAGATCAATTGGAGAACGCGGAGAGAATAAAGGCGATACCGTTATATCTCTGGATCCTTCACCATATTAAACCATGCAGGTGCGGTTGAAGAAATAACTACACACTCACGCCCAGGCCTTCATATGCACAAAATAAATAGTGTGACCTTTAATAACAGCGTGTGTGTGAGGGGAAAGTGTATGTGTGTGTATTTGTGAGGGTGCACCTGTCTGTATGTGTGGTAATGTCCACTGTGACTGTAACTGTAACACCCAACTGCGATTGGAACACTGCAACCTCCAAATAAGCTCTGAGCTACATAGACTTGGGGGTATTGGTTTCGTCTTGTTGCTCTACTATTGTTTGTTTTTATGTGTATGTATGTATGTGTGTGCATATATAAATAAATATATATTTATTATATAAGAAAATAACTGCAGATGCTGGTACAAATCGAAGGTATTTATTCACAAAATGCTGGAGTAACTCAGCAGGTCAGGCAGCATCTCGGGAGAGAAGGAATGGGTGACGTTTCGGGTCGAGACCCTTCTTCAGTCTTCAGTCTGAAGAAGGGTCTCGACCCGAAACGTCACCCATTCCTTCTCTCCCGAGATGCTGCCTGACCTGCTGAATTACTCCAGCATTTTGTGAATATATTTATTATATTGTTTACTGATAATAATCTACTATGTTTGCATATTCTGTTGTGCTGCTGTCAGCAAGTATTTCATTGTTCTGTCTGGGACATATGGCAATAAAACACTCTTGACTCTTGGGAGTGTGGGGTGTACAGGTTGGTGTGGTGTGGGTTTAAGTTTCTGAAGGAATGAATGTATACTATATTCTGTCTTCAGGGATTGAAAATATTGATTTTGGAATGGGGGAAGCCATCAATTATTTATGACATTGGGATTTCATGACACACGAGGAGAGAGAGTTGGTGAATTGTCAAAGGCTTTATAACTATTTTTACATGTCTCTCATATTAAGGCACATTTGAAAAGAAATCAAACAGATACATTTTTCCACGTTTATCATAAATACAGCATATCGATTAATAGTATTGATTCATCAAAAACATCATGTCATAAGTGATAGGAGTAGAATTAGGCCATATGGCCCATCAAGACTACTCCGCCATTCAATCATGGCTGATCTATCTCTCCCTCCGAACCCCATTCTCCTGCCTTCTCCCTGTAACCTCTGACACCTGTAAAAATCAAAAATCTTTCTATCTCTGCCTTAAAAATATCCACTGACTTGGCCTCTACAGATTCCACATTCACCACCCTCGGACTAAAGAAATTTCTCCTCGTCTCCTTCCTAAAAGAACGTCCTTTAATTCTAAGGCTATGACCTCTAGTCCTAGACTCCCACTAGTGGAAACATCCTCTCCACATCCACTCTATCCAGGCTATCAACTCTATTCCGTACATTTCAATGAGGTCCCCCGTCATTCTTCTAAACTCCAGCGAGTACAGGCCCAGTGCCGACAAATGCTCATCATAAGTTAACCTACTAATTCCTGGGATCATTCTTGTAAACCTTTTCTGGGCCCTCTCCAGAGCCAGTACATCCTTCCTCAAATATGGTGGCCACAGTTGCTCACATCAAAATAAAAAGCAAAGTAAGTCACAAGCTTACCTGTACTTACGTTTTCCACAGGGTCAGTGACTCCCACCAAGGGATCACTATTTGCAAGCAGCTCCCCCCAGCTAAAAGGTGAAGGGTCAGCTACAAAGTGTTCCTGGCCCATTTTTTAGCTTGTCAGTGCTCTGTCTCTGAACTGAATGGTGGGTTGACAAAAGTAAGAATAAATACAGCACTTCATCTCTCACATCAGTGCCTGACAGAACTTCTTTCACCTGCTGCATAGCATTTAGCACCATCCATCATTCATCATACCTTACAACCACAATGGACACTGCAACACTGCTTTCTTTGTGATCCCCTGTGCATTTGCAGCATCCCACACAAAAGCTGAACATTACTTTCTTTTCACATCTCGGTACACAGTCGAGCACAAACTCTTTCTAGACCTCTATTCATATTTCACTCTGCACACATCCATCATCCTCCCCTATCCTGCAGACTGTCAGACATGCCAGCATCCAACCTGTAGTTTTGTGTTGGACATCTGCCTGTCACTGCCTGAGTGCAGAAATCTAAGTCGTGTTCAGCTGTGAATTGCTGATAATCTGCGCTTACCTTTCAGAGTCATCAGTTCGATTCGACTGTCATGTTTACTTGAAATCTTCTGTCCTTGCAAATCTGCTGAAGAAGGTAAGAGCTAGTAAGAACTGGTCTTCCTCCCCAGAATGACATGCTAATTTTGCCAGTGGGTGTCATAGCTGAGAGTTTGCTAATAGGTTTTCGAAGTGAACACATACAGTGCATTAGAGTCGTAGCGTCATAGAGTCATACAGCATGGAAACAGGCCCTTTGCCCCAACTTGCCCACACTGACCAACGTGACCCATCTACACCAGTCCTGCCTGCCTGTGTTTGGCCCATATCCCTCTAAACCTGTCCTATTCATGTATCTGTCTCATTGTTTCTTAAACGTTGCGATATTACCTGCTTCAACTACCTCCTTCAGCAGCACATTCCACACACCCACAACCCTTTGCGTGAAAAGTTACCCCACTTGTTACAATTAAATCTTTCTCCCCTCACCTTAAACCTGTAAGATAATACAGGTTTAAGGTGAGAGTGTAAAGATTTAATAGTCAAAAGAGGGGTAGCTTTTTCACACAAAGGTTTGTGGTTCTAAATTCCCATATGGGCAAGAGACTTTGTGCATTTACCTGATCTATTTTACTCCTCTCATGATTTTGTACACCTTTATAAGATCACCCTTCATCCTCCTGCGCTCCGAATAGAGTCCTAGCCTACTCAAACCTAGTAGTCATACTAATCTTTTAGCTGTGGCCAGGAGAATGGGGTTGAGAGGGAAGGATAGATCAGGCATGACTGAATGGCACTCGATGGGCAGAATGGCCTAAATCTGCTCCTATGACTTATGAACATGAATATATGGTAAGAAATATAACAAATTCTAGGACAGGGGATAGAAGCTATGCCTTATTTTGTTGAGAGGGAAGAATTCTATTTAATCTTGCTAATCTTGCGAGAGTAGGAGACATTGCAGCCTACATCTTTTCTTATTTCTCATGAGAAAGAAGAAGAAATGTAGGCTCTAACGTCTCTTGAGTCTGCTCCTTCAGTCAGTGAAACCACGGCTGACCTTTTACACCAAATGTTGATTTGCCTTTCCTCCCAATCCGTGCGTCCCCTGATTCACAGAACATAAAAGTTATTGATCGAGACTCAAATATTCTCAGTGATTGTCTATCCCTGGTCTTGAGAGGACTTCAAAGAAACCTAACTCTTTGAGCAAAAGGATATAAGAACATAAAGAATAGGCCATTTGGCCCTTCAGATTTCTCCTGAGACTGTAAAGGTAGTTCTAAAGACTCCAGTCTGTGGAAACAATCTATCAGCCGCTGCCTTGAAAAGCTATCTGAGACGTTTCTATGATATCACCTCACATTCTTCTAAACACTACATAAATATCTCTCCTCAGAATATCAACCTCCTAGAAACCAAATTAAAATATCTTCTATCCCCGCAAAGCAAGTATATTTTTCCTGAAGTAAATCAATCAAATATGTACATTATTTAGGGTGGAATCTTTGCAGAGTTCTATACTCATCAAAACCAAATCTCTACCAGTAAACAATAATATACCATTGACCAGCTCCATTGCTTACTGTTCTACATATTAGCTTCCTGAGATGTATGTGCGAGGACACATAAATCATCTGAATTTCAATAGTCTGCTATCTTTAACTATTATTCTGCCTTGTCATTCTGTTCTCTAAAATCAATAATTTCCCATTTTCTGACATTACTCCATCTTTTTTTATTTTTGCCCAAGTACTGTTATGAAGAAACTGAACCATTTCTTATCTACAAGCCAGTCCCCGGTAGCCTTTTTCCTACAATGATGTATTCACCGGTCCCTGTCTATATCTGCAAAATAATTCTTTGTGGATGCCCCAGGTCATACCGAAACAAAATATATTCCCCAGTTCCTGTCTTTATTGGTGTGTAAATTATGTTTCTGTGCATTGTCTATGAGCCTGTGATGCCACAGCAAGCAAGATTTTCATTGCACCTGAACTTCACCATACTTGTGCATATGACAATAGATTTGAACTGATTTGACGCCACCATGAACTTCAATACAGAATCATAACATTTGGAAGACTCTCAGTTTGAATTTTCTCTGTAAGACAGAGGAAAATGGAAAACCTATCCTTGCTTTTACTACAATTGGTATTTATGCACTGCCTTTAACATGATTGTGTAGTGGCTTTAACATAATGTACCTTTAACATATAGTACATGTAACCCGAGATGCATTACAGGGTTGCGTAACAATCTGCCAAAAATCCCATTGAAGCAGAGGAGCTGTTAAGTGAGGTGAATGAAAACCTGGGTAAAGGCTCTAGGAAGGGTTATGAAAGGATGGCAGTCAGGTGGGGACATGCAAAGGTTTGCAGAAGCATTTCAGGAGTCTGAGGATTAATTGGCTGGAGGTGTGCATTGAATATAGTTGAGTCAGAAAATAATGAGAGAGTTGGAGGAAGGTAGAGCAGTTAGGGGCTTGGTAAAATAGAAAGGATTACAGAGCTAGGAAGGAGGGTAGCTAGGTAGATGATTTTTACTTTTTGCCAAACTCAGGAACATCATTACAATTGTGTGGCAGAACTGAAGCAGCTTCAGTTTACAGTCAGGTATGAAATAAGACTTGAGAATTAAGATCCCCTAAGGCCCATCAAAGTTAAGATCAGGGAGACATTTACTATCAGCCCAGGTTTAAAGTCAACACATTTTACCTCTGGGTGTTGCTCAGATGGTGGCTACAATGTTGCTTTTCAAAGTGTCAGAAGACCATGGAGACCAGATCACCTCCAGTGCAAATAATTGATCATTCTTTCATCCTTTGACACACACACGTTCTATTTCTACTTCTGTCTCAGATAGAGTATTTCTCAGTTCACAGGAGCTACCTTTCTCTTTATCAATCCTCCCTATTGACCACAAGCTCAAGTTTCAATGGTAGAGAAATCCAAGATTGTTTTTCAAAATTCACACTTCATCCGCTATCTTAAAAACTTTCAGGTCCTCATATGGTCCTTAAAGTAATCGTTACTGAAACTCGTGTCGTTTTTAACTTCTCCAGAAACCTATAAATAGTCCAATGAATGGAATTTGTGAAAACCTGGAATTTACCAATTTACCAACATAGCCAGAATTATCACTCTTGATAATTTGATTGAATGGTGTTAAAACAATAAATGCTCTCAACATCAGCATGACCAATGAGCTGATTGTTGACTTTAGAAGAGGAAGGCCGAGTATCCATAAACCAGTCTTCATCGACAGGTCGGCCGTGGAAAGAGTCAACAACTTCAAGTTGTTGGGTGAGCATATCTCTAAAGATCTGACCTGGGCCTAGCACACTGATGCAATCATAAAGAAAGCCCACCAATGCCTCTACACCCTTAAAAGATTGAGGAGATGTATGTGTCGATGAAGACTCTCTTGATCTTTGACTGGTGTACAGAAGAGAACATATTGACTGGTTGCATCATGACTTGAATCAATAACTCGAATGCTCAGGAACAAAGGAGATTACCAAAAGTGGTGGACACCACCCGGTCCATCAGAGATGCTGACCTTCCCATCCAAGGGATCTAGAGGAAATGTTGCTTCCAAAAGGCAACCAGCATCATCAAAGACCCACACCACCATGGCTACGCTCTCATTTCTCTCCTACCATCTGGGAAGAAGGTATAGCAGTCTGAAAACTGTGACCTCCAGGTTCAAGAACTGCTTTGTCCTACAACCATCTGCCCGACAACACTACAAGACAGTAACTAAATTATGAACTACGACATTTTTTAATTGTACTGAGGACTTTGGGCTTTTTGCACGAGTATTGGGTTTTAAATTTATTGGTATTATTTTATTTATTATGTTATCTGTGAATTCTACGTTTACAGGCCTATAAATGCTGCTCTGGGTAAGAATTACATTGTTCCATTGCCGTACTTACAGCAATTAAACACTCTTGACACTTGACTTGATTCGTGACTCATTATTATTTGTGCATTGGGGAAAATTGCTTCTTGCTCACTGTTCAGAAAGTCAGACTTCACACTTGGTGTTGATTTTGTTTCCTTGCTTGTTCTTGGCAATGCAATGTGGTTTGAAATTAACTTGACCTTTCCCCATCATTCATAAGGCAGCACGTCTACAAACCAGTGGTGGCAGGTATTAGCGTAACCTCTTGATTAGAGCGGAATTGTGATAGGGAGTTTGTAGAGAAGGCTATGGTTATAACTGTCATGGGTCTTAATGCCTGACATTTCACAAAAGCATTTAGTTAAATGAAATTCACCAATAGAACTGGAGCCAAACTAAAATAGGACTCTTTATCATTTCTGCCAGTCTGTAATTTGTTTTTCTAATCTTATTAATTACTTTACACAATACACAATACAGCTATTTTTGCTATATATTCTCTTTATCTTGGAAGGTATGAACCTTTATATATTATACTTTCATATTTTCATATGACATAGAATGAGGCCCTTTGCCTCGTGTCAGTATATATATACATATATATAAATATATACACTCACACACATATCACCACCACACACCACACATACACACACATATATATATATATATATATATATATATATATATATATATATATATATATATATATAAACACACACACACACACACACACACATATATAATCTCATGTCCAATTGAGCATGATTAATATTGCATATATATATCTAAAATGTCTTGTTCTTTTAATTGGAAATGAGGGATTTTATATATATATAATAAATATTATATATTTATATATATATAAAATCCCTTATTTCCAATTATATATATATAATGATTGTTAATGTTGCCAAATGCATTATATATATATATATATATATATATATATATATATAATTATATTATAAAGAACTGTATATTATATATTATATACAATATATATCAAATATATATAATATAGATAACTAACAATTTTTCTTATTGATATATATCATTAGCCACCTATTAATGGCATGAGAGATTATTTGTGTATATATATATATATATATATAAATATTAATTCTTTTTAAATAGTCAAGTCAAGTCAAGTCAATACAGCTTCCTTCTGCAATGCCAAATTCACTATATGTTTCACCATTGCCCATGAAGTTCATCATGAATGTAGTGTGTCCAATATTAACATATCCACTCTCAACTCATCTGAAACTTCCTTCTTCATGAAGCATTCTGTCTTATTTTTCTTCTTTCATCTTTTCTTATAAAACATTCAGTTTGTACCTCAAAAGTCCCCCAAATCCCGTGAGGTATTCTAACCAGTCCCCGTATGAATATTTTTTATCCTTGGTGATTTCATTCTCCATCTCATTTCGCTTCCGCTTCTGACTAATACCCCCCTCTCCTCCTTCAACATCCAGAGCCTTATCCAAAATCTTTGTTGGCTTCAAGTCAAGTATGCAGAAGTGAAGGCCTACTGCTGAATTTGTGATGATCTACACGTTTCTTTGATTAGAATGAGGTGGAAAAAAATGTGCCTAACATAAACATATCTCTACAATTTCCAGCTGGATTGATGAAACTCTCTAGTGACTCCTGCTCTGAGTCCAGCATTATCACCGGCATTCTGCATCTACACCTTGACTCAGCACTCTCTCGATTGACTATTAATATTATAAAGATTAACACACAACCTGTGTTCTCAACCATTCTAAATACAGCTCCAAGTCCCCTTGTGATTTAGTATCACTGGAGAAATTACATACTACTTTTAATTCTAACATCGAACCATCCACATTATCCAGTAACAGTAATTAATGATTGTTAATGTTGCCAAATGGTCACTGATCAAAAAGATTACTAACATGCTGTGAATCCTTTACTAATTGGTGAATGCAATTGTAACTTCAACTGCAGTGAACTATTACATTGCCTTAGGTAGACACAAAATGCTGGAGTAACTCAGCAGGACAAGCAGCATTTCTGGAGAGAAGGAATGTGTGCCGTTTTGGGTCGAAACATCACCCATTCCTTCTCTCCAGAGATGCTGCCTGTCCCACTGAGTTACCCCAGCATTTTGTGTCTACCTTCCATTTAAGCCAGCATCTACAGTTCTTTTCTACACATATTACATTGCCTTAGTTGAATAAACAATTCAAGAAATGAGAACAGTCAAAAAGGCACTTCAACTCATTCAACAGTTGAAAGAGAAGATTATAATTGATACTTTGAATAAATCCTTCACAAAATACTGAACGTATCCATTCCAACATTTCAGATGCTGATTGACCATTTGTCCATCTCCCTAAATCTTCCAGCCTTTTTTGTTGTTCAAATTGACTATTAATCTATTACATAATATGATCACATAATTGAGACTGAAATAATGTAATATTATAGCAGCAGCTTATTACACAAGAATCCACAGTTAACCGGTGCATCAGTAAGTAATTATGGACAGTTAATCATATCCTTGTTTGAGAAGGACACACACAGTGGCGCAGCGATAGAGTTGCTGCCTTAAGGCATCAGAGATGAGTTTGATCCATACAATGGGTGCTGTCTGCACGGAGTTTGTTAGTTCTCCCGGTGACCACGTGGGTTTTCAACGTGTGCTCCAGTTTTCACCCACATTCTAAAGACGTGCAGATTTGTAGATTAATTGGCTTCTGTAAATTGCCCTGGTGTGTAGGATAGAACTAGTGTACAGGTGATCACTGGTCGGCATGGACCCACTACGCCGAATGCCCTGTTTCCACACTCTATCTCTAAACTAAATAAAATATATGAGACTTGCGAGAGTATGTGGATAATGTGGAGAATGATCCATTAAACCTGTTCATTTGCTTAAAATAGATGAATTTGCTTTGAAATTGATTCTGCAAGTTTGATGAATTATACTGAAGTGGTTTTAAAATCAGGAATTATTATTTATAAATAATGTGCCGGAGGTTTCATGTATGCTTTAAGTCTCTTAAATTTAGTGTTTTGCATACATACATTATTCAATTGAGCTCTGCAGAGACCTTGAAGATATTAACTTTAGACGGAGGTTGTTTCCTGGGTTTACTGTTGATCATAAACCTACACATTCATAGTCTGTGATGCTGGATTGGATAAAGAAGTCCAGACAAATCCCAATACAAAGCGTTGAGACGTAAGAAACATTGAACAATGTGCACAACACTTCTGTTGTTACTAGTTCTCATTAAAACTTAGGACCTGGAGTTTAAAAGATGCTGTACCTCAATAAATGGAGGTGACTGCATGTTGCTTTCATTACTTTCAAAGAAATATTAGACTCCAATCCCTTTTAAAATGATGAACAAATTTAGCAGATTGGGAATAAAAACCTTTGCTTTAACATGCAAGATTCTTTTCTAAAATTGATTTTAGCTCTGCACCCAACCCCTTCTGAAATTCTCAAGATCTTTAGCTAATGTTGAGGAAGAGAATTGCATTGGATTCATTTTGTCAGAAGCGATTGCTATGTTTATCTTTCCTTGTTTGATTTGTTTTAATAGAATGCACGGTAGCGCAGCGGTAGAGTTGCTGCTGTACAGCGAATGCAGCGCCGGAGACTCAGGTTCGATCCTGACTACGGGCGCTGCACTGTAAGGAGTTTGTACGTTCTCCCCGTGACCTGCGTGGGTTTTCTCCGAGATCTTCAGTTTCCTCCCACACTCCAAAGACGTACAGGTATGTAGGTTAATTGGCTGGGTAAATGTAAAAATTGTCCCTAGTGGGTGTAGGATAGTGTTAATGTACGGGGATCGCTGGGCGGCACGGACTTGGAGGGCCGAAAAGGCCTGTTTCCGGCTGTATATATATGATATGATATGATAATACAGGAGTCGCTGCCTCAAAAAGGCAGCCAGCATCATCCGAGAACCAAGCTACCCTGGGCACATTCTCATTTCACTCCTGCCATCTGGAAGAATGTAGAGGAGTCTGAAAACTGTAACATTCAGGTTCAGGAGCAACTTCTTCCCAACATTCATCAGGTGATGAAACACTACAATCTCCAAATAAGCTCCAATCTATATAGACTTATGCATTGAATGCCAGAGGCAATGTTTTTGTCTTTGAATGTTAGTGTTTGTTTAGTTTTTATTGAACTTTTTTTGTGTTTATTATGGTGCTTACAGAGTACTATGTTTATATATATATATTATACTGCTGCAAGTAAGAATTTCATTGTTCGGTTTCAGGGCATATGACAATAAAACACTCTTGAGTCTCTTGACTCTTGTAAGTACTTCTTCCCTCACTTTAGGCAGAGATATCTGGGACTGAACATTCCAGAAGAAAGATGTTGCTCAGGAGTCACATAAACTGCTTACTCCTGCCATTTTGTAACCGATCAGTGAAAGGCAAAGACACTAGAGGAACAAGAAAGACCACTCAAACCTAAAAATCGTAGGATGTCATGACGCCATTTTGGTAGGCAGAAACTTGCAGAAACATTTTAAAAGAAAAATAACAAAAATCAGTGACTTGATAGATTAGATATATTCTTCATTTTAATGGTATCATCACACATACTGTTCCCCCAAAACACTGATTACACTGCGAGAGGCATAGCGAACAGCGGGATTTGCCTACTAAAATGGCGGACGTTACGCTCCTTTGCGTACTACACTTCAGTATAGGCGATTTCAACGGAGTGGTCCATCTTGTTCCTCGAGTATCTTTGGTGAAAGGTTTCAAATCTGGGGTCAGGCATAGCCTGCGAACATTGGTAGCAAATGGTTAATGTTTGGGTTCACCACAATTTTGCTGAAAAAATCTTGTCCAGCTCTGTGCCTCCTGTGGGGAAGAGGTGGAAGGATGGGGATATAGATCATCTAAAGGGTAGCAAAGAACTATCAAAGCCTCCAATTTAGAAGACAAGGAAATGGTGATCAGACCTGTGAGTCTAACTGCTTCATACTTTTATCATTATAGACCCCTGAACTTGTACCTTCTCTCTGCATCTGTCATATACAGGCAGTTAGGAGTGGCTGCCCTGTACTCAGACCAAGAATTCTGCGACAAGGCAAATGCTATTAAAAAAATCCAATAAACTTCATCTTCACCCCAAGAGGCAGGTCTTGTCTCTGATTGCAAAATTTTTGACTATGCAGAGGGAGAAAATTCAGATGAATACAAAGTGTGTGGGGAAAAAATAGTCATGTTTCTTTGCTATTTCAGTACTGGGAAGTGAATAAAATGTTAACTGAAAATGGGCAGTTCACTTAACCAAAAGATAGGTCAAAATCTCAGATGATTTCTAGATTCAGCTACTGTTCCCTTAAGGTGCCAAGGTATACTTTTAGGTTAGCCTACTACAAATTTCAGTTTGATGTATTCCAAACTTGATATATTTTGCGAAATTTTCAAGGGCTGATGTTCGTATCGTGCAGGAAATCCCTGACCACTATCCTCCTGTTTTTAATGGACATAGTTCACCTCCTGATCTACAGAAAGCGACAACTGATTTCACATACAGTTCCTGAAATGTTGGACTTTTACAGATTTATGAGGTGTTTATTAGTGCCTGTGCACAGCTGTTAATTGTGCTGCTTATTTTTTCTGTTTTACAATATTTTGCTGCCACTGCTAACGGTTTCACTTTTTTTTCTGACAGGTGTGTTTTAATCAACTGAATAAAGCAAAGTAAAAGGACTGCTAATTGAATATCAATAAGATTGCGTACAATTGAGTAAAAACTTATGGACCAAATTTAATCACTCTCCTCATCTCCCCCCACTGAAATCAAGCAGGTGGATCACATACTTGATTAACTTTTATTTATTAGGTGGTGCATGGGCTGCATGCCAAGTTTGTGAAGCCTGTTTGTTCCATGACGGCACTGACCTGCCACCACAAAGCATGTTGGATTTTTATTGTGAAAGCTCATTCCACTTAAAGCTCGTCTGCAATGTGTCAAGCCACGCTGTGGAGCTGAAAGGAAGAGGTGCACTGAGGCCAAACCAGACGATGGCCTGAGAAAAAGTTAACCATTCCACAACAAACAGGTGTCAAAGGTTATGGGGAGAAGGCAAGAAAATGGGATTAGTCAGTTCAATGTTCAAATGCCACATTTCATTCATTGACTTTCAAAACTTTGCATTGCCATTAATTTTCCATACACAACATTGGTGAGGCCACATTTGGAGTATTGTGTTCAGTTTTGGTCACCCTGCCAGAGGAAAGATGTTGTTAAGCTGGAGAAAATGCAGAGATAATTTACAAGCATGTTGCCAGGACTTGAGGTCCTGAGCTACAGTTAAAGTTTGGGCAGGCTAAAACTTTTATCCTCGGAGCACAGGAGAATGAACTTCTCCGTTCATCTGCAACTTCCTTCATTAAAACACAACAGTCTTCTACCAACCTTATATCCACTGGGGTTGGACTGCATTGATATACCCGATATCATATTAAAAGTTCAAATTAAGGGAATGTGGAAGGATTATTAGATGACTGTTTTGTGGAATATTGTAATATTTCAATTGCAAATTAGTATTTGCAATATGGAGCCAAGAGATCTCTATGATGGTCAATGAAAGAGTGAGAGTAGGGTGTGAGATTGTGGGTGAACGAGGAAATGAATTGCAGTTACTAGAATGCGCTTGGATGTTCTTCACAAGGAGGAATAGAGGGCCAGGAAGAGAGGGCCATCTGATTTTACTCTTCCCTTCCTCTTCGTCTACTCCTTCAACTTCCTTGTCCTTCCTTGCCTTCCTCGTGACCCTACCAGGGTTGCAATAGAGCTGGTGAAAGGACTATTTCTGTAAAATGCGAGGATCGTGCACTTTGACGTGCTCTTCAAGTCAGTGCAAGCATTAATTCTACACAGCATTGGTTAGTAATATCAGGTTCTGAATTGTATAAACTTCATTCTGTGCATGCTGGACAGTTGTGTGGACTGCAATCCTCAGAAAGGCCATCTGCATTTAAAACAATGGTCATCGAACAATTGCCTCAAATGCCGATGGACTACCTGAGGATGAAGTCTTAGTAACTGTAGTAAGGTTGCTGTGCAGTGATCACATCACCTACAATTGCACATCAACTGAACTTCAAAAGTGTTGACTTATTTAGTGTAGAACTTGTTGATTTAGTATAGAACTGAACTGAACTGAGCTGAACTGAGAGTGTGGAATCACATTTAATGAACATGTTGCACCAGTGATAACATGTTGAAACATAGAATCATTTTCAATCTTATCAAAGCCAGGTAGTTTCTCTGCCTCTTCATTATTGATGAGAGAGAATAAATGTTAGTTTGTTTGTTATGAACAGAGAATATTAGTCGTTCCTTTACATGAGTGTGGATTGCAAACCAAAGTTTTGCAAATATACTTAGCTATAGTTTGGGAAGAATCAGCCCCATATAATTTCATGGTAGCAGTCACTTTGGCCTCCCAGGACAATGCCGTCATTGCCCTGGTTTGAGTTAGGAATTATGGCAACAAGAAATGCCAGATTCTAAAGAGGACACCCTTTCTGAAGCCCAGATATCTCATGTATTGATCAGTGGTATTCGCTAAACAGGATGTGACCCACACTAAAAGCATCTTTTTATCCATCTTCTCCTTGCTCTAACAGTTATCTTGCACTTGCTCAGTCTCTGAGCCATGCTAACTAATTCCTCTAAGTCTTGAATCAACTGTTCTCTGCAAAAGCCTTGAAGTCGCATGTCCTTCTTCACATTTCTCAGTAATCCTATCGACTCTTGAAACTTGAAACAGTTATAATGCTTGAAGAGTCGCAGGCACAACCAGAAAAAAAGATCAACCAATACCTAACCTATCCTTTGATGCTTCCTTTTCTGTTCAACTGTGTAAGGTTAAGAGAAAGTGCACGCCTGAGGTTTGAGTTCCAAGATTACGGCACAGGGTCAAATTAGCATTGCAAACAGAGTGGCATTGTAATCTGTCTGCTCTTCATACCTTGTGTTGACACCTTCGCAATAATATACAATATTGTGTTATTAATAAGCACCACAATACGATACTCTCACATGAACAAATTTTTAGATTTTCTGTATTTTTCTAACGGTCCTATTGAGTAAAATAACATTGTACTTTGGAATTTCAATTGTTGGACTCTTCTTCTTGACATTTCTTGCAACTGCAAGGCTTTCATTTTGAATTCATTTCATCGCTTGCTCTGTGCCCAGTGACATCTAAAAGTCTTGAAAGCCATTATAGAACCACATCTTTTGTGTTCTTTTCCCAGATGAATTATTGTAGTACTGCAAAGAAATATTGTGCAACAGTAAAAATACTGTTGTCATAATCTTTTGACAAAACCCAACAATTCTTTCCAAGACATATTGACAAAAATGGTCCATCTAGATTTTGGTTCCATGACAATTTTAGTTATGGCAAAGAAATGAAATAGTAATTTCGATGATTTAAAACCGTATCTGAAGGGATCTAATATTTCAGTTAAATGACTTTTGGTGTGTAATTCATAGCTTCAGGATCACAAGGTGCATGTAACCTGCTTGCTGGTTCCATTTTACTTTTAAGCTGATTTTTTAATTTACTTTGTTTATAACTCATGTTGCCTGTTGCTATAAATTTACTCACTTCCTTTCTAGAAATTATATTTCAGTGAAAAATAACCTTTGGAGAAAATCCATTTTAAGCCTTCATGTGGCTATGTTATGTTCTGGCTGTGCAAGCGAGCATGCTCCTGAGGCTGGACATGCTTTGATTAATTCAAAGATGCTTTCAACTAAAATTTCATACCAATTAAAGGAAGGACAGAAAAACTCGAGCCACAACAGTTATCCCCTATTCGATGCAAACAATCCATAAATTGTCTCATCTCAGAAGGTTCATTTTCCTGAATTTTTCCTGGATTTTGGTTCTGTTAGTTAGGTTCATCCCCTGCTGACCTGAGAAACGTCAGGTGCCTACAATCTGAAATAAAAACTTAGAATGCTGGAAATACTTATCTGATCAGACACCATCTATCTGTAGGGCGATTGATATGCTAATGTTTCATATCAATGACCAGCACCAGATAACCTGTTTGCAACTGAGTGGTTTGCTAGCCACATTCAATGTCCATGACTCTGTAGGAAGGAATTGCAGATGCTGGTTTACACCGAAGACAGACACAAAATGCTGGAGTAACTCAGCAGGTCAGGCAGCATCTCTGGAGAAAAGGAATAGGTGACGTATTGGGCCGAAACCCTTCTTCAGACTGAGAATCGGGGGAGGGGGGGGGGTTCGAAACTGGCCATATGAAAAGGTTCAGAATGATCATTGCTCAAAGATAGGTGGAGCCCACAATTGTTCATTGTTGGCTATGGAAGAGGTGGTAACAAAGGGATATATGGATGGGAACAGTGTCCATGACTGGTGGGAGCTACTTATTGGTCAAAGTAAGACTGCTGAATTCACTTTGTTTTTATTCTAATTATTATTAGTAATTTCCAGGCTTGATATTAAATTGAATTAAAATTCTCTAAAAATCAGAGTGCTATTTGGGCTCATTTTCATGATTATTAATGCAATAACCTAATCAGTACATAGCTGTGCCTAGAATAGAATAGAATAGAATAGAATAGAATAGAATAGATTAGAATGGCCTTTATTGTCATCCAAATACATGTTTTTGGACTTAAGTACGTTACCCACAGTCAACAATGTGGCAATAAAAAGAAAGCAATAACACACACAATCACAAAACCAACATAAAACAAAAAACATCCCATCACAGTGAGTCTCCTCCAGTCACCTCCTCACTGTGATGGAAGGCCAGAATGTCTTTCTCTTCCCTGCCTCCCATGCATGTGTTCATATGTGTGTGCTTGTAAAAGGTATCAGAGGATGAATAAGATAAATGTAGAAAGGTTAGTTGGTGCTAAATGTTTTGTTCCTGAAAGTTAGCCATGAAACTCTTGAAGCCAAAATCGCATTTGTACTTTGATTGACTTGGCTTTCCCCAATTCCATCCAGTAAGATAATTGTAACCAGTGATCAATTGTTCTCTGATTTATTGATTTATTGTCAGAATTGACCCGATGTGTCAATTTTTGTAGGGAAACCTATATTAGAAGCCTTGCTTTTCTTTAATATAGTTCCTTTGTGAGCTGATGAAACTCTGAAATTTGGATGCTGGCTTGATTCTGAATATCAAACACTGGGCCCAATCCCTCCCAATTCAGTTAACACATACATGTGTGTGAAGAGACAGGGAGTTGTGGGTTAGTGCATTACAGGCAAATAATCAATTAAAAAAGTGGAAACAATCAAAAGAAGAGCGTCTACCATGTGTTGAGCTGATTACTGTGGATAACCCGGAAGAGACAACAGGAAAGATGCTATTATATTGCATTAGTAACGAGTGGAGAGAATTGTACAGTACACGAGACCCTGAATAATGCATTAGATGCATTACATGTACCTTGCAGTACATCAGGAAATTATACACTTGACCATTCCCAATTGTTTGCATTGCAACCAGGAGCCCGGAGAATCCTTTTCTATTTCTTTAACATGGCTCAGATTGTCAGCAGATAATTGCAATTTGCAGATTTGAAGATATTCTTCATCGGAGACCAGAGTGTTGGTGGAATCCAGGAGGCCACTCTGTGCTACAATGTGAGATGGAGTTAATTCCAGAAAAGTGTGCAGACATTGAAAGTGGTGGACTTCTTCTTCTTCTTGCGTTTGAGGCAGCAGACGATATGAAGCTGCTTCTGCTTCTGCTGTCTCTGTTTGTTGTCGTTCGCCTGACTGAGGTCAGTTGACAGGGCTCACCATGGGGAGGTCGACAACGTGAGCCCCAGTGGTGAACTTATCTGATTCCAGGCTTAAAATGTTAGATTGACAATAGCAGGAAGAACATCCAGTGAAAATTGAGACATCAAACAGAATCGGGAAGGATTCTGCAAGAAATACTGTTTGGCACAATGCAATTTGTTTTACGGCTTTTTGTGCCTCTGTCAATTTAACTTACTCTATCCAATAACTTACAGTGAATTGGAGAAGATACTGAGATATATCCATTCATCCATTCACAATTATTTTCCAAGTCAAGTTAATTCAAGTTTATTGTCACATGGATGAGTATGGTGAGGTTCAGATGCAAAGGAAAGGTTGCTTGCAGCAGCAGCATTACCAGGTGCATGGACCCAGAAAACACACAGAACAGAAATAATACCAGCAGCATTCTTATGGTAGGCATTTAAAACAAAATCATTAATAAAAGTTGGGCCCAATTCAGCTCCTCAAAGCCGTTCTGACAGATACTTGGATAGGAAAGGTTTAGAGGGATATGGGCTAAATGTAGGCAAATGGGACTGACTTAGATGGGGCTTCTTGATCAGCATGAATAGGTTGGGCTGAAGGGCCTGTTTCTGTTCTGTATGACCCTATGACTCTATTTTGTTGAGATCATGGCTGATTTGTATCCTGTATCCATCCAGCTGGTTACCAAAAGATTGGCTGACAAAAATCTGTTCATGCCATTTTTAAAATTACAATTTTAGCTGCAACTTTATTATGACCAAGGGTTCCAATACCATCTGTTGGCTGAAAATGTATTTACTAACATTCGTCTTCAAAATTCTGGTTTTGATTTTAAGCTTTTGTCTTTGTCAACTCCCTGTCTTTAGCATCCCCACCATTAGAACATATTCTCCCCATTGATACATCAGTTGTTTTCAAACATCTTAAATACCTCAATGAAATAGCCTTCTGTATTCTGGGGAATGCATGCCCAATTTATGCAAGATCTCTATGTAAGGGGCATTGGTAGAGTTGGTGCATTGGTAGAGTTGCTGCCTTACAGCACCAGAGACCTGGGTTTGATCCTGACTCTGGGTGCTGTCAGTATGGAGTTTGTACATTCTCCCCGTGACTGCATGGGTGCTGTGGTTTCCTCCCACACTCCACAGACGTACAGGTTTTTTAGGTTAATTGTCTTTGGTAAGAATTGCAAATTGTCCCTAGTATGTAAGATAGTGCTAGTGTACAGGGATCGCTGGTTGGTGCGTATTCAGTGGGCCAAATGGCCTGTTTCCACGCAGTAACTCTAAACTAAACTAAACTCTTCGTACCACATTTTTAAAATTCCTAATAAAGTTCTAATGACTCATCATCTTCTTCCGGCCTAAAGCATGTTTTGGATCTATGTTGCTCAAAATTATACACAATACTGACATAATGTATTCTATACTTTGTACAGCTGCGTTACAATGTTTTGTTTTTATATTCCCAACCTCCAGATATAATAGTCTATATTTTCTGTACATGCTACATTTTGTTGATCTATGCACGTGGATCTTTTTTGTGCATAACTTTCTGCCCACTAAATTTACTCAGATAAATTCCTTTGGTTCAAAATGGATGGTGCCAGATCTACCTACATTGAAATCTGCCAGATAGTTTCACTCAATTATTTAATATAAATCCCTCCTTTGATATCTCTTTCTAATGTCATGCTCTTACCCTCTATCCTTCCGATGTTACGCATCTTGACATCATTGGAAAAGTTAGAAATATGAAACTGTTATTTATCTACATCATTAATAAATACAGCGAACAGTTGAATCCCTAGAGGTGATCTTTGAGAGTACCATTAATCACTTCCTTCCAATTTGAGTCCACATCTATCATCCCTAATCTCTGTCTTCTACTGCCTAAACAATCTCTTAACAAAGTCTGTATAAACAACACATAAGTCTCTTGCCTATTATGTCAGTTACTTGCTCAAAACATTCAATCAGGTTCATTAGATGTGAACTAGCCTTTACAAATCAAAGTTGGCCGTCTCTAATCAGCTCAAATTTCCCTAAGTGCTCAGTCGCTCACTCCTTAATTATAAATTCCAATGGCTTTCCCACAACAGATGTCAGCCTAATAGGCCTATCATTTCCATGATTCCTTCTCTTACACCTCTCTAAGTAATGGAGTTGCGCTTGTAACTTTCCAATCTAGAGGAACAATTCATTAAGCAGGAGGGCTTTGGAAGATCATGGCTAAACACCTGCAATTTCCTCAACCGCTCATTTTAAAAACTTTGAGGAGAAAGTCATCAACATCTGCCAATCTTCAGCACCATTATCTTTCTAATGTTCACCTACTTGCCTTAACCAGAGTGAGTACAAGCCTTTGATATATTATTCTTTTTTTTATGAATTCCAGCTACATTATCCTCTTCCTCAACCTATTTCCTTATTTCATTTGAAGGACACAAGGAACTGCAGTTGTCGGAAACATGATCAAAACACAAGGTGATTAAAGTCAAAGTTGCTCCGGACTGCTCTCTTCCCAGTGTAATTCCTAGACCTTATTGTGTTACTCTGACTATTCCTTTCAGTGTTTTTTATTCATATTCTCTTTGTGTAGCTCTGACTTTCTTTTCTGGTTTCCTTTATAGCTCTCTCAGCCCACTGGATTTATATCTTTTCAACTTCTAATTTTTTGTAATCTCATGGCTATTTTATTCGAGAGCTCTTACCCTTTAATGTGAGATACTAGTTCTTTATTAAGACCAGTTATTATTGAACACATAAACATCTATAGTTTAAATGATGCTTTACATGACTATCCTCAACCTGTTCTGCCAACATTTGTAATCTAATTAAAATGGTATCTTGATACTTTTCAAACCACAGTTCGAGTTTGATTATATTGTAACCAGATAAAGATTTCTTTACGATTAGATTATTAAGTAAGAAAGGTTATTATTAATCCTTATTATTCTTTATTAATTTAAGGGTGGTGTTCTGCTGCTCTCCATCCTGATCTTGAGCACAAGCTGTACAGAGTATGCATGTTCTCCCCATGACCTTCTGGGTTTCCCAGGTGCTCCTGTTTCCTCCATGCAGGTTATTAGGTTAATTGATCGCTGTACATTGCCCCTTGTGTGTAGTTTAATGCAAGAAAAAAAACAAAGGGGAGTTGATGGGCGTTAGGTTGTCGAGGTACAAGGAAATAAGGAGTCACAGAGTCATAAACAGGCACTTCAGCCCAGCTTGCCCATACCCACCAAGGTACCCCATCCACTCTAGTTCCAGCTGACCCATATCCCTCTCTACCTTTCCTAATCATGTACCTGTCCAAATGTTTTTTTCTATGTTGCTACAGATTCTGCCTCAACTATCCTCCTCCATTAGCTCGCTCTTTTAAGGTTGATAAAGGATCTTTGCTTGTTGATGTTCACAGTACACAGGAGTTCTGTGCACTCTTGATGCATGGACATAAGGTTCACAACACCATCCTGAATGTTTCTCTTACACTTTGCAGCGGTCATGAACTAGATGTTCCCAGTATTTGGTGGGAAGCTTTCATTTCTTGAGGAGTCTTTAAGCACATTGGTAAATCATATGCTCTGCCCGCTATGTAATCTCTATGCATGAGAGATTAGTTGACAGTTTTGGGACTCTGATATAGGGCATGCATAGGTTGTGCCCTGCCCATAAATAACAGACAGATTATAACTGGGACCTCAGTTTGAACGACGTTGGCTGGGACAGCACATCGGCAGTAGTTGACTCTTCTTTCCAGTGAATTAGGTTTTTGTCTTGTTTCAAGTTTCAATTGAGTTTCAGTGTTATAGGTAGACCCCAGTTATAGGTAGACCAGATTTATGAAGCATAAAGGATGCCAAGGATCACTGCTTTTCTGAAGGCAATGAATTTTGTGTCAGGCCTGGGATAAATCTTCAAGTATCCTTTTCCTCATTTGACTAAAGGCTGTATTGACACTTTGAAATCAGTGGTAAATGTTACCATTGAAGTCTGTCTTTATGAGACATGGCTCCTAAGTATTGGAAGCAGTCTTTGTTTTCCAGGGTCCTGCATGACCTATTATTGTTGGGCACAGTCTTATGCATCTGGGTTGGTTGATAAAGGATTTTTGTCTTGTGGATGTTCATGGGAACCCAATCCTTTTCAAGGGCGGCACGGTAGCGCAGCGGTAGAGTTGCTGTTTTACAGCGAATGCAGCGCCGGAGACTCAGGTTCGGTCCTGACTACGGGTGCTGCACTGTAAGGAGTTTGTACGTTCTCCCCGTGACCTGCGTGGGTTTTCTCCGAGATCTTCGGTTTCCTCCCACACTCCAAAGATGTACAGGTATGTAGGTTAATTGGCTGGGTAAATGTAAAAATTGTCCCTAGTGGGTGTAGGATAGTGTTAATGTACGGGGATCACTGGGCGGCATGGACTTGGAGGGCAAAAAAGGCCTGTTTCCGGCTGTATATATATGATATGATATATGATATATATGATATGAATGCTTCAATGAAAGCATTGGCAATGGCTTGAATTTCATTATGCAAGAATCTATAAATCATCTATATCTACTGGGGTTAGGACAACCTTGGTTCTCAAGTGAACTCATCATAGATCCAATAGCTTCCCATTAGTTCTGAAGATCGGTTTTAGTCCACGAGAATTTGTTGGAGGTGGCAAGAAAGATAAAGAAACATGTTGGGGTAATGATGCAGCATTGTTGATAACTTCACTGAGATTGGTTCTCTCATAGACCTGGTCAAAGGTTGTGGCCAACGTGCTGTCGTGGAGCATGCATTGGATGGAGACAAATTTCCGTGGGCAGCAAAATCTGAGGTTGATGTAACCAAAGATGTTAGTTAGGTGAACAATGGCCATCAATAATGGTTGTTCTTTGTCCTTTATATTTTTCTTGAAGTTGCCTTGCAATGAAATGCTAACAACTATGCCTACAAATGGATAATTCATCAACAATTTGCTGACAACTATAACAACTATGCCTATGATTGGATAAAATCCATGCTGCATTTATATCACTGGGAAGAAGTCATCAAGGGGGATCCTGACAATGACTTTCCCAGTGATGGGCAACAAGTAATTAGACTGTAGTTACCACAGTCGTATATGCCTCGTTCCTTGAATATGGTCATGTTTATCCCATGTATGAAGTCCTCTAGTATATCCTCCTCTCCCCAGATGTGAGGGACGAGGCAATGGATTTATAGTTGAAGCTCTTCACTGATAAATTTTCAGATTTAGACTTTACTTTAGACTTTAAAGATACTTTAGAGAAACCGACCCTTCGGCCCATGCCGACCAGCGATCATCCCATACAATAGGATTATCCTACACATTAGGGATAATTTACAATTTTTACCAAAGACAATTAACCTACAAACTTTTACATCTTTGGAATGTAGGAGAAAACCGGAGTACCCAGAGAAAGCCCACGCGGTCACAGGGAGAACGTACAAACTCTGTACAGATAGACTCCTTATGCCACCCAGAAGGCACAGTGGATTTCTGCAAGGATAACATCTGTTACCAAGCACTTGGTATTTTGTAGTTGGGAGATGGCTTTCTTGACATCTTAACAGTCAAACATGGCAGGAAGACTGGCCAAGGTAAGATGGTATGGATTGGAATTAAGGCTGCTAGTATGAAAGACTGAGTGATGGTTAAGATCTTTCCAAAAGGTGTCGATGGCCTCTCTGTTCATAATCTGTTCACCTTACTCCTGGTTTCAGTGCAGTGGGGGCTTGTGTGCTGGGACTATGAAGATTTCATGCATATCATGGCTGTCAGCTAATTGATGAACCTTGCACACTCTCGCCACCCACCTTGTGTTCTTTAGATTCTGAGTTTCCTACTGGAAAGAGTGCAGAGGAGGTTTACCAAAGGATATCAGCTGCAGGAAGAGGATGGACAGACTTCGATTGTTTTTTCTGGAACACAGGCGGTTGAGGGGGTCAGTTATAAGTACATAAAAATATATATGAGAAGCATAGTTGGTTAGACAGTCAGTATCTTCTTCTCAGGATGGAAATATCACACGCTAAACGGCATAGCTTTAAGGTGAGAATGGGCAAAGTTTAGAGAGATGTGCGATGCAGTTTTTTTACACGGAACATTGTGGGTGTCTGGAGTATGCTGCTGGTGGTGATGGTGGAGGCAGATATGATAGTGGTGTTTGAGAGACTTTTGGATAGGCACTTGGACATGCAAGGAATGGAGGAATATGGATTATATGTAGGGCGATAAGAGTTTGCCTTTGCATCATGTTCGACAGACATTGTGGGCCGAAGGGCCTGTTCCTCTGCTGTACTGATCTATATTCTATGTTTTTTATGATAATTGGGTACCTGTAATACTGTTTTATTTCCCCTTGGAAAAACCTGTAGCTGTCAATGCAGAGACTCTTCACATTTATTATTGAGTAGCTCCTCATTCATTGTCATTCTCATCAATCCAGCCCTGGTTTTTTTAAATTAACGAATCCAGGGGTCTCTTCATGGATGCAATTTATAGTGGTTTTCAGGGCAGCCCATTCACTGCGGACATAGCAGTTTCTGCAGGCTGAGGGTTAATGAGTTGTCCAGGAGGTGCTGTCTGAGAAGAGGCAGTTTTGTAGGGTCTGTCGATATGGAACTTCTTCCTGTTGAAGCTGCTTTGTGACCGTGCTGGAGATAATGGAACAGGTTAGGTAGTGATGAGACCAGCAGTCACAAGTACCTCTGGTGGCATGGGTGGTGTGGATATTCTTGTGATCCCTCAGACAAAGAGATAACGCAGAAAAGGCCAGTGCTTGTACTTGGGTGTTGCCGTGATGCCTAATGCTTGTCTCCCTGTTGAATCAGGTTGTTTGTTATGATCAGCCCAAACATTCCAAGCAAATGTATTAAGCATTTTGTCAAGTGTAGGAAGGACCCTGTTGTAATTACTCTTCCCTATTCTTTCCTTGTGGACTGTGCTTTGCCTGAGGATTGCATCCCTCCCCACCATGCTGCACAAGGTGCCCACGAGGATCAGTTTGTCACACTTGGGATTGCTTACCGAGGATTTTTCCTGTTCAGAGTGGAAGCCCTCCTTGACTTTGTCCAAAGTTACAAGTGTTTGTGTGCGAGCACCTGTGGCATATTGTTTTCATGCTATAATGCGTTCAGTAATTCCATAGATAAGTGGATGTGACTTGTGTGCGATTTGCTTTAACATGAAGTAGCATTTCCTCACCAGTCACCACAAAGTTTTCACAGAGGAAACTCTTGAGCTAGTGGCACAAGGGCACAAGATGTGCATTATAGGGCACGTGTGTAAGTGTTAGTCAGCATCACTGAAGTGTATCATTGAGGCAAGTTAGGGCAGCACTGTGGTGTAGCGGTAGAGTTGCTGCCTTACAGCGCCAAAGACCCGGGTTCAATCCTGACTATGAGCTTCTGGGTGCTCCAGTTTCCTCCCGCACTCCAAAGACTTACAGGTTTGTAGGTTAATTGGCTTGGTAAAATTGTAAATTGGCCAAATTGTAAAGTGTCCATAGTATGTGTAGGATAGTTTTTGGGTGTGTGGGGATCGCTGGCCAGCATGGACTCGGTGGGCCGATGGGGCTGTTTCCATGCTGTATCTCTAAACTAGACTAAACTAAACAGATGATAAGTGCTGCTTGGGTAAGTCCCCTATCATAAATACTGAAGTGAATCTAACACATTTTCTGCCTGGAGATCCAGTACTGTCTTGGAGTCAGACAAACATCAACATACAGTCTAGGTAGTGTCTTGCAGGTAAGTGCTGCACACTGTTGAACACAATGCATGTTACAGGGCTAGATGCCCAGATGACCCAGAAGAGAAATCACACAAATCCTACAACTTATAGTCAATCCTTGATTTATAATTCTTCTTATTTATTCATTGAAATAGTTTTGCACAGTGCACAAAAATGATCTACTGTGCTACCTGATTTCTCCACAAGCACCTTTAATCTACAAAGCTATCTTTGGCTGCTCTTCTAGTTTCTCAGTTTCTTAAGACCTTGTAGCCTGGAATATTTACTTTCAAATCATGTATGTCTATTTTCCAATCATTCTCAGAATGACTGCTATTTCCTCATATCTGAATTGTACCTAAACTTGAAGTTCACGCAGTTATTTCTTTAATGTCACCTGATAGTACGTAACTTCTAATTTTAGCCAGATTCCCTCCCCGACCCTGATATTTTCTTCATCAAACTGCTGAAAAAAGAACGTCTTTTATTTGTCATTCTTGCTGTAACTAGGTATTTTATGCTTAAGGTAAGTTATTTATCTTTAATTTTCAAATGTGTGACTACTGAAAAAATTGTCCCCACCAATGCTATAGAGGGCACTACAGATCAGAGTAGCCATATAGATGTAGGGCGTTACGGTGGCGCAGCGGTAGAGTTGCTGCCTTACAACGGCAGAAATGTGGGTCCGGCTTTGACTACGTGCGCTGTCCGTATGGAGTTTGCATGTTCTCCCTGTGTCTGTGGGGGCTTCCTCCGGGTGCTCTGGTTTCCTCCCAAGACATAAAGGTTTGTAGGTTAATTGGTTTCTGTAAAATTGTAAATTCTCCCCAGTGCGTAGAAACATAGAAACATAGAAAATAGGTGCATTCGACCCTTCGAGCCTGCACCGCCATTCAATATGATCATGGCTGATCATCCAGCTCAGTAACGTGTACCTGCCTTCTCTCCATACCCCCTGATCCCTTTAGCCACAAGGGCCACATCTAACTCCCTCTTAAATATAGCCACTGGCCTCAACTACCTTCTGTGGCAGAGAATTCCACAGACTCACCACTCTCTGTGTGAAGAAATGTTTTCTCATCTCGGTCCTAAAAGACTTCCCCCTTATCCTTAAGCTGTGACCCCTGGTTCTGGACTTCCCCAACATCGGGAACAATCTTCCCGCATCTAGCCTCTCTAACCCCTTAAGAATTTTATATGTTTCTATAAGATCCCCCCTCAGTCTTCTAAATTCCAGCGAGTATAAGCCTAGTCTATCCAGTCTTTCTTCATATGAAAGTCCTGCCATCCCAGGGATCAATCTGGTACGGTGTGATCACTGGTCTGCGGGGATGCCGTGGGTTGTAGGGCCTGTTTCCATGCTGTAGCTCTAAAGTCTACTCAGAAGAACACAGCAGCTCAGAGATTGTGTATCCTGCAGTAAAAGACTCTCTGCTGGAACCCCAGTGCGTTGCCTCCACCTGTAATACACAAGGCATGATGGTCAAATACACTCTATTTACCTCCATCCCAACAACTCTGACATCATCTATTTCTCAGTACTCCATATTTGATTGTTACCGCCTTCCAGCACCCTAGTCTGAATAAGAGACCCAACCCAAAATATTGTTTCTCTTTACCCTGACTCTCGGTCTGAAGAAGGGTCTTGACCCAAAACGTCACCTATTCCTTTTCTCGAGAGATGTCTGACCCGCTGAGTTACTCCAGATTTTTGCGTCTATCTTCCAACCAATATATCATCAGTGCATTTCACTCCACAGATGCTGCCTGGCCTTCATCCCTTCCACCACCAGCTTGCAGTGGTACCTAGATTACTCTGACAGCATTTCCTAAACCCACATCCACAGCCAACAAGAACGAGCTTCAGCTGCATGGAGACACCACCAGGTTCCCCAGTTGCACATCATCCTGGCTTGGAGATGAATCACCAATCCTTCATTGTTGCTGGATCTACATCCCTCTCTAACAGCTTGTGGCAGTACCTTCTCCAGAAGGACTGCAGTGGTTGAAGAAGGCAGCTCACCGTCATCTTTGCAAGAGCTAGTTTGTATGGGAAATAAATGCAGGACTTGGCAGTGATAGCCAGCCGCAGAAACCAAAATTCAGAGAATATCAGATCAATCTGGCACAAGCACCAAGCTAAGCTTGTTCTGCAAGGTAATCAATATGATTTTTGTATCCTTTAGCCCAGTGAATCAACAGCATTTTGTGTGTAAGTAGCACTCAGTTCAAGTCAGCATGCAACATCCAAATGAGCTCAACAAACGGTATCTACAAATACTGTGTTCCCTCCCCCAATATCACCACCACTTTAGTTTAGTTTAGTTTTAGTTTAGGGGTACAGCACGGAAACAGGCCCTTTGGCCCACCGAGTCCGCACCAACCAGCAATCCCCGCACATTTGCACTATCCTACACACACTAGGGACAATTTGTTTTACATTTACACCATGCCAATTAACCAACAAACCTGTACGTCTTTGGAGAGTGGGAGAAAACCGAAGATCTCGGACAAAACCCACGCAGGTCTTGGGGAGAACGTACAAACTCCATACAGACAGCACCCGTAGTCAGGATCGAACCTGGGTCACTGGCGCTGTAAGGCAGTAGCTCTACCGCTGCGCCACCGTGCCGTCCTCACCACAGGCAGTACAATGCCCCATATCCCCACTCTTTTGCCAGCAACCATCTCTATTGGGACTGAGACCAAGGACTGAGACCAAACATCCATAGGCTGCTCTGCATGTTCATTCTTTAGCCGCATTAAAAGCCACACATAGTCATTTGATCTGGAATTTCTGGGAGCCAATTATCTATCCTTGGCAATTAGTGACAATATTGTCAACATAAAACATACTGGATGAGCCAAATTAATGATATGGCTACAACAACAGTTAGAAACCAAAACATGTTTATAAATTAAAGACTGGAATGTAACAGGACCAACCTCATGAATACATAATGGCCTTGAGAACCCCACGAGCAAGTCTCTGTAACACGATAACACTGTAACACTATACACTGCACTCTGCTACTTCTTACTCTTTGCACCACCTGATGGACTTGTGAATGCCTTGGTGTGCTCATGTAACGTAGGATTACATTTGACTGGTTACCACACAATCAAAATCTTTTCACTGTATCTTGGAACATCTTACAGTAATAAACCAACACCAGTACCAAACAGGCCTCCCTTGCACCAAACCTTGGATTCATTTAAGTCTTAAGTAACCCTGATGCTTTAAAGTTTCCACATTCTCTGTCCACACCCTAATGGAGCCACTGTCCAAAGACGTGCAGGTCTGCAGGTTAATTGGCTTAGGTAAAATTGTGATTTGTTCCTAGTGTGTAGGATAGTGCTACTGTACGAGGTGATCGCTGGTCAACTCGGACTCGGTGGGCTGAAGGACCCGTTTCTGCGCTGTATCTCTAAAGTCTGAAGACGTTGTTTATTTTCAGAATGGTGGGAATGTTGCCACTTCTATATGGACTTTTGCCCCATCTGATTTGGCAGTAAATTCAGCCCCTCACACAAACCTCCTTTACAGACCTACCTGTGTTTATTTCTCAATACATGAGTACCATCAATGAAGGAGATGAGGGGAAGGGTGGGGGTGGGGAGTAGGGATGGGGGGGAAGGGAGTGGGGGGGGGGTGGGGGTGAGGGGGGGGAGGGGTGGGAAGTGGGGGAGGGAAGGGTACCAGACCAATGCAGGACAGGTTTTAGGGAGTTTAAGGGGGGTTGAGGTGGGGATGGAGTGGGTGAGTGGGTGGAGGTGAGTGGGTGGAGGGGAGGATGAGGGGGGATGGAGTGGGTGAGTGGGGAATAAGAGGGGGGGGTTGAGAGGGAATGGAGTAGGTGAGTGGGTGAGTGTGGGGGAGGGTGCTAGACCAATGCAGGAGAGATTTTGGGTCCACAGCTCACTCTGGCCGCAGCGCTGGTGGCAAGGGGCCGAGGTGAGTGGCACCCTCTCCTCTTCCCTGTCCCCCCTCGCCCGTCCACGGCCCCAGGGGACACTCCCCGCCCAGCAACGGGCTTCGTCAGTTGGAGGGAGTTGCCGAGCCCGCAGGATCGTCAGTCGTGGGAGGAGAGGCCCGCAGGAGAGATTTGGACCCAAAGACTCCACCTCAGTGTAGTCTAAACTAAACCTTCGCTTCGGTCAATCAGCCTTTCAATGATTATATTACTCACGTTTTTAATTTGTATCTAATATCTTTCAGTTATTGGTGGTGCCTCTTATATTAAAAAAAAAACTTTTTATAGGTACTGTAAGAAATGTTAAAGTTTTCATGGATTGTCAGGTACATTTATAGGGCTATTAATTTAAGAAAGAGAAGAATGTATTTTTAGCATCCGCCCGCTCCTGCCTCACATTCTATGCAACACAGCCATGCACTCACTTGTCACCCAGTGGTCCAATACCTTCTGGCTGAAGTCTGCCTGAAAAGGAAGAAGAAACATCCTCAATATTAATTGGTTTTCTTTAACCACTGAGGGAATGGCTGACCTCTCCTTCCCCTTCCCCTTCCCCTTCCAGATACCGGCTGTTAAAATGATGTGCGTGATTAAAGTTGGAGGCCGATACATTCCTGTGCCTGCCTCTACAGCTTACTTCCCGTAACCACCCTTTCTCTCCCCAGGGCACCCTCCACTGGCTTAAAAGGCACATATTGTTCAACATCTCTTTATCTTTGCTGAAATGTCTGTTGTGCATCGTGGACCTGTCATGTGCTTCCAGTTAATTGAGTACCTGAAAATGTTGGACTGCCCCTTCAGGCTTAAAGCCTGGCTTCAGAAAGCAAGTTTAAATGCTGTGTGACTGAAACAGCCATAATGCAGAGCAGCATAATCTGCTTTCTCTTTCTCTCTCCGCAATTAATGGTCCCCGAACAAAATCGTTTTCTCAAGTATCACACATTTCCAAGCTGCGTGCTTCAGTGATTCTGTTTGCAAGTCATTAATTACAGAAAAGAATAGGCATTCTTCCGCTTTTCATTAACAGAAATAATTCAGCCCGAGGGCTTGGATCCCGAATCGAAAATGTGAGGGCAGGTTTAGCACACTGAAGGTCAATGTTTTTTTTTAACCCTGCGATGAACACATCTAATTATGGCCACAAATCAGCAGTCAATGCCCTACGTTATTCTTTTTAGGGCTAAAACGACTGCATTTTATGCTTTTAGGCTCAGTTCTATTTTCAATTAACATCATTTCCAAAGGAGCTGGGGTAGTTATTTTTACCATTAGTGGAGCTTCAGTTATTTGCATTTAGTCAAATATACAGGGAAGCATCTCTTACTGAGGACGTGTGACGTGGATTTGGCGGTTTTTAAAAGAGCAAGTAAAATTATGGACATAATTTA
The DNA here is from genome assembly GCF_053455715.1 of Rhinoraja longicauda. Lineage (NCBI taxonomy): Eukaryota > Metazoa > Chordata > Chondrichthyes > Rajiformes > Arhynchobatidae > Rhinoraja > Rhinoraja longicauda. The sequence goes on from NC_135965.1 coordinate 33,212,624, forward strand.
CATAGCCTTTGCATCAGAGTCACAAGGGATATGACCCAAACAACAGCCCCTTTGGCCCATTGAATGTCTGTTGTGCATCGTGGACCTGTCATGTGCTTCCAGTTAATTGAGTACCTGAAAATGTTGGACTACCCCTTCAGGCTTAATGCAGCTATTTACATTAATCCCTCCCTAAATCATTTTATTCTGCTCACATACCCATCAACTCCTCCTTTCTCCAATCCCTACCACTCATCTCTACATTATAGTGGCCAATAAACCTATCACCCTGCATGCTTTTGAGATGTGGCAATAAACCAGAAGAAACCACATGGTCACAGGAGAGCATGCACACTCCACATGAACAGCAACAGAGATCAGGATTGAACCTGGAATACTGGAGTTGTAGGACAATTGTACTACCAGCCGTACTGTCCCTTCCGACCACCAATTTAGTTTTACATGTTGTAATTTTACAGATGTTTCCATAATTTGTGAAGAACTGCTACTAGACAAGGTTAATGTGCACTATGCAAGTGCTCTTGTTAACCATTGAAGAATTGTTTGAATAATATCGGCATATGTTGCCTACTTAATGTGTAGCAACTGCCGATGCAGGTTTACACTGAAGATAGACCCAAATGCTGGAGTAACACAGCAGGACAGGCAGCATCTCTGGAGAGAAGGAATGAGAGGAATAAATCAGGTGGATGCACAGATGGTGAAGAGGAAAAGATTTAATAGGATCTGAGGGGTAACTTTTTCACACAAAGGGTGGTGGGTGTATGGAAGATGCCAGGGGAGATAGTTGAGGCTGGGACTATCCCAGCATTTAAGAAACAGTTAGACAGGTACATGAATAGGACATGTTTGGAGGGATATGGACCAAGTGCAGGCAGGTGGGACCAGTGTAGATGGGGTATGTTGGCCGGTGTGGGCAAGTTGGGCCGAAGGGCCTGTTTCCACACTGTATCACTCTATGACTATGTATGGGAGATGTTTCAGGTCAAGATCCTTCTTCTGACTTCTACTTATGATTGTAAAACAACACATTTAATCCAATGGTTCACCTTGCTGAATAAAACAAATTTTGAATGAATTGTCACTTTCTCCATTACCATTCTGGAAGCATGAAGATCAAACCCAGAAGCTTAATCAAGAACCAAAAATACTTCAGGTACTGGAAGTCTGAAGTAAAAAAGAGCTGTCATATTTAGAGTTGGGATTTTGGGGGTGAAGAGTCCGCAAATTCCCGCAAAATATTCTCCCAATGATAAATGTGGGAAGTAGAGTAAATGCATACTAATGCATATATCAGAAGTTCCTTGGCTTTTCTGCAACTATAATGGTGGATGAGATGGAGAACACTAACCTGTGGTGATTTAATGGGGATCTTCTGAATGAAAAGTGCTGTTCAACAGTACTGCTGGAGAATATTATTGCATCACTACATGGTTTAACTATTGATTCTCAGTATTAACTTTAGCTTCAGTTTTCACCTGACATGCATTTGGTCTCAAACTTTGTCTTCTTAATATTTATCTTCACGTTTGTAAATTTTACCTCACTCCTTTCCAACTCCCCAAGCTTCTTACTCGGTTTGCAATTGCTTGTAAATGTCAGGGTACATATTGTGAGTATACTTTAGGATTAGTGACATTGCCAACACAGAATCCCATGGCACTACTTTAACAAATTCCTGCATTTTTAATCGTTCAACCAGAGTAGCTTATCAAGTTTTGGCTGCTGCCTTTTAATGAATGGATTTGTTATTAATACCTTAACATTACAGCCACTTTCAGCCTTTGTAGAAGCTTGTCAAAGCTCCTTTGGAAATCTGGGTCACCTTAATTATCTGGTTTACCACAATCCATTTGGGATATCACTTCCCAAAAATGGTTGATCTCTTTGATTAACAAACCAAGGTCTTTTCTCTCGCCTGTTTTACGAAATTATTAAGCAGATCCTTGTTGTTTTTTTCTCGAAACATTTGATTATTTTCTTTTTAACCAGTCAGCCAGTCTACGTTCACTGTCTTTTGAGCTTGCTATTGTGTTTTACTCAGCATTCAGTGGTTTGCTGTGGTGAAGATTGTGGCATAAATCTCATCCTTCAGCTCTTGGGTATCACAAAATGCTGGAGTAACTCAGCGGGTCAGGCAGCATCTCTGGAGAAAAAGGATGGGTGACATTTCAGGTCAGGACCCTTCTTCAGACACCTTCCCCCAGAGACTGAGGAAGGTCCCAACCCAGTCATCACCCATCCTTTTTCTCCAGAGATGCTGCCTATAATGAGGGCTTAGACCTCAGAACTCAATCATGCATCATCCAATAAAGTCTTGAGTCTTGAAGCAGAAAATCATAGATTAATCTGAAACCACATCTCCATCGCAAGGATAATCTGTTATCAACTCCAGAACATCATTCTCCTCACTTTAGCATCCACTTCAGTCTATCCACATTCTTCAACTATTTCATATGTCCTATTCTCCCACCCCCATCTCCTGCCTCCACAAATCTGGATCTATGTCATCCATATCCAATCCTGTTCACTCATCATCAGACATTTATCCAAGTTAAATAAATGTAAGGTATTATCATTCAACATGGTTCTTATTTCCTTTATAGCAATCAGTTTGTTTCTTTTGTTATCAGAATTTGAACTAGAGATATATAATTACAAAACAATAATTTTTGGTCATTTCCTTTTGGATGACAAAATACATAAACTCGTATTGGTATGTTTATATATATATATATATATATATATGTATATATTCATTGCTGTTGCTTGCTGCTTAATTTTGTTATTCCGACTATAAAACCAAATCTTAGATTGGCTTGGAGAGTCTGCTGTGAATAAACACAAGCAGTTAACATATTCTTGCTATTTTACCAGAGCCATTTATCCTTTAACATGCTTCTGTTAAAAGAGACTGTCTTCCTACAACCCAACCCATAACCACAACACAGTAGTATGAATATTACATCGAAACATAGAAAATAGGTGCAGGAGGAGGCCATTTGGCCCTTCGAGCCAGCACCGCCATTCATTGTGATCATGACCGATCATCCACAATCAATAACCCGTGCCTGCCTTCTCCCCATATCCCTTGATTCCACTAGCCCCTAGAGCTCTATCTAACTTCTTGATTTCTAACTTCAAGTATTCCTTGCACCCCCTCTCTCACCATCCCTCCCCCACCCAAGTCATTGTACTAGTTTCAGTCATTGAGTCTTGTTGTCTGTAACTCATTTTCACCTAGCCCACAGTGAACAATGGCCTGTTTCCTTTATCATCTTTACTTTTTTGTATACCATTCATTCATTTGTTCTATATCTCTCTCTATCTCTTGTTTCATTTGTCTTGTGTTTCCCTTTCTCCGACTCTCAGTCTGAGGCAGGGTCTCGAACCGAAACATCACCTATTTCTTTTCTCCAGAGATGCTGTCTACCCGCTAAGTTACTCCAGTGTTTTGTGTCTATCTGCCTTCCAATGGTTTATTTTAGTTTAAAGATACAGCAGGGAAACAGGCCCTTCGGCCCACCGAGTCCACACCGACCAGCGATCCCTGCACATTAACACTATCTTGCACACGCGAGGGTCAATTTACATTTATACCAAGTCAATTAACCTACAAAGCTATACGTCTTTGGAGTGTGGGAGGAAACGGATGTCGGAGAAAACCCAGGCAGTCACAGGATCGAACCCGGGTCTCTGGCACTGTAAGCGTCGTAAGGTAGCAATTCTACCGTGCCCGGCCCGAGTTTGTGCTGATAACATTCTGCACAAACCCAGACTGACACTCATGGAAATAGCTGGTTATCTAACTATAATGGTTCATAACTCCAACCGATTCTTTCCTTAACTAATGCCTGCATATGCGTTAGACATCCAGGAAGAGGCCAGGGATATATACCCTACCCATATCATTACATCACATTTTCTTTGAACATGAAAGCAGACAACTCAGCCAGCAAGTGGTTGCCAGCGATTTGTTTAGTTTAGAGATACGGCACAGAAACAGGCCCTTCTGCCCACCGAGTCTGCCCCCACCAGCGATCTCCGAACATGAGCTCTATCCTGCACACTAGGGACAATTTACAATTTTTACCAAAGCCTATTAACCTACAAACCTGTATGACTTAAGTGTGGGAGGAAACTAGAGCACCTGGAGAAAACCCACAGGGCACAGGGAGAACGTACAAACTCCGTACAAACAGCACCCATAGTCAGAATCGAACCCAGGACTCTGGCGCTGTAAGGCAGCAACTCAGCAACTATGTGCCACCTCCACCCCTCTCAGAGCATTTGCCTCAATCTCATTCCCCACTTAATTTCCTCTAACCCACTGACTCTTTCATGTCAAGCAACCCCACACTGATTCTCCTGCCTGCCTGCCACCCATCTATATTTGGGGAACCTTCAGCAGCCAATTAACCTTTCAACTATCATTAACTATGCCTTTGGAGTGTGAGAGGAAACCAGATCACCTGGAGGAAATAATACAGGGTCACAGGGAGAACTTAATTACTTGCAGACAGCAACTGAAGTCAGGATCAAACCAGGGTCACTGGATTTAATCAGCTCCTCCCTCTATCTGAGCAAGCTAAGCTCAATGACAGCCTCTTATTTTTTAAGCCTACAGTTATATCTTTAATGACTGGTACAACGCCAGGTGAATTTCAATCAGTTCTCAACACCATAATAAGAAGTCTTTCTTCTCTCTCTTTCCCCACCCTCTGTCACTGACTCGACCAATTATTTAAAAAATAAAGGTTTACTTCATAATTTCGCAGGATTTCCAGTGGAATCACTGGCATTGATGGTGGTGTCAACAGTATGCTGTTGTGTTGAAATGGTGTTGGAGGGCTGAGGAAAATTATAGTCTGTGTTTTAAAATTCTCAGGCATGTCGAGGCCGTGCTGCTGGCTGATTATAGCTACATGCTGAAGCTGCAGAACATTCATAGCTGTGCAGTTCGTCAATAAAGATTCACATCAGTTGTCCTACCAACAAGGTGAAGTCAAGAAGGATTGAGTGAAGCACAGAAATGAATTACTCATCAGTCAAACGCTGAAAATGTTTAAACAATCCAACAGATGGCTGAGGATATCTTAAATTTACATTAACAAAAACGTGTGTGGCTTCTTTGAGCCATTATCTTGCCTGAGCAAAGAGCTTTTACACTAAAAGCTTGTTCGGGGAAGGAAGCTTAACATGTCAGTTGAAGAAGATACTGTATTCTTAACATCCTCCAAATAGGAAAAGAGGGGTAATGTGCGCAATTATATCTTGTGCTAATCAGTTCTTTTTTTGTCTTTAAACTGAGTGATTAGTGTTTTTAAACATCTGCTCCAAAATGTTTACATATGTATTTACACCACAAAATTCTGTAGGGCTGTCTTCATGGTTGCTTGATTCTTAATTACAGTACTATCAATGATTTTCTTTTTCTCCATTGACAGCAAAAAAAATCATTTTTTTGTCTAACTGTAGTGATTTGCAACCACAGGCTGAGATATGACTAAAATGTGTTCTTTATGGTGGAGAAAGCCCATTTCAATTAAGGCCATTAAATGATTCGTATTCAAAATTTGTTAGCAGTGAACTCCTTCTCATTTTCATTCAATGTAATCCAATTCAATGTATCTTTTGAGCCAATTTTTAAATTTGAGAACAGTTGATAGTCAGGGCTGTGTTTAGAGATATCTGATCAATTGTGATTTGCATTTGAAATAATTATGAATCACTTCCATGAACAGATTCAAAGGACAAATATATGACCTTGGATGTCCAAGGTGACCAAACCATCTCTTTGACATGAATAAAATAATGTTTCCTTTTTTTCCCAACTTAGTTTTGTGCCAAGAGCAATGGTTCATGCTGTATTTGAAGCCTTTGTAGGGAAAAGGCATGATGTTTTTTTCTGTGATGGATTAAGAGTGTGTGAATTGTAGAAATAGCAATATGTAACAAGACTGGTAGTGCAGAACAAGGGATAGAATTTCCATGTTCTAAACACATGAAAGTTACTGGGTTACAATTTCAACAAATTATAATTACTTTATGTATGAAGTTATTATCTTAATTCTACCTGAACTGAGAGCTCAAATACATGTTTCCAATTATTAAATCTTTGGAATACTCTATCAAAGGAGATGAGGATGTATATCAAACAATGGGATAATTAATTGAATATAAAACTTTAGATGAATCCATCAGTAAATAATAGATTACTGAATTTATATCTGTGATGTAAATTTTCAGATTAATGACATTTTGCTCATTTAGCAGGTAGGACTACATGGAAGAATATTTATGCATGTATTCAGCTTGGTAAAATTAGACAATAGACAATAGGTGCAGGAGTAGGCCATTCGGCCCTTCGAGCCAGCACCACCATTCAATGTGCTCATGGCTGATCATTCTCAATCAGTACCCCGTTCCTTCCTTCTCCCCATACCCCCTGACTCTGCTATCCATAAGAGCTCTATTTAGCTCTCTCTTGAATGCATTCAGAGAATTGGCCTCCACTGCCTTCTGAGGCAGTGAATTCCACAGATTAGCACATGCTGAAATATGATGGGATAGATTGCCCAACCATTTTCCCACCACTTCTGCTGTTCAGTTTCTTGTTCTTTGGAGTCAAGCGATGACATGGCCCTTATCATGTTGGCGTTCATCTCTATTTCTGCGTCATGTGATTTCCCCAGGGATCATTTTACCAGAGTTGGCGATATCCTCGTTGAGCTGCATCATGATCCATTACCTTGCGTTCACTTTCCTTGAAATCCCTGCAGGAAACTTGTGGCAACAAAAATCTTTTGCAGCCATATAAATTCATTAAACTGGGAGCTTGGTTGCTACAACCATCCGCTGAAGTGGTAACTAGACCTCAGATGGCTGATCCTGGTGACCTGTTGACAGTTCTTACGGCCACCAGTCTTTTCAATCTTTCCTATGTGTCTCTGATAATTAGAGAAATTTAAATCCAGTTGATATAGATTTATATAATTTTAAAAATAAGGCATTCAAAAAATTTTAAAATAAAATATCTGGACAAATACATTTCTATATTTATAAGTTCATAAGTCACAGGAGCAGAAGTAGGCTATTCGGCCCATCGAGTCTACTCCACCATTCAATCATGGCTGATCCATCTTTCCCTCTCAACCCAATTCTCCTGCCGTCTTCCCATAACCCTTGACACCCATACCAATCAAGCATCTGTCAATCTCCATCATAAAAATACCCAATGACTCGACCTCCACAGCCGTCTGTGGCAATAGATTCCACAGATTTCCCGCCTTCTGACTAAAGACATTCTTCCCCATCTCCTTTCTAAAGGTGCATTCTTTTATTCTGAGACTACGCCCTCTGGTTCTAGACATTTATAAGCCATTTATGAATTCACATCACTGTCACTGTTAATTCCATGGTTCTTAATCTTTTGGATCAGCCTACTAAATTTCAGCTATGGCCTGCCTTACCAAAATCCATGGAGACAACATGCACTGCCCTACCTCACCGATCACCTTTGTCACCTCCTCCCTTGAAGCATGAAAAAGTTTCAAACTCAGGAATGTTCTATATTTGCAATTGATATTGTCTTATGCTTGCAGTTTTTGGATAGTGAATAATAGTGAACGTCAGTGATTGGGCTGGGCCCATTGGGGTTAGCCATCTATATCAAAGATTTGGATGACAATGTACAAGGCATAATTAGTAAGTTTGCAGGTGACACAAAAATGGATAGTGTCATAGAGAGTGAAGTTAGTTATCAAGAATCTTGATCAGCTGAGCAAGTGGGCCAAATAATGGCAAATGGAGTTTAATTCAGATAAGTGTGAGGTCTTGTATTTTGGGATATCAAGCTAGGGCAGGACTTTCATAGTGAATGGTAGGGTCCTGGAGAGTGTTGTGGTGAAGAGGGAATTAGCAGTACAAGTACTTAGTGTCCTAAAAGTGGCATCACGGGTAAATAGGGCAGTGAAGAAGGCTTTTGGCATTTTGGCCTTCTTCAGTTAGAGAATTTCTTATAGAAATTGGGACTTTATGCTACAGTAGACAAGATGCTGATGAGGACACACTTGGGAGTATTAAACATAGAAACATAGAAACATAGAAAATAGGTGCAGGAGTAGGCCATTCGGCCCTTCGAGCCTGCACCGCCATTCAATATGATCATGGCTGATCATCCAGAATCAGTATCCCATTCCGGCTTTATCCCCATATCCCTTGATTCTCAGCCCTAAGAGCTAAATCTAACTCTCTCTTGAAAACATCCAGTGAATTGGCCTCCACTGCATTCTGTGGCAGAGAATTCCACAGATTCACAACTCTCTGGGTGAAAAAGGCTTTTCCTCATCTCAGTCCAAAATGGCCCACCCCTTATTCTTAAACCTTGACCCCTGGTTCTGGACTCTCCCAACATTGGGAACATTTATCCTGCATCTACCCTGTCGAATCCTCTAAGAATTTTATATGTTTACTAGACCAAGTGGACCCATTGGGTCCAAACCTCTCCTGCATTGGTGCAGCACCCCTCCTCCCTTCCCTGCCCCTTCACCCCTCCCCCTCACCCCTCCCCCAGCCACTTCACCCCACCCTCCCCTCTCCCCTGCCCTCTCCCCCCTCCCCTCCCCTCTCCCCCCCACCCACTCCCCCATCCCCTTCACCCCTTCCCCCTGCCCCCCACCCCCCCTCCCCTCTCCCCAGCAGGAGCAGGAGTAGGCCATACGGCCCTTCGAGCCAGCACCACCATTTAATGTCATCATGGCTGATCATGGCTGATCATTTTCAATCAGTACCCCGTTCCTGCCTTCTCCCCATACCCCCTGACTCCGCTATCCTTAAGATCTCTATCTAGCTCTCTCTTGAATGCATTCAGAGAATTGGCCTCCACTGCCTTCTGAGGCAGAGAATTCCACAGATTTACAACTCTCTGACTGAAAAAGTTTTTCCTCATCTCTGTTCTAAATGGCCTACCCCTTATTCTTAAACTGTGGCCCCTGGTTCTGGACACCCCCAACATTGGGAACATGTTTCCTGCTTCTAATGTGTCCAACCCCTTAATAATCTTAATAATCTTATATGTTTCGAAGATCTTATATATTCCTCTGGGTCCTTCCTGCCTGCCAAAGTGGGAACCTGCAAATTCATCAATCCCGATTGCTCATGTGTTATTCACCAGAAAAATATCTGCACCGCTTTCCCAGAGAAAGCAATCACTTGGAGTGAGAGTTCTGAGATGAATAGTGAATCCTAAATGAGATCCCTTGATTCTGCTGCAGATGGGACAGGGTGGGAGGACAAGTGTTTGAATTGCTTCATACTCCATCTACGGTTTGCTCTTGGCCTCTGTGTTCTGCTGTGAGAGAGAGTGGCTTCCTGTGCCTTCCTGAGTGCTTCTCCAACAGTTCAATGGTTAAGGATCAGGGATTGTTCTGAGTGAGGATGTTACTTATTTGCAAGGAGGCTTTGAAAACAAATTTGAAGTGATTTCTCTGTCCTTGTGGAAATTGTTTGCCATGTTAAGCTCAAAGTAGAGTGCTTGTTTTTAGTCATCTGGTGATAAGCAGGTGGACATTTTGACCCATCTACTGTAGTTGGTGGAACATGATCAGGGCCTTGATGCCGAGGATGTTGACATGGGAGATGAAGGGCATTAGTTTAGTTTCGAGATATATCAGGGAAACAGGCCCTTTGGCCTATCAAGTCCATGCTGACCATCGATCCACACACATGAACACTATCCTACACTAGGGACAATTTACACTTATACCAAGCCAATTAACCTACAAACCTGTATGTCTTTGGAGTGTGGGAGGAAACCAAAGATCTCGGAGAAATCTGATGATTCTCTGGGATGGCAGGACTTTCATATGAAGAAAGACTGGATAGACGAGGCTTATACTCGCTGAAATTTAGAAGACTGAGGGGGGATCTTATTGAAACATATAAAATTCTTAAGGGGTTGGAGAGGCTAGATGCGGGAAGATTGTTCCCGATGTTGGGGAAATCCAGAACCAGGGGTCACAGCTTAAGGATAAGGGGGAAGTCTTTTAGGACCGAGATGAGAAAACATTTCTTCACACAGAGAGTGGTGAGTCTGTGGAATTCTCTGCCACAGAAGGTAGTTGAGGCCAGTTCATTGGCTATATTTAAGAGGGAGTTAGATGTGGCCCTTGTGGCTAAAGGGATCAGGGGGTATGGAGAGAAGGCAGGTACAGGTTACTGAGCTGGATGATCAGCCATGATCATATTGAATGGCGGTGCAGGCTCGAAGGGCTGAATGGCCTCCTCCTGCACCTATTTTCTATGTCTATGTCTAAAACCCACGCAGGTCACGGGGAGAACGTACAAGTTCCGTATAGACATCGCCCATAGTCAGGATCGAACCCGGGTCTCTGATGCAGTAAGGCAGCAACTTTACCACTGCGCCACCGAGCGGCATCAGTTGGGAACTTGGTGTTGGGAACTAGGTGTGTGCAAATAGGTGATGAGTACAGGTGTCAGGGGTTATGGGGCGAAGGCAGGAGAATAGGGTTGAGAGGGAAAGATAGAACAGCCCTGATTGAATGGCGGAGTAGACGATGGGCCAAATGGCCTTATTCTGCTCGTAGATCTTATGAATTTATGAACTTATTCTACTGATTCATATGAAAAGTGGAGCATGATCAGAGCCTTGATGCTGGGGATGTTGACCTGAGAGAATAAGAGGGCATTAGTTGATTTAATCAGCTGATGCATATGAATGAATTTGTAGAAATACTACTGATGGTGCTTCTCCAGTCTTGTAAGGTATTTGCTGTAAATTGGTATACTGAATGTGGTGGAGGAAGATTGCAAGAAGTGGCGAGCATTTCCCAGTATATCATGGGGAACCCCCTCCCTACCATCCATAGGAGTCGCTGCGTCAAAAAGGCGGCCAGCATCATCAGAGATCCACACAAGTTCACAAGTTGTAGGAGTAGAATTCGGCCCATCGAGTCCACTCCGCCATTCAATCATGGCTGATCTCTGCCTCCTAATCCCATTTTCCTGCCTTCTCCCCATAACCTTTGACACCCGATCTAATCAAGAATTTGTCTATCTCTCCCTTAAAAATATCCACTGACTTGGCCTCTACAGTCCTCTGTGGCAATGTTCCACAGATTAACTACCCTCTGACTAAAGAAGTTCCTCCTCATCTCCTTTCTAAAAGAGCGCCCTTTAATTTTGAAGTCATGAACTCTGGTCCGAGACTCTCCCACCACCCTGACCACCCTTTCATTTCACTCCTGCGAGCAGGAAGAATATATAGGAATCTGAAAACTTTAACATCCAGGTTCAAAAGCAGCTTCTTCCCGACAACCATCAGGCTATTAAACAGTCCAACCTCCAAATAAGCTCTGAACCATATAGATTTGGGGGCTTTTTTTTTGCCTTTGCACGATTATTGTTTGTTTATTTATTTATTATATCTATCTATCTGCTGTATGTGACCAAGATGATGTCCCAACTGAACTCCCACATGCATTCCCATCAATTCAGTTCAACCATTCTCAACAAGTAACCCAATCTTTTTTTCCTCTGCACAGAATTTCATTAACCCTCCCACGTGTAAAGCATCTTGCATGCTTAAGAAAAATAAATCCTTGGACATCCTGGAGAAACGTACTGAGAAGTAGCATGGTAATATTTTGTTGATTTCCATCAGCAACGTAACGACAGACTGGGGAGAGACAGAAGTGCATGTGTGGAAGAGCAACATCTGTTGGAACACCATCCATGCGACACCACTTCAACTATGTGATGTGTGCCTTTGTGTTCAGCTGTGAATGCATGATTGATTAAAGAGAAAAATGGGGACGTAATGAACATTAAATCTCACCCTGAGTGAAATCTCCATTACACTCTTCTCTCTTATATCTGAGTTCTCAGTTGCAAGAACTCTGGAGGCTGTATCCTCTCTGATTTAAAACAAAAGCTTTATGTTTCAGAACTGTTGCTTGGTTTTTAGGTTAGTTTAGAAATACAGCACGAAACAGGCCCATCAGCCCACTGAGCTGGCGTCACCCAATGATCCCCTTACACTAGCACTATCCAATACACTAGGGACATTTACAATTTTACCAAAGCCAATTAACCTTGTAAAGAAGTCCCATGCGGTCCCAGGAAGATCTTAGAAACTCCACACAGTCAGCATCCGTAGTCAGGATTGAACTCAGGTCTCTGGTGCGGTATCCTTTATCATTGTTACTTTTTTGCATATCTTTCGTTCATTGTTCTTTTCCTCTCCACATCACCGTCTATATCTCTCATTTCCCTTATCCCTAACCAGTCTGAAGAAAGGTCTCGACTGAAACGTCACCCATTACTTCCTTCCTGAGATGCAGCCTGAGTCGCTGAGTTACACCAGCTTTTTGTGTCCATCTCTGGTGCTGTAAAGCAGGAACTCTACCACTGAGTCACTGTGCTGCCAACTCTACCGCTGTGCCACTTCTTGCAATCTTCCTTAGCAGAATTGCCTCCGTGGGGATGGAAGGTGGATGGAGATGCGAAAGATTTCATGGTCTTCTGTTGAACATTCTTATAACCAAAGATAGTCACAAAATTCTGGAATAACTCAGCGGGCCAGGAAGCATCTCTGGAGAAAAGGAATAGGTGACATTTTGGTTTGAGACCCTTCATCAGGCTGAGAGTCAGGGAGGGAGGAACTTGAGATATGGGAAGACACATAACAAAGCAGAGCCTGCGTCGATGACTTGGGAAAGGTGGGGTCCATAATGGTCAGGGTCCATAATGGTCAAGGTGATAACAAAAGAATACAAAACAGTTAAATTAGCAAAATGACTAGGGTGGGGAAGGGACGGAGAGAGAGGAAATGCAAGGGTGAGTTGAAGTTAGAGAAATCAATATTCATGCCGTTGGGTTGTATATTGCCCAAGCGAAATAGGAAATATGAGTTACTACAGCATTTTGTGTTTACCTTTGGTGTAAATGAGCATCTGCAGTTCCTTCTTACATATGCTTATAACCATCCAGCAGCACATTAACCTACCCTGTTCTAATATCGATGCAAACACAAAAAGTTGGAGTAACTCAGTGGGACAGGCAACATTTCTGGAGAGAAGGAATGGGTGACATTTCGGGTCGAGACCCTTCTTCAGATAGAGTGCCTCAACCTGTTACTCCAGCTTTTTGTGTCTATCTTTGGTTTAAACCAGTATCCGCACTTCCTTCTTACACACTAATATTGATGCACATGTGTAAATTACAATATACATTATTGACAAATTACAAATTTCTAATATAAATTATTGACTTTGATGAAGGGATTAAAAGTAACACTAGCAAATTTGCAGATGATACAAAGCTGGGTGGCAATGTGAACTGTGAGGAAGATGCTATGAGGTTGCAGGGTGACTTGGACAGGTTGTGTGAGTGGGCAGATGCATGGCAGATGCAGTTTAATGTGGATAAGTGTGAGGTTATCCACTTTGGTGGTAAGAATAGGAAGGCAGATTATTATCTGAATGGTGTCAAATTAGGAAAAGGGGACGTACAACGAGATCTGGGTGTCCTAGTGCATCAGTCACTGAAAGGAAGCATGCAGGTACAGCAGGCAGTGAAGAAAGCCAATGGAATGTTGGCCTTCATAACAAGAGGAGTTGAGTATAGGAGCAAAGAGGTCCTTCTGCAGTTGTCCAGGGCCCTAGTGAGACCGCACCTGGAGTACAGTGTGCAGTTTTGGTCTCCAGATTTGAGGAAGGATATTCTTGCTATTGAGGGCGTGCAGCGTAGGTTCACTAGGTTAATTCCCGGAATGGCGGGGCTGTCCTATGTTGAAAGACTGGAGCGGCTAGACTTGTATATTCTGGAATTTAGAAGGATGAGAGGGAATCTCATCGAAACATATAAGATTATTAAGGAGTTGGACACGTTAGAGGCAGGAAACATGTTCCCAATGTTGGGGGAGTCCAGAACAAGGGGCCACAGTTTAAGAATAAGGGGTAGGCCATTTAGAACGGAGATGAGGAAAAACTTTTTCAGTCAGAGAGTTGTAAATCTATGGAATTCTCTGCCTCAGAAGGCAGTGGAAGCCAATTCTCTGAATGCATTCAAGAGAGAACTAGATAGAGCTCTTAAGGATAGCAGAGTCAGGGGGTATGGGGAGAAGGCAGAAACGGGGTACTGATTGAGAATGATCAGCCATGATCACATTGAATGGTGGTGCTGGCTTGAAGGGCCGAATGGCCTACTCCTGCACCTATTGTCTATTGTCTAAACTATGTATGAGAAATCTAATGCATGTAGATTGTGTCAGATGACAATTTGGAGTCATCTTTTTAAGAAGTCAGTGTTGCAAATCTTTTCACCATCATTTCAAATTAAGCAGACTTCTTGCAGCCATGCAGGATATGGTCTTAAAGATTGTAATAGCAAAGTTCTTAAAGATTGTAAAAGGGTCCAGTTTTATCTCTGGGTGTATTAGCAATGTGGATGATAGACCATAAAAAGCAGACCACATAAAAAGTCCAACTTTTTTCAAAGGGGACATTCTTTAATTTATTTATTCACATACTGTAAATGATAGAGCTGGTAGTGCCACTACCTCACAGTACCAGTGACTAGTTTCAGTAATGAACTCCAGCACTGTCTGTGTGAAGTTGGCAAGTTCTCTTTGTCACCGAGTGGGTTTCACCTGAGTGCTCTGGTTTCCTCCCACATCGCAAAAATGTACATGTCGCTAGATTCATTTGCCACTGTAAATTAGCACAAGGGTAGAGGTGAATGGTGGAATCTGTAGGGAGTTTGATGAGCAAAAGGGCACAAAGTGCTGGGGTAATTCAGCAGGCCTGGCATTATCGCTGGAGAATAGGTGATGTTTCGGGTCTTGACCCTTCTTCAGACTGTGTCTGAAATGTGAGGGGAACAGGTTGCTGGAAAAACTGGTGCAGAAATAGAATTGCTTTGTGAGCCGACATGGACTCGTTGGGCCAAAATAACGATCTTCTATCACGTAACATAGAAATGGGCCCTAGAACACTCTCTTGCAGCTATTCAAACCGATCTTTGTTTATATTAACTTGACACTTTTACTCAAACCAATTTCACACCTATCAATTTTCCATAACAATGTTGCTAGTGCTGTAGTCTCCTATCTTCCTCTAATGAATTATCTGATAAGAATATGAAGCTCCTTGGCTCTGAAGTGTGGCCTGTGCATTAGTGAGGTCTTGCATCATATTTTCCTTCACGTCCTGCTGCTGGAAACAAAGTCACACATGCTGCAGAAGGTTAAATGGGTAGCATTGGGTTCCTGAGCCGTTGTAATTACATCATTACATCCTGTGTTCCAAACGAATGCCTCAAATTACATGCATTAATAAATTAACATGCAAATGCTTTATCACATTTTGCAGGATCATTGACTAGTTTTGAAGTGTAGTCATTTTTCTTACTTATGCTTTAAAAATAGAAGAAATCTGAATTCAAGTGGTTGGACTGAAATTGTACATACATGTTGAATTATCTTCAATGTTCCTGAAGTTGGTCGTAGTTCGGTGATGCTCCCCCTGAACGACAATAGATAACCAGATATTCTACTTTTAGCTTCTTTTATATTTCATTTATTTTAAACCCATATTTGAGATATTGGAAGAATTTTAATAGCTGAACAACATCCATGTCAGAAATACACCTTCAGAAAGAATGGTCCTGTAGACATGCATTAAAAATTCATCTGCAGGACCCATCTCACTGATTCCCAATATTGAATTCCTAATATAAAAGGAGAACAATGGAAAATCATTAAAATTAAATGTTTTGCTTTGAAGTACACACACTGTTATAAATGGGGAAATGTACCAATTTACATCCAATTACGGGCGCTGTCCAATTTGTACATGGGCTTTCTCCCAGATCTTCAGTTTCTTCCCACATGCCAAAGACATAGGTATGTAAGTTAATTGGCTTGGTGTATGCGTAAATTGTGAATGTGCGGGGATTACTGGTCAGTGCGCTGAAGGGCCCGTTTTCGC
The DNA here is from genome assembly GCF_053455715.1 of Rhinoraja longicauda. Lineage (NCBI taxonomy): Eukaryota > Metazoa > Chordata > Chondrichthyes > Rajiformes > Arhynchobatidae > Rhinoraja > Rhinoraja longicauda. The sequence continues at coordinate 33,228,634 of NC_135965.1, forward strand.
ACTGTGTATCTAAATTAAACCATCTAATTATTCCCAATTTGTATGGGCTATAGCTCCTTATCAGGACGTTGGACATAAAATTCGTTCTGCGACAGACACCATTCTGCTTTAGTTAAACATTTTGTTCAAGATGGCCGCGCCGTTGTGTTTGGCTGCCTGCCACTGTATGTTTCTTTTTTTTTTCCTAATCAGATGTGCAGCACTTTGGTCAACGTGGGTTGTTTTTAAATGTGCTATACAAATAAAATTGACTTGACTTGACTTGACATCCAGCTGGACCCTATGATCAGTAATAACCAGATAATCTACATTCAGTAATATCAGTTAGTAGATAAATAGTTGGTGGGTAGCTGCAGACTAGACGTTGCTTGATAATCACTCATAAGTTCATAAGTTTATGTTATAGGAGCAGAATTAGGCCATTTGGCCAATTAGGTCTACTCCACAATTTAATCGTGGCTGGTCTATCTTTCCCTCTCAATCCCATCCTTCTCCCCATAATCCCTGACATCCTTACTAATCAAAAACCAGTCAATCTGCGGCTTAAAACTACCCAATGAATTGGCCTCCACAGCCATCTATGGCAATGAAGTCCACAGGTTCACAACCCTCTGAAGAAAGAAATTCCTCCTCATCTCCTTTCTAAAGGTACTTCCTTTTATTCTGAGGCTTTAGCCTCTGGACCTAGACTCTCCCACTAGTGAAAACATCCTTTACGCATCCACTGTATCTAGGTTTTTCATTATTCGGTAAGTTTCAATGAGGTTCCGCTCATCCTTCTAAACTCCAGTGAGTACAGTCCCAGAGCCATCAAACACTCTGATGTCGGAATGAGAGAAACTGTTTAATTTACCATCACCAGAATTTTTCACCTTGGCATCCATACTTTTGGAATATGAGAGTTCAAATATGAGAGTTCAAATGTGTTCAAATGTGTTCTGGTTCTTAGCAATTAATGTGGGTATTAAAATCACCTGACAGGAAGGAATACAGATTCCTTCTTCCAGCATCCCTAAAGAAAACATCCTCACCTGAGGCAAATCACTTCCAGTTTTGTCAAAGACATCCAAATTATCACCTGCTCATGGTATTGCAAAGCCATTGGTTTATGCCAAAGAATGGAACTTTCCGCCTAAAAAATCATTCCTGATAAAGCTGCTTCTTGAAGGATAACCATGTGTTCACCATGTTTATATTTCAGCTACAGTTCAAGAGGGACACCCTGACAGTCTTGTGATACAACACGTGGGGGGCAAGAACATGTAAAGTGATACTAAACAACACATGTAACATTAGTATATTAATTATTCTTTCAAAATAATCCTTCTTAACAGAGTATTACAGACAATGGATTTTAAGCTCAATAGTCCAGCATCTTCAGCTTATGTCTGTTCTATCTTACTGTCAGACAGCTGGTACATTGAAACATCTTCCATGTTAGAGTCATCTGTTTTTAATACACAGTACGTATCCAGGATGTGTAGGAAGGAACTGCAGATGCTGGTTTACACCGAAGATAGACACAAAATGCTGGAGTAACTCAGCAGGTCTGGCAGTATCTCCGGAGAAAATGAATAAGTGATGTTTCGGATATTGACCCTTCTTCAGGATGATTGTTTTAATTTCTCGTGGGTGAGATGTTAGTGGATGCTGTTACATCGTTATATATTTCAGCCATTTCCCTCATTTCCCCAGAAGCGGGTTCACGTCTTTTAAGGGATCTTCCGAACAGCGACTGTTTTATTATCTGCATGTTATCAACTCTAAATGAGTGAATCTCTCTTTTTTTTAAAGCCATGTCTTAAGGGCAACCAATCTTGGTAAAGTCAGTAAAATTGACTGTGGGATTGCTGCCCCAGGAACAAGGGTTGTTAATCACACTGCAAAAAAGCACCTTTATAATGTCAATAAAAATGCAACCAAGGCCCATTAATGAAAGGACAGATGGCTGTTTTACAGATTTCATATAATGGGCCTTAGCATGGAGATCAGTCATCAGAGTAAGTAATCTAATTGTCTTTTAAGTGAAAGCCTGAGGAATATTTCTTGATTTCCTTCAGACTTCCACATCTAGTGAGGGAGAATAATTCTCATATGAACTCAATCATTTAAGAAAATGCAAAAGGAGACAGAAATGGCAATTTTTGTGACAGAAAGCTGGATTTTCAGGGGGGGTTTTTCTTTATGGTATGGTTTTCACTTTTATCCCATAATTGAGAGTTGTTTGTTATCAATATTGAGTTACCATAAGCAGACTTGATTATTTAAATTAATATTAATAGTTCAAAGTCTAAAGCAGTGCATAAGATGACCGAAGCAACAAAGTAGAGTTGCAGGGGTATACAACAAATATTAATGTATAATTGAGAGCAAGATTTTAATGAGAATTTATACCAATTTCAGAGACCATCAATAAAGTGATGTTGTACTTTACAAGATTTGAAAAATTAATTCCAATCACTAAATTCAAAAAAGACTCCAATAGAAAAAAAAATAGTTTTTTAAATCCTCATTGAATTGTGGACATAAGGGAGTTTGCAATTTTTTGATGCATAATTTTATCCTTATCATCTCAGAGTTTCACCTATGCTGCAGGATTGTTGTCACATTGCTGATATGTCTTGTCACATATTGTGGTTTCCTCATGTGAGGAGACTGTAATAGTTGATGCAATATCATATCTAATTTGTTGCTCCCTATCACACGTATTCAAACTGTAATTAAAACCAAGCATTCACAGTTCACAGCTGGTGAAGTTGGTGAATCTGTGCAATTCATTGCCACAGACGGCTGTGGAGGCCATGCCTTTGGGAATTTTTAAAAGAAGGTTGATAGGTTCTTGATTAGTGAGGGTGTCAAAGGCTATGGGATGGAAAATGAGGGGAATAGATCAGCCATGATTGAATGGCGAAGTAGACACGATAGGCTGAATGGCCTAATTCTGCTCCTAAGACTTATGCACACGAACAAATTTATTACAATGGTTTTGTTCTCAATCTAAGGCAAAGCATGGACCTCGACTTCCTCTGCCAAAGATCTACATCCTTTCCCCAAATGATCTGCACTTGGATTTCATAAATGCAACTTGTTGTAGTTACATTTATCATTACAACTTAAAATAGTGGAAGCAGATTTTTCTTCCTACTTTCCCTTCTTTACCAGAGGGACATGGCTATGGATATTTCTTGAAGATAATAAGTTACGAATTTATTCAGGACAGGAGTTTTGAAGATTACATGGATCTTAACCATCTTGGGAAGGTATTTTGTATATGCCTCAGGAACAAGTGATACCATAACATATTCAGTCTAATGCATCTCTCATGATAATCCAAAGCATACACCAAACCCACTTATGACCTGACAATGGTTCTTCATTGTATTTATGATCCCATCTCTTAAAGTAAGTTATTTGCTGCCAATCACAGGAAAAAGTTATGTTTTTTGCCCTAATTTTTCTTCATTATTTTTCCCATTTTAAAAGTTAATTTGAAAATGTAAATTACTTAGGCTTTTCCCGATTTCTTTTGTCACCTTTCGTTGTGCCGGATATTTGTTTACTGCTTTCTGACAATAGGTCAATGAATTGAAATGTAACTCCATATTTACCTCCGCAGATGCTGCCTAACCTGTGGAGTGAAAGGAAGCATGCAGGTACAGCAGGCAGTGAAAAAAGCCAATGGAATGTTGGCCTTCATAACAAGAGGAGTTGAGTATAGGAGCAAAGAGGTCCTTCTGCAGTTGTATAGGGCCCTAGTGAGACTGCACCTGGAGTACTGTGTGCAGTTTTGGTCTCCAAATTTGAGGACGGATATTCTTGCTATTGAGGGCGTGCAGCGTAGGTTTACTAGGTTAATTCCCGGAATGGCGGGACTGTCGTATGTTGAAAGACTGGAGCGGCTAGGCTTGTATACACTGGAATTTAGAAGGATGAGAGGGGATCTTATCAAAACATATAAAACTATTAAGGGTTTGGACATGTTAGAGGCAGGAAACATGTTCCTAATGTTGGGGGAATCCAGAACCAGGGGCCACAGTTTAAGAATAAGGGGTAGGCCATTTAGAACGGAGATGAGGAAAAACTTTTTCAGTCAGAGAGTTGTAAATCTGTGGAATTCACTGCCTCAGAAGGCAGTGGAGGCCAAGTCTCTGAATGCATTCAAGAGAGAGCTATATAGAGCTCTTAAGGATAGCGGAGTCAGGGGGTATGGGGAGAAGGCAGGAACGGGGTACTGATTGAGAATGATCAGCCATGATCACATTGAATGGTGGTGCTGGTTCGAAGGGCCGAAAGGCCTACTCCTGCACCCATTCTCTATTGTCTATTGTCTATTGAGTGCTTCCATCATTTTCTGTTTTAATTACAGATTTGTGGCATCCATTGTATTTAATTTTTTTTTTAATATGATGAATTTGGACAGACTGATATAGTCCCTAATAAGGTAAGTCCATTCCTCAGATCTATTCAAAAAATTGCGCCAACTCCTATTCAGGGGCTCCCTGGCAAAGAAACCAACTATTTAATCTGTGCTGGAGTAACTCAGCAGATCAGGCAGCATCTCGGGAGAGAAGGAATGGGTGACGTTTCGGGTCGAGTCCCTTCTTCAGACTGATGTCAGGGGGGCGGGACAAAGGAAGGATATAGGTGGAGACAGGAATATATCCTTCCTTTGTCCCGCCCCCCTGACATCAGTCTGAAGAAGGGTCCCGACCCGAAACGTCACCCATTCCTTCTCTCCCGAGATGCTGCCTGACCTGCTGAGTTACTCCAGCATTTTGTGAATAAATCGATTTGTACCAGCATCTGCAGTTATTTTCTTATATTTAATCTGTGCACTGGACATCGATTTAACGATTAAAAAAAAATAAAAAATTGCTGGAATAATTCCGCAGGTCTGGCAATATCTCTGGAGAACATGGTAACACGACTGAGTTTCTCCAGCAGTTTGTGCCTCCATGTTCCCCAAAGATGCTGCCTGAGCCGTTTGCGTTTGTCAGCACTGGGCCTGTACTCGCTGGAGTTTAGAAGAATGAGGGGGAACTTCATTGAAACATACAGAATATTGAAAGGCTTGGATAGTGGATGTGGAGAGGATGTTTCCACTAGTGGGAGAGTCTAGGACTAGAGGTCATAGGCTCAGAATTTAAAAAACGTTCTTTTAGGAAGGAGATGAGGAGAAATCTCTTTAGTCAGAGGGTGGTGAATCTGTGGAGTTCTTTGCCACAGAAGGCTATGGAGGCCAAGTCAGTGGATATTTTTAAGATAGAGATAGATAGATTCTTGTTTAGTACAGGTGTCAGAGGTTATGGGGAGAAGGCAGGAGAATGGGGCTAGGAGGGAAAGATATATCAGCCATGATTGAATGACAAAGTGGACTTGATACGCCAAATGGCCTAATTCTACCCTTATCACTTATGACCTTATGACCTTATGACCCAGTAAATTACTCCAGCACTTTGTAACTTTTTTTTGTAAACCAGCATCCGCAGCTCCTTTTTTCTATCTAGATCTAATGATGCTCTCTGAGATTCTAATGATACTGTGTGCATCTAAGGTTAAATCTGTGTCTAATTCTGTTGTGCTGTCACAGAGTCCCAGGTCAGTTTGCAGAATCCACCTCTCCTCATAATTCCCAAGATAGACTGACTTTAGTTACTTATGAGACGAAAAGACAATAGAAATAATGTACACCCACACAATGCGGCTCATTCAGTTTGGCACCTGGTGATTTTACTTTCCTTGTAATTTGTTTCAATGTCACCGCAACATGTCACATGGACGAGACTAAGCTATTAACTGCAACCCAGATCTGTGTGGGAGTAAAATATGCATATGTAGAAAGAACGTAAGCAGAATATGAATAGAACAATGAGTCATATAAAATCATGGGAAAACTATAATGTCCAAATCCATGACTTTCCACAATTTTATTATTCTTTCATCAAAGAAAGAAAAGAAAATCTTGCAGTTAACCCAATTTTCTGTATTGCGCTTGATGAAAATGAATATTGCCTCCAGAATTAGGATAATCTTTTTATTTCCATTTTAAGGAATATTAAATATGCATATACTGGCCCAAAGGTTGACATTATTTTAAGCTATTAAACTTGTTTTATATGCTGATATGTTTTGACTGCTCATTATTAAAGGGCCTGTCCCACTTAGGCGTTTTTTTAGGTGACTGCTGGCGACTGTCAAAGTCGTAGCAGATCGCCAAAATTTTCTTTTACCCGACAACAATGACCACGACAATGCCGAGTCAGGTCGAGATTACACTGTCTTCGGAAACATCGCGAAAATTCCCACGCTGTCAATGCTTCTCCGGCATCCTAATTTTCGCTGAAATCACTGACAAGTCGGTAAGTACCTGAGAGTTTTGAAGTAAAACAACTTGAAAACCAAGCTTCACGGTAACAAGCCATAAACTGGATTGACTTCCAGTTTACTAATAGCAGTATTAAGAAATTTAATGTTAAAAGTGGTTAAATGGATTTTTGTTAAAAGTGTGTGGGCATTCTTTGAAAATGTACGGGAAATGCATATCTGGTTTCTGGGTTGCATATCTTGGTTGGAAGCCTACTTTAAATGTAATGGCTGATGGCCATAAACATCGCGAAAATTCCCACGCTTACCTGACCGTCAAACTGTCAAACCAAGTATTTTATGGTATCTTGAAATAACTTTACTTATTTTAATATTATGTGCTTCTAAATACATCTAAGAGAACCAAGCAAACCTAGGGACAACATGCGACAGCGCCCACAATAAGCAACGATACCTGGCGACAAGCCAGCTGTCGCCGAGAAATTTCACTCCGGTTGATTTCTCAGCGACGCGCTGAGATCCACTACGATTCTTGGAAGACTCCTCACGATCATGCCCCCGACATCCTGGCGAACTGTCGGCGACAGCCTAGTCACCGGCAGTCGCCTTAAAATCGCCTAAGTGGGACAGGCCCTTAACCCATTTTATTAAAACTGATGGCTCGTCAAATTATATGCTTTTCATTGCCACACTCCCGTAAATGTATTATTTACATGAAGACATCAAACAAAACCTATTAGCATGTAAAATTTTGCGACCTCTGAAGGCTATTCTTTTTTATTTGAATTTGATAGTTAAACGAGTAAGAGAAAATAATTGAACTGTGATCATAGTTTTACAAACAGCAGGCACCTGTTTGAGAGGCTGGTTGGTCTACTGTTATGCAAATAAATGTTTTTCACACGTTTGTATTTTTTAAAGGGTGATGTTTTATTTAAATTTGTTTAATCCTGGTTTAGTTTAGTTTAGAGATATAGTGTGGAAACAGGCCATTCGGCCGACTGAGTCTGTGCCATCCAACGATCATACATACACCAGTTCTATCCTACACACCAGGGACAATTTGCAGAAGCCAATTAACCTACAAACCTGCATGTCTTTGGAATGTCAGAGGAAACTGGAGCACCTGGAGAAAACCCACGCGGTCATAGGTAGAATGTACAAACTGCGTACAGACGGCACTCGTTGGCAGGATCGAACCCAGATCTCTGGCACTGTAAGCTAGCAACTCTACCACTACGCCACTGTTGCGCACCAATTAATTTTAGCAGGCAAATTAATTTTTCACTTTATATGTTTTTTTCAGAAAACATAGATTTCTTTGTTCAGTTTATTTTTGAATCCACTAAATTTCCTCTTTCCCCTCCTGATCTTTCTTCATGCTTTTGCTCCAGCCTGACTATTATTGCTTTATAATGGAGTGTAATATCACCACAGTGACCATTTCTTAGCGAGAAGCCCCACTGTTGAGAGTGGTGGGCTGGTTGGTGAACTAAATCATTAAATCTCTTTTGAGAAATGAAATAAATTTACCATGACAATGTCAGTGCACATTCAACATGCTCTGGAGAAAACTTTGAGTTTAGTGTACAAATAGCATTTTCTTGGTCCATGTGTGTTGTGAAGGAAATATAATCTTGTTTAAATGCAATCAGCAGTAAGCTTGACCTCAAGGGATTTATTCCTCTGAATGATGAATTTCCAAAAGAAATTGTTCTAAAATTATTCCGGTTTTGTAGAGTTTCAAAGCATTCATTTTAGGGGATTGATGAGTGCAACATAACAAATTGATTTCCCTTGTGACTCTGTCGCCAGTATTGGTGCTTTTAGTAAAATCCAGCCTCATTAACTCATTTATTAATGGTCTGCGATTTTAGTTTATTGAGTACTTCTAATCAGTTTGGAAATGTAGCCTGATGCAGTAGAGTCAATCTCTTAAGAACAAGTTTTCCGATTGAAAGCATGTGGTTAATTGAAATTGCTGTAATTGGGAGTCTGTCTTTCCATTGTCCAAATCACTCTGGTCCAAAGTATAATGCATTTGTGCAAGTTATTACACTTCAGTGTTTTTAGGACTGTTCTCCCCTTACTATTTCTTTTTTAAGCTGTTTCATTGCTACTAAGATTTGCCATATAGCAGAATTTTAGAAAGATAAGGCGGCACAGTGGCGCAGCGGTAGAGTTGCTGCCTTACAGTGAATGCAGTGCCGGAGACTCAGGTTCGATCCTGACTACGGGCGCCATCTATATGGAGTTTGTACGTTCTCCCCGTGACCTGCGTGGGTTTTCTCCAAGATCTTCGGTTTCCTCCCACACTCCAAAGACGTACAGGTATGTAGGTTAATTGACTGGGTAAATGTCAAAATTGTCTCTAGTGTGTGTAGGATAGTGTTAATGTGCGGGGATCGCTGTGCGGCACGGACTCGGTGGGCCGAAGGTCCTGTTTCCGCGCTGTATCACTATATTTTTAAAAATCTAAAAATATATATTGCTTTAGAGATTTCAGTGGTATAAATGCCAGAATACATGGAGTGCATGGATTTTACATGAAGATGTTTGTAAAAAACGTTTTGCTTTTTACGTTAGTTTACTTTAGAGATGCAGCAAGGAAACAAGCCCTTCGGCCCATCAAGTCCACACTGACCAGCATTCCCCGCACACTAACACTATTCTACACACACTTGGCACGATTTACAATTTTACCAAAGCCAAATAACCTACAAACCTGTACGTCTTTGGAGTGTGGGAGGAAACCAAAGTACTTGGGAGAAACCCACGTGGTCACGTATGCACAAACTCCATACAGACAGCACCCATAGTCAGGATAGAATCCAGGTTTCTGGTGCTGTAAGGCAGCAACATTACCACTGCACCTCTGTGCCACCCTAAATTTTGCAATGTTAATGTACAATTGCAATTTTGATTTTCAAGCTATAATAGCAAACCCATGTTTAATAGTTCTGTAGGAGAGTGCATAGCCTAGCCTGGTACTTAGTTGTACAGTTAAGCAATATACCTAGTTTGTACTTCAACTAGAGTAGCCACAAAGGGATTGGGTTAATAGAATGATGCTGGGGTTGAGGGCATTCAATTTTGTGCAAAGTTAGAGAAGCTTGATTGTTTTCCTTCAAGCAGATGATGTTGAGAGGTGTTGATGGAGCTCTTCAAACCGGAGAGGGGCTTTAGTTGAATTAAAATGAAACAATTTCCCCTGGTAAACAGTTCAGCAACCAGGGAACATAGAGCTAAGGGATTTTTTGCAAACCATTGTTGATTTAAAAAAAAATATGCATCACCCCACAACCTGATCTATCATTCAATGCCTGACACGGTGGTAAAACCAGATTCCATGCAGCTTTCAAAAAAAGGAATTAGTATGTTAAAAACATTGCAGTGCATAAATAAAAAGCAGGGAAATTGATTTAACTATGGGGTTTATTTGATAAAAAAGTATTATAAAAATGAAACATTCTTTGTTTATTTATGTTTATGTCATTTATGTTGGAAGTCAATGTCTTTACTATTGGTGGGAGAGAGGTAGTGAAGCTGAAGCCTCTGGATAAAGTCTTAGAATATGGGTGTGACTATTTGCATTCAAGTGAAGTGAATATTGAGAATGCAGAGATAGTACATCTGGTGTCTGTAGATGTTCAACCAATGAATATATTCAAGGCTGAGATCAATAGATTTTAGATCTTGAAAGAATGTAGAAATTAGAGTCATCGAGTCATAGAGTGATCCAGTGTGGAAACAGGCACTTCGGCCCATCTTGCCCACACCGGCCCACAATGTCCCAGCTACACTAGTCCCACTTGCCTGCGTTTAGTCCATATCACCTCCAAACCTGTCTATCCATGTACCTGTCTAACTGTCTCTTAAACAATGGGATAGTCCCAGTCTCTACTACCTCCTCTGGCAGCTTGTTCCATACACCCACCACCCTTTGTATGAAAAAGTTACCCCTCGGATTCCTATTAAATCTTTCCCCTTCACCTTAAACCTATGTCCTCTGGTCCTCGATTCCCCTACTCTGGGCAAGAGATCATGTGCATCTACCCAATCTATTCTTCTCATGATTTTGTACACCTCTATAAGATCTCCCCTCATCCTACCGCGCTCCATGGAATAGAGACCCAGCCTAAACCTCTCCCTGTAGCTCACACCCTCTAGTCCTGGCAACAACCTCATAAATCTTTTCTGAACCCTTTCAAGCTTGACAACATCTTTCCTATAACATGGTGCCCAGAACTGAGCACAATATTCCAAATGCGATCTCACCAATGTCTTATACAACTGCAACATGACCTCCCACTTCTATACTCAATACTCCGATGAAGGTCAAAATGCCAAAAGCTTTTTTGACCACCTTATCTACCTGCAACTCGATCTTCAAGAAACCATGCACCTGTACCCTTAGATCGCTCTGCTCTACAACACTACCCAGAGGCATACCATTTACTGTATAGGTCCTGCCCTTGTTTGACGTCCCAAAATGCAACACCTCACACTTCTCTGTATTAAATTCCATCAACCATTCCTCCGCCCACCTGGCCAATCGATCCAGATCCTGCTGCAATCTTTCACAACCATCTTCACTATCTGCAAAACCACTCACTTTTGTACCATCATCATTGGATAGGAATATTGATTTGAGGTTTTGCGTCACCAGGATGTGAATAGGTTTGTGGAGCATCACTGCCTAATTCTCCCTCTTACTTGTAATTGCTCCACACCGCTCCACATTTGCTGCATGGTAGCGCAGCGGTAGAGTTGCTGCCTTACAGCGCCAGAGACCCGGGTTCGATCCTGTCCACAGGTGTCCCCTTTACGGAGTTTGTATGTTCTTCCTGTGACCTACGTGGGTTTTCTCCGAGTGCTCCGGTTTCCTCCCACACTCCAAAGACATATAGATTTGTAGGTTAATCGGCTTTGGTAAAATTGTAAATTGTCCCTAGAGTACAGGATAGTGTTAGTGTGCGGGGATCACTGGTCAGCGCAGCCAAATGGCCTGTTTCCACACTTTATCGCTAACATACACTAAACTAAAGCTAGCTGCCGTTTCTGAGCATGACTCTGATCCTGTCATTGATGTCAACACTTCTGTGCAGCCTTTCATCACTTATTTACCTGGGTTGCCTGAGCAGAGACTGACAAATTAGAAATGAAACTAGGTTTAAAAATAAACATATGATGACGCATGGAAAAGTCACTGTTAGCAGAATTTTATGATGTAATTTTCTTTCCAGTGGAAGAATTCTCCACTTGGCCACAGTGCAGTCGTTAAAGTATCTAAGGTTATAGTCACTATTGCAAGATGGGGTTTGAAGGGTCAAGGTCAATAAAGCCCCGTTTTCATCTGTGTTTCAGAGGCTTGTCAATAATTGGGAAGCTAGAGTTCCAGCAGGCTAATAAATTAAAGTTGAGGTCTTCAAATTAATCCGTCATCAGGATCGCAATCAAAACAGATTTTAGTATAAGCATATAAGCATATAATGGGTGGCTAGTTGCCTGATTGCACTGGTGTGCATTATAAATAGATAATGCATTGTCAACGCCAGTCCTTAAACTTCGTTAAGGTAGCTGCACAACAGTATTTAATTTGATAATAAAATTCTAAGTAGTCGTCAAGCAAACAAACCTCTGATCATTACGGGCGGCACGGTGGCGCAGCGGTAGAGTTGCTGCCTTACAGCGAATGCAGCGCCGGAGACTCAGGTTCGATCCTGACTACGGGCGCCGTCTGTGCGGAGTTTGTACGTTCTCCCCGTGACCTGCGTGGGTTTACTCCGAGATCTTCGGTTTCCTCCCACACTCCAAAGACGTACAGGTATGTAGGTTAATTGACTGGGTAAATGTAAAAATTGTCCCTAGTGTGTGTAGGATAGTACTGTATCTCTAAATCTAAATTCTAAAATCATATACTCAGGATTATGAGTTGGGAATCTACCAAAGACTTAATGTGATAGAGAACAACACCATTCTGAAAACCTGAATTGTATGGCTAATTTATCTACTTTCTCAAGGTTGTTTACAAGAACACAATCAGGATTCAACCCACGTAAGGAAATACTGTGACCAGAAAGTAGGGGAAATGGGGCAGTTTTCAGGAGCATCTTAAAGGACGTGGGAGAGGTACTAATGAAAAGATTTGGGGTGGGAATGTCTAGATACTTAATTAAAAGTACTGAAGTCAGTAATTCACAAGAGAACAGAAATGGAAGTATACAGAGTACAGGAGCTCCCAAGGTTACCAATGACTTAATCTATGCAAATTTCACTTTACGTAAATTCTCCCATACATTATTAAAGCAATCATTAAGCCAGTCATCACAATAATAAAATCTCCCATGGTATCCATTAATGACTGGATGAGATACATGTTCCATTAGTTTAATAAAGGTAATGTTAGGGTGATTATTCAATAAAATGAAAGAATTGTAGGATTGTTAGTAAAGTGATATGATATTCATTACTATAGAAAACAGATGTTTTTGAGTTGCAGAGAAATCGGTTCATGGTTGTCTCAAGAACAGGACCCTTGAGAAACCCAGGGACTGCCTGTACTCAAACTGTTGTCAGGTTGGGAGATGTTGTAGAACCAGGTCAATAGGGAGGTCATTTACCAGATCATTTGGGAGTTGGAACTCAAATATTAGACCTTTAAAACTAAGGTGTCAGAGAAATTGGGGGGCATCATGGATTCTCAAGTTTAGTGACAAGCAACTGAAAATTGGCATGGGTTAGGATACAAGCAATAGAACATTGGATGGGTTTATTAAGAAACTGCGGATGGAAGGCAATCTAAAACAGTGTTGGGGAGCCAAGTGGGCACTAACAGAAAAATGAATGAGTTTCAGCACAGGATGGGATAGTCAATGAAATAGATGTCAATATTATTTCCTGTAGACTTATCAACTGATAATCCTGCCCACTACCACCTACACGTTTGTTTTTAAAGGTTTTTCAAGTTTCTAACGCTTAATGGAACTCCTTGAATGTACCGTGGGATACAAGGAGCAAAAAGAAAAATGGGATTCATTTATCCGGGACCTCATAACCAACTCAATAATATTCTGAAACTTTCCAAAAAAATTATTTCAGTGCAGAGAGAAGTTAGTCACGTGTTTCAGTCCTTAAGAGGGTAAAGTAAGAATGATTGTTTATTATGAGGACTACACATATTACACTTCGTAAAACCATTCTCCTATTTTGCAGTTTGGAGGCATAATGCAACCATTAGGATTACCTGCATTTATTCTTCACAGATGCCCCAATGCCATAGAAACAGTATGGGAAAGCTTTTGTTTTGCATGTTTTCAATTCTGCTTAAAATGGATCTGTCTGTATTTTGGGGAGAAAGTCTCTTTTTCATCCATCTCTCCTGCAAAGGTGGGAGATTGCTGCGTGTATTTAGGAATCCATCACCTTTGATCGACACTTGTGCAATGCACTGCAGGACATCAAAGACTTTTTATTTTAATGGACTGAGAATTAGTGTCCCAGCAGTCCGTTCAACCGATTATACAACTGATGACTTGAAGATTATACAATCACAGGAATCCTTCAGAGTAACCTAATAAGAATGCACTAGGTCTCCAAGGCATCTTCAAGTAAGGGCACCAGCTGTATAAAGTACATTGTATTAATTTCAACTCAAAGCTTAGGTTGTCGTGATGTTGCTTGATTTGATGACTGGTTTTGCTGTGATCCACTGCAATGCACTTGTGGTTAGGTATTTTAAGAGCATCGCAGGAACACCGTTATTAAGCCTACAGCATTCCTCTATGCCTTCTTATCCCCACGGGATTAGTCTGCTACTTAATGGGTTTGGAGATCCGTTCTGACCTTCACTGCGTACGTAATGCTATCCCAGGCACTGAAACCTTTCTTTAAATCACTCTCCCTTGAAGGTAGTAACTGCTGCAGTGCTCCGAGCTGCCATATCCCCGCAGTGTTCCTTTGAATTGGCTGCTCTCGTCGTGCAGCTCAGGAGCTTTCTTAACTCAAGGCAATTCCTTCCTTGTTCGACGTAATGAGCCGCACTCCAGCATGGGTCACTGAAACTGCTGGAGAAGGCAGCCTTGGCTTTTTCCTCATCTTGGCCTTTGATACAACCTAAGATATCAAGTTCCATTACTGCAGCTTAGCTCAGCTTAGCTTCCTGAGCCCCAAGCTCAGACGGGAAAGGAATTTACAGTCACATGTTGGTTTGCTTCATAGCCAGTGCTGGATTTATCTGGAGAGGGATTGAGAAAGGCCTTTATCTGAGCGTTTAATGATCAAAATAAAAAGATAAAATAGGGTAAGACTTGCCAAGATCCCAATCATCCTCCTATTACCATGACTTGAGACTTTAGAGATGCAGCTCGGCAACAGGCCCATTGGTCCACCGAGTCCATGCCAACCAACGATTATCCCAAACACAAGCACTATCCTACACACTCGGGACAATTTACAATTGCAAAGCCAATAAACCTACAAATCTGTACGTCTTTGAAGTACAGGAGCAAACTGGAGCAGTCGGAGAAAACCCATACGGTCACAGTGAGAACGTACAACTGCGTACAGACAGCACCCATAGTCAGGATCGAACCCAGGTCTCAGGCGCTGCAAGGCAGCAACTCAATGGCTGTGCCACACTGTCATCCTTGCCATGATGGAAGGACCTTCACTACACAGACTATAGTGGTTCAAGAATGTAATTCACTACCTCCTTCTGAGGGGCAAGTAAGAATGAAATGTGGCCACATTAAAAAAAATATTTTCTCTCATTCATAGTTGACTTGTTTTTATGATCCTTATACACTTCATTTTTCACATTTTTTTACTTGATCTGACCAAATAAAGTCCTTTCAGAGATTGTGTTGTAGACACACATAAATGCGAAGGGGAATTTGCTGTTGGAAATGGGAAACCTGGCAAAATAACTGTGGAAAACTAGAGAGAGACTATTCAGGGAAACAAGAGAGAACTAATGTGACAAATGGTAGCGGAGAAAGAAGTTTTGATTGTTTGCCACACATTTTAAAATTTTAAATCAAGAACTCAAAGACATAGATTTAAGGTGAGGGGCAACTTTTTTACACAAAAGATGGAAGGTTTATGGGATGAGCTGCCAGAGGAGGTAGTTGAGGCAGGTACTATCACAACGTTTAAAAAACATTTCGGCAGGTACATGAATAGGATAGGTTTGGAAGAATATGGGCCAAATGCAGGCAGTTGTGACTGATGTAGATGGGGCATGTTGGTCGGCTTGGGAAAGTTAGGCCAAAGGGCCTGTTTCCACACTGCATGACTCTATGAGTACCTTGGTCTTTGGAATATTTATTTCAAATGTAAAACCAAAGAATAACATTCTGGATATATTATGTAAAAACAAAGAATAACAATCTGGATATATTAATTCATGATTTGTTTTGAATTTCTCTCTTTCAACTTGTTGAGACGAATGGTGGTTAGGATACCAAATTGTTACGTCAGAGTTCATATTCCACCACACCAATTTATGAATGTGAATCCTGTTTGAAAAAAATGGCAACAAAATACAATATCTATGGCCAATAACCGTGAAATGGCAAAATGTTATGGAAACCAAGGAAAGAAACTTTGAAAGTCTTTTGATGGGTCTGTAACTCTCCTCCAAGGTGATCTGGCAAGCCAATCAGTTGCAGTCATTTAAGAAGAAGGTCTACCACTTCCTTTTGCAGGGCGGCCAAGATTGGGCTGAAGGTAAATGCTTTGTCAGTGATAATTGGTTGACTATTCTGCTGTTAAATATGTTTCTCTACATTCTCTACATGTCTACCTGTGGCTGACAAGGGAAGTCAGGGACAGCATAAAAATTAAGGAGAGGAAGTATAACATGGCAAAGAAGAGTGGGAAGACAGAGGATTGGGACTCTTTTAAAGAGCAACAAAAGTTAACTAAAAAGGCAATACGGGGAGAAAAGATGAGGTACGAGGGTAAACTAGCCAATAATATAAAGGAGGATAGCAAAAGTTTTTTTAGGTACGTGAAGAGGAAAAAAATAGTCAAGGCAAATGTGGGTCCCTTGAAGACAGGAACAGGGGAATTTATTATGGGGAACAAAGAAATGGCAGACGAGTTAAACCGTTACTTTGGATCTGTCTTCACTGAGGAAGATACACACAATCTCCCAAATGTTCTAGGGGTCGGAGAACCTAGGGTGATGGAGGAACTGAAGGAAATCCACATTAGGCAGGAAATGGTTTTGGGTAGACTGATGGGACTGAAGGCTGATAAATCCCCAGGGCCTGATGGTCTGCATCCCAGGGTACTTAAGGAGGTGGCTCTAGAAATAGTGGAAGCATTGGAGATCATTTTTCAATGTTCTATAGATTCAGGATCAGTTCCGGTGGATTGGAGGATAGCAAATGTTACCCCACTTTTTAAGAAAGGAGGGAGAGAGAAAACGGGTAATTATAGACCAGTTAGTCTGACATCAGTGGTGGGGAAGATGCTGAAGTCAATTATAAAAGACGAAATTGCTGAGCATTTGGATAGCAGTAACGGGATCATTCCGAGTCAGCATGGATTTACAAAGGGGAAATCATGCTTGACAAATCTACTGGTATTTTTTGAGGATGTAACTAGGAAAATTGACAAGGGAGAGTCAGTGGATGTGGTGTACCTCGACTTTCAGAAAGCCTTCGACAAGGTCCCACACAGGAGATTAGTGGGCAAAATTAGGGCACATGGTATTGGGGGTAGGGTACTGACATGGATAGAAAATTGGTTGACAGACAGAAAGCAAAGAGTGGGGATAAATGGGTCCCTTTCGGAATGGGAGGCAGTGACCAGTGGGGTACCGCAAGGTTCGGTGCTGGGACCCCAGCTATTTACGATATACATTAATGACTTAGACGAAGGGATTAAAAGTACCATTAGCAAATTTGCAGATGATACTAAGCTGGGGGGTAGTGTGAATTGTGAGGAAGATGCAATAAGGCTGCAGGGTGACTTGGACAGGTTGTGTGAGTGGGCGGATACATGGCAGATGCAGTTTAATGTAGATAAGTGTGAGGTTATTCACTTTGGAAGTAAGAATAGAAAGGCAGATTATTATCTGAATGGTGTCAAGTTAGGAGGAGGGGGAGTTCAACGAGATCTGGGTGTCCTAGTGCATCAGTCAATGAAAGGAAGCATGCAGGTACAGCAGGCAGTGAAGAAAGCCAATGGAATGTTGGCCTTCGTAACAAGAGGAGTTGAGTATAGGAGCAAAGAGGTCCTTCTACAGTTGTACCGGGCCCTGGTGAGACCGCACCTGGAGTACTGTGTGCAGTTTTGGTCTCCAAATTTGAGGAAGGATATTCTTGCTATGGAGGGCGTGCAGCGTAGGTTCACTAGGTTAATTCCCGGAATGGCGGGACTGTCGTATGTTGAAAGGCTGGAGCGATTGGGCTTGTATACACTGGAATTTAGAAGGATGAGGGGGGATCTTATTGAAACATATAAGATAATTAGGGGATTGGACACATTAGAGGCAGGAAACATGTTCCCAATGTTGGGGGAGTCCAGAACAAGGGGCCACAGTTTAAGAATAAGGGGTAGGCCATTTAGAACGGAGATGAGGAAGAACTTTTTCAGTCAGAGAGTGGTGAAGGTGTGGAATTCTCTGCCTCAGAAGGCAGTGGAGGCCAGTTCGTTGGATGCTTTCAAGAGAGAGCTGGATAGAGCTCTTAAGGATAGCGGAGTGAGGGGGTATGGGGAGAAGGCAGGAACGGGGTACTGATTGAGAGTGAACAGCCATGATCGCATTGAATGGCGGTGCTGGCTCGAAGGGCTGAATGGCCTACTCCTGCACCTATTGTCTATTGTCTATTGTCTATTTCTACTGCTGTTAAAAAAATTAGTTTGAATTAATATCTCAGCATATATCTTCCCTTTTAAATGTGCAATTGTTCACTTTTAGAACTTGTTTCATTGTCATCAAACGGCGGCACCGTGGCACAGCGGCAGAGTTGTTGCCTTACAGCACTTGCAGCACCGGAGACCCAGGTTCGATCATAACTACGGGTGCTGCCTGTGTGGAGTCTGTACCTTCCCCCGGTGACCACATGGGATTTCTTCGAGATATTTGGCTTCATCCCACACTCCAAAGACTTACAGGTACGTAGGTTAATTGGCTTAGTATGTGTAAATTGACCCTAGTGTGTGTAGGATAGTGTGAATATGCGGGGATCGCTGGTTGGTGCGGATTCGGTGGGCCGAATGGCCTGTTTCCGTGCTGTATCTCTAAACTAAACAAAACAAAACTAAGAGAGAAATTAAGCTTCTAAATTATACTCTCCCAAATATTCCACTTTCCTCCTGCTTCACACTATAATTGACCCCCAACTAAATCATTTAAACTTTTATTTCATGATAGGATATTCCTCTGTTGCTCTTCTAACAGGCCAGGACCAATTGCAAACCAAGGCAAAAGATGCAACTCTCCAGGTAACCATGCATCAATCAAAGTGTTAGTTTAGTTTCGAGATACAGCATAGAGGAACAGGTCCTTGGGCTCACTGAGTCCACGCCGGCCACCGATCACCTGTATACTAGGTCCATGTTCTACCACTTTTGCATCCTGCACACTAGGGGCAATTTACAGAAGCCCATTAACCTAGAAACCCACATGTCTTTGGAATGTGGGAAGAAACCGGAGCACCCAGAGAAAGCGGTCACAGGGAGTGTGTACAAACTCCACACAGATTGCATCTGTAGTCAGGATCGAACCCGGGCCTCTGGCCCTCTGAGGCCGCAACTCCACCACTGGGTCATTGTGCCACTAGAATGGTCCCCTGGCCTCAACTAAGCATATTCCCCTTGTCAATTTACTATTTCCATCAAACTCCATTCAGTTATATGAAGAGTTGTTAATAGAATTTTTAAAAACATACTTTAGATATTGGATACAAGAAACTGCACATGTCCCAACCTGAAACGGCGCCTATCCATGTTGTCCAGAGATGACCCCTTGAGTGTCTTTTTTAAAATATTGGATTTTCTGCAAGACGCCTGAATAAGTAGAACGCATCTACAGTTGCAAGTGCTTTAGAGTGCTAACACTGTAGGGTTAGTGTGTGAAAACTGGGTGGCCTACAGGCTCAGCTTTACACTTTCAATCAGCCCGTTGAGTGATGCGTTTGCAAAAGAAATCGTTCAGAGCCAAAAGGTTTGAAGTCATGCATTATGCACTAATGAAAATCTATTTAGGTCTGCGAAAACAGACACATTTATTTTGGAAATCTAAATAATCTATCATTTTTATGGCATTATATTATTTCCTGGTGATTTCTTATACTGCACTTTGCTCTTAACTTTTTTTTTTCAGAGTATTTCTACGATCCGGTATTTGGAAATGGTTAGACCGAGGTCAAGTCAGTCAGAAAGTTTACAATGCACTTTTGAACCCAGTCTTTCAATGAAATAACTTTTCACTGGTGGCAGAAGGGAGACAGCGATGATGGCGGATGTTGGTCAAAGGACCCGATGAGAGGAATTGGGGGAGGGGGATCTTACCGTCCTCTCCTCTGGGGGAGAATGGCGGCTGAAGATGGTAGGTGATGGAGAGGGACGACGGTTTGCCGGACGTCCAAAATGGAGGAGAAGACAGCTGCAACGGGCCATCGTGGACTGCTGGAGCTGGGGGTGTAAAATGGTGCCAAAATAACACCTCTTGCATCTGGACTCGGTGGGCTGCTCTGTGCGTACTGCACTAACCGGGGTGATGGTGCTTATGTACGAGGATAGTCTTGTGGATCCGTATGCAAAAAAATGGATTTCACCGTGCCTGGTGCATGTGACAATAAAGAAACTATTGAACCATTGAACTTTGTCTGTAATTTTGTACAGTTTCACATTCATTTCAGCTCCAACTATGCTCATTACCATATCCAACACTCATTTTTGTTTCAAGCTTATTGGCTCAGGATTGGATTACATAACGCTACGTTTTATGGTATATATATATATTTTTAATACTTGTTGCTGCTGAAATTGGGGCAGGTGTTTCTGTTTTAGAAACATCAGCGCAGAGAACCATTTCTTCACAGTGCTCTATTCATTACACTGCTCTACATGAAGAGGTACTTAATCATTTGATACCAACTGATCAAACTACTACATATCTTTTGGACATTCCCTTGCACTTGGGAGGTGGCCAAATCGTGCCTCAGTGCTTTAGATCAGGCACATTACTGGGAGGTTCTCTCTGGATCTGCCATCAAGACACAATTTTGTAGCCAGAGATTCTGTTGGGGACTCCACACCACTGGGTCCTATGTGCTAACAAACGGGGAATAAACTTCCCTTTGGTATTCAGTAGCTAAGATCCTAGAGCAATAAGTTATTATAGGACTCAGACTCCACACTTCAATTACTATGGGATTCACCTACTGTCATTCCCACAAGCCATGGCTTGCACTGTGCTGACCAGTAGAGGCAGCCATGTTTCACTGAGGAATAAATCGGGTCGATGCACAGAGTTTCTTGCCCAGAGTACGGGAATCGAGGACCAGAGGACATAGGTTCAAGGTGAAGGGGAAAAGATTTAATAAGAATCTGAGGGGTAACTTTTTTACACAAAGGGTGGTGGGTGTATGGAATAAGCTGCCAGATGAGGTAGTTGAGGCTGGGACTATCCCAATGTTTAAGAAACAGTTAGACAAGTACATGGATAGGACCGGTTTGGAGGGGTATGGACTAAGAGCAGGCAGGATTAGTGTAGCTGATGCATGTTGGCCAGTGTGGGCAAGTTGGGGTGAGGGGCCTGTTTCCACACTCTATGACTCTATGACAGACCATTCCTCAGATAGCCCTGGAGCCATTACATAGCGACAGGGTAACACATTACTACTTTGTAATTATATTGTAATTTCCTATGTAAAGGATTCTTCGCTAAAAGGTGCCAAATATTTTTCTTTTTTAGAAGGAAATGACAGATAGCTTTATCATCAGCTGCAATGCTGATGAAGGTTCTTCGGTGTACCCAGAGGAATTATTCAGTTCATTCAATTTTATTCATTAAGCATCCTCAGAGAAAAGTGCTTGATGAAGTCTTTGTTGGGGAATGTCGGAAAAAGAGCACCATAGTAGTGCTGCTCCCTCACAGCACCAGAGACATGGGTTTGATCCTGACTACGGGAGCTGTCTGTGTGGAGTTTGTACTGAGGCAGTGGAATTCTCTGCCTCAGAAGGCAGTGGAGGCCAATTCTCTGAATGCATTCAAGAGAGAGCTAGATAGAGCTCTTAAGGATAGCGGAGTCAGGGGGTATGGGGAGAAGGCAGGAATGGGGTACTGATTGAGAATGATCAGCCATGATCACATTGAATGGCGGTGCTGGCTCGAAGGGCCGAATGGCCTCCTCCTGCACCCATTGTCTATTGTCTATTCTCCCTCTGACCGCATGGATTTTCTCCCACATCCCACAGGCGTGCAGGTTTGTAGTTTAATTGGCTTCTACAAAATTGCCTCTAGTGTGTAGGATGTGAAAGTGGGATAACATGGAACTAGTGCATGGGTAATTGATGTTCAGCGTTGACTTGGTGGGCTGAAAGTCCTATTTTCATGCTAAACTAAACTAAACAGTTATTTTAGATAGAGCCACCTGCCCCATGCGTTTCAACCCTCTCAGTTCAGATAACTTTGACCTCAATCTATACGTCCTCTCTTTGTTCTCCATTACACGCATGGGCAGTGATGTTGTCATCATGTTTTGGATTAATAGTTGCTGCCTTGTAGCTCCAGTAACCTAGGTTCAATCCTGATTCCTGGTGCTCTTCATGTGAAGTTTGCACATTCTCCCTATGACAATTGTGTGCTTAAGTTTCCTTTCATATACCAGAGACATGGGCTGCTAGGTTAAGTAGCCTTAAGGTAAACTGTCATTGTTTAAGAATAAGGGGTCGGGCATTTAGGACTGAGATGAGGAAAAATATTTTCACCAAGAGAGTTGTGAATCTGTGGAATTCTCTGCAACAGAAGGCAGTGGAGGCCAATTCACTGGACGTATTCAAGAGACAGTTAGATATACTGTAGCTCTTAGGGCTAACGGAATCAAGGGATATGGGGAGAAGCCAGGAACGGGGTACTGATTTTGGCTCGAGGGGCCGAGCGGCCGAGGTGCCAAATGGTCTACTCCTGCACCTATTTTCTATGTTTCTATGTTTCTATATTTCTAGTCACTGTAAATCGTCCCACGTGTTTAGGTGAGTGATGATATCTGGGATTGTGGTAATGTGGGAGGAATAAAAAAAAGGATTAGTATAGGATGTGTAAATGTGTGCTTGGTGGTTGATATGGACCCGATGTGCCAAAGGGCCTGTTTCCTTGTTATATCAATATGACTCTATCAGCTTATGGCCTCTTTTAGGACTGTAATTATCACCTATCACCACAACGACATCTTCACCCATTTGCTATTTACTACAGTAATAACAACTTCTACTAATTAGCAATGTTTCATTTTTTAATTTCTCTGACTAACCTTTACATAATTGGTTGTGTTTGGCCTTTTGTCCTGAAATTACATGCCTGGCAAGATGATCAGGTTGTTTTCCAGAAACAAATTTCACAGACTAACTTGTTCTCCTTATAATTTAGCAAATAAATATACAAAGTCATCAAAGATGGAAAGTTTTATTGGTATTAATTATGTTTTGCTGGAAATCCAAGTCGAGAGTGTTTAATTGCCATATGTACCAGCAATGGAACAATATATTCTTACGTGCTGCAGCTTTACAGGCCCATTAACATCATAGCACACAAATAAATGTACAATAATCAATAATGAAATTAATTAATAATCAGTTATACTAATTAACGGGATCATAATAAAGCCAAGCTCCAGTCCGTAGTGTGACCAAAACAAAGTCCATAGATGATTATATTTATTGAAGGAGTGGGTTAGTGCACTGCAGTACTTAAAAAATCTAATGGTTGATGAGAGTTATTCTTGAACATGCAGGTCACGGTTCTCAGGCTCCTGTATCTTCTTCCGATAGTTGTGACAAAATAAAAAAAGAGAAACATAGAAAATAGGTGCAGGAGCAGGCCATTCAGCCCTTCGAGCCAGCACCGCCATTCAATATGGTCCTGAACTACCATCTAACTCATAGGAGACCCTCAAACTATCTTTGATCGGACTTTACTAGCTTTATCTTGCACAAAACTTTGCTCACGTTATTCCCTTTATCATGTATCTGTACATTGTGGATCGCTCGATTGTAATCATGTGTAGTCTTTCCGTTGACTGGTCGGCACGCAACAAAAGTTTTTCACTGTACCTTGGTTCACGTGACAATAAGCTAAACAAAACTAAATTAAACCAATCCTTCCAACATGAACCTGGGCTTATTCATCCACTGGAAGCAGGCTCTCAACTGCCCAGATGGGGCCACAGCAGTCTAAAGGCTTCAGTAGCTACCCGCTGAAAGGCTTAGACAACCAAGGCTTGCCACAACCTCACTAGTTTCCAAAACTGAGGCCTAGGCAAACAGAAAGGAATTAATAAAAATAGAGACAATATTTTTAACAAATTAAATGACTGTTTTACAAAATCAGAAACACAAAAGAAAACCACATGTGCATCAATTAATTACATTTAAGCTCATTGATTTAAAGTACATTCTGATCTATCTTCCAGCAGTCATTTTTCCCATTGATTTCAATGGGACTGCTGCATTAACAGATAGATCTCACAGCCTGAGAGCTGAGAAATGTGACGAAATCAATACATCTGAAGACGGGTCTCGACCCAAAATGTCGCCCATTCCTTCTCTCTAGAGATATAATAATAATAATAATAATAATAATAAACATTTATTTTTTATAGCGCTTTTCCAAATGCTCAAAGACGCTTTACAGAAACAGTCAAGACATAAAAACAAACAGACAAACTATCCTGACGGAGAAGCGGCGAACAAATAGCGTCAGCGTCCTCTCACGTCAGGGTCCGGCAGTAGACAATAAAGAACACAAGACACACAATTACAATTTTTAACACAAACAGCCATCACAGTGATTGCTCCATGCACACCCTCACTGTGATGGAAGGCAAAGAAAAGTCTTATCTCCTCCTCATTCTTCCCCCATGGTGCCACTAGGCGATCGAGGCTCCCGACTTTTGAAGCCCCCACCGGGCGATGGAAAGTCCCAGGGCCGAGCCGAGCAGGCCGATGAAGGTCCTGAGCCCCCACCGGGCGATGGAAAGTGCCGCGGCCAGGCCACGCAGGGCGATGAGGGGCCTGCAAGCGGGTCAATCAAACCTCGCGCTTCGGGGTGGTCGAAGTTGCTACGGCTGGAGCTTCCGAAAGCTGGTCGCCAGCCAGGGACCTGTGAGCTCCCGATGTTGCGGTCTGCAGGGCCCACGGCCGAAGCCTCCGAGATGGTAAGTCCAGGCCCTGCGACCGGAGTCTTCAAGGTCGATCCCAGCTGGAGGCCGCCGACTCCACGGTGTTAGGCCGTAGCACAAACGGAGACACAACACGGTAAAGGTCGCATCTCCATTGAGGAGGAGATTGGAAAAAAAGGTTTCCCCCACCCCCCCACCACCCCCCACATATACAGAGTTAAAAATAAATCAAAAGAAACATTTAAACGATAACAAAGACAAAAACAAAAGACAGAGAGACTGCCGGTGAGCCACAGCTGCAGAACGCAGCCATGCCCCCTCCATGCCGCCTGACCCACTGAGTTGCTCCAGCATTTTGTGTCTATCTTCGGCTTAAACCAGCATCTGCAGTTCCTTCTTACACTTATGCATTGTACTTCATATCAGGGCTTTTAACTGAAAGATCTGGGGTGATCCCTCAGCTGAGCCTAATTGTCTCTGCAACCCATGCCCTTGCAAGGTCAAGGCTCATTAAGAGGTCATGATGAACAGAAACCCAGGTGACTTCTTTACTCCCTTATCAGAATGATAGAAAGACAGTGCTGGAAGATTAAATTAACCCAAATCATTTCAAATACAGATTCAATCTTGAGTACGGGTGCTGTCTGTGTGGAGTTTGTACGTTCTCCCTGTGATCATGTGGGATTTCTCCCGGTGCTCCGGTTTCCTCCCACATTCCAAAGATGTGCAGGTTTGTAAGTTAATTGGCTTCTGTAAATTGCACCTGGTGTGTAAGATGCAAAAGTGGGATAACATAGAACTAGTTCACGGGCGATCGATGGTCGGCGTGGACTCAATGGGCTGAAGGGTTCGTATATCAAAACTAAACGAAACTAAACTAAATCTGACCATCCTCATAAGTAAATGTTCGGGTATAAATTATTTTTGGTAGAAGTGTCTGTGTTCACTTTCGTAGAGGAACAATAACTTTTAGATTTGCTTGAGGCTTATTAATTTTGCTATTGCATTTCATTTAAATGTGTAAATTTGTATATAACACTCTCTTTTAAAGATGAGGTTAAAGTAATATCAATTCTTCTCTCCTTAATTCAAATATTCTATCACATTACAAATATTGGTCTCTCATCAAATGTTTAGTAATTGTTTCCTTCCATAAATGTACAGAAAGCACAAATGCAATTTTGAACTCCAGATAACATCATGAATGTGATCTCATATCCAAATGCCACATTTGATCAGCACTATTAGAAGCAACCATGTTAACATTCTAATTGCTGTAAATAGTCAATAACTGTATCCGAATCTTAAATTTTCATTTTCCTTCCCACCTGTTTTAAGCACAATTCACGTTTCCACCCATCTTGCATTTGCCACATGAAACTATGGCCGCTATCCCACATCCATTTAATGTTTCCCGATTTATTTTAACCTGACCAATTTTCTCTGCAGCATTTGCCAGTAAGGTGCTTCATACTTAACTGCATCATATGTGGATTGTGTAATATTCACTAATCCAGGCATTGCCCATTCTAGTAGAGAACCTCCAATCCAGGCACAGCCTATTTACAATCGCTGTCTAAGCCATTACTTTAGGCCAACTAGATTACTTGTTGTAGATTTCCATGATCAGCCATGATCACATTGAATGGCGGTGCTGGCTCGAAGGGCCGAATGGCCTCCTCCTGCACCTATTGTCTATTGTCTATTGTCTATTTCCACTATTTTTAACTTCTTCCAAAATTGCAATCAGTGCCCATTGCATCCAAGGTCAATTTAGATTCATTGGATGGCCAGTTTCTCTTCAGTAACTCCTAATGAGGTACAGCCAAAATCCTTTTCAAAAACAGTTTGCATGATCTATAAAGTCCCATAAAATGTATTGTCAATCAGCTTAATGGTCATATATCACCATCTTATTTCAATTTTTTAAAAACTGATAATGACAAATATATACAAAACAAAAACTACAACACTCTTCATACATTCTTTATGTGTCTATACATTGAATATTGCTAGTGTTATGCATTAGCATCTCCCTTATTTACACCATTGCTATTCATGTGGCCCCATAGAGTGATATCTCTTCCCTTTGTTTGAGTGATGTCTCCATCATTCAGCCCCTCAATGTCCTGTAGTATTTTTAAATTGTTTTCTTGAGAATTTGTATTTTAGTTCTCACAGTGTCCAATTGCTGTTTAGTTCTGAGTGGGCCACTGCCTCACAGCACCAGAGATCCGAGTGCTGTCTGTGTGGAGTTTGCATGTTCTCCCTGTGACCGCGTGGGTTTCCTCCAGGTGTTCCAGTTTCCTCCCACTTCCCAAAGACGTGCGGGTTTGGAAGTTAATTGGCCCTCTGTAAAATTGCCCCTAGTATGTAGTGAGTGGATGAAAAGGTGAGATAACATAGAACCGGTGTGAATGGGTGAATGATGATTGTTGTGCACTTGGTGAGCCGAAGGGCCTGTTTCTGTGCTCTATCTTTAAACTAAAATAAACTGAACTAAAATATATATATTAATGGTACATGGAACAAAGTATGCGTTCTCATGTGAAGGGTGTAAACAAGGGTATAAACTTCGACCAGTCGAATTTAAGACAATGTAGGTTCATACTTCACTTGACACTTGGGTGGCATAATGTCTCTTATTTAGTGAAAGTAAAAGATGCCAACAGAATTATATCCACCAGAAAGATAACTGTATGAATGGACAACTACAACAAGTCATTGACAATTCATTGAAAGCCAAAGGTCTGAAGCCTGTTGACCATTGGCCCACATTTTTATGCTTACACATCACCAGAATAAGAGAATCGAGAACCAGAGGACAGAGGTTAAAGGCGAGAGGGAAAAGATTTTATAGGAACCTGAGGAGTACCTTTTTTACACAAAGGATGGTGGGTGTATGAAACAAGCTGCCAGAGGAGGTAGTTGAGGTAGTATCGCAATGTTTAAGAAACATTTGGACAAGTACGTGGATAGGACAGGTTGAGAGGGATATGGGCGAAACGAAGGCAGGTGGGACTATTGTAGATGGGACATGTTGGTCGGTGTGGCTGAAGGACCTGTTTCCATGCTGTATGACTCGATGAATCTACAACAGCAAAATTGCAAATCCAACAGCCAATAGCACCTCTCACAAAATAAGATTGCATGAGAATCTTAATCAAAATAGACAGGATACTTTTAAAGCTTTTAAGGGAGATTATTTTATACGTTTGTATTACAATTTTTTTTCGACATTTGCCGCAAATATTTCCATCAAGGCAGGGGAAGTGGGAGGGCTGGGAATTAATCTCAAGCCCCACGTGTCAAGATCAAGCTCTTCTAATAAAGAACACCATTGCAGGTTGAGAATATATGATTCGTGTGATTTCCTGCTTCCACCCATACTCAATGTCCCTATTTGATAATTTTTCCAGAATGACTCTTCCTTTATACCAATAGCAGTGTATTTACATATCACCAGCCAGCAATCCCATGACATCTGAATGGGATAGACTAATTAATTCAAAAACAGAGTTTGTGCCCTGGCGGCTACGGGTAATGAGATATGGTAGCATTGTGGTTCCGTTACAGGAATAACATCTGGAGGCTTCGACTATTGATCTGGGGACATGGATTTGAATCCTTCCGCAGTAGCTGGGAGAAATGAAGTAAATTCAGATTAAATCTGGCAGCACAATGCTGCAGCTGGTAGAGCCAGTGACATGGGTTCGATCCTGGCCACGGGTGCTGTCTGTGTGGAGTTTGTGCACTCTCCCTGTGACTGCATGGGTTTCCTGCGGGTGCTCTGGTTTCCTCCCATATCCCAAACATGTGCGGGCCTGTAGATTAATTGGCCTCTGTAAATCTGTGAATAAATGAGAAAGTGGGATAACATAGAACTAGTGTGATCTAGGGTGATCGATGGTCAGTCTGGGCTCAATGGGCTGAAAGGCCTGTTTCTATGCCATATCTCTGATAAGGATAGTTCAATTAATTCAAAAACAGAGTTTGTGCTGTGAGGGCCCCGATGGCTAGGGGTAATGAGATATGGTAGCATTAACTAAATCAGAGATTTAGTTGCAAAACTAAAATGCAAGTATGCCTGTTGGTGACCATGAAACCAAAGGCTCGCCAGCGTCCTTCAGATCTGGCGTTGAATGTGTCTCAAGATGTACAGCAATGGGTAGGAAAGAACTGCAGATGCTGGTTTATACTGAAGATAGACACAAAATGCTGGTCAAGCAGCATCTCTGGAGAGAAGGAATAGGTGACGTTTCGGGTCTGAATCCTTCTTTCCCTGTCCCCCTTATGACCTGAAACGTCACCTATTCCTTTTCTCCAGAGATGCTCTCTGACCCGCTGAGTTACTCCCTCATTTTATGTTTATCTCATTTATCACAATGGAGATGTTTCTCTACTGTTTTCTGATTTGATCTAACATGACACTCAGTCAATGAACAATTAGGGATGAGCAAAAAAAAAAGGCTGGGCTTGCTGGCAATGCTTGGATCCTATAAATAAATTCAAAAAATGCAGATATTGAAACTACCTCGGCTCATTATATGTAGGGCCTTTATTGCAAATAGCGGAACATTTTGTCATTCTGGCCTAGACAAGGATATAGGTTGGAAGTGTACAGGATACACATGATACAACCAACAGCCCACATGCCCTGGGTTAGCTTAGCATGGTAAAACTAATCTGAACTCTCATTAGTTCCAGAATTTAGATCCTCAACCATCCTTAGTTGTAATCTCTTGACTGGCTCTGTAGGGATGGAATTTGCCATGGAGACTTCATGACAGTGATTTGACATTCAGATTCGCAAAGTGATTAAAATAATTGTGTTGGGGATTAAAATAAAGACATCAAACAACGTTGCCACATTCCATTGCATTTTGCGTACTGTGAATTCATATCATTTTCTATCATCCATTTTGCAGTTTTGTAGCACGTAAGGCAGCATTCAGAAATCCATCTCTGTCACGCATTGCAGCTGTATACATTCACCAGGGGATGATTAGCAAGTGTTCCTGGTGACAGGGAAATTCAATGCGCCAGTAAGCATGTGCAGGCTGTTTGCAAAAGGATGTTCTTCATTTCAATTATCAGAAATATGAGCTAAGCTAATACTGTAAAATTAAATTACAGTGCTTATTATTGTAGGGCCCAGGTGATTCTGTTTCTCACATGCTCACTGCTTCCATGTTAATACCAACAATGTGCTGGTTGTTTCCACCATCTGGTACTTAATCGGGTAACTTGATTCTTTCAAGAAGCCTTCTGAGGTGATTCTCATCAACTGTCTTTTATTTTTGCTTATCTGTATTGATTTGTGTAATGAATGAAAAATGCAGCCTAGCATCTGACAGCAAAATGTACTTTGATTTCCCTTGTTGAGTTGGAGAAGGCATCCAATGCCAAGTTCTGCTGGTATGAGCTCACCAACCACTGAACACTTTTCTCAACAGAAATTATTGTCTCCTTGGGGTATTCTTACACAAGTTTAATTAAAAAATGTTTACCAAATGCTAAGCACACTAACTTGACTTTTGAGTTTAGTTTAGAAATACAGCGTGGAAACAGGCCCTTCGGCCCACCGAATTCATCGATCCCCGCACACTTACACTATCCTATGCACACTAGGGACAATTTACAATTCTACCGAAGCCAATCACCATAACGATATGCATGAATGGGAACTGTTACATGAACGGTCAATTGTGAAATCTTTATTGAAGTTATAATCTAGTCAATTTATTTCTGGCAGCCCAATCCAAAAGGCCTCCTTAATTTCCCTCTTCCCTTCCCCTGCCTCTTCACTCCATCCTCATCCTCTGGCTTCATGTCTGCTTTCACACACTCCTTCACTTTGTACTCCACAAGTGTTGGTATGGCCCAACCCCATCTCGTGGAGGTTACTTACCATCAAGTTGGAAACATAGTTTGCAATGTTCAGTTAGGAATGTATCTACAAAATATTTTGTTCTGAGATTGTAATATCAAGTTCCATGTTTGCAATTAAATTGAAAAAAAATAATAGATTTTAACTCTGAAACTAGGTACACAAGTTACAATTCAATTTCGCAGGGTAGAATAGAACACCTGATTGTCCACGACTTCAGATTCTTCTATTAAAGGGTATTTTTTCAATAATGGTAGTTGGATAAATTAATTTGTTTCAACCAGACAAGTTATTTTTGTCTTGATTTCACCATGTATATCAGATAACATTTGGAAAACAACATGAAGTGCTGTTTAACTGACAATAACATTAAATATTGATATTCGTTAAGGAGGTTTACTGAGTGAGAGAATGGAACCCTAATTGTGGAAGCAGTGATTTTGCAAGTACTCACAGATAACGAATCTTATAAACTGCAATGCATATTTAATGTAGAGTTGGATTCAAACCGGTCAATAAATATTTTAAACTCCAACTGAAAGAGTCAGGTTGTGTTACTACCACACACAAACCTCTTCCCGTTGCTTCAAGAAATTCTAGCTCAACACAACAAACAAATTGCATTATATAAAGGTTTTGATAAACAAGATGTTCCAAGCCATGATACAAAATATTTGCAAGATGAAAGTTCTAGTGAGATAAAGGCCAAAGCCTCAGAAGATTTTAAAGCCCAGGGTAGTGTTTTGGTCGAAGGATCTTGGGAGACGGCTGGATGTTCTGCCTTTCATCCTGAGCACAGAAGGTTGATCCGTCAAAGGGCAATGCTGAAAAAATCAATGGATACAGGAAGCGATATAAATATGGAGGAGGTTATAGAGGAAGATGGAAATTTATGAGGAATCTCATGCTGCTCTTTCAAATTTAATTTTGCTAGAGTGGCTGGTGTTCACAGAGAAGAAGAAAACATGTAAATCGTGAAATGATTGAGTTTATTTTGGTGATTCATATCATGGCGGCACGGTAGCGCAGCGGTAGAGTTGCTGCTTTACAGCGAATGCAGCGCCGGAGACTCAGGTTCGATCCTGACTACGGGTGCTGCACTGTAAGGAGTTTGTACGTTCTCCCCGTGACCTGCGTGGGTTTTCTCCGAGATCTTCGGTTTCCTCCCACACTCCAAAGACGTACAGGTATGTAGGTTAATTGGCTGGGTAAATGTAAAAATTGTCCCTAGTGGGTGTAGGATAGTGTTAATGTACGGGGATCACTGGGCGGCACGGACTTGGAGGGCCGAAAAGGCCTGTTTCCGGCTGTAGATATATGATATGATATGATATGATAAGGCTGACTCACTTTGCATCCTCTGGTTCAAGGTTGCAAAGAGGCAGAATGTGCAAGTAG
This sequence comes from Rhinoraja longicauda, assembly GCF_053455715.1. Lineage (NCBI taxonomy): Eukaryota > Metazoa > Chordata > Chondrichthyes > Rajiformes > Arhynchobatidae > Rhinoraja > Rhinoraja longicauda. The sequence continues at coordinate 33,260,605 of NC_135965.1, forward strand.
GAGCAAACAAACAAGAAACCTCTGCTCTTCTGTTACAGGAGCTTCAGGGATAGATTTAATGAATTAGTATCAATAAAGAAAGCCAGGAAGAGGGTTGTTGATCTCCTTTCCTGAAATCAGCTAGAGACCTATGAAGACCACCCCAATGAATTAGATCACAAGACAAAGATTAAAGAACAATGCTTCTTCTTCAGGCTCAAGACAACACATTGGCAAGCTCGGCACTGAGTTCAGCAATTTCAGGCGGCAATTTTGCTTTCCCAGTAACATCTCCTTAAGACCTTTTTTTTCTTTTCTTGATTTGTCAGGCTAAAGCTCTAATTTCCCTTCCATCGTCAACGTTCAATCTTTATCATTCTTTCATGGGCTTTCGCTTTTGTATTAATCTTCTGTATCCTAGTTTATATTCAGATTTTTGCCTTACAACGTTTAAGGAGGCCGCTCGGCCCATTGACTCTATGTCAGCTCTCAGAGTATTTCCATTATCATATTCCCTTACTAATATTCCTGAAATCCATTCTATTCATGCCCATCAATTACCCACTATTTTCCTGCCACCCTCACAAGATCTTAAAACATGGGAGCAGAATTTGGCCATTTGGCCCATCGAGTCTGCTCTGCTATTCAATCACGACTGATCGATTTTTCTCTCTCAATCTCATTCTCCTGCCTTCTCCTCGTAACCTTTGACCCCCTCACTAATCAAGAACCTATCAGTCTCTGCTTTAAAAATACCCAATGACATGGCCTCCATAGCCATCTATGGCAATGAATTCCACAGATTCACTACTATCTGTCTGGAGTAATTTACATTAATCAATTAACCTACCAACCAGCATAGAATTGAGATGTGGGAGAAAACCAGGGCACCTGGACAATTCCATGCAGTCACAGGGTGAGCATGCAAACTCCACACAGCCAACACCAGATATTAGGAGTGAGGCTGGGGCTGCTGGAGTTGTGAAAAAAACTTCAAGTTCTTCAAGCTTCAAAGGAAAAAATATCACCAGCAATTTGTTCTGGACCGGTCACATCAAAGCAATGGCCAAGAAAGCACACCAATGCCTCCACTTCCTTAGAAGGTTTAGGAAATTCGGCAGATGTACCATAGAAAGCATTTTATCGGGATACATCACAGCATAGTTTGGGACCCCAGCTCGATTCAAGACCGCAAGAAATTGCAGAGAGTTGTGAACGTAGCCCAGACCATCACGCAAACCAACCTTCCTTTCATTGACTCCATCTACATTTCACACTGCCTTGGCAAGGCCACCAGCATAATCAAGGAAGAGTCTCACCCCAGCCACCCCCCTTCTCCCCTTTCCTATGGGGCAAGAGGTGCACAAGTTTAAAAATGCATACCTCCAGATTCAGGAACAGTTTCTTCCTAACAGTTATCAGGCAACTGAACTGTCCTTTCACCAACTAGAGAGCAGTCCTGACCATTCATCTACTGCATTAGAGACCTTCAAACTATCTTTAATCAGATTTTATTGGACTTTATTTTGCAATAAATGTTATACCCTTTATCATGTATCTGTACATAGAAACATAGAAACATAGAAAATAGGTGCAGGAGTAGGCCATTCGGCCCTTCGAGCCTGCACCGCCATTCAATATGATCATGGCTGATCATCCAGCTCTGTAACCTGTACCTGCCTTCTCTCCATACCCCCTGATCCCTTTAGCAAAAAGGGCCACATCTAACTCCCTCTTAAATATAGCCAATGAACTGGCCTCAACTACCTTCTGTGGCAGAGAATTCCACAGACTCACCACTCTCTGTGTGAAGAAATGTTTTCTCATCTCGGTCCTAAAAGACTTCCCCCTTATCCTTAAGCTGTGACCCCTGGTTCTGGACTCCCCCAACATCGGGAACAATCTTCCCGCATCTAGCCTCTCCAACCCCTTAAGAATTTTATATGTTTCTATAAGATCCCCCCTCAGTCTTCTAAATTCCAGCGAGTACAAGCCTAGACTATCCAGTCTTTCTTCATATGAAAGTCCCGCCATTCCAGGGATCAATCTAGTGAACCTTCTCTGTACTCCCTCTAAGGCAAGAACGTATTTCCTCAGATTAGGAGCCCAAAACTGCACACAATACTCCAGGTGCAGTCTCACCAAGGCCCTGTACAACTGCAGTAGAACCTCCCTGCTCCTAAACTCAAATCCTCTTGCTATGAATGCCAACATACCATTCGCTTTCTTCACTGCCTGCTGCACCTGCACGCTTGCTTTCAATGACTGGTGCACCATGACACCCAGGTCACGTTGCATCTCCCCTTTTCCTAATCGTTCACCATTCAGGTAATACTCTGCTTTCCTGTTCTTGCCGCCAAAGTGGATAACCTCACATTTATCCACATTATATTGCATCTGCCATGCATTTGTCCACTCGCCTAATCTGCAGCCTCCTAGCATCCTCCTCGCAGCTAACACTGCCACCCAGCTTCGTGTCATCCGCAAACTTAGAGATGTTGCATTCAATTCCCTCGTCCAAATCATTAATATACACTGTAAATAACTGGGGTCCCAGCACTGAGCCTTGCGGTACCCCACTAGTCACTGCCTGCCATTCCGAAAAGGACCCGTTTATTCCTACTCTTTACTTCCTGTCCGCCAACCAATTTTCTATCCACCTCAACACTGAACCCTCAATACCGTGTGCTTTAAGTTTGTACACCAATCTCCTATGTGGGACCTTGTCGAAGGCCTTCTGAAAGTCCAGATATAACACATCGACTGGTTCTCCCTTATCCACTCTACTAGTTACATCCTCGAAAAATTCTATAAGATTCGTCAGACATGATTTGCCTTTTGTAAATCCATGCTGACTTTGTCCGATGATTTCACCACTTTCCAAATGTGATGCTATCACATCTTTAATAACTGACTCTAGCATTTTCCCCACTACCGATGTTAGGCTAACTGGTCTATAATTCCCCGTTTTCTCTCTCCCTCCCTTTTTAAAAAGTGGGGTTACATTAGCTACCCTCCAGTCCTCAGGAACTACTCCAGAATCTAAAGAGTTTTGAAAAATTATCACTAATGGATGGCTTGATTGTAATCATATATAGTCTTTTCATTGATTGGATAGAATGCAGCAAAAAAGCTTTTCACTATACATTAGTACATGTGACAATAATAAACTAAATTAAACTAAAATATCAGCATGCTTTTCACTTAGTATGGCTGTATGGTAACTCAAATTTCACTGTACCTTAATTGGTACATGTGACAATAAACTGACCTTGAAACCTTGGAACCTTCCATGCATTCCAAAATTCTTTTGCCTCTTTTATCAGCTCTAACTGAAGGTCATTAACCGAAAGTGATAACATTCTGTTGCCGGAGCAGCTGAGAATTTCCTGTATTTTCAATTTTTATTTAAGATATCAAACGTTTGCAGTATTTATCTTTTTGATTACGTGAGGCAGTTAGAACTTGGAGAGATAATTGATAAGGGAGCTGAAATGTATTATTTGTTTGGAAAATGGGGAAAGCATCAGATCCAAGTTCTGTGGGGAAATGTGAGTGGAAGACGATGCGATCAAGGACACTCGCTTCTTGATTTCACACCTCAGCACACATTTATAGAGAATTTGTCATCCTTATACCATTAGTCTGGTAATCAAATTCATGCTAAAGTTTACAACCATTTGTATTTATGATTCTTTCAATCTGTTCAATTATTCAGCCTCAATTTTCCAATTTTTGTTTGTCTCTTGCAAGATCCTCCACCAGTTGAAGACAATAAAATCCTATACTGTTTAAAATAACACAGTAAGCAAGTCCTTAAAGCTATTCATGGCAACCATTTCAGCAGAAACCTTTAATCACACAGGTCCTGTTACAATAGCATTTTTTTTCCAAAGAGCACTTATCAAATCAATACTCTTGTCTGAAAGCAATTTAGAACCAATAAATGCAAGATTTTGAAGCTATTATTGAAGTTATTCCAGTCATTTACTTTATTTACACGCCAAAATGTCAGCACTATATTCACAACTCTTTTTATCAACTGGGATAGTTGTAATGTCAGCATGTAATATCCCTTTGAAGGTTGCAATCAGTTCTTAATAGCAACAACATTGTTAATCACTGAGCCTATAAAATCTCAAGTTTAGATATTAATACTCAATTAAAATAATTAAAAGGCACCACATTTTCATTAACTTCATTACTCCACAGATACTTTTGGGTGATCCAATCTTATTTTGGCATTAGTAACATCAGAAAACAGTGGAAACAAGAACAAATATTGTTCTGAATCATTCCATTGGAATGGAAGTCAAGGATATAATTTGTTCCTAAATTGAGGTGTTATGCATTTTGCAGCTATGTATCAGCCAACAGTCATTAGGTAACTTCAGAGCAGTGACATGCTTTTTGATCTCTCTATCTTCATTTTGTCTGATCTCGATCAATGTGGCCAAAAGCCATTCTTTGTTTTTCACTCCTTGATTTAATGAATGGAGTGTTTATATTTTATTCATACAATTAGCTTGTTTTGTGGGCGGCACAGTGGGGCATCGGCGGTTGCTGCCTCATTTTTTTTTTAGAGATACAGCGCGGAAACAGGCCCTTCGGCCCACCGGGTCCGCGCCGCCCAGCGATCCCCGCACATTAACATTATCCTACACACACTAGGGACAATTTTTACATTTACCCAGTCAATTAACCTACAAACCTGTACGTCTTTGGAGTGTGGGAGGAAACCGAAGATCTCGGAGAAAATCCACGCAGGTCACGGGGAGAACGTACAAACTCCGTACAGACGGCGCCCGTAGTCAGGATCGAACCTGAGTCTCCGGCGCTGCATTCACTGTAAGGCAGCAACTCTACCGCTGCGCCACCGTGCCGTCATAGCTCCAGAGATCTGAGTTTGATCCTGACTACAGCTGCTGTCTGTACGGAGTTTGCACTTTCTCCCTTGTGACCCACATGAGTTTTCTCCGGGTCCTCCTACACTCGAAAGACATACAGGTTTGTAGCTTCATTGGCTTCGGTAAAATTGTTAATTGTCCCCAGTGTGTAAAATAGTGCTAATGTACAGGGTGATCGCTGGTCGGTGGCGACTCGGTGGGCCAAAGAGTTTCCATGCTGGATCTCTCAAGTCTATATCTTTAAAATCTAAAGTTTTCTACAGCTGGTACACATATGTGCATTTCCTATTCCAAAATGACTATTGAGAACATTCTGTCATTTTAGGGTTAGGATTACATTGCCTGCCATCTTCTGACCATTCTGAAACTCAAACTTGAATGGTGTGCAGGGAGAGTTGGAATATTTTATATTCAACTCAATGAATATTGTCATAGTTAAGCAATATTGATGTGCTGTTTCTGGTTTTACAAGGTCTGCTCTTCTACAAGTATTTTAAAAAAAATCCACATTTGAATTATATTTTCATTGTTGATGACATCTGTTTTGATATTTAAATGTGAAGGTGTGATCACCATGTATATTATTTGTTTCTTCTATTGTTTATGCTAATTAGATGTTTACACATATGTGTCGTTCGTGTTTTATTGCACACAATGTATTAGTTTCTCATCTCTGTCTCTAACTTCCTTCTTTTGCTATTTCTTTATGCCTCACTTAATAATTAGCTATTCAACCTCCCTTTCCTGCAAATCTGATTTAAGTGCACGAGGTGCTGTTGAAAGCTTAAATTCCACCATTTGCTCCATTTCTGGATAATTGGAGAAGCGGGATGAACACAGCCTGGATCTCCCAGGTAGAACCATCAGAATCAACAAATGAAGATATGCGGCACACCAAATCAGAAATAGAGCAGCACAGACACTTTAGAACTGACTCCTTCATTGGTACAAGGACCAAGAGGGGAAGCACAGTTCTGCATCATTAGAACTACAGCATAACACCTTAAGTACCGTCACACCCCCTCGAGACATCACATCATTGTTGTTCGTCTATAAAATTATCAGAAATTATGTTTTATTTTCTATTTTAAAGGAGGAAATTAAAATCCAATAGACATGAAAGTAGATTTTAGGAATAGTCCAGTAAGCCAGTGCAGCCTTATCTGACTGTTATACGTGAATGAATTTCTTTAGTCAAAGGGTAGTAAATCCGTGGAATTCTTTGCTGTGGAAGTCAAGGCAATGGATATTTTTAAGGCAGAGGTGGATAGATTCTTGATTAGTATGGGTGTCAGGGCTTATGGGGCGGAAGGCAGGAGAATGGGGTTATGAGGGAGAGATAGATCAGCCATGATTGAATGGCAGAGTAGACGATGGGAGAAATGGCCTAATTCTGCTCCTATTACTTATGACTTTTGTTTGCACTGCTTTCTCCTCTTCCTACTCCTCTCCATTCTCCCAGTATATAATAACATTGTTCTTCTCTTCCCCAGTCCCAGTAGCTGCAAGTTTCATAATTCTGTTTAATGCCACATCTCAAAACACCACATTTCTCAAAATTTGCCTTAGGCGTGTCATTGCTAACATTGCTTAAACATTGCTTAAACATGCTAACTACTCATTTGATAATAATTCAGCCTCCTCAAATCTGCTTCCTTTATGAGGAAAAATCATCATCATTTAGCACTCATGAATATTTTTATAATATTGGTTATATTGTGCAGTCATTATTGTTTCATAGTGTTGAAGGGTAATGTCTATTTATCAGCTGATGTATCATCACAATGAAAAAAATAAGCCTCACAAGATTTTGTGGCTTAACTCTGTACATCACCAGGGGTCATACATTCATAGAAACATAGAAAGTAGGAAAGAAGCACACAAGAATAACTCAACCGGTCAGGCAGCATCTCTAGAGAATCTGGATAGGTGATGTTTTGGGTTAAGACCCTTCTTAATACTAATCAGTCTGAAGAAGGCTCTCAACCCGAAACATCACCTATCCATGTACTCCAGAGATGTTGCCTGACCTGTTGGTTGCTCCAACACTTAGTACTCTTGTGTTTATTAACCAACATCTGCTGTTCCTTGCTTCTACATAGAAAGTAGATCAGTAGACCATTCAATCTCTCCATCATTCAATAACATCATGTCTAATCATCCAAATTCAGCACTCTCTTCCTCCTCACAAATCTCTTGCACTCTTCAGCCTTAATTCCGTTCCTTTCTTCTTCTTGAATAAATGTAGTGATTTGGCCTATACTGCCTTTAGTGGTCGAGGATTCAACTAGTTTGTCACTCTTTGGGTGTGAAGAAATGTCTTCACATATTAATACTGGACACCTTATTCCATATGTTTGGGCTATAGTCCCAGTTCTGAACTTCCCCACCACATCCCAGGAATCAGTCAATGGTTCAATGGCTCAATGGTCCTTTATCGTCACATATGCACAGCACAATGAAGTGCCCAGTCTGATAATGCCATGCTGTACTCCTTTCATAGCAAAAAGATCCTTCCACAAAAAAGGAGACAAAGATTGTATTCTACACTCAAGGTGTGGTCTCACCAAGGCCCTTTACAATCACAGTGAGGCATCCTGGCCTCCATACTCAGTTCCTGGTAGCATGGAAGCCAACATATAATTGCCTTCTCGAACATCAGCTCAATCTGAATGCACCTAAATCGAGGACATAAAAATGGCTAAATAAATGCAATGTGTAGTCTTATTCCTCAGAGAGTACAATTTACTGCTGCTGTTGAATCTAATGTCTCCACTAGAATTCTATGACTAATTCTCTGTGGCTTGATTAATAACTTGGCAGATCTTTGCTCAGTAGTCAATGACTGGCAACAATAAGCTTTTAATAATAAATGACTTTCTGACTTTGATTTCAAGAGACTTTACCACACATTCATAACTTCTGAAATGTTGACCTTTGATGGGTCATGATAGCTTTACTGCTACAGTAAACATGCATCTGCCATTGCTCCAAATGCCATTGTTCCTACTTCTTTGACAGTAAATATGCATTTTTTTTAAAACTTGATAATGAAGAAACAAGGAACTGCAGTTGCTGATGTACAAAAGAAGGCGCAGAGTGCTGGAGTAACTCAGCAGGTCAGGCGGTATCTCAGGAGATTATAGATAGGCACCGTTCGGGTCGGAAATCGGAAGAAGGGTCCCGACCCAAAATGTTGCCTATCCATGTTCTCCTGAGATGCTGCCTGGCCCACTGCACTTCTCCAGCACTCTGTGTCATACTAGATAATGAACCGATCTGCTCTATGGGTTCACTTTTTAACTTCCTCTTGACTTTGTCTTACACTCTGGAGTACATCTGATATCTACTGTTTCTGGCTTGAATCCACCGTTTACAACAGGTATCATTAAAGTCTGCCACAAGGATATCCTGAACAAATGTGCCTTTAATTGGTCCTTAACATGATTAACATTGGGTAAGTGGATTAAAATGCATTAAATTGGATTATTTCAAGGAGAATTTTAAGACCATGGCAGAAAAGGATAAGAAATACTAATGAGAAAAATTATTGCATAATCTTTGGCTGTCTGTATGTGAGTGAGTGCACAAGTACACTTTAATGTATAGTGGGATTTAATGTACAATCGCAGTATTATTGAACTTCATTAGTATTAAATTTAACTCTGGTGCTGCCAACAACTGTCTTGAACTGAAACTGACCTAAAGTTCCATGTGAATAGAACGCTATGGGTCTTGATGAAAGTATTTCACTCAGAGGAAGTGCACACCCTTTACATGTCCTAACATATTTAAGGCAGATATATACTGATAATATTCACATTCTTTTTAAGATGTTATGTGATTCACAGTAACAAGAAAATGAATTGAATGTAACTTGAATTGCAGAAATTATTAACACACAAAGCAGAATATATGAAGACACAGGGAACTGAAGATGCTGTTCTATGATGTTATGTGTGGCTATGTATCATTCATTGCATGCACATTGGCGTGTAGATTGTATACTCATATCAAGAAACATGTAGCAAGTGGATATCTCATGTAGCCATATTTTTGTTTGTAGTGATCGCTCAAGTATACAACAGGTCACATCAGATCATTGTCATTAACAGTGGCAAAGGCCATTTGTATTGATGTACTGTACAGATCAAACTCTCACCAAATGTTGATACCGTGGAATTATTCGCAGCTATCTTATGCCACAATTGTTCTCAGAGGGCACAAAGCAATATGCATACAGTCAGTGGGGCAATCCACAATCCACAGAGGGCTATGTTTACATGCTAATCTATATACTAAAACTCTCATTTGTTTGTTTGTTTGTTCCTGAACTACAGCCAAAATGGTACACGATAGCACGACAACTTTAGGCCCACCCTACTCACCGTCGTCCCTTTGGTGCTAATGGATGAAGTTTCATTGAAATCGATGTTATATTTTTAAAGTTAGTCACATTTTAAAGTTCAAATCAATCTCCTATAGAGGGAGGGGAGAGGGAGGGAGGGGTGGAAGGAGGGGGGGAGGAGGGAGGATAATGGGGGTTGAGGGGGATGGAGTGGGGGGAAAGGGAAGGGGGGAGGGGAAAGGGGAGGTGGAGGGAGGGAGGGGGTGGAGGGAAGGGGGGAGGAGGAAGGGGGGAGGGGGGGAGGAGAGGGTGCTGCACCAATGCAGCTGAGGTTTGGGCCCAACGGGTCCACTTGGTCTAGTATAAAGTAAAAGCAGAACATGCTGGAACTATTCAGCAGATCAGGCAATGTCTGTGAAAGGTGAAACAGTTAATGTTTCAGATCCTAGGCCTTATTTATAATCTTTTTGAGAGGGGGGTTTCTGGCAAGGAAGGAGTAGGTAAGCTTCCACCTTTCTTGAGCTGAGCTTTCTTTATGGAATAGTGAATGACAGACTTTGATATGTTGTGGATGAGTCCAGCTCAAGTCTAGGAATGTGAAGCAATCGTTACTGGAAGGATCTGCACAGTGACAACTGAGCTGGCTGCTCTTAGGTAATCCATGCTTGGCCAGACACGGAAGTTCAATAGGCGGTGGATGTTAATACATCTGCCTGGTCCATCACAGATACTGACCTCCCCGCCACTGATGGGATCTAAATGAGGAGCTGCCTCATAACGGCAGTCAGCATCATCAACGACCCACACCACCCTGATCACACTCATGGAGGTCACTCTTTTCAGACTGCTACGTCTTGTTTCTAATGGCAGGAGTGAAATTAGAGCAAGGCCAGGGTGGTGTGGGTCCTTGATGGTGCTAGCTGCCTTTTGAGATAGTGCCCTTTGGGACAGATCCCTTTGGTGGTGCGGAGGTCTGAACCAGATGGACTGAGCATTCACTGGATTGTTATTTATGTTGGATTGTTATAAAAATCTATCTGGTTTAGTTTAGTTTAGTTTAGCGATACAGAGAGGAAACAAGCCCTTCGGCCCACCGAGTCCACACCGACCAGCAATCCCCGCGCGTCAACACTACTCTACACACACTAGGGACAATTTACATTTATACCAAGCCAATTAACCTACAAACCTGTACATCTTTGGAGTGTGGGAGGAAACTAGAGATCTCGAAGAAAACCCACGCAGGTCACGGGGAGAACATACAAACTCCGTACAGGCAGCACCCGTAGATCGAACATGGGCCTCTGGTGCTGCAAGGCAGTGGTTCCATTGTGCCACCCTGGTTTACTGACATCCATCAGGGTAAGCAATGAACAATCCTGTCTGGTCTAAATGTGACTGCAGACCTCTCAATGTGTTTTCTGCCTGCTCAGTACAGGGACAATTTGGGAAGGACATTAAATGCTGACGTTGCTCGTGACCTCCTCTTCCCGATGGAGAAAGGTTCAGGAGTGGTGGAATTTTTCTGATAGAGAGCTGGCGCAGACATAATGGACTGTAGGCCTCCTTTGGGCACCATATCCGAGGAAGGATGTGCTGGCTCTGGAGAGGGTCCAGAGGAGGTTTACAAGAATGGTCCCAGGAATGAGTATTGGGACACTAAGCAAAACCATATGTTCTTCCAATATTTATCTGTCTGCTGACATTCTTGGAAGAAAAAAGAATAGGCTACTTTTTCTCTCATATTGCTGTGATCTTGGAATTTCTTTTTTGTCATCTCATCCTCTTTGAATTCTTCATTGGAAGTGCTCAAAGAGGAGGTGAATACATTTTCGAAATATTGCGTGATCAAGGATGATGGGGGAACTGCTACGGAAGAGGAGATGACATTGGGGCAGATCATCCAAGATCATATTGAATAACGGGGTGGATTTCAGGGGCCTGTCGGCCTACTCCTGCACCTATTTTCCTGTGTCCTTGCTGTGTGTACATTTCCCACAGCAGCAATCACATTTCACTGGCTGCAAAGTGCTGTGCAATGTCCTGAAGACGAGAAAGGCAAGAAAGCACATCAACGCCTCTACTTCCTTACTTTGGGAAGTTTGGCATGTCCCCAGCAACCCTCGCCAACTTCTACAGATGTGCTGTAGAAAGCATTCTATTGTGATGATTCTGCTGTGCTGTTGCAAGTAAGAATTTCATTGTTCTATCTGGGACATATGACAATAAAACACTCTTGACTCTCTACTGACAGCATGGTTTGGGAACAGCTCCAGCCAAGACCGCACAAGAAATTTCAGAGTGGACGCAGCCCAGACCATCGCACAAATGAACCTCCCCTTCCATTGACTCCATCTACAACTTCATGCTGCCTCGGCAAGGCCACCAGCATAATCAAGGACGAGTCTCACCCCGGTCACTCCCTATTCTCCCATCTCCCATCAGGCAAGAGATACAGACGTATGAAAATGCATCCCTCCAGATTCAGGGACAGTTTCTTCCCAGCTGTCATCAGACAACTGAACCATCCTATCAACAACTAGAGAGCGGTATTTAGTTACCATCTATCTCATTGGAGACCCTCGGACTCTCTTTAGATGGACTTTTCAGGTCTTTTATCTTGCACTAAACTTGTTTCCTTCATCCTGTATCTGCACACTGCAGAATGCTCGATTGTAATCATGTATAGTCTTTCCACTGACTGGATAGCACGCAATAAAAAGCTTTTCATTGTACCTCAGTACACGTGACAATAAACTAAACTAAACTAAATCAAACTAAACACGGATCTCGTCACTTTCTTCTTTCTTCCCCTCTTTGCCGATGCTTTATTCTGTTCTGCATGGCCTCTGCCTGTTCTGCACTCTAAAGCACTCTAAAACGTCATCAAATTCCAGAAGTGTCAGGTTACTAGAGACATCTTGAAATCATACAAAATCTTTAACCACAAGCACCTTTTTGAACTCTTGGATCAGTCTTTGGAAATAAATCACTAACCAACTTTAAATAGGGTTTATGGGGTATGAAGCGGGTGGCCTTTCCAACTATTAAATGCTCGAGTCAGATCGAGGATGGAGCTGAAATCTGGCAACACTGCATCAAATCAATGTTGGTCAAGGACTGAAACCAGATTCTGCTATGCTACATACTTCTTACAGATGTTGCCATGTGCTATAATGCCTTTCCCAATACAGCAGCTGTGTGACACTCACTTCACATGCATATATAAGCTCTGGGCATCAAACGTAAGTCATTTCTAAACCCATAGGATGAAACAAATACTGGACAAAATGGAGACACATGTAAATGCAGGAATCTTGAACAAAACACAATGTGCTGGAGTTACTCAGTGGGTCAGGCAGCATGTGTAGATGACATAGGTAGGTGACATATTGGGTCGGGACAACTCTTCAAACCGAAGAAGGGTCCTGACTGAAACGTTACCTATGCATGTCCTGTATAAATGCTGCCTGACCTGCTGAATTACTCCAGCATTTGCATTTTGCTAAGAGATGGAATATTGTGGTTATAGACTCAATGATTGATCAGGAATGCACTGTTGCCCTTTGGAGACCGCTTATTGGAATTGGGCTTGGATAAACAAAGCGTTCTTTACATCTAATCATTATTCCAATGGAGAAGAATAATTGGAAACTTAAATTAGTAATTTGTTCATGTTAGCTCTTCATGAATATTCACATATCCGTGAATTACGATGTGCTACTTTTTGATTACCAGGGTTATGGCTTCATAGGCAAGTGATGAATGGATCCCTTTTAAAGGATCATCAAGGTAAATATAGTATTGCAGTCTATTTATACACTATTTAATAAAACATAATCCCCCAAAGCAAATAAGTACTTTTTGTTATTTTGAAGGGGAGGAGGGAGGGAGGAGGGAGGGAGGGGGAGGGAGAAGGGAGGAGGAGGGGGGGTTTGGAGGAGGGGTGTGGATGGAGGGGGAGGAGGGAGGGGGAGGGGGGAGGGAGGGAGGGGGAGGGAGAAGGGAGGAGGAGGGGGGGGTTTGGAGGAGGGGTATGGATGGAGAGGGAGGGAGAGGGGAGGGGGAGGGGGGGTTTGGAGGAGAGGTGTGGATGGAGGGGGAGGAGGGAGGGGGGAAGGAGGGGGAGGAGGGATGGAGGGAGGGGGAGGGAAGGGGGTGAGGGGTATAGGGAGGGAGGGTGGAGGGATGGGGAGGGGGGAGGGGAGTGGATGGAGGGGGGAGGGGAGGGGGTAGGGGAGGGGTGGGGAGAAGGGAGAGGGAGGGGGAAGGGATTGGAGAGGGGAGGGGGAGGGAGGAGGAGAGGGTGCTGCACCAATGCAGGAGAGGTTTTGGGCCTCATGGTTCCACTTGGTCTAATTCATACTATATGCAACTCTTGCTGAATATAGTTAATGACATAATTTGCTTTCTCTGTTAAAGATGTTCACAGGTTTTCTATTCTGGAGGAGAAACTTCTTATCTCAGCCCTATATAGCATATCCACATATCCTTATGCACTGTCTACACTGCCCCACCATTAGCGACATCTTTCCTGCATCTAGTCTGTCCAGTACTGTCAGAATTTTGTCTCAATTTAGTCTGCCACCAGATAAAGAGGGGAAATTGCGCTTGGAGCCAAAGGATATTGGCATGGTACTTTGCATCTGTATTCACCAAGGAGAAGAACCTGGAGGACAGTGAGATCCGTGTGGTGAATGCTAGTGTGCGAGGGCAGTTTGAGATCAAGAAAAACAGTGGTATTGGAGCTCTTGAAGAGCATTAAAGTGCATAAACCCCTAGGGCCTCGTGGAATCTATCCCAGGTTATTGTGAGAGGCAAGGGAGGAGATTGCAGGGGCCTTGATGAAGATCTTTGTGTCATCTCAAGCCACAAGCAAAGTCCTGGATGTCTGGAGAGTAGCCAGTGGAAGTTCCTTGGTTTAAGAAGGGAAGAAGAGATAATCCGGGAAATCAGGAAACCAGTGAGTCTCTCGTCAGTTGTAGGGAAGCTATTGGAGAGGATTCGAAAGGATAGACTTTAGAACAGAATTTGGAAGAGAATGGGCTAATTAGGGACAGTCGGCATGGCAAGTCACGTTTTTTTTTAGCTTGGTTGAGTTTTTTGAGGAGGTGATGAAGGCGATTGATGAGGGTACGGCAGTAGATGTTGTCGTCACGGATTTTAGTAAGGCATATTAATGAAGCCCCTCATGGTAGGCATATCCAGAAAATGAAGGTGCCTGGGATCCATGGTGATTTAGTCAATTAGATTCAGAACTGGCTTACTCATAGAAGATAGAGGATTGTGATAGAAGGGTGTTATTCTGGCTAGAGATCTGTGACCAACTTGGAGTTCCCCGAGGATAGACACAAAGTGCTGGAGTAACTCAGCGGGACAGGCAGAATCTCTGGAGAGAAGGAACGGGTGACGTTTCGGGTCGAGACCCCTCTTCAGACTGAAAATCACGGGAAAGGGAAACGGGAGATATAGATGATGATATAGATGATGACGTAGAGAGATATAGAACAATGAATGAAAGATATGCAAAAAAGTAACAATGATAAAGGAAATTGGCCACTGTTGGCTGTTTGCTGGGAGAAAACGAGAAGCTCCACGGGGATCTGTGTTGGGATCTATATAAACGACTCTTACGTAAATGTAGATGGTTTGGTTAGTTAGTTGTATAAGAAGATAACTGCAGATGCTGGTACAAATCGAAGGTATTTATTCTCAAAATGCTGGAGTAACTCAGCAGGTCAGGCAGCATCTCGGGAGAGAAGGAATGGGCGACATTTCGGGTCGAGACCCTTCTTCAGACTGAGTTACTCCAGCATTTTGTGAATAAATACCTTGGTTAGTAAGTTTGCAGACATCACCAAAATTGCTGGAGTTGTGGACAGTGAAGAAGGATATCAAACTATCCTGTATCCACATTAACTATAACTATCCACATTATCTCATATCTGCCATGCATTTGCCCACCCATTAAATCATTGCAGTCCTGAGTGCTCCTGCAGTCCACACTCCTGCCAGCTTTGTGTCTTCTGCAAATCTGAAGACATTACATGTTGATCCCTCATCAAAAATCAAATCTGACCAACTAGCGCTTGCCTCTCCATTTTGGTTTTGCTAAGGATTTGTTTATGATTAGTTCTTCAAAGCCTCCTGTTGCACAGATATACATTAAAGGCATATGGGCCACATGTGGAGAGAAGACAATTGGTGAAATAATGCCAACTGTTTGGGAATCTCCAGTTGAATGTCTGTGACATTAGCTCCAGGGTGAAGGTTTGCCTCCTGTCCTCAAGTCAGCTTACAAAAGTGCTTTCGCCGCTTTAGGGCAGTGGTATCATAGTATGTCGTTAATACCCGCAGGAAGTTAACTTGATTCCAGCAATTTGATTCCCAGAACTAAATTGCTTTGTTGATTCTCGATCAAGAATGGCATGGAGGTGAAGCATTCTATCTCTGAGAGCAATAGAGGTTGAGCAGATGTGGTATATCTAGATTTTCAGAAAGCCTTTGATAAGGTGCCACATGGGAGGCTGCTAAGGAAGATGTGCACCCATGGTATCAAAGGGCAGATACTAGCATGGATAGCAGGTTGGCTGGGTGGCAGAAGGCAAAGAGTGGCAATAAAGGGGGCTTTTTCTGGTTGGCTGCCAGTGACTAGCGGAGTTCCGCAGGGCTCAGGGCTGGGGCCGCTGCTCATCACGTTGTATATTAATGATTTGGATGAGGGGATTGAAGGCTTTGTAGCCAAGTTTGAAGTTGACATGAAAATAGGTGGAGGGGCAGGTAGTGTAGAGAAAACAGGGACTCTGCAGAAGGACTTGGATAGGTTGGGAGAATGAGCAGAGCAGTGGCAGATGGAATATAGTGTAGCAAAGTGTGAAGTCATGCATTTGGTTGTAGGAATAAAGGAATAGATTATTTTCTAAATGGGGAGAGAATCCAGAAATCGGAGGTGCAAAGGGACTTGGGAGTTCTGGTGCAGGATTCCCAAAAAGTTAATCTGCAAGTTGAATCAGTAGTAAAGAAAGCAAACACAATGCTAGCATTTATTTTGAGAGGGCTTATATACAAAAAGAGGGATGTAATGCTGAGGCACTATAATGCACTGGTCAGGCTCCATTTGGAATTTTGGGCACCATATTTGAGGAAGGAAGTGCTGGCTCTGGAGAAGGTCCAGAGGAGGATTACAGGAATGATCCCAGGAATGAGTAGGTTAACATATGATGAGCGTTTGACGCTACTGGGCCTATATTCGCTGGAGTTTCGATGAATGAGGGGGGACCTCATTGAAACATACAGAACAGTGAAAGGCTTGTATAGAGTGGATGTGGAGAGGACCTTTCCACTAGTGGGAGAGACTAGGACTAGAGGTCAAAGCCTCAGAATTAAAGGACGTTATCTTAGGAAGGAGATGAGGAGGAATTTCTTTAGTCAGAGGGTGGTGAATCTGCGGAATTCTTTGCCACAGAAGGCTGTGGAGGCAAAGTCAGTGGATATATTTAATGCAGAAATAGATAGATTCTTGTTTAGTACGGGCGCCAAAGGTTAAGGGGAGAAGGCAGGAGAATGTGGTTAGAAGGCAGGAGAATGGGGTTGGGAGGGAGGGATAGATCAGCCAGGATTGAATGCGTAGATTTGATGGGCCGAATGGCCTAATTCTACTCCTATCACATGATCTTATAATCTTATGAGAGCTGTGTTAATATCATACATCCAAATAAAACTTGCTAATTTAATTCAAATTATGGTTCAAATTTTTATGTCATTGGTTTTGGCCTTATAAATACCTAAGGACCACACATTAATATTCCACCATGCCATGGATGGATACAAGCTACAAGCTACTGAATCATACTGTCTGAGAAACATTCTGTTTTATCTGGAGAAAATGCAAATACGTGCTATTTTAGACCTAGATTATATAGTTTATCCTTAAATTCTGGTTAATCCATTTCTTCTTTGATATTTCTTTCCGGACGACAGCAGTCTCCTAACCCGCCGATCATGTGCTGATCATGAGGTATGATCAGACTCTCACCTTTCAGCAGGAAGATAAAATATAAGCAGATGCCAACAGTTTAATAACTGCAATGTGCCCAGTTGTTAAGCTAATTGAAAAGGGCTTAGATTATTGAAAAATGATGAATGCCACTTCTCATATCAGTTGAGAGATGTATTGTTGCCAACAAATAATCATTGCACTGCACATAGTTTTATGTTTATTTGATATCCCGTCCCTACTCCAGTCCTCGCTCAATAACTTTGTGTCGCATCTGAAATTTTAATCTCTCCTGTGCTGTGTCATGTCCTTATTCTGCCCTTGAGCAGGAATCCGTTGTAAATAAGGTTTGAAGCTCAATTTTGATATCCCAGATAAATATCTTTAATAACCAAACAAATAACGACATGGTTTTTACCAGGCATGCACAGAGAAATTGATGTCTGATTTGTATCGCATTTCCCTGTCAGTTCTTATTAGAGGTAGCTTTGGATACGCTGAAAGGTCATTGCTGCTGGAGTGGGGTTTCTATATTTGTCTTCACTAAATCAGAGCGACAGTGTGACTCAGGAGGAACAAATATACATAAGGCAGAAATATTTTACTTTCTTTTGGAGTTTTATCCAGAGATTTTTTGATAACCCCACAATACCATGGCTGTTTTTGTTGATACCACAAATATATTCATAGTTTAGTTTAGTTTAGTTTAGTTTAGTTTAGTTTAGTTTAGTTTAGTTTAGTTTAGTTTAGTTTAGTTTAGTTTAGTTTAGTTTAGTTTAGTTTAGTTTAGTTTAGTTTAGAGGTACCGCACGTAACATGCACTTTGGCCCACCAAGTCCATGCCAACGTTTGATCATCCCGTTCACTAGCACTATCATACACATTAGTAGTAGTATAGTATAGTATAGAACTTTATTGTCATTCGGTACAAGTACCGAACGAAATTACAGCAGTCACAAAACACAAAAAAAAAAAGAAAAAAGTACACAGGACACACGACCCCAAGACAAACATCCATCACAGTGACTCCAAACACCCCCTCACTGTGATGGAAGGCAACAAAACTTCCACTCTCTTCCCCCTGCGCCCACGGACGCCCACGGAAGTGATAGTTTACAATTTTACCAAGTCAATTAACCTACAAACCCATACGTTTTTGGGATGTGGGAGGACACAGTAGCACCCTGAGAAAACCCACGTTGTTAAGAGAACTCAACTCTTCAATTGCCACGAGGAGATCTGAATTTCAGTTTTTTGTATTAGTTTATTCATGTTTCTAAATTGCACGTTTAGCCAAACATTATATCCCACTACATCAAACATGCTACAGCGCCTAACCTTATGTGAGCTCCAGCCTGCATTAGCATCAACCAATAACTGGGGGCAAGCATTCTTTCTACAGACTCTGCTACACAAATCAGAAATGTTGACTCTTCTTATTTGTCTTCATGTTTCAGCATCCCTTAAAGTCTGAGATCACTGGGACGGACCTTGCATGGCATGAAGCTTCATTAATTTTTATTCCACAAGCCTTATCTGGTGTTGGGTATAAATTTGCATTAAAACCATCCTGCATTTAATTTAATTGGGTGTCTGATCTAATACAACAGACACTGAACTTCCATTGTAGAATGGCTACTGTAGATACTGGTCTGCCTTTGCTAGGTTAGACAAAAAATGCTGGAGAAACTCAGCAAGTCCAGCAGCATTTCTAGAGATAAAGAATAGTTGCGTTTCAGGTCGAAACCCTTCTTCAGGCTTCTTCTTCTTCTTGCGTTTGAGGCAGCAGAAATTATGTAACGCCCTCCAGGCGCTGTAGCCAGTGCAATGTGCTGTTGTCAAGGGCTGTGAGGTCTACCCCTCCACCAGGGGGACGGAGGACAGTGCAGTCGAAAATGACGTGCTGCGCTGTTTGCTGGTCTGCTCCACACACGCAGGCTGCTGATGAACTCAACCCCCAACGATGCATGTTGGCATTGAACCGGCCGACCCCTGTGCGGAGCCGGTTCAAGGCGACCCACTCTTTGTGGGGCATGTCCGAGCCGGGTGGGGCTGTGGTGTTCGGTGCAACAGTGAATTGAGGAAGTCGCGATGTCTGTTCCCAGCTGGTTCTCCATGCTCCTAGTATGTTGAAACCGGAGCCACAGAGGGCTGAGAGTCAGTGGAGGGGAAAACTAAAGGTATGAAAAGATTACGAACAAATCAGCCGGCACTGATGATCAAGGAAAGGTGGAGCCCACAATGGTCCATTGTTGCCTGTGGAAGAGGTGATAACAAAGGGATATATGGATGGGAGCTGTGGAACTGGCAGAATGTCAAAGGTAGAGGAGGGGCCGAGAGAGAGGGAATGAAGGGGTTACTAGAAATGAGAGAAATCAAAATGCATACCGCTGGGTTGTAAACTGCCTAAGTGAAATATGCGGTACTGTTTCAATAAATTTGCGTGTGGCCTCACTCTGATAGTGGAGGAGGCCCAGGACAGTAAGATTAGAATGGGAATGAGAAGGGGAGTTCAAATGTTTGGCAACCGGGAGATGGCTAGGTTCTTTCTCATTTAGTCCAAGAAATCAGTGGATTAAAGACAAATTTTTCCCACAGTATTCTTGGATCCCACCCTACTGCCAATTAAAGCAAACATCCTATATGTTAATAATGTACATAATTGGATTTATTTTATGTGAGTGGTAGTTAGTTATTAATTTATTGAACAGAAAACCATTGAGTTAATTGACATCAATCATTCTGCTTTTAGTCATCAGTAATAATTCATCTCTCTCTGGTTCAGCAAGTACCAAGCCTCTTATATTGCTTTGGGTTAATTAACTGTTAAGTTATATCCCAGTAGCTATTAGAAATATTCAGCAAGAACTAGTATTAGCCACATGTGCACTGGGCAAGACGTAATTGAAAACTGAGAAAAAAATGTCTTATATTTGTCAAAACCATATTAAGGTATACTTTGGAAATAACTCCGTAGAATTCCATTGTGTTTTCGGTGCATAAATACTCTGTCTATCTGGTTTACACCTGTGATTATGTACCATACACATTATCAACAAATTCTTCTCAGACTTCTCTCTCAGTAAGATATCGAGACCTTCAATAAAACTGTTTGAGTCACATCAGATGCATCAAGTTACTCATTCCAATTCCTCTCAAGCTGAAAAGTTTGCTTCAGAATTACATATTATATGTGTTCATAAGTTCATAAGTTGAAGGAGCATAATTAGGCCATCAAGTCTGCTTCGCCATTCAATCATGGCTGATCTATCTTCCCACTCCACCTCATTCTCTCGCCTTCTCCCCATAACCCCTGACCCCTGTATTAGAGGAAAAAGCACCAGATAAATTTCAAACAGGAGGAATTTTTTTGTTGTTGATTTTTAGGATCAGCAGTTTTGTTCATTTGGGCATCGAATAAACCAGATTATGATAGGGTCTGCTGCCCATGTTGAATTGCTGACCTGCAAAGTGTGTATAAACCATTTTGGATCTGCCACTGTCTACTTTCACTCTCAAACCAATCCATCCCTACTGTTGAGGCAGTAAATAGCAGCTTGGTGCAGTGTCCTCCCGGCCTAGAGGGCTATCAAGCATGTCAAAATAGATGACATTTCTGAAAGAGCCATCAAATAATATTCAAAAAATTTGAAGGATTCTTTTTTTAATAAGTCAACAAAAACTAAAATGGTGAAAAACAGTTAAGAATATTTTACTAAAACAATATTTTTTTAAAAAGTAGAGTATTTTATGGCATTCTTGCTTCCTTGTTACCTGTCTCTTTCCATTCAAAAGAACTGAACTGCTGTGTAGACACAAAATGCTGGAGACACTCAGCGGGTCAGGCAGCATCTCGGGAGAGAAGGAATGGGTGACGTTTCGGGTCGAGACCCTAACTCCAGCATTTTGTGTCTACATTCGATTTAAACCAGCATCTGCAGTTTTTTTCCTACACAACTGAACTGCTGTCCTGTGCTAGGTCTAATCTGTACAAGTTCTAAGCACAGGTTGTGCACAAGTGCACATTCCTAGCACTTAAGCTGAAGAATTGATGCATATTCTTTCTCCGCCACTGGATGCCATGAAACCTCGCTGCTGGGGTGCAGTCGGGAAATTGGCAGCAAAGAAGGCCCAGAATATTTCTTCCTCCAAATTCCCATTTGACCTTGAACTTGGTAGCACCTGCAGGAGGAAATGTAGAGAAATTGGCAGAGAACTGTTTGTGGTCCCTTGCAGGATACAACATGTTGATAATTAACTTGATACACGCAGAAACTGAAAATGGAGATGATTAATGTCCTTCTTAAATTTTACCATGATTGCATATTGCCTTAGAAAACAAATAAAGGAAAGAAGCAGAGAAAACGTCAACACTGTGGGAGGATGGATCATATGCAGGTAACACGGAGGCAGAATGCAAAGTAAAGTCCAAGGTGTATTGCAAAACTGGCAACAATGTTTGGTGTGTTAAATGCAACAAGTAAAGGTGATTTCAGCTCAAGAGAGAAACACATTTATAGGTTTTGTCCTCAAGGTAGTTTTCATTTGTACTGTGTCTAATAAAATGAGATAATTTATTGCAAAGTAAATTTATTACAAGGTGCATTGCAACTTTTGCAAAATGGCTGGTGTGTTAAGTGCAATAACTAAAGGCGATATCATCTCAAGAGAGGAACGTGTTTATAGGTTATGTCCTTAAGGTAATTTTGATTTCCACTGTGTCTAATAAAACCAGACAATTTAAAGTTATACATTTAATTGCGCTGATGAGCGTGAGAAAATGTTTCATTTGTCATGTAATTGATTTAAGGTATGATCTTGCAGGTGTTAATAAAGAAATACCTCACTTTTACAATATTCTAATGCAGTCAATTAATACAAAGGCAAATGTGTCAATGTGATTTCAATAATCATATTTGCTAGGAATATCTCCAAAGGACTGATGTTGTGGCACTAGATGTGTTGGAATATGAACATTGTTTTACAGCTGCTCATTGTAAGACCCATTCTCTTATATGTTTGAACTCAGGAGGTCAGGCAAGATTTCCCCAAAGCAACAAGGGGCTTGTTTTATGTCAGTGTGACATTGGTGTAATTGGACAACCAAAAGTGTAGATATGGGCAGCACAGTCATAAGGTCATGTGATAGGAGCAGAATTAGGCCATTCAGCCCCTCATGTCTACGCCATTCAATCATGGCTGATCTATCACTCCCTCCTAACCCCATTCTCCTGCCTTCTCCCCATAACCCCTGACACCTGTATTAATCAAGAATCTATCTCTCTCTGCCTTAAAAGTATCCACTGACTTGGCCTCCACAGCCTTCGTGGCAAAGAATTCCACAGATTCACCACCCTCTGACTAAAGAAATTCCTCCTCATCTCCTACCTAATGGATCGTCCTTTAATTCTGAGGCTATGACCTCTAGTCCTCGACTCTCCCACTAGTGGAAACATTCTCTCCATATCCAGTCTATCCAAGCCTTTCACTATTAGCTACACACAGTGGTGTAGCTAGTAGAACTGCTGCATTGGAGCATCAGTAATCTAAGGTCAAATATGACCTTGGATGCTATTCTTGTGGAATTTGCACATTCTCCTATGACCTTATGGATTTCCACAATCCTAAAGATGTGCAGATTGGTAGCTTAATTGGCTTTCATGAAGTGTCCCCAGTGTGAAGGTGAGTGATAGTACCTGGGAGGTGGTGGTGGAGAGAGTTGATGAGAATGTTGAGAGAATAATGTGGAATTAAGTAGGATTATTGTAAATGAGTGATTGTTGGTTGACACAAGCTCAGTAAACAAAAAGGCATGTTTCTGTGCCTTATGTCCCTATGACTCTACCTCATGGTATTAATAATGTATGCTGATCATTGGATTTTCATACTGCCGAGCCAACAAACAAGAATGATCCTAAATCTGAATCTGGAATTGGTCTGAACTAGGTCCTTCAGCCAAGGCGTCAATAGCATGGTTCAGGGGAAGGTAGGATTTGACTAGAATTCCCGCTCTTGATTGCCATTGTGCAGAGCAGTGCAATGGAAGCCATTTTAGAGTTAGGATTGTTTGCGGGACAAGTATCATCATAGTAGAATAACCTGAGTCTAGGGTGCATGTTCGACCTGTGGCAAGTTTAATGGGTTCCCAGAGTGCTGTTAGTGCTTGGTTTTGTTTAGTTGAGAGTGAGAGGCCCTGCGCCCCACCCAGTCTGCGCCAACCAGTGATGTCCGCACACTAGCGCTATCCCATACACACACTAGGAACAATTTTCAATAAAACCAAGCCAATTAACCTGCAAACCTGTACTTCTTTGGAATGTGGGAGGAAACCGGAGATCCCAAAGAAAACCCACATGGTCACGGAGAGAACGTATAAACTCCGTACGGACAGCACCCATAGTCAGGATCAAGCCCAGGTCTCTGGCGCTGTAAGGCAGCAACTCTATCGCTGCGCCACAGTGCCATCCTGCTTGTAAACCCACATTTAGACAAAGCCGAGTGTCACTGTGAGAATATTTATTTGAATTATCAAGGGTAATGGAAGTTTTAAGTTAATGTGATTGGTATATCATATTAATAAATATATTTAATGAAAATATTAGTTTAATTGAGGAAATTACACATTTAAAAAACGGTGCTTCAAATATAGGTATATCTTATTCAAATCTAGATATATCTTATTCAAACAATTGATAATCTCTGAGCATTAATTCAAATGATTTGGGACCACACTTCTACTGGCTGAAGGACAAAATTGCTCTGAAGTGTAATTTAAAACGTCCTTTTCTTTTCAAATTACTTCCTGCTGTGCCTCAATTAATCAAAGGTTTACCATAAACCTTGCCCAGCAGCCCTCAAAGCCAAATTAAGGCATGAAATACGGCTGCCTATTTTTTTTCTAATTTGTATGGTAATTAAAATCCCTACATTCGTTTTCCTATTTAATTGTTCTCCCACAAGGTAGATGATTGTACTTTGCACTTGCTCGCTGTGAAAATCATCTTTACGTGGGAATTTTCAAAATCATAACGATTTTGCCGGCTTAACTCGTCAGGTACTGAAACCATTTGACAGAGAATCGAATGAAAAAAATTACTCCAACAGAAAGCATTCACTTGGCACCATCATGATTTATGGTCCAGTCCTTTGCAAAACTCTTGTGACCCAGAGACTCATTCAAACAGTTGTCAAATGGGACTCTCAATCTCAATGAGTAGCTTGTCTGCTCCCAGTGGCCCTCTGGAATTGATGAGGAGTGTGCAGGACAATGGAATGAGGGTCTGATCACCAGCTAGACCAAGCAAGCAGTGACAACCCAGACGGTGGAGAAAGCCTGGAGAAGCTCTGATACTCCTCCAGGCTCCACTACAATTTCGTCTAGATTCACTTATTTAGAACCTACCTTTCCTTAAAATGCCACTGGCAAGGAAACAACAGCCTGCCACATTTATCCCTAACCAATCTGCAGTGCTGGCCTGAAAATGACACGGGATCCCTTTTAATGCATCCAATGCCTGTTTTATATCACCATCCAATGATGTGAGATTCCGGCCCTTACTTCGACAATCCACTTGTCCCGCAAATCTGGTTAACCGATTTGAGGAGTTAGAACTCTGAAGGGCCATTTAAGTTTTCTCTGCTGGATTTCTGCCTGTAACAAAGAGGGCTGAGAATTCTTCTGTGCCCTAGAGTTTTGTAGATCCCAAAACCAAAATAACCTGGTTTATCTCCTGCCTGTGAACATGCCTCTTGTGCACAGGCAACCAGCTGTGACCTGCACAGTGGGAAGATGGTCTGAGGAGATTGAAGAGTCCCAGAGGGACTGTTTTGAAACAACTGTGTGGGAGGAACTCTGTGATCCTCATGGGGAGGACATTGACAGTCTTATTCATTGCATCACAGACTATATAAACTTCTGTGTGGAGAACACTGTACGGTGTTTCTCCAACAACAAACCTGGGTCAACACTGACATAAGGGCTCTCCTTAAGGAGAAAAAAAGGGCCTTTAAGTCTGGAAATAAGGAGGAGCTGAAGGCTGTGCAGAAGGAGCTGAGGAGGGAGATCAGAGAGGGGAAGAGCAGCTACAGGAAGAAGATGGAGGACCAGCTGCAGAGGAATAACATCAGCGGAGTCTGGAGAGGCCTCAAAACCATATCTGGGCACAAGGAACCGGTCTCCCATGCTGTGGGGACCAGAAGTGGGTGGACGATCTGAACCTTGTCTTCAACAGGTTTGATCAGTCACCTACCCCTCCCCCGGTCCAGTCACCCCTGCTGCGGGTCCGGACGGCATCAGCTCCAGGCTCCTTAAGTTCTGTGCAGACCAGCTGTGCGGGATAGTGGATAGTGGAGCACGTCTTCAATCATGAGCCTGAAACTGGGGAGAGTTCCACAGCTGTGGGAAACATCCTGTGTGGTACCGGTGCCAAAGACACCGCACCCAAAGGACCTCAACAGCTACAGGCTGGTGGCACTGACATCACACCTGATGAAGACACTGGAGCGGCTGGTCCTTGTCCATCTCCGCCCCCATCGATGGACCCGCTGCAGTTTGCCTACCAGCCTGGCATCGGGATGGACGACAATAGACAATAGACAATAGACAATAGGTGCAGGAGTAGGCCATTCAGCCCTTCGAGCCAGCACCGCCATTCAATGCGATCATGGCTGATCACTCTTAATCAGTACCCCGTTCCTGCCTTCTCCCCATACCCCCTCACTCCGCTATCCTTAAGAGCTCTATCCAGCTCTCTCTTGAAAGCATCCAATGAACTGGCCTCCACTGCCTTCTGAGGCAGAGAATTCCACACCTTCACCACTCTCTGACTGAAAAAGTTCTTCCTCATCTCCGTTCTAAATGGCCTACCCCTTATTCTTAAACTGTGGCCCCTTGTTCTGGACTCCCCCAACATTGGGAACATGTTTCCTGCCTCTAATGTGTCCAATCCCCTAATTATCTTATATGTTTCAATAAGATCCCCCCTCATCCTTCTAAATTCCAGTGTATACAAGCCCAATCGCTCCAGCCTTTCAACATACGACAGTCCCGCCATTCCGGGAATTAACCTAGTGAACCTACGCTGCACGCCCTCCATAGCAAGAATATCCTTCCTCAAATTTGGAGACCAAAAAATACACACAGTACTCCAGGTGCGGTCTCACCAGGGCCCGGTACAACTGTAGAAGGACCTCTTTGCTCCTATACTCAACGCCGTCATCTACCACCTACATAGAGCTCTCTTACACCTGGAGAATGCCTGGTAGCACTGTGAGAACCATGTTCTTTGATTTCTCTAGTGCATTCAACACCATCCAGCCTATGCTTCTGAGGGACAAATTGGAGCACACAGGAGTGGATCACCGCTTCACATCATGGATTCTGGACTACCTCACCAACCGCCCACAGTATGTAAGGACAAGGAATTGTGTTTCTGACCTGGTGGTCTGCAGCACAGGGAACAGTTTTGGCTCCTTTCCTGTTCACCCTGTACACTGTGGACTTCATGCACAGCTCAGCCAACTGTTATCTGCAAAAGTTCTCTGACGACTCTGCCATCGTCGGCCTCAACACAGATGACGATGACAGGGAGTACAGAGAACTGACCCAGGACATTGTGGACTGGTGCCAGTGGAACCGCCTCCAGATCAACGCGAGGAAAACCAGGGAGATGGTGGTGGATTTCCGCAGGTGCAGCCACGCCCTCTCGACACCGGTGAACATCCAAGGTATGGACATTGAGAGAGTGCACTCCTATAAGTACCTGGGTGTTTACCTGAATAATAAACCTTACTGGACTGATAACATTAATGCACTGTATAAGAAAGGCTAGAGCAGACTGTACCTGCTGAGGAGGCTCAGGTCCTTTGGAGTGCAGGGGGCATTCCTGAGGACCTTCTTCAACACTGTGGTGGCATCAGCCATTTTCTATGGAGTGGTCTGCTGGAGCAGCAGCATCTCAACAGCTGACAGGAAGAGACTAGATAAACTGATCAAGAAGGCCAGCTCTGTCCTGGGATGCCCCCTTGACTCAGTGCAGGCGGTGGGAGAGAGGAGGATGATGGCAAAGCTGTCATCGCTGCTGGACAATGAATCCCACCCCATGCAGGACACTTTCACTGCGCTGAGCAGCTCCTTCAGTGACAGACTTCTTCACCCCAAATGTGTGAAGGAGAGATATCGAAGGTCCTTCCTTCCTGCTGCCGTCAGACTGCACAACCAGCACTGCTCTCTGCAGACCAGTAAATAAAGATCATTACCGTTATTTTATTTTTTAATGAATGCTTATTTATTTTTGCTGTCCACTTTGCTGCTGTAACCCTGCAAATGTCCCCATTGTGGGACGAATAAAGGATATTATTATTATTATTATTAAACACATGATGACATAAAATAAAACAAAATACTTAATTGATTTCTGGGATGGCAGGATTGATGTACGTAGTGAGTTTAGATCAATTGGATTGACATTGACAAGAGTTCAGAAGAATAAGAAGGGACCCAATAGATACCTACAGCATTTTAAATATCTGGACAGGTTAGATGCAGGAAGGATGTTCACAATGGTGTGGAAACACAGAAACATAGAAAAATAGAAAAATAGGTGCAGGAGTAGGCCATTCAGCCCTTCGAGCCAACACCACCATTCAATACGATCACTGCTGATCATCTAAAATCAGTACCCCCTTTCCTGCCTTTTCCCATATCCCTTGATTCCTTTAGCCCTAAGAGCTAAACTAACTCTCTCTTGAAAACATCCAGTGAATTGACCTCCACTGCCTTCTGTGGCAGAGAATTCCACAGATTCTCTGGGTGAAGAAGTTTTTCCTCATCTCAGCCCCAAATGACCTACCCCTTATTCTTTGTGGAAATCTAGGAACGGGGGCACAATCCAAGATTAAGGTGTGAGCTATTTGAGGCTGAGATGAGAAAAAAATTCTTCTCCCAGAAAATATTGAATCCGCCACAGAGAACTGTTGAAGCCAAATTATTACGTTCAAGGAATAGTTTGATTGTTTCAAGGTTAGAGGGATCAAGGGAAATGCGGAGAAAGCTGGAACAGGAAACTAAATTTAGTTCAGTTAAATAGTTCTTGAATATATTGAATGACAGGCTTGGGGGTTTGAATGGCCAACACCTGCTCCAATGACTTCTGTTTCTATGCTAGACACAAAATGCTGGAGTAACTCAGCGGGTCAGGCAGCATCTCAGGAGAGAAGGAATGGGTGACGTTTCGGGTCGAGACCCTTCCTTAGCCTTTCTGTGCTTGTACCCAAAGCGGCAAACAGATATTGGCATCCGAATGAACCGTTTTTTCCTTGTAATGGCTAGGCATTAACATGTTCAACCAGTTGTCATTTGTCATCTGCTTCAGATTGTTACATGAACACATGGAAAGTATCCTTCTGCGGATGTACCTTGCAATAGTACATTAAATAACTCAAATCAAAGGCAGCATTATCTAATTTTTAAATATTTGTTAGCTTAGGTATCATTATCTCCAGCAAGCAAATTCAATGGGTCAGAATGTACCTGTGATAAGAGAAACAAAATGTTTGTACCTCATATTTTCTTCTGAGGTAGAGGACTTAATTTTGCCACTCAACACTAAGCTAGCTCTCAGAAGAATCCCACTTGTTTCTACAGATGCTGCCTGACGTGCAGAATGTTTCCAGTATTTTTTGATTTTATTTTAATTTCCCAGCTCCTGCAGTTTTTTAGTTCCTTTAAAAGTGTAATGTTCACTCCACATGTCAATATTAAGAATCCAAAATGAATGGAAAAAATACCACAGTAATGTTGGAATAGGCAGAGAAAAGAAGGCAGTATTGGAGATCTTGTGAAGATTATTTGCACCATGCTACTGGGCTGAATACAGAGAGATGTGTTTACTGTTGAAAATAAATTAAAACTGCAGATGCTGAAAATCTGAAATTAAAACAAAAAATGCTGTAAATATTCAGTAGATTCCGTAGCATCTGAGATGCAGTTAACATTTCAGTTTGAAAAATATTCACCTGACTTGAACTAGGAAATAAAAGGGAAATAAAGACAAAATAAGTAAACAACAAGTTAGTTTTTAAGAATTTGTTCAAACTTTTCCAATTCTGACAAAATTCAACAATAATATTAAACTCAATTTATCTTTCCACAAATGCAGCCTGACCTGTAGAATGTTTTTGGCATTTTCTGTTTTTCTTGTATGTTTACTTGGTTTTTTTTAAGGTCAATGCTTGATTTTGGGAACAAATTGTTTGTTAACTTCAATAGAGAGAAAACTACAAGGATTTATTTATAACTCTCTGACATGTGACCTTGTAAATCACAGCCAGTGGAAGCTTATGAAAAACACATTTTGCGATTAAACTACGAAAATCAAATAAAAAGTTAGTTGGAAATGTGGACTTCAAGTTTCTCAACATTTTCTCAAAATATTGACCAAGTCTCTTGAGTTTAATATAACTAGATAATATTCCCTTCGATGAATGGGAAAATAAATTGAACAATTAATTGTCTAAATATTAAGAAACACCAATAAATCTGTCATGACTTTATCGATAAATTTAAAATCAAAGATTCCAGCAAGATCTATCCTGGTAATTTTACTATTGAATGTTAATTATTGATCTTCTTAAATTATCTACTTACCATGTAAATGGCCATTCAACAGAACATCAGTTAACGTTATCCATCACCAAGACAACTTATCTCTATCTCCATTTCCAACATAAATCTGCTCCCTTCGATACTTCCTCACTTCCCTTCTCATTCTACCTAGTAACCTCCTTACGACCTTCTATCATCATATACAATGATATCCACTGTAAAAACCTTTGCCATAATAAGAACATCAAACTGTACATCACAGGAACATGCCCTTCAGCCTACAATGTCCATGCCAAACATGATGTCAAGATCAATTCTTTTTCAGGTTGGCTGCCAGTGACTAGTGAAGTTCCGCAAGGGCCGGTGCTGGGGCCGCTTCTCTTCATGTTGTATATTAATGATTTGGATATGGGGATTGAAGCCTTTGTAGCCAAGTTTGCAGATGATGCTAAGATAGGTGGAGGGGTAGGCAGTGTAGAGGAAGCAAGGATTCTGTAGAAGGACTTAGACAGGTTAGGAAAGTGGGCAGAGAAATGGCAGATGAAATTCAGTATAGCAAAGTGCAGAGTCATGCATTTTGGTAATAAGAATAAAGGTGTAGATTATTTTCTAAATGGAGAGAGAACCCAGAAATCGGAGGTGCAAAGACTTGGGAATGCTGGTGCAGGATTCCCAAAAAGTTAATTTGCAAGTCGAATCAGTAGTAAGGAAAGCAAATTCAATGCTAGCATTTAGATCATGAGGACTGGAATACAAAAACAGAAATGTAATACTGAGGCTCTGTAAGGCGCTGGTCAGGCCGCATTTATAGTATTGTGAGCAAATTTGGGGCCCATATCTGAGGAAGGATGTGCTGGCTCTAGAAAGGGTCCAGAGGAGATTTACAAGAATTATTCCAGGAGTGAGAGCATATGATGAGCGTTTGGCAACACTGGGCCTCTAATCGCTGGAGTTGAGAATGTTGAGGGAGAACCTCGTTAAAACATACAGAATAATGAAAGGCATAGAGAGAGTGGATGTGGAAAGGATGTTTCCATGTGTGAGAGTCTAGGACCAGAGATCATAACCTCAGAATTAAAGGGCGCTCTATTAGAAAGGAGGTGAGGAGGAACATCTTTAGTCAGAGGGTCGTGGAACTCATTGCCACAGAGGGCTGTGGAGGCCAAGTCAGTGGATATTTTTAAGGCAGAGATAGACAAATTCTTGATTAGAACGGATGTTAAGGGTGATGGGGAGAAGGCATGAAAATAGGATTAGGAGGCAGAGATCAGCCATGATTGAATGGCGGAGTAGATTCAATGAGCCAAATGGCCTAATTCTACTCTGAGAACTTGTGAACTTGTGAACATGTGAACTGTGATCTGTCTGCACATCATCCATATCCCTCCATTCCCTGCATAGGCATGTGCCTACCTAAACTATTGTAGCCTTGATGACGCCAAAAAACGGGAGGGACCCCGGAATGAGACATCGCTAAAATAGGTGGGCAAATTAGATTTTTATTTCATGATTTTAAGTTCTATTCATTATTCAGTATTTCATTCGAAAACTTCAACACAAAATATAAACAATAAAAAAATAAACAATAAATATAAAAACGGTTACCCTACTTTTAATTCACAAGTGGCCAAATGGACACTGCTACTCACGTTGTGCTGCAAAAAGTTGGGGCATCGGAAAACCAACAAATCGGGTGATAAATGATAAAAGTCATAAGCATGATCTAAATTTGCCGAATAGAGTTATTTAATTGCAAAATTAATGTAATCTTTCTAGTATAAATTGGCCTAAGGATTTGATGAATTCCCGTTTGAAAAATGTCCAAAAAAAAGGCAAGAAAATAAAGGGACATATCTGATATTTTTCTTTGTAAAAACAAGTTTATTTATTTTTGCTTCATCTCATTATTTTGACTGTACACCATGATCGATACTACTTAAAATACAGGATATGAAACAATGGGAATTTTACATAAAAAGCTGGAAAATAACCTGGAATTTTGGAGACCTTCAGTTTCACTACTGAATGTTGTATTTACGGAAATACCCATATATGTAATCACTAATGTAGGAGCCAAACTCTCAGAATTATTCCTATACATGAAGCAGAAGAAATACACAAGTTTCATATTCAGCTACAATGCTTCCTTGCTTCTGTTTTTCTTTGCCTCTGTAAATTCTTCCGCCATATGACCCCCAAAATCTATTTTCATGAGTATTTTTCCTCATTGAACTTTGTTAAATGATTGCAGACCCTTTATCCATCTTTGGGCTGTTATTTGAACATCTCTCCATGGACCACTCCATTCTCCCTCTAGTCTGTAGTAGTTTTCTGAATCCAAGTTTTCACATTCTGGCCATTTATTCTATGTAAAGTCCCCCACAAAATTGTTTAGTTAAGGATTTGGTTTAAACGCATAATATGACGTATAGAATGCCTGAATTTGTAAATGATTCCAAATTTTTGGGGATGATGAGTTGTTGCAAGAAGATATGTCATAAATCACTGTAACTGCAGCGACAACAACTTGCACTTGTATAACCAGTACTATGGAACTTCCTAACGTGTTTAAATGTGTCAGTGTCTTTGCAAGTGAGTGGATGAATGCCAAATGGTTATTAAAATCTATATGTACCTAGGGAATAAGTGGTAAATGTTTTACAATGAGCAGTATATCTTTGAAATGGTGCAAGAAAATTATTCTACTCATGTAGCTCTCCACGACTGACAAAATGTGACCTTTTAAGAAAAAACAAAAATTCAGCAGATGCCAATTTATAGGGAAAAAATGTCCAATTTTATTAACTCGATTCTGCAAAACCTTTTCCACTAGGAGCTCCTGTCAGTGATTGGAATAACATTTTCTGTTTCTATAAGTCCAGCTCCAAGCATATTTTTTATTCCCATCTGGATCATTCACAGGCAATTTAATTCTAGTCTATTTGTTTCTAATGTCTTACTTTATTGAAAACCATTTTGGAACTTAATTGTTGTGAGCTGATGTGAGTTTTACACTATAAGGTCCATTCTGTATTTTCAAAAATCTCCACTGAGAACCAACGCTTTTGGCTTTAAAATGGATGTCACAGACATAAGCCCTTGTATTCCAACCATACGGACAAAAATCTCTGGGTTGGGGTTGACATGTCAAAGGGAGGTACAGGATGTGGAGTTGGGGCAGGGAGGGTTTGCTGTTGGGAGGGAGGATCAAGCCTGCAATAGAGATGGGGTGGGCATCAATAGATCAGCTTTTCTCATAGCGTCTTCAAACATGTAATATGGTGTTCAATACACAGAACCCAATTTGCTTACTTTGGGTTTTATTTCTACAATCTGCCATGAGAGCAAACATGAGTCTGATTGTAAAATGTCAGAAAACAATGGCAGTGAGCACATGATTTTTTTTTTTGCTGAAGCATCTGAACATAGTTATGGTCAATAACTCTGTAAGTACCTACATTGGAACAAACATCAGCTTGGGCAGAATGCCTGTGTTATTGGAGGAAAGGGAGATTTTTTTTTTCCTTTGATAAACTTCATGCCTCCATTATTTTACATGCTGGATGACTGAAAAAAAACATTGCTCATTGCCAATGGGCATTGGCACATTTCAAGTCATTTTTAGCTTCACCTTTTAAACTGTGGGCACTGGGGATATAAACTCCATTGGTCTGAACAAGGCAAACCACCCAGATTTGTAATTTGAGGCAATGAAGACCATTAAACCATCTCTGAATGATAGGAAGATCTACCCAGGCTGCTCTCTCAGTTGGAGATAGACAGAAAATGCTGGGGTAACTCAGTGTTTCTCTGGATAGAAGGAATGGGTGATGTTTCGGGTCGAGACCCTTCTTCAGACCGAGAGTCAGGGGAAAGGGAGACACAGAGATATGGGAGGGTGGGGTGTGCAAGCGAGACACAAAGGGGATGAAGCTCAAGAAATATGTAGAATAGATCATTGTTAGCTGGGGAAAGTGACAACGAAGCATGTAGTTGGAGACAGTCAAACTGGTCGGAGAACTGGGATGGGGGAGGGATGGAGAGAGAGGGAAAGCAAGGTTTACTAGAAGTTAAAGAAGTCGCTGGGTTGTAAGCTGCCCCAGCGAAATATGGGGTGCTGTTCCTCCAATTTGTGTTGGGCCTCACTCTGACAGGGGAGGAGGCCCAGGCCAGAAATATCATTATGGGAAAGGGAGGGGGAGATAAAGTGTTTAGTAATGGGGAGATCATGGAGGTCAAGGCGGACTGAGTGTTGGAGATTTCCTTTGCAGACTGGAGCAGAGAGATGTTTTTGGGCGTAGTTTCTTTTGGGTGTTTATTCTGTGTGGAAAAGAAGGATACCATTGGCAGCAGCTCTCGATTCCAATGCTTAAGTGCACATTTGCAGGTGCCAGAGGATGCTGTCAATTTAGATTAATAATAGCTAGTACCAACTGTTTTACTCTCATTACAACTACAAATTCTAGATCAATATGTGTTGAAATGCTTTTGCTCTATACATGCAACTCTTTTTCCAAAATTCCAGTGAGATTTTCTGTTTAAAGTGTCAATCTTAGTCTGGTATGTGGCTCTAAATTTAAAGGGAGCTCTTGAATGTGGTCAGGGTGAGATACAGCATGGAATCGTGCCTTTTCACACCTTTGACTCAATGCTGAGCATCAAGCATCTTCACTAATCCCTTGCAAATTCACTAATCTTCCCACATTCCCATCAACTCCTCTCCAGATTCTCTTGGCGGCCAAGTCAATGGATAATTTTTTTAAGGCAGAGATTGATAGACTCTTGATTAGTAAGGGTATCAAGGGTTATGGGGAGAAGACAGGAGAATGGGATTGAGAGGGAAAGATAGATCAGCCATGATTGAATGGTGGATGGCCGAATGGCCTAATTCTGCTCCTATCACTTATGAACATGAATTCTCCCATTCACCTACAGACAAAAGGCACTTTAAAGTGGCCAATTAACCTTGCACATCTCTGGGATATGGATGGCAATCGGAGCACTCCAAGGAAACCAATAGGATCACAGGGAGATCATGCAAACTCCACACTGGCAGCTCCTGCGGCCAGGACTTAACACAGATTGTTGGAGCTGAGAGGTAAAGCTCTTCAAGCTGCATCACTGTGCCACTCACATATCTTTAAATGTTCATTCACTTTATTGAAAAGTTATTGTTTGCCCTTTTGCAATTATTCTCTGCCTTCTCATCTCACTTCATCGGAAGATTACTCTTGGTTTTCCAATGTGAAAACCTGAATAAAGAACCGGAATATATATTTTTTAAGTGATCTACTCTTGCAATAAACTAATTTCAAAATATAAAAAGAGAAAGGATAGATTTTTGACTGTGTGTATTGGTGTAAAACTGACGGCAGTGAACTGATAGGTAGTTATTTTACAATGGTGGAGAGGAATGGCACATTGAGGAGATGGTTGGTTGTGTTTGCTTGTGTTCAGAGTGAGGACTTGGACCTGGGGACAGAAGGGAAAGGTCAGAGTGAGGAGTGTGGGTGGTTCACTGATCAAGGAGTGCAACTTTGGGGATGGGGGAAAGTCAGGTGAAGATTGAAAAGGGGCCTGAGGACATCAACAGTGAGAGTGGGGCAGGCGATGTTCGGCTTTGGCAGGAATGGTAGAGTCATAAAGTCACACAGTGTGGAAATATCCCCTTCAGCCCAACTAGCCCACACTCACCAACATGTCCATCTATACTAGTCAGTCTGAAGAAGGGTCTCGACCCGAAATGTCACCCATTCCTTCTCTCCTGAGATGCTGCCTGACCTGCTGAGTTACTCCAGCATTTTGTGAATAAATACCTTCGATTTGTACCAGCATCTGCAGTTATTTTCTTTTATATACTAGAAGGATGAGGGGGGATCTTATTGAAACATATAAGATAATTAGGGGATTGGACACATTAGAGGCAGGAAACATGTTCCCAATGTTGGGGGAGTCCAGAACAAGGGGCCACAGTTTAAGAATAAGGGGTAGGCCATTTAGAACGGAGATGAGGAAGAACTTTTTCAGTCAGAGAATGGTGAAGGTGTGGAATTCTCTGCCTCAGAAGGCAGTGGAGGCCAGTTCGTTGGATGCTTTCAAGAGAGAGCTGGATAGAGCTCTTAAGGATAGCGGAGTGAGGGGGTATGGGGAGAAGGCAGGAACGGGGTACTGATTGAGAGTGATCAGCCATGATCGCATTGAATGGCGGTGCTGGCTCGAAGGGCTGAATGGCCTACTCCTGCACCTATTGTCTATTGTCTATTGTCTATTGTCCCACCGGTCTGCATTTGGCCCATATCCCTCTAAATCTGTCCCATCCATGTACCTGT
Organism: Rhinoraja longicauda; assembly: GCF_053455715.1. Taxonomy (NCBI): domain Eukaryota; kingdom Metazoa; phylum Chordata; class Chondrichthyes; order Rajiformes; family Arhynchobatidae; genus Rhinoraja; species Rhinoraja longicauda. The sequence goes on from NC_135965.1 coordinate 33,296,768, forward strand.
CCAAATGTTTCTTAAACGTTGCGATGGTACCTGCCTCAACTGCCTCCTCTGGCAGCTTGTCCATACACCCACCACCCTTTGTGTGATAAAGTTACCCCTCAAGTTCCTATTAAATCTTTCCTTCTTCACCTTAAACCTATGTCTTCCGGTTCTCGATTCCCTACTCTTGGCAAGAGACTCTATTCCTCTCATGATTTTGTACACCTCTATAAGATCACCCCTCATCCTCCTGCACTACATTGAATAAAGTCCTAGCCTGCTTAATATATCCCTTTAGCTCAGGCCCACAAGTCATAGCAACAACCCCAGAAACTTTCTCTACACCCTTTCCAGCTTGACAACATCTTTCCGAAAACATGGTGACCGACCGAAATGTGGCCTCACCAATGTTTTATATAACTGCAACATGACCTCCCAACTTCTAATTTAGTACTCTGACTGATGAAGGCCAATGTGCCGAAAGGACAAAAGTCTTTTGATCTCAAAGGATAAAAGTTAAAAAGGGCCGCTTGGTCGGCATGGGCAAGTTTGGCCAAAGGAACTGTTTCCATGACTATGCCCACCATTGTAAAAAAGGTAGACTAAGATTTTTGTGCACAGCCTGGATGTAATCTGACCATTTAAATGTAGCACCCTCCAGCTAAGGCTAGTTTCAGTGATACTATCAGCCTTCTTCAGCTGGTGGAATTTTGGCGGCCAGTTGTTACACGGCTTTTGACCGCACTGTCCATGCCTAACCACGTTCAGCTAAATGGGTTGGTGTCAACTTCTGCTCCAATCTAAAAAAAAACCCTCCAGGTATAAATATGACACCTCTGACCTGGACTAACATGCACACGATCAGTGTTCCAACAATTCACTTTGCGTTTAGCTGGATGGGAGCCGACTTCGAAGGAAAAACAGAAAAGCAACATGCAGCAGGTGTACTTGAAGTGTTGTGCAGAGATTGTTGATCGCTTGTAGATATAGTATCTTTAGAGCTATACAAATGTCTAGACTCACCTTTTTTGCGTTATTCATAGGACATGAATGTCAAAGAATTAAAAACCAGCATTGAATTCCCATTTTGAATTACCCTTGAGTAATGTGGGGGTCATATTCATGGACCACGGCTGCATCGAAACTGCAGTTATTCCCACAGTGTTTAACAGTCTATTCAATACCAATAACTTGGTAGACCATTTGGAGAGCAGAGAATAAGACTTCTTGAAGATCTGAGGCCACAAAGAGATTTTCGTGTAACAATGCCAGGTTTCTCACTGCAAATAGCATCTGTGAAGCCGGTGGGTTTTACAACAGTTAGGTAGATGCATGATCACCATTTATGAATCAAGCTTTTTGGGTACCAACTTTATTTAATTGAATTCCTCAGTTGCTGTGGTGGGATTTGAACACTTCCGAGATAATAATTTTGGATTTCCAGCAAGTCTGCTCACTGCCACACCTCTTAATCCAAGCACAGCTAATATTGGGAAGCAAAAGAACTTCCAATTCTTTCGAGCATGATTTAGCCGATCTTCCAGATGATCAGACTGATTCACGGCGACAACGACTCTGATTTATTTTAAGGATTGTGTCGTGCTCTTGCATTAGGCAGCTTCTATTTCAAGGGTTTTAATGCAGACTCTGATGAGATGGACGTGAACTAGCTTCAACACTTATGCTACTAAACGCTATGCTCCCTTCCCTCCGTGGCAAATTCTGAGACACGGGACAATCAGGACAATAAAAAGCTCGCTCGTGTTTACGAGGAACTTTAATTAATTGGCACTACTCCGAAAGCAGCTTTGAACAGGAACCGTGCCATCCATTTACCCTTTCGATCAATCAGAGCACCTGAAGTTACAGTTTAGCCACAGAAACAGCGCCATTTTGCTGAGTGTATGTGTTCATTTTACTAAACGCACGAGCTGCCATATCAAAGGTTGGCATTTTAGAGTCACACTCTGTAAGGTGCAGCATCGACATTTACAGCTTTCCAGCCTGTCCCTCACTAAAAGGTTATCTTATGACTTCCACGAACTGTGTTATGCCAGGCGCATTTAATGGATTTCCTGAAAAAGTACAACTTAAGATTCTCCAAAATGCCAAATTTCAAATAATTCTTACAGCAATGTTTTGAACATTCAAGTGGAAAGAGTGATCATGACATTTTGCTTAAGTCCATCTATCACGCTGAGCATTTTTTTGTCATACTCCATAGTGGCACATCACATGGAAAACATTTGCAATGATATTTCTCTGATTAGTTCAAGTATCATGTTTATTCAAAAAAAATCATTTGTGAGTTGGTTCTTGCTTGAAATATTGCTTTGAAAATAGAAGCTTGAAAGCTACATTTAAAGCCATGGCACAGAAACATCAAGACCAGCAACTGGAAGATGGATGCTGAATCATAAACGGTATGCATGCAACATTCAGAATTTACTGTATTCTGTTAAAATGTATTAAAGTAGATCAGTTCCATGCCCAACACCAAAATGCAGATGCTGAATGATGTTTATTCCATAAATAAATGTTCCCACCCAGGTTGCCTCTAGGATTCTTCTGTGCATAGGCAAAGGCTTTAATTGTTTGTTGCCTGAGCATTGGATCAATGATTTTGTTTTAAATATTGAGGAAGTCTAATGTGTGCTGAGGTAAAAGATTGGCTATGATCTCTTTGATTAGAAGAGCTGTCACAAGGGACTCCCATTTCCTGTCCGTGTTCAATCATGACAGAATTCTTATGAAATCCGTTAATGTTGTAGACCAACACGGGGATAAATTAATTTTGGCAGATTGAGAGAAGGTTCAATGGTTCAATGGTTCTTTATTGTCCCGTATACACAGCACATTGAAATTCTTTTGCACAACCCACATAGCCATATTTTGGTGCCATTTACAAAGAAAAAGGAAAAATCCAAAGTCCAAAGTCCAGTCTACATGTTGGAAGTCCAGGTAAGCCGCAGGCTGCTGCAGGCCGCGACCCGACATCCCTCTCCTCTCCCGACTGCCTCTGAATCCTGCGGGGGGGGGGCTCCTGCAGTCGACCTTGAAGGCATTGGAGGCAATACCGCAGTCCCTCTCTGATCAGTTCACCACTCCATTCTCCAGTCTTCGGGGCTTCTGGGCTTCCCCATGCAGGCAATGACATGCTGGACCCTTCCTCACTGTGTCGAACCGACCTGCCAGATCTTTGCTCTGGGCTTAGTTCTCAGCGGCTGCCCCGGGTCCGTCCTTGCTCTCAGTGGCTCCATTTGAAGAGGGGCTAAAAATGATGTACCATCAGCACAAGGTAGTGCTTAATAAATGTGATCAACAATTCAGGAAATAAATTTATTAAACCAGAATTGTTAGAATTCACAATCACACCAGGGGGTCGTAACAGATACATTCCATGTGCAGGAACAGCTACCACAAGAAAGCCCTCATGACAGGTCTGCTGCACATCCAGACCTGAAGTAATTGCTGCATTTTTCTAGCCTGCCTTGCTGAAAGAAAGTGTGTGATGGCCCGAAAAGGGCAATTGGGGTTTAATCCATGGAGAATTACCAGGTAAAAATCATGTACACCTAATGCAGAATGATCATAATGATACTCCAAGTTTCTTGCTGAGATAGTGTTGGTGGGAGGGAAGCACCAGTGTATTTATTACCAGTCTCTGGTGAAGTCACCACCATATTACACCAGTTCCATTCCCCACTCAGAGCACTGGCCTCAAAAATCTCCTTCAAAACCAAAAATAACAGAACTAATACTAGAAATACTGCAAACCAGCATCTGCAGTTGCTTCCTAAATAATATCATTGCAATGTTAGGCATTTGACAATTACAACAGATGCTTGGAGATTATTAGCTAACATTGATATGTTCAATGACAATGACAATAATATGACAAAAACATCTATAGATTCAGGATCAGTTCCTGTGGATTGGAGGGTAGCTAATGTTATCCCACTTTTTAAGAAAGGAGGGAGAGAGAAAACAGGAAATTATAGACCAGTTAGTCTGACATCAGTGGTGGGGAAGATGCTGGAGTCAATTATAAAAGACGAAATTGCGGAGCATTTGGATAGCAGTAACAGGATCGTTCCAAGTCAGCATGGATTTGCGCAGGGGAAATCATGTTTGACTAATCTTCTGGAATTTTTTGAGGATGTAACTAGGAAAATTGACAGGGGAGAGCCGGTGGATGTGGTGTACCTCGACTTTCAGAAAGCCTTCGACAAGGTCCCACATAGGAGATTAGTGTGCAAAATTAGAGCACATGGTATTGGGGGTAGGGTACTGACATGGATAGAAAATTGGTTGGCAGACAGAAACCAAAGAGTGGGGATAAAATGGGTCCCTTTCAGAATGGCAGGCGGTGACTTGTGGGGAACCACAAGGCTCGGTGCTGGGACCGCAGCTATTTACAATATACATTAATAACTTGGATGAACGGATCAAAAGTACCACTAGCAAATTTGCAGATGATACAAAGCTGGGTGGTAGTGTGAGCTGTGAGGAAGATGCTATGAGGTTGCAGGGTGACTTGAACAGGTTGTGTGAGTGGGCGGATGCATGGCAGATGCAGTTTAATGTGGATAAGTGTGAGGTTATCCACTTTGGAGGTAAGAATAAGAAGGCAGATTATTAGCTGAATTGTGTCAAGTTAGGAAAAATGGACGTACAATGAGATCTGAGTGTCCTAGTGCATCAGTCACTGAGACCGCACCTGGAGTACTGTGTGCAGTTTTGGTCTCCAAATTTGAGGAAGGATATTCTTGCTATTGAGGGCGTGCAGCGTAGGTTTACTAGGTTAATTCCTGGAATGGCGGGACTGTCATATTTTGAAAGACAGGAGCGGCTAGGCTTGTATACACTGGAATTTAGAAGGATGAGAGGGGATCTTATCAAAACATATAAGATTATTAAGGGGTTGGACACGTTAGAGGCAGGAAACATGTTCCCAATGTTGGGGGAGTCCAGAACCAGGGGCCACAGTTTAAGAATAAGGGGTAGGCCATTTAGAACGGAGATGAGGAAAAACTTTTTCAGTCAGAGAGTTGTAAATCTGTGGAATTCACTGCCTCAGAAGGCAGTGGAGGCCAATTCTCTGAATGCATTCAAGAGAGAGCTAGATAGAGTTCTTAATGATAGCGGAGTCAGGGGGTAAGGGGAGAAGGCAGGAATGGGGTACTGATTGAGAATGAATAGCCATGATCACATTGAATGGCGGTGCTGGCTCGAAGGGCCGAATGGCCTACTCCTGCACCTATTGTCTATTGTCTGTTGTCTATTGCACATCACTTCAGGCCGGAAGGAATCTGAACATAATGCAGGATTTCAGCTGTAGATAGAATCATGATTACAATTTAATAAAATCACTTTAAATATCTGAGTCTTTGCAAAAGTGAGATTCACAGTTCTCATTCGGCATTAATGATAATTTAACAGCTTTGATTGCATAGGCGTTCCCTGTGAAGGATAATAGTGAATATATGGTTTGGCCCCTAGGTACAAGAGCTCTATGCCATTGACTCTCTTTCTTCTAGATGTTCATTTTAACTTTGATAAGTAATTGCTTGTTACTTTCTTGATGTTTAGATCATTGTTCTCATCTTACTGGGATAGATAACCTGTGCATGTTTCTCTTTGTTCTTACATATTCAATACATTCTACACTGGGTTTAAGGCATTGGTTCAGACCCCCCATTAAAAAAATTTAAAATGTAATAACAAGGAATTGCTGATGGTGGTTTATACCAAATATAGGCACAAAATTCTCCAGGGATGCTGCCTGACCCGATGAGTTACTCCAGCATTTTCCATCTATCTTTTTGTTTAATTGATTGATTAAATATTTTGGTTTTATTAATTCTACCAGAACATTTTTCACACCTTCAGCTATTCTTATTATTCTGGATTTCAAAAGTAAAAGGCCTTTATATACAAAATCTTGCTGGAGGAGGTAGTTGAGGGAGGTACTATCATAACGTTTTAGAGACATTTGGACAAGGTACATGGATAGGATAGTGTTGTGTTCGATCAATCACTGGATTCAGATAACAGTTTAGATTCACTCAGTAATTTATTACACTACTAAATATGGCACATACACTCACGTATCTCCGAATATCCCCAAACGCACTCGCAAACTCCGAGTACACAGCAGAGCAGGCCGCAGGATGTTATGTTCAAGATCACCTGGCACCGTTCGCGACACGGTCCAAGGCTGAGGTTCTCTCACCGAAAGGGCGCTCAACACCATCCTTTATGGTATTTGCTATCAGAGCAGACCGCGCCACTGCCCCCTTCCCGAGCCAATCATGTCCCCCTTGTCTGCAACATTTCTGTGATACTAGCGGCAGGGGGCGCGGGTGGTCTACCCAACTATTGCTGTTGTTTTGTTCAGCTCACCCAGACATTCCCAGATATTGTTTGGGAACATCTACTCAAAACATTGTTGTGTTTTGTTCGCCAACACAGTCTTTCCCATGTTATAGCCTTGAAGACTGCTTTCCCAGGCAATGATCACAGATAATGCGTCTGTAAACTTGTTTTTATGAGGCTATGGAATGTAGGGCTGCTAACTTAGCTGATAACTCCATTTCACATTTTAGTTTAACTCTTACACTACAGATAGGTTTGGAGGGTTGTGGGGCAAGCGCGGGCAGGGGGGTTGAGTGTAGATGGGGCATGTTGGTCGGCGAGGGCAAGTTGGGCCAAAGGGCCTGTTTCCATACTGTTTGACTCTATGACTCTATGACATAAGAAAATACAAACATGCGTAGGCCACTCGGCCCCTCAAGCCTGACCCATCATTCATGACTGATACACCACAGGCTTCATCTCCTCTTCTATGTTTATTCCCCATTGCCCTCAATCTCCCCAATCATCCAGAAATGCACTCAACTTCACTTGAAATACCTCCAATGATCTAGCCTCACCAACCCTCTGCAAAAGAGAACTTCAGAGTTTCAGAAAAAAAGTTTCCAAAAATATTTTTTTTTTCACGCATACATTATTTCTATTTACCCCTTACTTTTCCTTTACACCCATTTCCACTGCCTCTTTTTTTCGGAGTGGGGCAATGCAGCGCTTCATTTTTTAAACTCTTTACAGGATGATAACGAAGTGATAAATTCATAAGGATTATCTGTGACCTGGATTTGTTTTCAACAAGGTACCAATCAGCAGAATAGGTTTCGTGACAGATTTTGTTTACAAAAGCCTTTTACAGATCCAAGTTTCCTGGCAATTAGACCAGATCACGGAGGTAATTATTATGATGTTAATGTCTTCCTGGAAGCTTCTGGGTTCCATAATTAATTAAACAAGTGCATTTTCTCTTCAAAAGAGACCCTGCTGAACAGTTCAGTTTTCATGAGATACCACATCTACCACAAAACTGAATTATACTGTTAACGCTAGAGGAAATTAAAATATTTAAAAAAATTAAAACAGCAGAAGACACATAAGAAATATTAAATACCTTTCAATGAGTGCTAACGCAATTATTTTTTAATGCATGTGCCTTGAATGTGATGGTGGCCATGAATTTTGTGGTACAAAAGAAAGAATGAAGCAACGCTCCATACATGTTAAAGGAGGATAATATTTGTGCTTTTAACCGACACCAATTAACCATTTGTGCTTTTAACCGATGCCAATTGTGTATTTAACCGACGCCATTTAACCGACAAACCTCTTTGTCTATGGAGTGTGGGAGGATATTGGAGCACCCACGTGGTCATGGGAAGAACGTGGTCATACAAACTACGAAAAGACTGCACCCACAGTCAGGATTGAACCCGGGTCTCGGGCACTGTAAGGCAGCAACTCTACCCCGCGCCACCGTGCTGCTCCTAAACTGTCCGATCCATATGGATGCTATGCCATTGGATGCTGCCATAGGATAGACTAGTACAAGCCTACCCTTGCAGGACTTGCACTGATCATGAGCACTCACTGCTAACACCTGCACTCCCTTCTAGTGAAGAAGAATGGCCTTGTAAATCTTGGCCACTGCCATTTCCTCTTTGCATTTGACAGGCAATTACAAAGAAAAGTGTTCACAGTGTTGAAACATAAATATTTCTCATTCTTTTGAGGATAATAGGCTTTGGCGATTTTATTAAGATGATTTGGTTGAAATTAGAATTAATAGTTTAATTAACAGAGATTAATCTAAACGATTAGATTCCATTGAAGTAATAAACTTAAACTCAGCAAGATATAGTAACTTAAACCTCTTAGTTGAACTAATCTTCAACACATTCATTTTCTGTACTGTTTCCTGAATCTCACAAGGTGTCAGGAATAGCTGCAAACACCACACAATGATTAATAATAGAAGAGACGGTAATTGAATTAAATCAGTTTATAAAAACAATTACCTTTTAGGATGAAGCGCGAGACACGAGAAAATGTCTGCACTTAAAATTAAAACACTTTGAATCTTAACAAGGCAAGAGCACCATTGTATTATATGAAAAATAACAGTGGTTTCAATCACTTTAAAACAATTGCAAGCAGCAGTAGGGCAGCTCTTTATCTGATAGGCGATGGCTTGTTCACTGTTGTACACAACGGGAGGTGACAGTAATTAAATATTGTCGTCAGCTGACTGCAGTGTAGTTTTCTGTGTCTGTGCTATTGGCAGCATCAGATAATGAAGCAGAAGTCAGATGAGCACAACCCATTGCTGACACCAGACACTGAGGTCATTTCACTCCAGCGCTATTTATCCACATATTCTTACAATGTGCAGAGCTGTCCATCCTGGAGAAATATTGTCAGAGGCATTTGAACTAGGGGAAATGATTCTCAGACCTTCTTTATTAACATCTGAGGTATCACATATTATTTTGGACAATGATTTGTGTCCAAAAAGAGATTCTTTTGAAATCAATGTGTCACACGGTAAAACACTATTAATCCATTGTCATAATTATTGGGAAATACTATAGTTCGGCATCTGGCTCTGCAGATGATAATTGTTACTCTTCCTTTCCACTCACCAGGGCTCAGTTTCCGCTCTCTCTTCTCACTCACCGGGGCCCCAGTTCCTGCACTCCTTTCCAATCCACCAGGGCCCCAGTTCCTGCACTCCTTTCCAATTCACTGGGGCTTTAGTTCCCGCACTCCTTTCCAATTCATCGGGGCCCCAGTTCCTGCACTCCTTTTCAATTCACCGGGCCCCAGTTCCTGCACTCCTTTCCAATTCATCAGGAGCCCAGTTCTTGCACTCCTTCTCCACCCACCGGGACCTCAGTTTTGGCACTCCCTTCCCATCCACTAGGGCACCAGTCCCTACACCCTTCCCATTCACCAGGGCACCAATCCCCACTTCCACCCCATTCACCAGGGCACCAATCCCCACTCCCATCCCATTCACCAGGGCACCAATCCCCCACTCTCTCCCCATTCATCAGGGCACCAATCCCCCACTCCCTTCCCATTCACTAGGGCACCAGTCCCCACTCCCATCCCATCACCAGGGCACCAATCCCCACTCCCATCCCATCACCAGGGCACCAATCCCCCACTCTCTCCCCACTCACCCGGGCCCCATTTTACACTCTCCCTTCCCACTCTCCAGGCCCAAGTTTTAAGCCCCCAATGATTTTACAAATCTTTTCAATACTTTTGCTCATCTTTCCAAAGTACTCGACAACATTTTCAGGGTCACAATTTCCCACACACAAGGCCTGGCTGACTTTCTCTGATCACTCCTGGCCAATAGATCCGGATATACAGAATCCTCTCCAGCAACCTTCCCACGATTGATGTTAGGAGGATAATGTTGGCCAGTTTGTTCTCACACAAAAAGGAAGGAAACTTACTAAATCTGTGGCTGGTGACTGAGGTGGGTGCCTGTGACATAACACTAGGAAATGAGTAAAGAGTCAAGAGTGTGTGATATCATGAGAGGTAGAATCATAGAGGGGAGATAGATTTCCTCCCGGTAGATGCAACAAGGACTACAAACCATCATGGCTGCCAGCAAAAGACTACAAAACCCATAGTCAGCAAGGCTGCCTGCCCTGCTGACACTGATTGCTGCTGACACTGATTGCTGCTGACACTGATTGCTGCTGACACTGATTGCTGCTGACACTGATTGCTGCTGATACTGATTGCTGCTGATACTGATTGCTGCTGACACTGATGCTGCTGACACTGATTGCTGCTGACACTGATTGCTGCTGACACTGATTGCTGCTGACTGATTGCTGCTGACACTGATTGCTGATGACACTGATTGCTGCCCAGCTGAACCAGATGAGCTGATTGCCTCAGTGAGAGAGTTAAAAGGGAAGGGAAGCAGTGTATTTAAAGAGAGAGACAACGACTGGAGCAGACAGGAAGAGAAGCAGTGTTTGAGTTATATTTTGTGAGAAGGCAGCAAGCTACAGTTTTGATTTAACTACCTGTTTTGGTTTTGTGTACCTGTCTGCAAACAATTAAGTTTGCCTGTTTTTGGAAAAGACTAAATATATGGAATTTAAGTTTGAAAACAAGAACTTTTCTGTCTTCATTGCCGGCACCCACACCTCCCAACCTTCAAGAGAAAAGCTCCCGACCTCCCAAGACATCACAAGTGTTTTGATTATTATATTATGCCAATAATGGCACAATGAAATTCTTACTTGCAGTAGCATAATAGGCATATAGGTAGACCTAAGGTTTAAGTTACTCATGGAGAAACACAAGAATAATTCCTTCAGAAATTAGAAAAGAAGATAATTCAATGGGCTATTGGAGGATCTAGATGGAATAAAATGGAACTGAAGATTGACTGGAATAGCTGTAATGGAAGAGCGGAAGTTCTTTCAGGAAATGAAGTTTCGGGTCGGATATTTTCACAAGAGGCAAAGATACATAACGAAAGCCAGGGATACTTGGATGGCGACGATGGTAGAAAATGTGATGAAACCCAAAAAGGAACATCTGCTGCATGGCATTAAAGTTTTCCAGTGAAAACAATGTGAAGTACAATAAGGTGAAACAAAATGCAAAGAGGGAAATAAGAATGGAAAAGTGAATATGTGAGAGAATGGCAGTAAAAGGGAATCTCAACCTTTTTAGCCAGCATGTACTGTAAACAATAGGTAGCTGATAACATCAGTGTTATCAGTGACAATGAAGAGGAAATATGTTCAGAAACTCACGGATTAGGCGGGAGTATTGGTACTCATGAAAGAAAAAGATGCTGACATAGTACGGAGAAGTAGAAAAGGTGGAGGTAATACAGTAGAACTCCTGAGAATTTATCGGCAGGTTGTGCTGAAAAGGTTGCCCAAGCTTAGAGTTGAGAAGTTACCTGACCCATCCTGGGTTGCAAAAAGAAACAGGATGACAATAGCAGATGGCTTGATATGACCCCTCTTCCTTGGGAGGGAGGTGCAGCATGATAAGAAAGTGCAAAGTACCTCACTGTATTCAGAAAAGAATGTAAGAGTATTCTCAGTAACAACAGACCAGTTTAATATTAGAGGTGGATGAGATTTCAAATACAATAATCAGGGGAAAGAAATAATGGCCATCAGGAAAGGTCTGAGTTAATGAAGAACATGTTTGTAAAAGAAAGAATATGCTTGACTCACTTCATTGAAATTAAGGGCAATTTAACAAAGAAGGGTGATGAAAGGAAAGTGATGGGTTTGAAGGAAGCATTTGAAAAATTACCACATAAAAGCTGGGTGACAAAATAAGGGCTCGTGAAGTGGGAAGGTCACTGTCATCTTGCTGAGAAAATGCCTAAACAACAGAAAATTGTGAATCATGCTAAGCAGCAGTTTTTGTGTCTGGAGTGTTTGCTCAAGGGTCCGTGCAGAAATCATTGCTTTTTTAATGTGTATAAACAATGTGTCTTTGGAGTACAGAATAAGATTTCAAAATTTGTCAATGAAACCAAACGTGGAATCGTTTGGAGATAAAGCCATTTGACTGCAACAGAGTACAGAGAGGCAGGCAGAATGAGCAGACAAGTGACAGATGGAATTTAATGCAGGGAAATGTGAGGTGATGCATTTTGGCAGAAGGGATGGGAAGAAAAAAATGCAGACAATTGCACAGTTCTAAATCGTGTGCAGGAACACAGGGAAGTGAGCATTCATGTGCACAGATCTTTGAAGGTGACAGATGAAAGAGGAGTTAACGGAGCACAGTCTAACTTGAACACATAAATAGAGTTCTGAACGCAAGAATGGGGAAGTTAAGCTGAAACTTCGGAAAACTTTGGTTAGGCATCGCATTCGACACTGATAATCATGCTACCGAACATAAGAACATGAGATCAACACAAAAAAGCTAGAGTAACTCAATGGGTCTAATAGCATCTGTGGAGATCTGACCCGCTCAGTTACTCAAGCTTTTTGTCTATCTTTGGTTTAAACCACCATCTTCAGTTCCTTCCAACACAAAAGAACATGGGAACTAGGACCACATAAAAATCGTATGGTCTCTCCAATTTCTTTCCACTATTCAGTAAGACTTTTGAGATTGTTCTGATCTTGGTCTCAGCTCCGTGTTGCTGTTCAATTTCAATCACAGTTGCCTCCCCTGTAGAGCAAAGGTCCGTCTAGCTCAGCCTTGAATGTATTTAGTGCTTCAGCAAAGATGCCCAGATCTTTGACAGAGTGTAGAGATTCACCAGATCGATTCAAGGGAAGAGGATAGGTTAGAGAAGCTAGAGTTGTTCTTGGGACAAAGGAGCTTGAGGCCAGATTTGATACAGGTTTTCATTGTGTAGGAAATTAACTGCAGATGCTGGTACAAATCGAAGGTATCACAAAAAGCTGGAGTAACTCAGCGGGTCAGGCAGCATCTCCTGATGCTTGCTCCCCCTCCCCCCATTCGTAACAAGGATCGAGTCCCCCTTGTCCTCACCTTCCACCCCATCAGCCAGCGTATACAACAAATTATCCTCCAACATTTCCGTCACCTCCAACGGGATCCCACTACTGGCCACATCTTCCCATCTCCTCCCCTTTCTGCTTTCTGCAGAGACAGTTCCCTCCGTAACTCCCTAGTCCACTCGTCCCTTCCTACCCAAACCACCCCCTCCCCAGGCACTTTCCCCTGCAACCACAGAAGATGCAACACCTGTCCCTTTACCTCCCTCCTCGACTCCATCCAAGGACCCAAACAGTCTTTCCAGGTGAGGCAGAGGTTCACCTGCACCTCCTCCAACCTCATCTATTGTATCCGCTGTTCCAGATGTTCCAGATCCGCTGTTCCAGATCCGCTGTTCCAGATCCGCTGTTAACTTCACTACATCGGTGAGACCAAACGCAGACTCGGCAATTGTTTCGCTCAACACTTTGACACATCAATCTGAAGAAGGGTCTCGACCTGAAACGTCACCCATTCCTTCTCTCCTGAGGTTTTCATTGTGATAGCTTTAGACAAGATAGATGAAGAAAATCTCTTCCCATTAGTTGATTGTACAAGGGCAGGGTGACAGATTTAATACAATAGGTAAAGAGGGAATTTGAGGAGAAAGTTTTTCATGCAGTGATTGGTAACAAATGGAACCTGCTGCTTTCAAGAATAATGGAAACAAACTTGATATATTATTTCAAATTATTTCAAAACAGAGCCCACCAAGTCCATGCCAACCATCAATCACGCATACACTAGTACTATGTTATCCTTCTTTTGCATCCTACACACTAGAGGCAATTTGCAGAAGCCTATTAACCTACAAACCTGCACGTCTTTAGAATGTTGGAGGAAACCAAAACACCTGGAGAAAACCCACGTGGTCACAGGAACATCATATAAACTCGCTATAGAGAACACCCATTGTTGGGATCGACATCAGGTCTCTGGCGCTGTAAGGCAGCAACTCTACTGATGCCCTGGATCTGCTCCCATAAGGCTTTCCACTAAAATATTTAAGATGTCCTCTTTTTTCTGTAACTGCCAGAGTACATCTGGTGTAGGAAAGAATTGCAGATGCTGGTTTACACTGAAGAATAGACACAAAATGTTGGAGTAATTCAGCAGGAAAGGCAGCAACTCTGGATAGATGGAATTTGTGACGTTTCGGGTCGAGACCCTTCTTCAGACTGAGAGTCAGGTGTCTTCTGGTGTCTTCCTTCAGCCCAATCCAGAGATTCCAACTTGGCTCCTAGCCCCACAAATGATTGGAACATAATAACATCCAATCAATGGTGAAAACAATCGCCTGTTGTTTCCTTTGAATAAAAGTTGTAAATGCTGAACAGGCCAGGCAGCAACTGAGTAGAGAGAAACAGAGCAAGCATTTCAGGTGGATGACTTTCCATCAGAATGGTAGTTCCCGATAACCCCTCCCAATACTTGGGATGGCAAGAGAGAGAGGTTGTTAAGTAGGGAAACAGCTAGGAGACTGGAAGGACAAGGCACATAGAGAGGCAGGTCTGCAAGGAGGTAAACTCCTCATGAAGAAAATGGCATGTAAAGTATCCAAAAGACTCACAGGACTGTATTACAAGTTTGTTTCATTATGTACATGGACATCTCTGCCCACTGACTCCCACAGCTACCTTGACTACATCTCCTTTCCTCCCACCTCTTGAGATTGCCATCCTTTACTCTTAATTTTTCCGTCATCTGCTCGCAAGATGAGGCTTTCCACTCTAGGATATCCAAGATGTCCTCTTTTTTTCTGCAGTCTCTTGTCAGAATCTGCAGTCTCTTGTGCCTCCAAGACATCGCTGCCGCTTACCAATGGAGATATCACGAAAGACTGATGGTTAGCAGCATTTGAAAAGCTGTGTTTGCTGGAGCTGAAAACTTTCAAGTCAATTCGAATCGTACAATTGTTCAGTAGTGTGTCGGATCTGAGAAATGGCACAATATGTTAGCTGAAAGATCAAGTAAAATAGTTTATGCTCTTATTCCTTGCAGCAGATGAAACAACTGACTGCTTAGATACAACTCAGTTGGTGGTGTTTCAGAGTGGCGTGATGAATGAGTTTGAGGTTTACAAAGAACGAGTGGGACTGGCAATGCTTCCGGGGAAAACAACAGGCATGACTTGATTATTAACGTCCTGAATAAAAGTGACACATTGTAGAATGAGAAATCTGGTTGGCATTTCAACAAATGAGGCACCACTTATGAAAAGAAAGCAAAACAGAATGACTACATCTCAGACAATATCAAGGGTGACCAAAAGGATAAGCTCATAAATGCCAGCAGGCCCCAACTAGGGTAGATCTTGGTTCAAACATGTAAGGTTCAGAAGGCTTCGCACTGCGGACTGGGAACGCGGCTGGAGGCCTCTATCGATGCCTCGGTGATGGCTGTGGAGAAGCCTGGGTCGGGGCCCGGCCAGGGCCTCGCGGGTCGGTCGGAGGAGCTTCGCCTCGCGGGTCAGAGCCCAGATCGGCGGAGCGGCTGATGGAGCCCGCTGCTGGGGCCCGGGTCAGCACCTCGGAGGCCACAGGAGAGAACTCGGCAGCGTTGAGGAGAGGTCGGTGTTACGGCTGGTGCAATCAGCGGTCGATCAGCATGAGGGGGGAGGGGAAGATAATGGGGACCTGGTGTGGGGGGACCGCCGTGAGGGACGGTGGGAGAACAAAAGGGGGCACGGTGTGGGGGAGGAGAGGCACTCTAGTTTTAGAATCCTATGCCCAGGGGATAAGACTTCGTTTGTTTGTTTATTCATTCCGGTTAAGGCACTGTGCACACGGCAGCCAGCCAACAGCCACTTGTCTTTTTCTTTTTTTTCACTTTTTATCTTCACTTTTCACTTTTTCACTTTTAATTTAATTTTAATTTCAAGTTTTCGTGTACCTTGTTGTGTGTTATGACTGTTGGCAGACCAATTTCCCTCCGGGGATGAATAAAGTTCTATCGTATCGTATCGTATCGTATCGTATCGTATCATATCATATCATATCGTATCGTAATGAATGCTGCTGTCCCCATTGGCAACTTCATAAAATCTCAGCGACTCCATCACCACCAATTTAGAATCAACTGATGCCTAGTATTGTGTTGCTTGGTTGGACAGAAATTCTTTTTTTTCCCAAAATAAACTTTATTCAGAATTTTAAAAACATACACAAAACAAGATAGACACAAAACGCTGGAGTATCTCTAGGGAAAAGGAATAGGTGATGTTTTGGGTTGAGATCCTATTTTCCTGAACCTATTCCTTTTCTCCAGAGATGCTGCCTGAGGAAGAAGGGTCTTGACCCGAAGCATCACCTATTCCTGTTCTCTAGAGATGCTGCCCGACCTGCTGAGTTACTCCAGCATTTGTGTCTATCTTCGGTGTAAACTAGCATCTACAGTTCCTTCCCATACATATAGAAAACAAGATCTGTACAAAAACCCTTCCATTATTCTTGCGGTTATACATACATTCATTAGTGTTGTATTTGGTAGTGTTCACAAAAAAAATCATCACACCAGGCACCCTTGCCACTCATGTGCCCACCTGGCGTGATATCCCAACCCTCGTTTGAGGGGCATCTCCACCACACCCTGGCCCCCAATGTACAGAAGCAGAAATATCCGAGACTGTGGTCCTCCCCCACAGAGCCTTGGCGTTGGCTGCACCAAGCTTCAGTGCGTCCCTCAGCTCGTACTCCTGCAGTATGGAATGGGCCAGTCGGCAACATTCCCTTAGAGCTATCTCACTCTGCTGGGAGATCAATAAGGAACATGTGCACCCAATCCAACCCACACCTATTGATCTACCAAGTGACCCACCATTCTTTACCCTGGACCCACTTTCACCATCCCACCCATCATTAATCCCTTCACCATCCCAAACCTTCTAACAACCACCAATCTCTCCAACAATTGATTCCAGCCCCAAATATTATTTTATTCCTGCTCCACAATGACAGAGTGTGAGTAGGAACAAAATAATATTATCTTACCTCTCATCAATCCATAGCAGCCAAATCATACTCCAACTCCACTTCCCTTACATGTCTCTTATAAGTGATACAAGCAGAATTAGGCCATTTGGCACATCGTCTACTCTGCTATTCAATCATGGCTGATCTATCTTTCCCTCTTAAGCCCATTCGCTTGCCTTCTCCCCATAATCTGTGACACCCACACTAATTAAGAATATATCTATCGCTGCCTAAAAAATATCCATTGACTTGGCCCTCTGTGGCAATGAATTCTACAGATTCACCGCCCTCTGACTAGATTCTTAAGGAGATGAGGAGGGATAATCACATTCTCCCACAAACCACAACGTCCACTCCAACCCATGCCTGCTCATCGTACAAAGGAAAGTCCTGCAAAGGCTTGGATCTAGAACACTACTTAATGTCCCAATACTGTGCCCTGTGAAATGACCATTGGCCCTTAACAAACCACCCATGACGTTGATAAGCTAGATAGCATCAAGACAGATTTACACAGTCTCGATAGCAAGATGGGAACTTAGGTGGGTGGTTACTGATATTCTACTGAGATTTTTTTTTAATTTCAAGCTTCCTGCATGCAACAGGGAGATTTATAGTAAGTTAGGACAGATCGTATTTGTTCTCAGATGCTACCTGGTCTGTTCTGCACTTACTATTTTCAGTTTAATTACTGGCCACAGTTTTGTTCCCAATAGTTTAATTTAATATGAACAGGTTGTTTCAAAAGGATATGGTGCAATGTATTCATTAAACAGCTTGTGCTTAAACTGAAAAGGGGCATGATTTATCAAACAATGAGGCCAGATAGTTTTATTATCTTTTACTGTAACTTGGATAACTCTCTAGTAATGAAGTCCTGACATCCAGTTACTGTTCTTTCATAGTTGGCACTTTTGGGAACTGTTGTCATCCCACTTCCTTCAGAATAATGAGCATCCAACTGTTCTTAGGTGGCTAAAGAAAGGCCTTCCTTGGTTCTTCGAACACAGCTATTTTTTTGCCAAGAAAATGAAGTAACTGAAAAGATAACTAAAGTATCCTACTCTCAGTCTTGGAAATTTGGAATCATTCGCCCATACAATTGTGCAAACCTAAATTAAAGCATGTTAGATAGAGCTCCAGGGGCTAGTGGAATCAGGGGATATGGGGAGAAGGCAGGCACAGGTTACTGATTGTGGATGATCGGCCATGATCACAATGAATGGCTGTGCTGGCTCGAAGGGCCAAATGGCCTCCTTCTGCACCTATTTTCTATGTTTCTTTGACAAAGAATGATTACTAAACAAACTGATTTGCTTCTTAATGAAGGATGAGTTACAATAACTGGTGAATCAAAGCTTTTGTTCTTGCCTTTCATAGAAAATCAAGTTGACTCAGGAAAAAGCCAGAAAGGTGGAAAATAATAAATACATGTGCACTTTATGGACCTGATATTACTTTTGTCAATCTTAATTTAGAATATCCCTCCTGGGATAAATAAAGTTCTATCGTATTGTGTAGTATATAGAACATAGAACACAAAAATGTACAGCACAGGAACAGGCCTTTTGGTTGTCACAATGTCTGTGCCAAACATGATGCCAACACAGCCTAATTTCATCTGCCTGCACGTGATCTGTATTCCTCCATTCCTTGCATATTCAAATGCCCATTTAACAGCCTTATAAATGCTACTATCACATCTGCCTCCACCACCAACTCTGGCATCCCATTCCCGGTAGTCAAGTTGTGAAGAAAAGCTTGCCCCACATATCTCCTTTAAACTTTGCCCCATTCACTTCAACGCGATTCCCTCTAATCATTGATATTTCCACCACAGGGGAAAGGGTCTGACTATCTACCCTATCAAAGCGTCTTATAATCTTGCATACTTCTATCACATCTCGCCTCAACCTCTAGAATTCCAGAGGAAATAATTCAAGTCTGTCCAACCTGTGGAGGCCTCGGTAGTGGTATTTCAGGAATCAGTAGAGTCTGGAGTGGCCTCAGATGATTGGAAAATTGCCAATATTACCGCGCTGCACAAAAAGGGAGCAAGGCAGAATAGTGGAAACTATGGGCCGGTTAGTCTGACTTCGGTGGTTGGTAAGATTTTAGAGTCCATTATAAAGGATAAAGTAGTCAAAAAAAGGGTCTCGACCCGAAACGTCACCAATTCCTTCTCTCCAGGGATACTGCCTGTCCTGCTGAGTTACTTCAGCAGTTTGTGTCTTTTGCAGGAATTGAATAATGGCACAGATGAAGCAATAAGACACTTCTTATTTCTTTCATTGTATTGAATCTGAAAAAGGGTCCTAACCTGAAATGTCTCCTATCCATTTTCTCCAGACCCTGACCAGTTGAGTTACGCCAGCGCTTTATGTCTATCTTTGATGGAAACCCAGCATCTGTAGTTCCTTCTTATTACTTCTTATTTCTTTCTTTCTTTTGCCTTGTGCAAGAGATCTGATGAGTGAAGCCCCCGTGGTTTTTAGGGCCATGATCTATGTATATGATTTCTCTTACAACTTCTTTTCTATGGATCTGTGCAGATTTCCTTGGTGAGGTAACCATTCCTGGGTGAATGAAAAACATGCTTACACCACCAAGGAACACCAAAAGAATGTAATTTTCCCTATCACGTTGACAATGTTGTTACAAGAAACAATCAAAACAACTCTCTCTCTCCCAAATCTCCGATAATTCTTGTTTCTTTTAACGTTTCCTGTAAGCTCCTCAAAAAAACAGTGAACTCTGGCATTGTTGCACCAAGGCAAATTCCTTGTATGTATACAGACTTGGCTAATAAAATGTATTAAATTCAATTCAATAATTTTGTTTTGAACCGTGCTCTGCTGTTCCACTGGAATGGCTTGACACAAATTAGTGAACCCAGGCAGCAAAATGCTATTTTTGAGACGTTCTCTGCATGTGGTGCCAAAATACATCTTCACTTACAAGCCTTACTAGCTAATTGAACCCTTCCAGGTAACATCTAAATTCTCATTCCTGAGAAAGATGAACAAACATGTTCTTGGCTCTGAGGGATTCAATTATTAAGTAAATGTTGCTGCTTTCTTGCGAGATGAAGGTCATATTTGTACATTAAAATAACTTCCATCTCATCTTTATAATTAGAGTGGTGCCCTGTGAGGCTAATGTTGGATTATTTTTCTGCAACTTTCAATTCAATTTAAATACCATTTAGCTGTATTTCACAAATATCATTGTTCCTTATCACTTTCCAGCTTAAATTAACGTACAATCAACATACAAGGTTCCCTTTGGCTTTAAATGGACCAACATTATAGAATGGCAAAGTGGAAATGGGGTCATCCCAAATGGTAAGATAATTATAGAGTCTATAGAGTCATAAGAGTGATACAATGTGAAAACAGGCCCTTTAGTCCAACTTGCCCATACCGGCCAATATGTCCCAGCTACACTAGTCCCACCTGCCTGCGTTTGCCCCATATCCCTCCAAACCTGTTCTATTCATTTGCCTGTGTAACTTCTTCTTAAACATTGGGATAGTCCCAGCCTCAACTACCTCCTCTGGCAGCTTGTTCCTTTGTGTAAAAAAGTTACCCGTCATAGTCCTATTAAATCTTTTCCCCTTCACCTCTGGTCCTCGATTCACCTACTCTGGGCAAGAGATTCTGTGCATCTAACCAAATTATTTATTTATTAATTATGAACTAACTGAATGGGAAACTGATGAGTTTCGACTGATGACCTGATTTACACAAAAGCAATCTTTATGTGGCATACATTTGAACAACCATTCACATATCCATCAGCCCATTTTTTCATTCCACCTTACTTCATTGACATAAAGCATTGACTTTGACCTTGATGAACTATAAAACAGGACAGACATTTGACCCCATCAATTCCCGTTGACTCGGGGTGGGTCATTAAAACCCACCTGTGCCCCCATCACAACCAACCCCTGCTTCTTTCTGAGTTATTATGCACAAATCAAAAATAGTTTTGCACAAAGTAGTCTTGCACAGTGCACCAATATGATGAGAGCAAGCAGAATGGTCGTCTGTGCTTCAGTGCAACCAGGCGTTCAGTTGCGTGACAAATGAGGAACTCAAAAAAGCAGCTGTTATTCACAGGATCCACTGCTAAAAGTGGCATGGTGAGCCCACTGACTTAATGCAGTGAGTAGCAGTATGGACATGGGAACAAGTGCCCCTCGTCTGATAGTAATCATGCTGAGCGGTAAGAGATATGAACACTCATGGAATGGACCAGAATAATCAGCGGCTACACTTCTGAGGAAGAAGAAGGCATTTCTAATTTAAATTTTTTTTTAAACACAGTGCTGGAGAAACTCAGCTAGTCAGGCAGCTTCTCTTGGGAACATAAATTGGTGAAGTTTTGGGTTGGAACCCTTCTTCAGTTATATTATGGTGGGAGCGGGGGAGGGGAGAAAGCTGGAAGAGAAGTGGAGGCAGGTCAAAGCATGACGAGTGATAGGTGGATTTTGGGTAATGGGGTTTTGATAGGAAAACAAGGGCCAGAAATAAAAAGACAAATAAATGTGAGACAAGGATAGAAGAGGTGCAGATTGTCAAGCTAAAAGAAGGAATATTAGTGGAAAGAGATAGGAAGAAGAGGAAGGGAGAAATTGGTGCAAATCCAGGAAGGAAGGGGGTGGGAAGCATCTGCAGTTTTTAAAAATTGTCTCAACTCAACGTTTCGCTAAACATTACGCTTGGTTCGCCAAGGCCAAAAGGATCTCCCGGTTACCAACCATTTCAACTCCCCTTCGCAGTCTGACATTTCTGTCCTGGGACATCCCTGTTGACAGAGTGAAGCCACACATAAATTGGAGGAACAGCACCTCATATTTTGCTTTGGTAGTTTACAACCCAGCGGTATGAACTAATTGGTCTTGGTCTTTTCTTGCCTCCTGTTCTTCAATCCCACCCACTTGCTAGAGTCATACAGTCATAGAGTGATACAGTGTGGAAACAGGCCCTTCGGCCCAACTTGCCCACACCAGCCAACATGCCCCAGCTACACTAGTCCCACCTGCCTGCGCTTGGTCCATATCCCTCCAAACATGTCTTATCCATGTACCTGTCTAACTGTTTCTAAAAAGGTTGGGAAAGTTCCAGCCTCAACTACCTCCACTGGCAGCTTGTTCCATCCTTTGTGTGAAAAAGTTACCCCACAGATTCCTATTAAATCATTTCCCCTTCACCTTGAACCTATGTCCTCTGGTACTCGATTCCCCTATTATTGGCAAGAGACTCTGTGCATCTACCCGATCTATTCCTCTCATGATTTTATACACTTCTATAAGATCAACCCTCATCCTCCTGTGCTCCAAGGAATAGGGACCCAGCCTACTTAACCTCTCCCTACAGCTCACACCCTTTAGTCCTGGCAAATGGAGTTCTGTCTGTCCTGGCAGTGTGAAGAAGGGTCCCAGCCCAAAACGACATCCTTCCTTTTTCTCCAGCGATGCTGGTTGACCTGCTGAATTACTCCAGCACTTAGTATGAACCAACATCTGCAGTTCTTTGTTTCTTCACGTGAACCGTAACTGATCCCGAGCATGGAATGGCAGAAGAGTGAATCTCAGGAGCCCCAGTAAATCTGCAGCTCGGCAAGGGCTGAATGACCAGAGGCCTTGCAAGACATCAAACTAAAATATGAATAAGACTGATGGAAGAAAACACATACTGCCAATGCTGATTTGCAAGAGATAGGAAGGATTTAGAAATCTTACATGTGCAGTGTCACATCTGCAAGAGTTTTGTCACCTTTCATTAGATTAAATTGACACAGAAATGTATCACATGGCAGTTTTTTGCTAATTATGTTTCAGTCCTTTAGTGCACCAGCGTGCCCCAGGAAGATAACTGTAAAGTGCTTTAAAAGCTCCTGTCCCACTGCTTCTCAGAGTGGTGATGGATTCCAGCCAGAAATCAAATAACCAAGTTTGAATTTCCCAACTGATTGTATTGTGCTTTCAATTTTGCAATCCAAAGGTACAGCACTGTGCCAACCTGAAGCCCAGGTAGGTCAGGAGGATTCAAGTGGGACCCAGTAGACTAATTTTCTCTGATTAAATTTCTATTTGTAATGTTTTTGTTTTAATTATTTAATTCATAGACTCACACAAGCACAGAGTATTATGCTTGCTGGGGTAATACAGAGCTGTCAGATGTTCACAGATTAATTTCAGGGTTTAATTTCCTCTGCACAGCAAAACCAAATTAATGAATGCATTAAGGAAGGTAAAACAAGATATAGCAAGGATATGTTAGTTATTCCACAAGGAGGAAGCATATTCCTTGGAGTATCTGATTTTTGACACTGATGATATCTGAACTACAGCAGCAGCTAATAGATGGTTCTTTCGAGGAGAAAACAGCAGTGCTTGTATGGGGTAACAAGGCAAAAAGCAGCACTCATTTTTGGGAACTTAATGAGGCCAATAGAGTGGAGTTGAATTGGAAAATAATGCCATTGTTGGCATGGACTACTCACCTGAATGGCCTGCTTTATAGCTGTCCACCGCAGCTTTGCAAAGATACATCATTCTCACATTCAGAGTCCTTCTACTTGTTTTTTTTTGTTAAAACACTGCTCTGAGTTCAAGTACCACAGTTTGGATGTATGCAATGATTAAATGAAAAATAACTTTTTTGTTGAAGATAGGTACAAAATGCTGGAGTAACTCAACAGGGCAGGCAGCATCTCTGGAGAAAAGGAATAGGTGACGTTTCGGGTCGGGTCAACTTAATCCTTTGAGTTACTCCTGCATTTTGTGTCCATCTTCGGTGCAAAGCAGCATCTGCTGTTCCTTCCTACTCCTTTTTTGTTGTTGTTTTGTTAAAACTCTGCTCTGAATTCAAGAACCATAATTTGGATGTATGCAGTGATTAAAGGAAAAGGAACTCCTTTTGTCCAGAAGCCTATCCTTTATGTACTCTATGGCAGTGCTTCTTAAACTGGTGAATGGTTCACCCAAGGACGAATTAAATTATTTTGGGGTGAATGCAACTAGAGGGGTGAATGAAGGGTGAATGACTTAATTTATTCAGATATATATATTTTTTTTCCATACTTCAAAAAGGCATTGCCATTAAAGTGGTTTGTAAGCTTTTATTGGTTTTAATGGCTGTGGAGCTGGAAATTTGATATGTTTTTTCTCTCTACCTAAGGTTTTCTAATTTCAAAGTGGCAGGATATTTTCCAGATTTACTGTGATAAAACCTTTTAGGGAAGACCAGACGAGCTAGTGGGATCATAAATTTATAACTGGCAACACTGGAGGATCGCCGTAGGCAACTGTTGAACTGTAACTTTACTTTGTGTTGCCAATTTAGCTACTTTTCCGCGAGAACTAGTAATATATTAAATCACATGGTTTTTTGAGCTAGTTTTCCAAGAAAAAAACTGCGGCACGGTAGCGCAGCGGTAGAGTTGCTGCTTTACAGCGAATGCAGCGCCGGAGACTCAGGTTCGATCCTGACTACGGGTGCTGCACTGTAAGGAGTTTGTACATTCTCCCCGTGACCTGCGTGGGTTTTCTCCGAGATCTTTGGTTTCATCCCACACTCCAAAGACGTACAGGTATGTAGGTTAATTGGCTGGGTAAATGTAAAAATTGTCCCTAGTGGGTATAGGATAGTGTTAATGTACGGGGATCGCTGGGCGGCACGGACTTGGAGGGCCGAAAAGGCTTGTTTCCGGCTGTATATATATGATATGATATATGATAATCAAAGCCCGAAAGGGTAGGTTTGGGCTGAAGCCCAGTGTTTTAACGTTGGAATGGGTTTTTTAATCATTCTAATAGAATGATTTTCCAACTCCTGTGGTAATTAAACTTCTTTTCTTTTTCACTCCTAGTTTTCTTTACATATTTTTAGGATGCTCAAAAAGTTGAATAAAATAAACACTTAAGAATTTAGTTAAATTATGTTTTCTGCTCATGTGACAATAAATTGTCATTATACATAAGGGACAATAAGACGAAAATTACCAATAAGAAAATTTAGTCGAGGGTAAATGAAATTTTGTGCTAAAGACTCAAGGGTGAATGGCACTGAAATAGTTTAAGAAGCACTGCTCTATGGGAACCACATGAAAAACAATAGATATCTGACAGAGGTTTTTTTTAAAAGAATAATGAGAGAGAGAAATTGCATAGAACAGTTATAAAAGTTAAAAGCAGCCAAAGTATTGATCTTAAGGTTCTAGATGGTACCACTTCCTGATATTGTTACTTTACCAATGAGCTGTACAACATTGGCACAAAATCAGAAGATACCCAAGCCCTTTCCCAGACATTTTGCAGTGACCCCTGACCACTTCTGACCAATTTCTTACTGATTTCACAGATCTGAGGGGCCAGCTTCAGAACACCCCAACCCGATCCTTTACCTCATCAGAGAATTTCACACAGCGGACCAGCGCTTGGCATCCACCTCTGCATCTCCATGCTGCCGTATAATAACAGTTGTGGCAATAACTGACCAGGTCTTCCTGGTTGCATCAGTTAATGTGTTTAGCCCTTTTATATATGGGTATGTTCCTTTGTTACCTGAACTGGATTCATTTGCCTTTTGTATGTATGTCTCTGAAATTCTATCTGAAAGTAAATCAAACAAATAATGGGTGAGACAAGGTCAGTCATAAATCATTAAGCTATTTTACATCACCTCAAGGTGAAAATACAAAACAGCTGTTATCATTCAGCATATTGAATTCAATTTTTGTTAATGGCATGAAATTCTGTGCCACAAATTTATCTTTGCATATTTGTATACCGAGAAAGCCTCGTTACCAGATGCGATATCAATTGATTTCAATAAGCTTGGCTTCCAGTGACCCTTCAGAATTTCAAACTACTTCATCTCGTCGGTGGCACAATGGCTCATTAAGGTAGAGTCCCTGCCTTACAGCGCCAGAGACCTAAGTTCGATCCGGAATACCGGTGCTGTCTGTACAGAGTTTATATGTTCTCCCTGTGAGCACGTGGTTTTTCTCTGGGCTCTCCGGTTTCTTCCCACACTCCAAAGACATACGTTTGTAGGTTTAATGGCTTTGATTAAAAAATTGTAAATTGTTCCTAGTGTATAGTGCTAGTGTACGGGGTGATCGCAGGTCAGCGCGTGCTAGGGTGGCGAAGTGCTTGTTTCCACACTATATCTGCATCTCTAACATCTAAAGTCAACATTTTATTTAACAGATTTAATTAACCTCATAGCTTTCCTGTTTTATTAAAGAAACATACTCCCTACCAATGAAATCTCTGGTTGTCTCTTTTTACCTCTCCAGAAATCGTGACGCAAAAGAAATAAAACAACTTTCAAACACAATGTTTCAATTAACCTGACAAACAAATTAGTCGGAAGGAACTACAGATGCTGGCTTATACCGAAGATAGACACAAAATGCTGGAATAAAACAGTGTGTCAGGCAGCATCACTGGAGAAAAATGATGGGTGACATTTCAGGTCAGATTCCTGTAGACAAGCAAATAAATTTGCTTTTGTAACTTTTGTCTGCTCAATGCTTGGGAATAAAGGAGAGGATGGCAATGGGGATTATTATGAGATTAGAAAAGAACTCAACGAAGTAAAGTGCAATTATGAAATTCAGTCTTATGCAGTCTGACTGGTGCAGGTGAATGGGTTGTTTGGGAAGAGGCAGGATTCTTTCAAGGTTTGCACAAAGTCCCCACTGTTGAGAATCAGGATGATAAATGCCTTCACCAATGCTCCTCCTCCATTTTGTTGAGTCATGGACCATTGGTGGGGATGTTACATTGTTTTTCAAGGAGCCTTGAACATCCTTGAAGCATTTACATTTCCTTTACATTACAGAACTCAAATCCTTTACATTACAGAACTCAAAGTGAGTGTTTTGGAAATCTGGTGTCAAGCACACTGACAAAGTGGCCTGTCATAAGGCCATAAGATCATAAGTGATAGGAGCAGAATTAGGCCATTCGGCCCATCAAGTCTACTCAGCCATTCACTCATGGCTGATCTATCTCTCCCTCCTAACCACATTCTCCTGCCTTCTCCCCATAACCCTTGACACCCGTACTAATCAAGAAATTGTCCATTGGATCTTGGTCGAATGTGATCAAAGCCCTGGGGATATTGGCCAGAGATAGAGTGCTAATGTTGCTTTGTCGATCCTACCAATGGGTTTGGAAGATATGCTGTTGATAGTGTTGATGATACTTTTCTAGTGCGTGAAGCATACAGGAGGGTGATGATCACTGCTGCTTAGTTCATGGTTTCTGTATTGGGATTCACATAGTCTCTCCCTCAGTATGCCAAGGACCATGCATGTATACTGGAAGGGGAAATAGATATTGTCAACGATGTCACAGAGATCCTTTTGTCTTCCGTGTTAGATATAAGGTCCAGGCTCTCAATTCAAGACTCAAGAGTATTTTACTGTCATATGTCCCGAAACGGAACAATGAAATGCTTACTTACAGTCAAAGAACGAGCACTGATTTGATCTCGGCCTCTGAATTTCATCTGTCCCCAGAAGCACTTTCTCCCAACCTATCTTGATCTCCTTTATTACTATCCTGTCACTATTTAGTGGAACTCCCAGTTTTGTGTCATCAGCAAATTTGGAAATTGTGCCTTGTACATCCAAATCCAGATGATTAATATATATATTTTTAAAAAGCAGTGGTCTTACTATCCAACCCCTGGGGAATTCCATTCTAAGCTTTCCACTGTTCTGTGACCTTTCACTAGCACTCCGCTATTTTTTATAACTTCATTAATTTCCAATCCGTGGCACAGCAGACCTGTTTATTTCATAGCCTTTGGTCTTGACGACAAGCTTATTACTTGGCACCTTATCAAATGCCTTTTGTCAGTCCATCTACTCTACATCAACAGCATTTTCCTCATTGACCTTCTTCAGCACTTTATCAAGTATCACTATCAATGTTTTTATTCGCAATTTGCCTTTTGCAAATGCATACTGGCTTTTCTGAATCAATGCACAGTCGTCCAAGTGAATCCAAATTCAGCCCTGACTATTTTTTCTTAAACTTCCCCCACTCAAGGTTGATAGGTATAGCTGAAAGACTTTTAAAAAATAGGCTAAGACAAAATTAAACCCATAAAATCAAACTTCAGATAGATAAATGCATTTAATACAGAATGTCTGTGTGCATGTCCATGTCTATCTGTGCCTGTGCCTATCCCTCTTCCTCACTGTGCCCCTGTCTGTGTCTGTGTCTGTCCCTCTGTCTGTACATATGTCT
The DNA here is from genome assembly GCF_053455715.1 of Rhinoraja longicauda. NCBI lineage: Eukaryota > Metazoa > Chordata > Chondrichthyes > Rajiformes > Arhynchobatidae > Rhinoraja > Rhinoraja longicauda. The sequence goes on from NC_135965.1 coordinate 33,324,884, forward strand.
GTCCCTGACCCTGTCCCTCCATCTGTCCCTCTCTCTGTCCCTCTGTCTGCCTCTCTGTGTGTCCCAGGCCCTGGCCCTCTCTCTCTGTCCCTCACCCTGTCCTTCTGTCTGTCTCTCTGTGTGTCCCAGGCCCTGGCCCTCTCTCTCTGTCCCTCTCTCTCTCTGTCCCTCTCCCTATCCTTCTGTCTGAACCTCTGTCTGTACCTTTGCCTATACCTCTGTCTGTCCCTGTCCCCATCCCTGTCCCTGGACCTATTCCTGCCCCTCTCCCTGTCCCTCTGTCTGTACCTCTGTATGTATCTCTGCCTGTGCATCTGTTGTGCCTGTGTCTGCACGTCTGTTAGTCCGTCCCTGTCTCTATCCCTGTCCCTGTGCCTGTTCTTGTCCCTGTCCCTGTCCCTGTCCCTCTCCCTGTCCCTCTGTCTGGATCACTGACTGTACCTCTCTGTATGTACCTCTGTCTGTACCTCTGTCTGTAATTCTGTCTGTACCTCTGTCTGTGCTGGCCCTGTCCCTCTCCCTTTCCGTTTGTCTGTCCCTCTGTCTGTGCTCGTGACTGTGTCTGTGCCTGTCCCTGTCCCTCTGTCTGACCTTCTGTCCGTGACTGTGTGAGAAGGGGGTATGGGCAGAGGGGTCTAACCTACAAATTAATTGCAAAAGGGAAAGGTTCATACTCTAATGCAGGTGCATTGCAGTTTGTATTATATACTGTAAGCTTTTTAATAAAGATGAAATGTTGTGCAAGTTTGGGATTGCTTTTAGAAAGCCCAGTTGAGGTGATGTGGTTCGATACAATTAAGAGAGACTCGGGTCCACACATGAGGAAGAAAGGTACGGAGGAATGTGCTCAAGAGTAGGGGAAATAAAGCAGAGGTATTATTACATATGCATCAAATACTTCAAAAGTAGAGTACAGAGGCTGGCAAGTGGCACTGTTATTCCTTTATCTACAAAGGAAAGGTAAAATAATTCCAGGAAATTATAAATCAGGTCACTTAACATAGTGGCCAGAAGGTTATGGAAGCTGCACTCAAAAATGCAATAGAAAAACATAAAGCAAGTTGACATTTAATATCGTGAGCACAGATTTCATAGGGAAGGTCATGCTTGATCAACTTTATTGAATTCTCTGACTAAGTAACAGAAAGAGAAGACAAGAGTAATACAGTGTTAGATATTGAAAAAATATTTGAAACAGTGATAATGGTTCAATTCTTGGAGGGAATCCAAAACTAGATTTCAAAAATATAAGGTAGTCACTGGAACATTTCTTTACCCAAGTAATCCTACTCAATGTCTGAATGAGGCAAGTAGCACTGATGCATTTCAGGGAAGCTAGCTAACTGCATGAGGGTGAACGAGAGAAGGGTACTGATGATAGGGTTGAATGAAGAAGAATGGCAAGAGTCTCTTCAAGAACATAAACGTTGGCTTAAATAGTTGGAACAAATGTCTTTTCCCCATGATATATCTACCATATGATATTACAAAATGCTCAGAATGTTTGTGCCTACATTACGGTATACTAGTCTGACACAAACTGGCTCTAATTCTGTTGGTGGAACTGGATGCTGGGTCTGTTGTTCAATGTGGGATCTGAGGCTGGGATGAAGGCTGGATGTAACTTTGGGCCAGGATATTGTATTGAGTTTGATCTTCCAAGGTCCAGGAAAGATTCTAGAGTGCAGGAAGGAGCTGCAGATGCTGGTTTAAACCGAAGATAAATGGGAAAAAAAGGCTGGAGTAACTCAACAGGTCAAACAACAGGGGAGTATTGTTCCCTGTTTTCTGCATCGGATCAGGGAACTGCTCCTCCCTCAAGCAGCAACATACCACCTTGAACACCAACATAGTCTCTGTTGCCTCCTCCATGTTGCTGCTTACCAACGCAAAAAAAAACACAGAAAGGAATTAACTGTTCGTTCTCTTATGGAAGCAACAAATGTTCAAATTATGACAATGCTTTCTACAAAAATATATCAGAATTCATACTATAGATACATCTATCCTGCAAAGCCCTCCGGGATCTTATTTGAATAAGGTTATCCTTTATTCTTCTAAACTCGAAGGAATACAGGGCCAAACTATTTTGTTTCTTTATAGGACAACCCTCCAATTCCAGACATTAACCAGATGTTCCGAGTGACCTGTGTATTGCCTCGAATGTTATGGTCGTGTTTTTTAGGTAAGGCGACCAAAACCTCGCAGTATTCCAGGTGACAACTCACCAACCCCCAATAGAGGTTTATAAAATTATGAGTTACATACGTAAGGCAGGCATTCGCAGTATTTTTTTCCAAATAGGGGAGGGCGGTATTAATCTAGAGCAGTGGTTCTTTTTGGCCCCACATCCCCATCAGACATTCTTGGTCAGTACCGTGACCCCCGAAACAAAAATTGAAAAAAAAAACCCAGCCCGATTTATGAAAACATGTCTGCCAATACTCAGTCAATGGGATGGGATAATTTCATTTATGACCCCTTCATGACCCCCAGAAAAACCCCATGGGGATCATGACCCCCAGGTTAAGAACCGCTGATCTAGAGGCAATTGGTTTACCGTGAGAGGGGAAAGATTTCTGAAGGGCCAGATTTCCGCACATAGAGTTTTGGGTATATGAACGACCTGCCAGAAGAGGTGGTAACGGCAGGAATAATTACAATATTTAAAAGACATTTGATTAGGTACATGAGTTGGAGAGATTTAGAGTGACATTAGCTAAATGCTGGCAAATAGGATTTGTGGCATCTTGGTTGGCTGAAGGCTCTGTTTCTGTGCAGTATAACTCTGTGCATCTCTGTGAAACATTTTTTTAATTGCAACAAAAACTCCCTGTTTTTAAACTCCAACCTCTTTGCAATGAAAGCCAACATTTACCTTCTGAATATTTGTCAGACCTGCCTGGTAGCTTTTTTGATTCAAACACAAGAACACCGAGATCCTTCTGCACTTCACACACTTGCAGTCTGTTTCTGCTTAGATAATAAGTGGAGACTTTGTTGATTTCTCTTACAGAACTGCATGAACTCACACTCCCCTACATGAAACTCCTGAGACTGTGATCGCTGGTTCCTTGTGTAGGAAAGAACTGCAGACTCTGGTTTAAATCGAAGGTAGACACAAAATGCTGGAGTAACTCACCGGGGCAGGCAGCATCTCTGGAGAGAAGGAATGGGTGACTTTTCGGGTCGAGTCTAAAGAAGGGTCTCGACCCGAAATGTCACCCATTCTTTCTCTCCACAGATGCTGCTTGTCCCGCTGAGTTACTCCAGCATTTTGTGTATCCCTCGTTCCATTCTCCATAGCCAGAAGAAGCATGCTGACTGGTCTGGCAGAATGTTGTATACTTCAATGAGGCCACCTCTTGTTATTTTAAATAATCAATACAATCTCTCCTCATACAACAGTGCTACTGTCTAGGGAATCAGTCTGGTGAAACCTTGTTGCATTCCCACTCAGGCTAGTATATTATTACATAGGTAAGGAGAGCATAAGTGCACTGCATATTCCAGATTAGTCTCACTAAGGTTCTGTACACATGTCCTCCACAGTTACATCAATCCCTGTGAACTGTTCATAATCTGGACAGGTCACAAGTCGGAAATGTCACCTACAGCCAAGTTTCCAAGCAGGAAAAGATTCCCACAGCCCCACAGCAGTCAGTAAATCCATCCCGACAATTTTCTAAATGCTCGTTCATATGTATGGGCTGTACATAACTCATAACTGAAGTGGGTGGGTGGTGGAAATCTGTAATTACACTTAGATATATTGTTCCTGAAATGAAACAGGATATGCTGGGAATATTTAGCAGGTCAGGCAGCATCTAAAGAAAGAAATGCTGATTTATTTTTTCAGGTTAAAGACCCTTCAGTGGAAGCTAATAGCGTGTAAGGAGGAGAGTGCAGATTGCAGTGAATAAACTTTGCATCGTAGACAAATTGTATCTGAAAATTGACCTTGTTGGTAGACTCAAGAAAAGCAAACTGTTTAAACTTTCCTTGACAGTGTTAACACAGAATAGATGCATGAGAGGGGTCAAATTTCAACCCAAACCAGCATTTCATTTTGACCGTCAGTATCCCATATTGATTCCATTGATTAGGACAGGTGTCAGAGATTATGGGAAGAAGACAGGAGAATGGGGTTAGAAAGGAGAGATAGATCAGCCATGATTGAAAGGCGGAGGAGACTTGATGGGCCGAATGGCCTAAATCTACTCCTATCACTATGACCTTATGACCATATAGAAGTTGCCAGATTTGATCAACATTTTTCTCCCTCCTGGAAATACTTGCAATCTGTTGAAGTTAGAACAGTTGCTGAACTTCTGGGGCTCCATCAATTCTAAAATCGCAGTAGGAAATCCCATTTAAAAGCCATTTGACGCAAATGGCCCAGAATGATGTTACCAATGCACTACTTAGAGAAAATATTAAGTGGTGTGACTTGTACGGAGGCCACAAGAGACGTCCTTTACTAATTTATTTGAAAGAAACAAATCATTTGACTCAAGTTGAAATGAATGCTTCTGAAAAGCTTTCTGTGCTTATTATCAGAACAACTGTGGTGTCTTCTGTAATTATAGGACCATTTCTTGGTTCCCTATTGTGTTGAAACGTGTCTTCTGGCACCTGACAAAGGCAAAGGACACTGGCTAACAGTAATTGCACAGCACACCCGCACCATTTTATACTTGGCACATTTAATTTTGTATCTTAATAAATAAATTACACTGACTTGTATGCATTATGTATAATTCAAACCATCAAGATTTAATGCCAGAAACTCATAAAATGCATAGCTGGTATAATTTTTTTTTAGAAGTGACATGACTTTGTGAACCGAGCAACGTTAATTAACTTTGGTGCTAAATGACCAAGCATCAGAGGTTTGATGAATTAACTGAATTACCGTTTTTGTTCCCTGTAGCCTACAAATATTATTAATGGCATCATTATGTGTGCCTTGGATATAATCTTCAGACATGTCAGAAGAAGACGATGGCTTCAATGTCACGTTGTTTATGTTGTGAGCGAACAGATTCAGTGAATGGAACAAGTCCACTTCAGTCCAGCTCAAGCCTTGCAGGAGAAATTTGAAACTTTGAATCGCAAAATTTCCATTCTGAAGAAGGGTCCCGACCTGAAACGTCACCCATCCTTTTTCTTCAGAGATGCTGCCTGACCCGCTGAGTTACTCCAGCACTTTCTGTCAATCTGCGGTAAAAACCAGGATCTGCAGTTTCTTTCCACACATGCTTGCCTCTGTCTGAATGCCCTTCTAAATGCTCTCTAGCTGAACCAATGGATAACACGGCAACTTAGAATCAACCCATTCGTATGATGGAGGAAAGAGTGAACAAAATGCTGGCTAGTAATGAATGAATGAATACGTTTATTGGCCAAGCATGTACACATACAAGGAATGTGCCTTGGTGCTCTGCTCACAAGTAACAACACGAACATACAGTAAACAATGAATAATAAAGCATAAAACATTAAAACATTAAGAATACAACATTACAGTTTAAACATGTGAGTGAAATAAACCAGAGCAAAAAGAGACTACAGACCTTTTGGTTATTGAGTAGAGCTACTACTCACAGAAAAAAAGCTGTTTTTATGTCTGGCTGTGGCTGCTTTGACAGTCTGGAGTCGCCTTCCAGAGGAAAGTGCTTCAAATAGTTTGTGGAAAGGGTGAGAGGGGTCAGAGATGATCTTGCCCACTCGCTTCCTGGCCCTTGCAGTGTACAGTTCATCAATGGGGGGAAGGTTGGACATTGCTTCAACTAAATAACAGGTTCGAACTGCATGCTAATGCTTAGGTCCGGCAAATGGATAAAATTAACCCATCACGATAAATCGTGCCGATTAGGATGAACACGACAAAATAAGATGAGGAATAGGTTACAGGCTATTTACTTCCCGACATGCCACGCATGGCAGGTGATCCCCTTGTGCAGCGGCCTTGCACGACTGGTCGCCCGCTCTCCCGGCTTGCCCGCTGCAGGACCGGGAGACTGAAGCCATCAAACCCGGCCACTGCTCACCCCCAGAGACCGGGAACCAGTGAGGAGGTGGAGGGAGTCGGTGACAGTAGCAGACGCTTGTCAAAGGGCCGGTAAGAAGGAAACCAGGGTCGTACCTTCCCCGCCCTCAAGGCGAGAGGCAAGAGCTCGAAGGTTGAAGATGAGAGACGACAGTTCGTGAGACTACTGGATGGAGGCAGTTGCAATGGGCCTTGATAGCCAGCTGCAGAAGGGACTTTAAAATGGTGCCAAAACCTGGCGACTCCTGCAGATGGACTCAGTGGGTTGTTTCTCTGCATTAGGTACTTATTTTATTTATGTCTGGCAATAATCTTACTGACCTGCATGCAAAAAAAAATTCCATTGTGCCTCGGTACACGTGATAATAAAGGAACCGTTGAATCATTCATATTGGCCTTGACTCCACGCTTCTGCCTGACCCCAGAACACTAGGTTCCTTTATATTCCAAAAATCTGCTTCTCCCAACCAAGGATATATTCAATGTTTTGCCTTTTGCAGCTCTCTGGTGTAGAAAATGCCAATGACTCATAGCTCTCCAAAAGATGAAATTCCTTCTCATCTCAGTCTTAAAGAGGCCATCCCTTACTCTGCCACTGATTCTAGTGTTTTCCCTGCAAAGGGAAACTACTCCTCAGCACAGGCATTAGCAACAGTCCTCAGAATCTTATATATTGCAATAGGATCATTCTTCTCAATCTCCAGGAGTACATAGTCCTAGATTTCCCAATCGCTCTCCGTAAATGAGTTCTTATTTTTAATCTCAGGAGACTTTGATCTGCCTCCAATGTAAATATACGTAGGAAAGAACTGCAGATGCTGGTTTAAATCGAAGGTAGACACAAAATGCTGGAGTAACTCAGCAGGAGAGGCAGCATCTCAGGAGATGCCCTTCAGACTGAAGACGGGTCTGGACCCGAAACGTCACCCATTTTTTCTCTCCAGAGATGCTGCCTGTTCCAATGTAAATATGTTCTTCCCTAAATAAAAAGACCGAAACTCCACCCAGTGCAATCTCATCAATAGCCTTCTGGTCCATTGCTAGGGTGAAGCCACACACAAACTGGAGGAACAGCATTTCATATTCCACTTGGGTATCTTACAACCCAATGTTGTAAACATTGAATTCTCCAGTTTTAGGTAACACTCTCCCTCCCCCCACCCCCACTTTTCCTGTGCCCCCACCTCCTTTCCTATGCCCTTTCCCACATTGGTGTGCATCCATGGTCCCCCTATCCCATCCCTTCCACATTCGCCTCATCCCTTTCCACATATATCTCTCCCTCTGGGTTTACATTTCACTCCTCTTCTCTTCTTATCTGACACCCTTTGTCCCCTTGTCTCCTTTTATTCCCTTTTGTCACCCTTTTGTCTCCTGTTCATCTCTAACCTTCATCTACCCTTCTGCCTACCAAATCAATTCCTCTCCTGTATTCACCTATCATTTGCCAGGTCTTGTCCCACCCCTGCTTTTATAGCTTTCTCCCCCCCCCCCCCTCCCCCCCAATATTCAGTTTCCGTTCAAAGACATCCAAATCCCTGTACAAAAACATCCACCAGCCTTTCCCTCCTTAGCAATAATCTGCTTTATTTCCATATGCCCGAATTAAACTCTGTTTACCATTTTTTTGCCTGTCTGTATTTATCTATTTGTAGGCTTTTTGTGATTTCCTCACAACGACCTTTCCAACTTTGCTGGTAAACTTGATCTTAACATGAAAATAAGTGGTTATAAATAAATAAGGCCAAGAAATGTTTCCAGTGATCCATTGATGAAAACTTTTCACACTGATGGAAACTTGCTAACTTGAAAATTGTCCTTTTAATCCCAACTCCTTAGTCTTTTCTATGAACCAATTTCTTGCATTCCCAGTTGAGCTATCCCATCTGTCCCAATCCCTTGGCATTATTTTCTCTGAAACCTTGCAAATTATTCTCTTCTCCAAAGTCCATCAATGTTATCTTTTTTTTTTGATGCTCTCCTTTGCCCAAATTAGTTAATTTACTAGAATATATTTGCAATAGACAATAGACAATAGACAATAGGTGCAGGAGTAGGCCATTCAGCCCTTCGAGCCAGCACCGCCATTCAATGCGATCATGGCTGATCACTCTCAATCAGTACCCCGTTCCTGCCTTCTCCCCATACCCCCTCACTCCGCTATCCTTAAGAGCTCTATCCAGCTCTCTCTTGAAAGCATCCAACGAACTGGCCTCCACTGCCTTCTGAGGCAGAGAATTCCACACCTTCACCACTCTCTGACTGAAAAAGTTCTTCCTCATCTCCGTTCTAAATGTGGGAGGAGGGCTGGAAACCCATATCATTACTAGAACAACTTGCAAAGACTGCACCCAAAGTAGGGATCAAATCCAAGTCCCTGGATTTAATTGATGAGGTATCCATTCTAATATATATATTACTTTGGCATATCCCACCCAAACCACTCGAAACTGTTCTTCAACACTCCCACTCATGCCACACAATGCCTCGACCACAATTCACATTATCTGCGCTCATTATGTGCAGTAACATTGTGCACAGCCTAATTTAGGGGATGGCACAGTGCTGCAGCAGGATAGTTGCTGCCTTACAGTGCCAGAGACCCAAGTTCGATCCTGACTATGGGTGTTGTCTGCACGGAGGTTGTACTTTCTCCCTGTGACCGCGTGGGTTTTCTCCGGGTGCTCCTGTTTCCTCCCACATTCCAAAGACGTAGAGGTAATGAACTTATAGATTCCGAGAGAACATAGAACTGAAGTAGAACTTATAGATTAGTTGGCTTCTGGAAAATAGTCCCTAGTGTGTAGGATAGTGCTAGTGTACGGAGTGATCACTGGTTGGCGCTGACTCGATGGGCCGAAGGACCTGTTTCCATGCGGTATCTCTAAAGTCTAAAGTAAAGTCTACAGTCTAATACCTTTTGATTCTAGCTGCCCATACACCCTGAGTAGAACTATTTTCCTCATCCTACCCATGTCACACGAGCCTGCATGGACTAGGACCACTGCTTCTCCCGCTCAGGGTTCCCCTCCAGCCCAAATGAGAAGCTCCTTATCCAGACAATCTTGCAATTTTGCAGACTAGCAGAATGGGCAGACAATATAGCTTGCTAAATTCTTAATCACACAACAGAGGACAGTATCTCCCACCCCTAAGTATACTGCTCGCTACTGCCTCTACATTACTTTTTATTTCCTCAGTTGCTGAGCCCTTGCTACCGTAGTGCTCTCATTAGTTTGCTCATCCCTCATCTGATCCCTATTATTGTTCAAGAAAGCCAACAGAGAAGGAAGCCAATGGAATGTTGGCCTTCGTAACAAGAGGAGTTGAGTATAGGAGCAAAGAGGTCCTTCTACAGTTGTACCGGGCCCTGGTGAGACCGCACCTGGAGTACTGTGTGCAGTTTTGGTCTCCAAATTTGAGGAAGGATATTCTTGCTATGGAGGGCGTGCAGCGTAGGTTCACTAGGTTAATTCCCGGAATGGCGGGACTGTCGTATGTTGAAAGGCTGGAGCGATTGGGCTTGTATACACTGGAATTTAGAAGGATGAGGGGGGATCTTATTGAAACATATAAGATAATTAGGGGATTGGACACATTAGAGGCAGATAACATGTTCCCAATGTTGGGGGAGTCCAGAACAAGGGGCCACAGTTTGAGAATAAGGGGTAGGCCATTTAGAACGGAGATGAGGAAGAACTTTTTCAGTCAGAGGGTGGTGAAGGTGTGGAATTCTCTGCCTCAGAAGGCAGTGGAGGCCAGTTCGTTGGATGCTTTCAAGAGAGAGCTGGATAGAGCTCTTAAGGATAGCGGAGTGAGGGGGTATGGGGAGAAGGCAGGAACGGGGTACTGATTGAGAGTGATCAGCCATGATCGCATTGAATGGCGGTGCTGGCTCGAAGGGCTGAATGGCCTACTCCTGCACCTATTGTCTATTGTCTATTGTCTATTGACACAATCTCTCAGCTGTTGGACAAATGTAAAGGTCAAAAACCAGATTCTCGCACCTGCTTTTCTTGTAAGCACACACTTTTTTTAACCCTCATCACTGACTAAATCTACAAATGCTTCGCAAAAGTTATGTCAGCTTTTCCGACAGCCTTCTGGAACAAATTGTCAGAGTACTTTCTCACTCCATGAACCAGTATAGTGACTGAGGCTGAACCTGCAGCTCATTAAGCTGAAGTTCCTCATGTTGTCAATGCTTGTGGGTCAAAGTTGTCTCCAACATCTCACATATGACACACGCAATACAAGTTTCTTGCCCTATATATCCATCAGAATTTAAATAACATCTTTAATATATATAAATGTCTTCAATTGGACAGTTGTGATTTAATCACTTTAAAATTCTGTTTCTATGTACCAATTTTAATTATATATTTTTGATCTATATTGTAGTTTAGAGAAATCTCCTTTAAGAGACAAAGCCATGAGAGGAATAGATTGGGTAGATGCACAGAATCTCTTGCCCAGAGTAGGGGAATTGAGGACCAGAGGACATAGGTTCAATGTGAAGGGGGAAAGATTTAATGGGAATCTGAGGGGTAACTTTTTCACACAAAGGGTGGTGGGTGCATGGAACAAGCTGCCAAATGAGGTAGTTGAGGCTGGGACTATCCCAACGTTTAAGAACCAGTTAGACAGGTACATGGATAGGACAGGTTTGGAGGGATATGGACCAAGCGCATGTGGGACTAGTGTAGCTGAGGCATGTTGGCCGGCGTGGGCAAGTTGGGTCGAAGGGCCTGTTTCCATACTGTATCATTCTATGATGATGAAATAACGCTGCAGCAGTCTCAAGCTAATTACTTTCCTGTGCATTTTGTTCCCCCTGTCTTTTCAAACCCTTGATTGGGATGGTTACTGTCACGACCCCTGGTGCTCTGGTGAGTACAGGCCCAGAGCCTGGGCCTCAATTTATTCTCTCCCACTTCCAGTTCACTCAGCTCCATTTTCTTATATTCTCCCTCCAACGATACTTAATTGTCACGTCTGCTTAGGTACAGTGAAATTCTTTGTTTTTGTTTCCAATGCCTAAAGTATGCATAGAGTCGCCATCTTGTGCCGACATAGTTACAAAGTATTCCCTACAGTCTCGATGGCCCCTCTTTGTTCTCGACGGCCCGACCATCTCTCCGCGGCCCGACCTTGGCTTCTGATGAGAGGACGTGATAGCAGCCAATGTTGGTAAACAAAAGCAGACAACCGTTCAAATGTTACTAATCTATATTGAAACTTATTTAAAATACAGTTAGCCTATGCTTTAAGAGCCATTTCCCAACAAAATAAATATTTTTACTAAACCCTGTTAAACACAATGAACTTAGCTTAAGTACTAAAACAGAATTTGCTAAGTAAAGTCTCGTTCGAATTTTAGCTTCAGCATGTCAATAGACATTAAGCAATTCTATGTGTTATTATTTGTAAACTGAGTACTATATTTTTTGTCATGATGATGAAGATGACAGCAGAGGCTTATTTCAAACAGCAAGGGTGCCCTTTGCAATGTGTTAAAACAAATGTTTTGTTTGATGAGTCTTGTTTTCTCAGTGTTTCTTTTTAAAAACCTGATTCATAGACAATTCCATTTCCTTGCACCTTGAAGAACTGTTACGTAGATTTGAGGTCGCTATTACTTGTTTTCATTTTCTTATATGAATTTACCATGCACTTTTTCAAAGGGATTTACATATTTGGTTAGATTTTTTCTGATGTTTCCTTTGTTGGTCTCGTTCAATTAATTTGAAATTTGTCAATGTAAGGGCTCAGACCCACAGTACAATACGATACGACAGAACTTTATTTATCCCAGGAGGAAAATTGGTCTGCCAACAGTCATAAAACACAACAAGATACATGAAACATGAAATCAAAGTGAGGAGTGAAAAGTCCAGGATTGGGGATGTGCAAAGATTGGGGAGAAGGGGGTGGGGGAGGGGGAAGGGGAGTCAGTCTACCCCACGACAGAAGGGGGAGGAGTGGTACAGTTTGATAGCCACAGGGAGGAAGGATCCCCTGTGGCATTCTGTGCTGCATCTTGTTGGAACCAGCCTGTTGCTGAAGGTGCTCCTCAGGTTGACCAGTGTGTCATGGAGGGGGTGAGCTGTATTGTCCAAGATGCTCCGCAGTTTGAGGAGCATCCTCCCCTCCAAGACCATCTCCAGTGAATCCAACTCCGCCCCCAGGATGGAGCCAGCCTTCCCGATGAGCTTGTTTATTCTGTTGGCATCCGCGGCCTTCGCCCTGCTACCCGACACACGACAGGCCTTCCTTTTTACAAGTGACGTGCGTTTGTAACAACTTATGACATTCAGACTGTAAAGTCTATGCATGTTAGACTGTAAAGTCTGTGCAATTATATCATATTAATCTCAGTTCTCCTGTAGTATTGTTCATGGTATATTGGAAGAAATATTGTGCCATTGTAACATCTTGTATATTATCCTTCCAAAGATATGCTTAACAGATATTGTTCAAACTGTGGATGAGTTTACTTTATAATTTTATTGTATTCACGCAACAAATTGTATTCATGGGAAAATCTGTGAAGACTTTCAGAAGTTGTTTCCAAGCTAATATGCTTCAGAAGCTCAGAGGCAATCAGAAAGGGTGGCATGGTGGTGCCTTACAGTGCCAGAGACCCGGGTTCAATCCTGACTACGGGTCTGTCTGTACGGAGTTTGTACGTTCTCCCGTGAGCTGCAGGGGTTTTCTCCGGGACCTCCGTTTTTCTCCCATACTCCAAAGGCATACAGGTTTGTTGGTTAATTGGCTTGGTATAATTGTAAATTATCCCCAGTGTGTGTAGGCTTCTTCTTGCGTTTGAGGCAGCAGAAATTATGTAATGCCCACCAGGCGCTGTAGTCAGTGCAATGTGCTGTTGTCAAGGGCCGTGAGGTCTACCCCTCCACCAGGGGGACGGAGGACAGTGCAGTCGAAAATGACGTGCTGCGCTGTTTGCTGGTCTGCTCCACACACACAGGCTGCTGATGGACGCAACCCCCAACGATGCATGTTGGCATTGAACCGGCTGACCCCTGTGCGGAGCCGGTTCAGGGCGACCCATTCTTTGCGGGGCATGTCCGTGCCGGGTGGGGCTGTGGTGTTCTGTGTGACAGTGAATTGAGGAGGTGGCGATGTCTGTTCCCAGCTGGTTCTCCATGCTCCTAGTATGTTGAAACCGGAGCCACAGAGCATGACGGGAGAAAGGGTGACGAGATGACAGGTGTTGAGGTCCCAGTTGCTGTGAATCCTGGGCGAGGTGGTGCAAAGGATGTTTGGCGTCCGATGGGGCCTTGCACACCAGCCTATGAGTGAAGAACTCTCTGCGAAGCTTGGCGGGTGCGATACCTGCGAGCACTGGCAGGAGATCTGTCGGAGTAGGGTGTAGGCAGCCGGTGATGATCCACATGGTGTCGTTGAGGGTGGCGTCTGGCTTGCTGGTATGAGCGCTGCGGCACCATGCTGGGGCGGCGTACTCAGCGGCGCTGTACACGAGTGCAAGAGCACTGGTTCGAAGAGTACATGTCCTGGCTCCCCATGACGATCCGGCGAAGCAACGCAGGAGGTTGTTCCGTGCCGAGACTTTAGCACGGAGAGCTTCAAGGTGTTGCTTGTAGGTCAGCTGCCGATCTAGTTTCACCCCGAGGTATGTAGGAAATAGGTTTTAGGGTAGGGGTGAGCCATTGAGGGTGACGGTTAGCTGGCGTTGAGCTTCCTTATTGTTCAGGTGAAAGGCCATTGTGATGGTTTTGCCACACTCAGTTTTAGTCTCCAGGTCTTAAGGTAGCCCGCGACAAGATCCATATCCACCGAGATCACATCCTCAACATTTGACCAGCTCTTGTCCGAGTACAGTAGGGCCAAGTCATCTGCGTATCCATACTGGCGCGAGGTCGTGCGTGGCAGATCGCTGATATCGAGGTTGAAGAGCATGGGGGCCAGTACCGATCCTTGGGGGACTCCTTTTCTTAGGCGTCGCAGTCGGCTAGAATGTCCATCGCTGGTCTTGAGTACAAAACTGCGGTCGGCAAGGATGTTGGCAAGGATGTTGGCAAGGAACCGCACTAAAGGACGGTCAGGGTTGGTTCGGAGGAGCTTCAAGATCAAGCCCTGGTGCCACACTGTATCATAAGTGGCGGTGAGGTCCACCAGTGTGATGCCCGCCTTGTGGCCCTTTTCGAAACTGTCTTCGATGCCATTGGTCAGCTTGACTATTTGGTGGGTGGTGCAGCGTCCACGCCGAAATCCGGCTTGTTCAGCGGGTAGTTGAAGGTCAACGATTGGATCGAGCCGGGCCTGGAGAAGCCATTCGAGGAGCTTGTGCGGGATACAGAGGAGTGAGATGGGCCGATAGTTCCTTGGGTCGTCCGCAGGCTTGTTTGGTTTTGGTAGCGCAATGACGGTGGCTTTCCGCCAGATCTTCGGAATGGACTGACCAATGAGGCAAGAGGAGTAAAACTCACGGAGCCAGGCCAGGCATTTAGGACCGCAGTGTTTCAGGAATTCTGGGGGGATGTTATCAGGACCCTGAGCTTTTCCACATTTCAGTTGAGAGATGACACAAGAAGGTTCTGCAGAGGAAAAGGGAGCTGACAGGTGTCCATCAGTGCCTGGAACTTTCCAAAGATTAGTGGTTTCCTGTTTGACAGAACGAGTATGGTTCTTGTCCTCGTCTTTGGAGTGGCCATTGGCCAGGAACTGGTGGGCGATGGAGTTGGCCATGACAGGGCAATGCGTTGGGCGGGTACTTTGACCGGTGAGGCGATTGAAGGTCTTCCACGCCACCCTACTGGAGTGTGTGAAGTCGATTCCTTGGACTGTCTCTTCCCACCGCTCTCTGCGCTTGTTGTCAAGGCAGTTTGTCGGTTCCGCAGCCTTGGAGGCAGCCTCTTCGCCAGGTTCAGCGTAGAGGAATGCGTCGTAGCATGCGTCACACTCTTCGTCCCATGTGGGGATGTACCGGCGATGATGGCCGCGAGGAATGGAACTCTTTGCTGCCCTGATGAGGAGTTTGCAGAGGGCTGAGTAGGCATTGTCCGGGTTGGTGGGGGTGGGGGTGGGAAGGCTATCGATCCAGAAGTCCACCAGACTTGTGAACTGATCCCACCTGGCTTGCGGAAACTCCACCTCTTCGAAGGTTTGGTTGGGACCGGCTCGAAGGGGTTGTTCGGGACAATCAAGATGGACGATGTTGTGATTTTGGGAAGTGATCCAGGGTGATACAGTGTGGGGATAGTCCATTCAGGTTTGCAAAATCCAAGTCCGGGTTGGTAGTGGTGTTCCATCTGCCAGAGCGGAAGCTGTCCGGTTGCTTTGGGTCGAACAGGAGTTGAACGCCAGTGGCTGAGGCCCAGTCTTCAAGTGCAGCACCATCTGGGTTAGTTGAATGGCAGCCCCAGGTGGTGCTGTGGCAATTAAAGTCTCCAGCGTACATACAGGGCGAACCAAAGGTGGGGATGGAGTCTTTGTGAAGCCTGGTAGAAGGTGGCTTGTACACATTGATGACAGTGACACCTTCGACTTGCGTTGCCGCCCATTCCACGTCGGAGTCAGGAGGGGACGTTGCAATCGCTTTCCATTTTGCTGTGTTCTTTACAAAAGTGGCAATCCCGTGGGTGTCGCTCTCGGTGTAGGCGGCCAGGGTATAACCAGGGATCTTCAGGTGGGAGCTGTCACTTTTGTGAGTCTCTTGGAGCAGGATTGCAGTGACTTTGTGGGTCTGTAGCAGATGTTATATGATGGTGGTCTTTGCCTTGGTGAGGCCTTCCGCGTTCAGCTGCAGCAGAGTGATGCCATCTGGTTCGACATCCGTAGGTGCCCGCCCTAAGAAAGGCGCATGCTCCGGGATGGCGTCAAGCTGCAGCGACTGAGGTTGCATTTGGGCTGCAAGCTGTTTTTTCTGCTTCTGCTGTCTCTGTTTGTTGTCGTTCGTCTGACTGGGGTCAGTTGACAGGGCTCACCACGAGGAGGTCGACAACATGAGCCCTGTGTGTGTAGGATAGTGTTAATAAGCGGGGACCACTGGTTGGTGCGGACTCGGTGGGCCGAAGGGCCTATTGCCGCATTGTATCTCTAAAACTAAAACTAAAAACTAAGTTCTCATTGGAGATATGTTACATTGGAAACAAATGATTGATTCTTTAAAATAGAACACAGAAAATGTTGTCAGTTTGTGATGGTAGAAGGGTTGTGGACAGCCCAGATGTGGCATCCTCTGTGGCATAGCCCACATTATGTCAGATGCTAGAGCTGTCCAGGGTGCAATACCAGTGATTGGATGCAGCCTAATTATATAGTCATTGGCCTCTGTTTACATGAGGATTCCCATTCTATCTGTTTACATCGTATAAGATTATTAAGGGGTTGGACACATTAGAGGCAGGAAACATGTTCCCAATGTTGGGGGAGTCCAGAACCAGGGGCCACAGTTTAAGAATAAGGGGTAGGCCATTTAGAACAGAGATGAGGAAAAACTTTTTCAGTCAGAGAGTTGTGAATCTGTGGAATTCTCTGCCTCAGTGGGCAGTGGAGGCCAATTCTCTGAATATATTCAAGAGAGAGCTAGATAGAGCTCTTAAGGATAACGGAGTCAGGGGTTATGGGGAGAAAGCACGAACGGGGTACTGATTGAGAATGATCAGCCATGATCACATTGAATGGCGGTGCTGGCTCGAGGGGCCGAATGGCCTACTCCTGCACCTATTGTCTATTGTCTATTGTCTACATATCCATCTTAATATCAAACAGTGACATAAAAAACAAGGCATCGGCAACTGGAAATTGTAGCAGAAAATCCAGAAACATAAGTTATTAATATGGTTCCATGTTCTTAACATCCTATTCACTAATCATGTTTCTTTCTGAATACAGTGTTTAAGTGAGACACATTTGATTATATGGTTGAAGTGCCACAAATGTATTTTCATAGTTTCGTTCCCTGCTCAGTGTCATAATAGATTTTCTTTTTAGAGATACAGCGCAGAAACAAGTCCTTCGGCCCACCGGGTCCGCGCCGCCCAGCGATCCCCGTACACTAACACTATCCTACACCCACTAGGGACAATTTTTACATTTACCCAGCCAATTAACCTACATACCTGTACGTTACCTGTACGTCTTTGGAGTGTGGGAGGAAACCGAAGATCTTGGAGAAACCCACGCAGGTCACGGGGAGAACGTACAAACTCCGTACAGACGGAGCCCGTAATCAGGATCGAACCTGAGTCTCCGGCGCTGCATTCGCTGTAAGGCAGCAACTCTACCGCTGCGCCACCGTGCTGCCGACAGCAGTATGTCAGTGTGTATTTGCAGTTAGCACATACCTCCCATGCTTCAGAATAGGAAAAGTAACAAGAAGGGCAGCCAAAGTGAACTTCTGTTTCCTGTTGGTTTTTCTGTTCAAGGCCTTGCAGCACGAGTCAAGGGTTTAGAAGCAGCAGATAACCCACAGAAACACACTTCAACATGTTGCTAAAACATGACCTGGGGATGCATCCGAATGAACCACTTCTTGACGGAATTCACAGATTCGTAGAGTTGTACAGCTCTGTTGTTAGTTTGAGCTGAATTAAATATAGTTTAATCTTTGAAGGCATGCATTCCAACTGTGTCCAGAATGCCCATGAACAGTTAGTTCAAAAATGAATGAACTACAACTTTTTTTTCCAAATATGGAATCTCAAAAGATTTAATTTTGTTAATTGATTAAATAATTTGAGACCTTCTTATGGTTTTCTATTTATATTTTTTTGTGAGGCTGTTGATTTGAAGTCTGTCTTAGTTGTGTCCAATTAGGTTTTACCTCATGTAGGAAGGAATTGCAGATGCTGGGTTATACCAAAGATAGACAGAGTGCTGGAGTAACTCAACGGGTCAGGCAGCATCTCTGGAGAAAAAAGATGAGTGACACTTCAGGTCAGAACCCAACTTCAGACTGCTGAAGAAGAAGTCTGAAGAGTCACGACCCGAAATGTCACTCATCCTTTTACTCCAGAGATGCTGCCTGACCCGCTGAGTTACTCCAACACTGTGTGTCTATCTTCAGAGATGCTGCCTGACCCGGTGAGTTACTCCAACACTGTGTGTCTATCTTCAGGGATGCTGCCTGACCCGCTGAGTTACTCCAGCATTGTGCGTCTAACTCCAGAGATGCTGCCTGACCTGCTGAGTTACTCCAGCAATCTGTGTCTATCTCCAGAGATGCTGCCTGACCCGCTGAGTTACTCTAGCATTCTGTGTCTATCTCCAGAGATGCTGCCTGACCCGCTGAGTTACTGTAGCATTCTGTGTCCAATACAGCTGACTAAATTCTCACTTGCACAACAAAGAACAGTATCTCTCCACCCAAGGACACTGTTCTCCACTGCCTCTATATTACTTTTAATCTTATGTTTTACCTTGATTGTACTCTATTGAATGCAGTATGATTCTTGGCATAATTTAATATTAGCAGTTTAATGTGAATTTTACAAAACAGAAGCTCCTTTGACATGCTCAGAACCTCTATTAACTAGCCCAGGAGTTAATGAACGTCACAGACAGTACTTGAGGAATTTGAGTCTGTGGCAGAATGGAAATATGTTGGGGCCTGAGCTCAAGGCATGCATGTTCAAAGATGCAGGCAAAGAGAACTATCTGGGCAATTGATGTTGGTTGGCGTGACCATTGATGACATGGGCTAGTGTTTCTGTTTTAGGTACGATCAGGAAATTGCACTACAAATGCTAAATTTGCAAAATTGTCCCTCTCTGTCTACTTAAGAAAAGTAGGGCCGAAGCAAGGACCTGTGTTACAGTTACCCTAACATCTGTTGCTGGGAAATTATAGAATTTATTATTAAAGGCAGAGAGATGAAATCCTTTATAAATTTTCAATGCATCAGACAGACATGCCATCAATTTGTAAAGAACTTGCACATATCAGTAAAGGACAGTTTTTTGCCAGATGAAGCTGAATTAATTATTTTAAAGAGGTTTCCACAATAATAGAAATAGGCTTGTCCATGAAATCTATTTATATAGATTTGCAGAAGAAAGTTGATTAACGTCTTTGTAGGGTTACGGGTTGGAATATCAAATTAGAAGATTAAATGAATAGGGAAAACTGTGGCAAACGGATTTCAATGCAGGCATATGTCGGTTCATCCACTTCAGACCAAGAGTACTCTCATAATGGTAGAAGGCTAGAATGAGTGGCAATGAAAGGATGTTGAGCATTCAATATACATCCAACATAAACAGGTACAGAAAATAATTTTAAAATGGTAAGATTTAGAGTGTTGGATTTACTAAAATAAATCATAGTTCCGAGGTTTGAATTATGAGATGGGGTTCCATCTAATCTTCTCAAAATGACAAAAGTTCGGTTGTCATTTATGTCTGTGCCTCAGAAATTCATCTTCAATTGGCTGTGTTGGATGTGCTGCATTGTAAAGTCAGTAAGCTCTACGCAATGCATGGAAATGAAGTAAATGGAATCAATTTTCATCTGCGCTAAAGCTCTGTCGTTTAGTGACCAGGGATCAATTTCTAGATGAATATCTTCTTGGAACCAGAGCAATTGCAGCAGAAAAATAAAGTGCAATCCTTCTCTTCCCTTTAATAATAGACAATAGACAATAGACAATAGACAATAGACAATAGACAATAGACAATAGACAATAGACAATAGACAATAGACAATAGGTGCAGGAGGAGGCCAGTCGGCCCTTCGAGCCAGCACCGCCATTCAATGTGATCATGGCTGATCATTCTCAATCAGTACCCCGTTCCTGCCTTCTCCCCATACCCCCTGTCTCTGCTATCCTTAAGAGCTCTATCTAGCTCTCTCTTGAATGCATTCAGAGAATTGGCCTCCACTGCCTTTTGAGGCAGAGAATTCCACAGATTCACAACTCTCTGACTGAAAAAGTTTTTCCTCATCTCAGTTCTAAATGGCCTACCCCTTATTCTTTAACTGTGGCCCCTTGTTCTGGACTCCCCCAACATTGAGAACATGTTTCCTGCCTCTAACGTGTCCAACCCCTTAATAATCTTATACGTTTCGATAAGATCTCCTCTCATCCTTCTAAATTCCAGTGTATACAAGCCTAATCGTTCCAATCTTTCAACATATGACAGTCCCGCCATTCCGGGCATAAGGCATAAGTATGCCTTAAGAACAGTAACCCACCACACTTCTGATAATTCAGTTCAAAATGATTTATCAGCAAAAGGTAAAGGTTTTCGGTCAGCATTTCACTTTTCATCTTCGTGCAACCTAATTCAAGATTACTGAAAATTACTGCAAAAACATCTGTGAAAACCAGTCACTGGCCTTTCTTGGTATGCAGTTGGCCTTTTCTTAGTAAATTTAAATATTTTTTTGAAATTAGTTAATAATAAAGTAGATCTATGAGCTTTAGAAAGTAGCTATAATTTCAGCTTTCCCTAATCTATGCAATAATGGAATATTGTAATGTCCACCAATGTACAAACAAATTTAACCCTGGTTGTGGAAAGACTCAAGAGTAAGTAGGAAAGCAAATAGTTTTAGACATTTAAAATGTTGTGTTAATTTGACAAATTCCACCAGGAATAATGCATTGATTGTACTTGCGAAATTCTCCCCAAATACATTATAATGATGCTCACATAAATCACTCTCTCATAGGGCCGACATCAAAAATAATCATAACCCCTGCTTTTCTGCGTGTGGTCTTATATTCTTTCACTTCTGCCAGTATCAACATTAAATCTAGAAAGAATTCAAATGGCAATATTGTTGACATTTCTCTTTTTCCAGGCCCAGGACTTTACTTGGGCTGTATTAATTTCTATCCTCCATGGTGCCTTAGTGGAGTTTAATGAAACCATGCATTGATATCATGGCATTTATATTTAGGAGTACTGTTTAATCACTTTCACCTTTAGGGAGTTTTTTGTGTGTGTGTGTGGTTTTTTTTGTGTAAAGGCTACAGATCTTGGTGACCCGCAAGTTGAACCCTCAGCTTCTGTTGTGCTTTATGGCAGATCTCTAAATCGTGCCCGTTGTAAGTTAGTGCGCTAGTGGCTTGGTTGTGAATTGTACTGTCTCTGAGGCACAGGAGAAGTGCTGGGCAAAGCTGTTCCACTCCAGTGATGAGCTACTTGGTCTCTACTGCTGATGGTGGCGTGAACACTGCCAATTTTAATGCCAGTGCTGAGGGAGTTTGGTCGGAAGAGCAGCAGGAAGCAAAGCTCAGATTTTGAATGCAGTTTGAATGAAAATAATGAACCTGCAGTAATTTTTAATAGTTCCGAGATTAGCAAAATCTGTGACAGTGTTGGTTTAATGTTCGAAGAGCAAAAAAACAGGCTATTCATGACTGACTTTACATTTACTTAGACATTTCTAAGTTGCTTGAAACGTAATGCTGGATCCCTGTGTGAGACAGATGTTATCTGCACACTGTATTTTCATTACTTGGTGAGAAATATTTTGAAGAGGAAAATGTGACCACACTGAGCATATAATTACGCAGGCCAAATTGAATAGTATTTAACAAAGAACAGGGTACTGTGATATGCAATTAACCCACTTCATACTGATATCATGCTGCCTAATGATTAAGAAATGTAGAAACAAAGAACTGCAGATGCTGGTTTATACCAAAGGTAGATACAAAGTACTGGAGTAACTCAGTGGGTCAGGCGCATCTCTGGATACTTGGAAGGACCCCGGCTAGAAACGTCACCCATCCTTTTTCTCCAGAGATGCTGCCTGACCTGCTGAGTTATGCCAGCTCTATCTCTGCTTAATTATTATCCTGATTTCAGCATCAAAGCAACACTACAAACACTGTTGATTGGTGCAGAGTTTCAGCAGAAAATTGGTAAGTCTTCATTTGAGCTAGTTTGCACTGTTTAAAGTCAGCATGCACCTCTTGTAGGGATATGCATTACACAGCAGCACATGGTGGAGGTGCACTGCAGGGCATTGACACTACTGTATATAGAAGACATGAAGCACACTCAAAAGTGGGCTTCACAGTTGGCAGATGCTGCACTGCAGACCTTGGTCGTTGAAGTGGAGAGGAGCACTAAAATAATTTATTCAAAGCTCGGAAGTGACAGTGGGAGAAGACAAGTGAGAAAGTGAGAAATGCCAGGAGTCATTCCCACAGGATTTGAATGCAACACATTAACAAGAGGTGAGAAGGGGGAACTCCACAGGTACGGTACATGGCAGTGAATGCATCTGCAAATGCCATTTTGCACCATCTCTTCAATGGTCCAATAGTTCGATGGTTCTTTATTGTTACGTAAGCACGGCACAATTCAATTATTTTACATAACCACAAATGCACCATAGACATATTTTGGTGCCATTTACAAAGAAAAAAACAGCCCAAATGTTGGAAGAAATGCCCCCGATCCAGGTCAGCCCCAGGCGGCTGCAGGCCTGTGACCCAACCACTTCTGTGTCACGGGGGGGCGCCTCCTGCAGCCAACCTTAAAGGCTCGGACACAACACATTCTCCTACCGACCTACACCTCGCCTCCGTCACCGTCTGTAGCTCCCTCCTCGCCTCTCCGGTCTTCAGGGCTTCTGAACTTGCCCTGCAGTCAGCGGTCTTTTTTAAATTTTAATTTAGAGATACAGCGCGGAAACAGGCCCTTCGGCCCACCGAGTCCGCGCCGCCCAGCGATCCCCGCACATTAACACTATCCTACACCCACTAGGGACAATTTTTACATTTTACCCAGTCAATTAACCTACATACCTGTACGTCTTTGGAGTGTGGGAGGAAACCGAAGATCTCGGAGAAAACCCACGCAGGTCACGGGGAGAACGTACAAACTCCGTACAGACAGCGCCCGTAGTCAGGATCGAACCTGAGTCTCCGGCGCTGCATTCGCTGTAAGGCAGCAACTCTACCGCTGTGCCACCGTGCTGTCTGCCGAGAATTTCTTTGCAGCAGCAAGCCGGGCCTTCCTCCGCATGTGGCCATTGTGTCCTTGTTCTCGGCGGTCACCGGGTCTTTGGCTTCATTGGCCACTCGGTCCGCCATCGTTCTCGGTGGTCTGGTTGGCTGCCTTGTTCACGCTGGCTGCCGGGTCCGCTCTTGTATACGGTGACGGCGCGAACCAGGATCTTTGTGTCTCAGACATTTCACATCACCAAAACCACTTCATTCATTCACCAACCATACCTACCAGTCAGGAATGGGAATCAGCGTTCAGTTATTTTACCCCAGCCTCCTACACTTACCATAACTCCCAAACTTCACACCCACATCCTGAACAACAGGTACATCTTCCACACATCTCACACGTGAATCACTAATGCATTCAATTCCCTTGGACAGGCATGACTTGTATAACCTCACCGTACAGAGAAGGAAATGATGGCTCATAAGTCAGGAAGATGATGGAATCCTCAAATCTCACCATCCTTCATCTGCCTTCCTCCTCAAAGCCACTTCTGCTTGGATATGCAAGTGGCAGCAGATGCTGGAATCAGTCTAAAGAAGGAGCTTGACTTGAAACATCACATGCCCATTCCTCTCCTCTTTATGAGCTTTGAAGGTTCACAGTACCTCACAACATTGGGCTGGTGATGTAGGTAACATGATATTGCACCACCTGGACTGCAGTGCCAACATTGGGCTGGTGATGTAGGTAACATGATATTGTACCACCTGGACTGCAGTGCCAACATTGTCAGGTTCTCAATGTGTCACAAGTTAAAGCGTTATAGAAGTACAAATAGACCATTTGGCCCATCGAGACTACCCCGCCATTCAATCATGGCTGATCTCTGCCTCCTAATCTCATTTTCCTGCCTTCTCCCCATAACCCTTGACACCCGTTCTAATCAAGAATTCGTCTACCTCTGACTTAAAAACATACACTGACTTGGCCTCCACAGCCCTCTATGGCAATGAGTTCCACAGATTAACTACCCTCTGACTAAAGAAGTTCCTTCAGTCAATGGAAGCATGCACCTTGCAGAAACCTGCACTCTTTGTGAAGCTTTGTGTTTGCTCTGCCGGCTGCTCACTGGCAAGGAAAATGAAGTGCATTAAGCTTTCGTGGAATAGAGAGCATTCAAGACTCATCTTGTGCAACAGTGAGCGACAGATTGTTGTGGACTTGTGACTGAAACTTTAGTCTGGTTTAGTTTAGAAACAGCATAGAAACAGGCCCTTCAGCCCACCGTGTCCACGATGACTGTTGATCACCCATACACTAGTTCTGTGTTATCCATCTTTCGCATCCTAAACGCGAGGCAATTTTACAGAAGCCAAGTAACCTACAAACCTGCATGACTTTGCAAATGTGGGAGGAAACCGGAGCACCCGGAGAAACTCACAAGGTCACAGGACGAACTCCATACAGACAACACCCATAGTCAAGATTGAACATGGGTCTCTGTAAGGCAGCAGCTCCACCTCTGTGCCATGGTACTTGAGGTACATCTCAGGGAGATTATTCCGGCTCAGTCACAGACACCTAACACATCAAACACATCACAAAGACAGCCTTCTTCCACCTCAAAAACATTGCCCGTCTCCGTCCATCCCTCTCCTCCACAGCTGCAGAAACCCTCATCCACGCCTTCATCACCTCCCGTCTGGACTACTGCAACAGCCTCCTCTATGGCGCACCCTCAAAAATCATCAGTAAACTTCAATACATTCAAAACTCCGCTGCCCGTCTACTCACCCACACCCCGATCCGTGACCATATCACCCCCGTCCTTTACAAACTCCACTGGCTCCCCATCCCCCAGAGAATCCAGTACAAAATCCTCCTCATGACCTACAAAGCCCTCCATAACCTGGCCCCATCCTACCTGACTGACCTCCTCCACAGGCACACTCCCACCTGCACCCTCCGCTCTGCTGCTGCCAATCTCCTATCCCCCCCCATCCGGACCAAACTCCGATCCTGGGGGGACAGGGCTTTCTCCATCGCTGCTCCCACCCTATGGAACTCACTACCCCAAACCGTCAGAGACTCCTCCTCACTCACCACATTCAAAACATCACTGAAGTCTCACCTGTTCAGTACTGCCTTCAACCACTGAAGGTCACCTCACCTTCTGTCTCCTTTCTCTGTTCGTTTACTTATTTATCTATTTATTCACTTCCCTATGTTCTTTAAATCCCTGTAAAGCGTCTTTGAGTGTATGAAAAGCGCTATATAAATGTAATGCATTATTATTATTATTATTATTATTGTTCTTCATATAAATTGGAGATATCTGTATATTACTAAAACTCTAATTTTGTTTGTTTATATATATATTTGGTGTTCCCGAAATACAGCCAAAACGGTACACGATAGCACAACCATTGCTATCCTACTCACCATTCCCCTGCGGTCTGAATTGATCAAGTTTTGTTACATTTTAAAAACAATTAACTTAATAAATGTGCTCTCCCCCCCCCCCCCCCCCCCCCGCCGGGAGGACCGGCGCCTGTCCCGGCATGCCATGCGCCTGACCTTCCTCCCATGGTGCAGCGTGGCAGCCGAAGGTCAAATAAGATGGCCGTCACCACCGAGCTGCCGCTGCAGTAGAGGTTTTCATTCAGCGGATCCACGGCTCGCTCTTGCTGAAGGGGTAACCGCCCGGGACCGAGGTGAGTGGCTCCCTCTCCCCTTTCCTCTCCCCCCTCGCCCGCCCATGACCCTGGGGGACACTCCCCAGCCGGCAACGGGTCCACAGATCGTCTGTTGGGGGAGGGTTGCTGGGCCTGCAGGAGAGGCTTGCACCCAATGGGAGTTGCCGCCCCTGCAGGAGAGCTTTGGACCCAAAGGTTATACTCTCTAAAACCCTTCCAAAATTGTCTTCCACCTGAGAGCCAACCTCCCCTCCCTCAGGTAGTCAGGAGGCCTGTTCTGAACACCAGTGCACTTGCATGCAGCCTTGAAGCTCTCCTGGGAATGACCACCAAGGGGTTTGTTTCTGGATGCAATGGTCACTTCGGAATCAATCTGTCTCAACTTCCAGAATCGTCCAACCCTTGCACAGTCTGGTGGCCAGTCAATATTGGTAAACTTGATGAAACACGTAGTGGAAATTAATTGCCGTTTGTCCAAATATCTGATGATCCCTTGACACGAAAGGGTTCTTCTGTTTGCTGAACGCATGATTTCTATGTCTGATTGGCATAATGAATTGTTGAGTTCCAACCTGGTAGTGCGGCCTGTTACACAACATTGCCTCACGGTCAACTCTTCGTGGTGCTAAGATGTGGCATTTCTGTTTCTTTAGAGTCATAGAGTCATACAGCAGGGAAACAGGCCCTTCGGCCCACCTGATCCATGCCAACAAAGATGCCTACCCACACAAGTACCATTTGCCCGCGTTTGATCGATATCTCTCTAGACCTTCTCTATCCATAGACAATAGACAATAGGTGCAGGAAGAGGCCATTTGGGCCTTCAAGCCAGCACCGCCATTCAATGTGATCATGGCTGATCATTCTCAATCAGTACCCCGTTCCTGTCTTCTCCCCATACCCCCTGACTCCGCTATCCTTAAGAGCTCTATCTAGCTCTCTCTTGAATGCATTCAGAGAATTGGCCTCCACTGCCTTCTGAGGCAGAGAATTCCACAGATTCACAACTCTCTGACTGAAAAAGTTTTTCCTCATCTCAGTTCTAAATGGCCTACCCCTTATTCTTAAACTGTGGCACCTGGTTCTGGACTCCCCCAACATTGGGAACATGTAGCTGTCCATATGTATTTTCATGAGCTGAGCAGTGCCTGTCTCAATACAGCAGGCAAAATGACTCCTATTGCATCAGACCCGACATGCAGGAAATCACTAAAGCAACAGACAAACTTTGTAGCCATTGAGCCATACTACAGGAAATAACACCTCTCACCATATGAGAGGGCATGGTGGCACGGTGGCACAGCGGTAGAGTTGGTACCTTATAGTGCCGGGGACACGGGTTCGATCCAGACTACGGGTGTCGGCTGTACTTTCTCCCCAAGACCTGTGTGGGATTTCTCCGGGATCTCCGGTTTCCTTCCAAAGACATACAGGTTTGTAGGTAAATTGGCTTGGTATAAATGTCTAGTGTGTAGGATAGTGTTAGTGTGCGGGGATCGCTAGTCAGCGCGGACTCGGTGGGCCGAAGAGCCTCTTTCCACTCTGTATCTCTAAAAAAATACATCATGAACATTGTAGTTCTTTGAAAAAACCCTCCAATTATTGTGTGTCTATCTCTTCCTGCAGTCCTGTCTGTTCATATTATGCCCTTGATCTCTCACTGCTTGCCTTTGGAAACTGTCTTCTTTTAAAATTATGCTGTGCTAATATATTCCTGATGTGGATCAATGTTGTGTGTATTGTTTTGCTCCCTTTCGCTCTTCCCATAAGGTCCTGAATATTTTTCCATTACAAGTTGTTATTTAATTCTCCTTGGAAAGTTACAGTTGAAATTGCTTCCATCAACCTTTCCGCCATCATATCCCAGATCAGAAAAGAATTGCTTCAAAACAAACTGTTCCGTTTCAACTCGAACTTGCCAATCTCATTCCTAATAGATGCCAGCAAATTGTCACCAAAGTCACAAATGCTTCAAGTAAATGAGAAATAAATAGAGCTGTGGATAATGCGGAATGCTGAGCTACAAATGCTACAGTGAGGAAGGATCCATTTAGCACATAATCTGAAGGTTACAGGAGAGAGAGAGAGAGAGAGAGAGAGAGAGAGAGAGAGAGAGAGAGAGAGAGAGAGAGAGAGAGAGAGAGAGAGAGAGAGAGAGAGAGAGAGAGAGAGAGAGAGAGAGAGAGAGAGAGAGAGAGAGAGAGAGAGAGAGAGAGAGAGAGAGAGAGAGAGAGAGAGAGAGAGAGAGAGAGAGAGAGAGAGAGAGAGAGAGAGAGAGAGAGAGAGAGAGAGAGAGAGAGAGAGAGAGAGAGAGAGAGAGAGAGAGAGAGAGAGAGAGAGAGAGAGAGAGAGAGAGAGAGAGAAAGAGAGAAAGAAAGAGAGAAAGAGAGAAAGAGAGAGAGAGAGCAAGCATTCTGGCTATTTAAAGACGAGTAACTGAATCATTACCACCCCTCCCAACCGCTGCTCATACAAACCAAAACAATATGCATAACAATGATACACATGGGGAATATATTAGCACAGTATAATCTTAAAAGAAGACAGTTTCCAAAAACAAGCAGTGAGAGATCAAGGGCATAATATGAATAGACAGGACTGCAGGAAGTGATAGATATACAGTAAACCATCCATTATTGCCAATTGTCCGTTACAACTAAGTAAGATATTATCATTATATTAGTAGAAACAAACAACTACAGTTGTAGGTTAATACAGTTAATACAGTTAATACAGTTGTAGGAATAACTCAGCAGGTCAGGCAGCATCTCTGGAGATAGGTGACATTTTGGGGCGAGTCCCTTCTTCAGACTTTCGGTCAGGAACAGGGCCTGGAATCCAGGTGAGTTGATGACCCTGACCTGTTGGTGGCCGGGGGAGAGGTGAGAATCGGCAGAGTCAATGGTCGTGACCTATGGGCACCCAGAGAGCTGGTGAGGGGTGGCGTTGGCAGCGGCAGGCAAGACCTGTAAGCGGTGCGAGCTGGGGGGTGGCACGGGCAGTTGGCACTGTAAGCTGCAGGGGAGATGGTGCGATTCAGGGGTGACGTGGGCAGCCCGTGCTGTAAGTGGTAGGGAAGGCGGAGCGATCCGGGGTGGCTTGGGCAGCAGTCCGCTCTAACCAAAATCCGTTCTAAAGACGTCCGTTAAAACAAGGGTTTATTGTACATCAGCATTTTTCTGTATTGTAAGACATTTGTCGTTAGATTAAAAGAGGTCATAGGTACAGGAAGTAATTAAATAGAAGGTAATAAAACAATGCATAGAGTATCTGCAAATTGTACGGGGAGGAGTTTTTCAAATCAGAAACACTAAAAAGAAACCACAAACTGATTTTGCGTCAGCACATGGCTGGATAGGTCTGACAGAGGAACAAGTTGATAACGAGTGGTGGTGAATTGGACCACAAAATTGACTTTACAAATGAGATAGCTCTGCTGCCTGTGTAAACTACAGTCCAAATTAAATGCCATGAGTGAAAATAGAATACAAATAGCTGTTCACTATCAGTCAAAGGATCTGGGACAATAAAAATAACAATAACATGTTAACAAAATTAACAAATAAGCTGATGGAAAAGACTAAATGTGAAATACTGAATGGACATAGATGAAAAAAATTGAAAGGCCAGTACTGGAAAAAATTAAGATGGTTTTTACAAAAGATGAGATAATGTCTCAACTGCAGTGCATAGTTAGGGTTAGTTTAGTTTAGTTTAGTTTAGTTTAGTTTAGTGTGTTAGGTATTAATGCTTTATTCATAACAAAACAAAACTGAGCTAAATGTTGACTGAAATTCCTACTCCATGGTGCTGTGGGGTCTTGTGTCAGGCTAAACCTTTTAAACAAACTACAAGCTGGAGAAAGAAAGAAAGACTGAAGTATTTATTTTCTTAGAGAACATTCTTTATGGAAGAGTACAGGAGAGAGAGCGAACACCTGACGGAGTAGTGTTGTAACAACAACCTCTTGCTCCACGTCAACAAGACCAAGGAACCACTAATTGACTGAAGAAAGTGTTTTCCTTGGTGGGTCAACGATGGAGAGTGTTAGCTTCAAATTCCTGGACATTCATATCTCAGATGACCAGTCTTGGGACCAGCACATAGATGTACCATGAAGAACGTGACCCAGTGCCTCCACTTTCTTCAAACTTTAAAGAGATTTGACATTTCCCTGGTGTGGGACAAATAAAGGAATATATTATGTCACTGAATATTAAATACCCACACTGAATGGTGTCAAGTTAGGAACAGGGGACGTACAACGAGATCTGGGTGTCCTAGTGCATCAGTCACTGAAAGGAAGCATGCAGGTACAGCAGGCAGTGAAGAAAGCCAATGGAATGTTGGCCTTCATAACAAGAGGAGTTGAGTATAGGAGCAAAGAGGTCCTTCTGCAGTTGTACAGGGCCCTAGTGAGACCGCACCTGGAGTACTGTGTGCAGTTTTGGTCTCCAAATTTGAGGAAGGATATTCTTGCTATTGAGGGCGTGCAGCGTAGGTTTACTAGGTTAATTCCTGGAATGGCGGGACTATCATATGTTGAAAGACTGGAGAGACTAGGCTTGTATACACTGGAATTTGGAAGGATGAGAGGAGATCTTATCGAAACGTATAAGATTATTAAGGGGTTGGACACGTTAGAGGCAGGAAACAAGGGGCCACAGTTTAAGAATAAGGGGCAGGCCATTTAGAACTGAGATGAGGAAAAACTTTTTCAGTCAGAGAGTTGTGAATCTGTGGAATTCTCTGCCTCAGAAGGCAGTGGAGGCCAATTCTCTGAATGCATTCAAGAGAGAGCTGGATAGAGCTCTTAAGGATAGCGGAGTCAGGGGGTATGGGGAGAAGGCAGGAACGGGGTACTGATTGAGAATGATCAGCCATGATCACATTGAATGGCGGTGCTGGCTCGAAGGGCCGAATGGCCTCCTCCTGCACCTAATGTCTATTGTCTATTGTCTATTGAAAGCATCTACACGAGGCACTGCCTCAAGAAGTCAGCATCTACTATCGATCTCCACTGTCTGGGTCGTGTTTCTCTTCTCACTGCTATTGTCGAGCAGGAACTCACACACAACCAGTTTCAGAAACAGCTAGTATCATACAAACATCAGGTTCTTGAACCGACCCCACAACCCTAATTCTACCTCGGCAAATGAACACTACCGATCAACTCTTGCACTGCCATGGACTTTAGTTTAGTTTAGTTTAGAGATACAGCGCGGAAACAGGCCCTTCGGCCCACCGAGTCCGCACCGACCAGCGAACCCTGCACATTAACACCATCCTGCACACATTAGGGACATTTCTTTTTTACATTTATGCAAAGCCAATTGACCTACATACCTGTATGTCTTTGGAGTGTGGGAGGAAACCGAAGATCCCGGAGAAAACCCATGCGGTTACGGGGAGAAGGTACAAACTCTGTACAGAGAGCACCCGTAATCGGGATCAAATCCGGGTCTCCGGCACTGCGTGCGCAGTAAGGCAGCAAATCTACTGTTGCGCCACCGTGGCCGCCCAAGTTTGTTTTCTAATTGATTTTTGCACAAATATCTTTTTGTTTGCTCAGTCTTTTTCTCTTTTTGCTGTCTTCCAGAATTGATGTATAATTGATGTGTAATTGATGTGTAATTGATCTTTTTGTTGTCTGTGGCCACGATGCTGCGGCAGACAAAACTTTTCTTTGTACCTGAACCTCACAATAAACTCAACCTGACTTGGCTTGGCTTTACGTGATTTTTGTCTGGGCCCATAATATGTGGCAATGTCATCGAAGTAAAAACCCGTCACATCAACAAAAAGACGACACCATTTAGTCGAGCTCTGTCAAAAATAGGCATTTGTGGATGTGTACCTTAGTGGAACCATTCATTCATTCATTCATTCATTCACACTGCTGATAAACTCAAATAACACTTTACTACATCAAAGCATCTTTGTTGTGATAAATGGTTACCTATCAAACATTCCAATATCAGATAAAGAGAATGAGAAATGATACCATCAAAGGGAAGGTTGTGTTAATCAAATTGTCATCAATATTTGAATATTAAATAAAGGATGCTGTGAGGAGAGAGAGGTAGAGAGAGAGAGAGAGAGAGAGAGAGAGAGAGAGAGAGAAAAGCTGTAATTAAGACTTAAAGTTTGTAACAAATGCCTTGGAAGAAGGCAGAATAACCGGAGTGTTCAGCATTGGTGTGATCAATATAACGTCATCTAGAGTTTGCGAATAAGTAATGTGTAAAGTTAAATGAATAGCTTGGAAGGAAACTACCAACAGGATTGATCAAGTGAAGGAGAGGCTTAAAGGTCAACCTTGCAAATCCAACCCAATAGAAGACATTTGGACAGGGACATGGATAGGAAAGGTTTTAGAGGGATATGGGCCAAACGTGGGCAGGTGGGACTAGAGTAGATGAGGCATCTTGCTCAGCTTGGGAAAATTGTTTTTGTGTTGTATGACTGTATGATCAACTCTGTTGCAGTTGCTACACCCAAAAATGTTGGAGTATCTCAGCGGGACAGGCAGCATCTCTGGAGAGAAGAAATGGGTTGCATTTGCAGTTGCAATTGCTGTTGCCATTGTCTTGCATTTAAGGCTTTAAGTACAGCGTGCTGAGGTCCTGTTAGAGTATAATAGTTTTCAACATTTTATATTCATATCTTCGGTATCTTCATGTAACATCTTGTGTGTGATATAATTTACATTGCTTGCATTTATTTGTTATTTGTGACGTTTGTTTGGGTTTTAATAATATGTTTAACAGAGTTCTGAGTTGTGTTGCTCTGTGATCCCAACTTGATTTTCCCCACCTAGATGGATTCCGCCTGCACTCAGAAATAAAATAGCAGTAGGAAGAACTACCTACAAGTATCGTTGTTCATCACTCATTCTCAAGTAAGACTATCTCATCTAGTCTATTTATGTTGAGGTTTATTGTTATCATGGTATATTCTTAAATTTGGTCTGGTTGAAGTCCATAGCTCATGAACAAGGCCTAGGGATACTTTGTTTCAAAGATATTGGTTTAGGTTTAGGTATAGGTTTATTATTGTCACGAGTACCTAGGTGCAGTGAAAAGCTTTGTTTTGCATGCTCTTCAATCAGATCAGATAAGATGGAAATAAATACAATTATGCCAGAGTCGAGTACAATAGGTAGAGCAAGGGGGAGAAACAAATTGCAGAATATAGTTCTCAGCATTGTAGTGCAAGCTCCATCGTGTCTGCAATAGCATCAGGTGAATTGAACAGTACCCTAGCTAATGGAAAGACCGTTCAGAAGCCTGATAACCAAGGGGAAGAAGCTGTTCCTGAGTCTGGCGGTCTGTGTTTTCAGGCTTCTGTACCTTTTGCCCAATAGGAAAGAGAAGGAATAAATAGGGTTGGACTTCTTTAATTATGTTAACTGCTTTTCTGGTGCAACATGAAGTGTAGATGGAGTCATGGCGGGGAGTCTGGGCTGTGTGACAATTGTTTTGTGATGTGCATGGAAATGACTGATTAGACCAATGTGCGCTTTCTGGTTTCTTGATGCGAGCGAGTAATTATTTTTATGAAGGTATGCCAAACAGGACATTCCAATGCTTCTTGTTCCCAGCGGTGTTGTCAATGTTGAAACTCTTCAGGGATGTTCTAAGAGTGTTTGTATCTCTTTTTCTGCTCACTACGTGATCGTTTGCCCTCAGTTAGCACTCCATAAAATAGCTGCTTTGGTATTCTGCGAACAGACATTCTCAACAGCAACACCTATATGCCAGGGAGTTTAGTCTGTGAGAAAATCTGTGCGTCTGGAATCTTGCCTTGCCACTTGCACAGCTCAGAAGTGTGCCTTCTATTAACCACATCCACGCCAACCATTTTGTCCACTTGCCCCACCTGTCCACGTTAGGTCTGTTCCCTTCTCACTAAACATAGTATCAATAGACAATAGACAGTAGACAATAGGTGCAGGAGTAGGCCATTCGGCCCGTCGAGCCAGCACCGCCATTCAATGTGATCATGGCTGATCATTCACAATCAGTACCCCGTTCCTGCCTTCTCCCCATCCCCCGTATCTGTGGCTTCTCTGGCATCCCGGCTGCACCATGGTAAATTGAGTCACAGATCCATCTGCTCCGTATGGTCCGACAGGAGATGCAGCTGGACACGCAGGTATGAGGTAACAGAGCCGAAGATGGTAGAACCATTTCCTTGAGTTATTCAAATAGCAATGAAGAGCAGCACTAATTGTGGGGCTTCCACCCATTTGCAGTGGGCCAGCTTCAGGTATCTTCAACAGCAGCAGGTCTGGAGGACGTTATTGGTTACAGTAATTTCTGGCTCAGGAAGATAAAGGAGGAAGATGGCACCTGTTCAATATTTTCCATGGACTTATTTTTAGACTGATTTTTTTTAATTTAAATTTCTAAAACAATTTTGCTCAGATCCTTAGGAAATGTTTGCAGGTTGATTTCAGTAAGTGGCATAGAAACAATCCAGGAAATTGCAAGGCAGGCTCTCCTTCCCGTATGTCATCTTAGCGCATCTGTTCTACCAAAGGTGAATCGTCTCAGAGTTCCACCGGAGCCAGAAAGTCTCGCCAGTTTTTAAGTCACATTAAAAAAAATGACCTTGGTCTGCAGTTGGGATTTGTATCATTCCCTTTACACCCGAACTATCATCTGAAGTGCAGTTTAAATAACTTTTTCATGCATTTATTTTGCAATGTTTTCCATTGTTAAATGCATCAGTTTTTACTACAGAAGCTCGTGAGGGTCATTTTGCCCTCAAAGCCACTGCCAATCATTTAAACTATGACTAATTTATGAACTAATTCCATATATCCTTATGACTTTGTTTTAACAATTACAACGTTGAAATTAATAATTAATTTAGCAACAATTACAATTTACAGATGAGTTCCAACCTTCATGTCTGAGCCCTGACTAGAATTTAAGCTGTCCCTGAAATTTAAATTTTTCGACTGATGGAAATAATCTTCTACTCTACCAGTTTCCATTGATATCTTGTACATATTGGTAAAACCACCACTGAATCTGCTAAATTGTAAGGAATATGATTCTAACAGGTGTTTATCAAGATCCATTTCGTTCTGATATTACATGGTATTTTATTCTGATGCACAGGTGGTACAACGGTAGAGTTGCTGCCTTACAGCGCCTGAGACCTGGGTTCGATCCTGACTATGGGTATTGTCTGTATGGAGTTTGTACTTTCTCCCCGTGACCTGCAAGGATTTTCTCTGAGATCAGTTTCCTCCCACACTCTAAAGACATACAGGTTTGTAGGTTAATTGACTTGGTATAATTGTAAATTGTCCCTAGTGCAGAATAGTGTAAATGTGCAGGGATCGCTGGTTGGTGCGGCCTCTTTTGGGCGAAGGGTCTGTTTCCACACTGTATCTCTAAACTAAACTAAACTGAACTACAAAAGATACATTTGGATCTCACACAAATTCAGCTTTCATTTGTTAAGCTCGAGAATGCAGGTACATCTTTGAAAGTTACAGTTTTGAGATGTAACTATGAGATGTGAAAATGACAAAAGCATGACTTCTTTGCCGTGAATTTAAAATTAATTTTCAGAGGGGTGTGGAAATCCTAAGACACAAGAGAATGCAGAAACTGGAATCTAGAGCAAAATTTTGAAAATAATTTTTGCAGAAGTTTGTTTTTTGCCTGTGGAAGTCTTTTCAGAATTCAATCTGTAATAACATTTGAGGGATGTTAAAGTGAAGAAAATTGTTTTCACTGAAACAGATCCACAATGTCCTTTACACCCACTGTTTCTTCATCACATTGGAAAGGTTTGAAGGATTTCCGAATGAGTTAAAATAAAACCGAAAATCCTGGAAATGCTCTGCAAGTGAGTCAGCATCTGTGGAATGGGAAAAAGGGCTAATGGTTCAGGTTGGAGATGAAGGGTTTTTTGACCCAAAACATTAATTCTGTTTCTAGTTCTGTGGATGTGGCCTGACCAGATCATCTGTATGATCTGCAGAGATTTCTTATTAAATTTTAATTCACAAGTAAATAGGCTTTGAGGGTCAGTTCGGAGTCATAGTTGGAAAAATGTTGTGCTAGTCACAAGTCGATAGGTAAGTGAAGGATCTGCAGCCGGCTGCATGATCTGGATTAACTCTTTCCTGACTTCCACCCCCGTGAGTTAGGAACATGCTAGAGGTCAGACTCATTGGACTCAGCTCTGAGTACAGGAACAAAGCTTAGTTAGCCTGAGCTCCTGGATGAATTAATACTGGGAATATTGTTTGTGTGGAATCAAGCTGAGTACATTCAGACAAGAGTGAAGGGAAGAGGAACCAAATGAAGAAATCTCTGGTTGACCAATGATGGACAAATGAAGAAAAAAAATCAGAATGTAAGACTTATCAAATGGATCACTGAAGTCTGGGCTGAATGTTAGGAGTTTAGAGGAGAAACTGGAAGAAAAATAAAACAAGCAAAGAGATTGTGAGAATTAAAAGACCATAGATAAAAAGAGGAAAACAAAAGTTTTCTAAAGACATTAACTAATATGAGGTGGTTCTGATTTAAGGTGGTCAAGAAGATAATCCATGCATGGAGCAGAATGAAGTGATATATGACTCTAATCTTTCAAATTCGCTACTACTGAATTGCTAATAAAGTTGGTATACCTAACAAATACTTTGTGTTGATCTTTACCAAGGAAGAGGAAAGTTCCTGAAGTAGAGATGGTAGAGATAATGGATGGAGTGAAAGTTGAGGAGGAGATATAAAAAAGATTGCTTACATGTTAAAAAAAAATCAGTGAAGGATGAGATGGATCTAGGCTGCAGAATGAGGGTGGAGGTTGCTGAAGGGCTTGTAGTAATCAACAAGAGATAAAGGAGAAGTGCCTGAAGATTGGAAAGTAGTAAATCTAAGAATGGTGATCAAAAAGAGGTTTGAGGACACGCCTAAAAATTGCAGTTCAATCTCTTTTTAACCTTAATGGGAAGGTAGCCTTCAGAAAAGGGAGAAGATTAATAGATGATTGGTGAACATGATTAAGTAGAGCCAGCAAAGGATGGATACAGGAAAATCATGTTTGCCAAATCAGATTGGAAAATTCTGAATGTGATGCACCGCTCAGAAGGGGATGCAATACAATCCTGGTCATTTGTTGATGACAGGTTTGTTCCGAGAGCACCCATCAACCTCCAGGATCTTAACCAAATGATTGTAGTTTGGATTCAAACTGGATATTGAAGCATCCAGCTGCGGGTTAGTATTCCAGATGAATTCCAGAGATCCCATATTATGACTGCGACAAGCAGCCAATATTGCCTCATTCTTTGCCATATGTAGACATTGAGCCTGGTCTTGCTTTGAATTATTGGAATGTTAGCTTATTCCTTCCTATCCATATATAGACTTCTATCACAAACCATAATTGTGATCAGGATATAAAGTTTATATAATATAAGACAATAACTGCAGATGCTGGTACAAATCAAAGGTATTTATTCACAAAATGCTGGAGAAACTCAGCAGGTCAGGCAGCATCTCAGGAGATAAGGAATGGGTGACGTTTTGGGTCGAGACCCTTCTTCAGACTGATGTCAGGGCGGCGGGACAAAGGAAGGATATAGGTGGAGACAGGAAGATAGAGGGAGATCTGGGAAGGGGGAGGGGAAGAGAAGGACAGAGGAACTATCTAAAGTGGGAGAAGTCGATGTTCATACCACTGGGCTGGCACTTGAGTCCCTTGTTACCTCTTAAAGAGATATAAACAGAATCATTTCAATTGTCACTGTATATTGGAGATATCTGGGGTAGTTACTGTTTCACTTTGATTCAACAGATCTAATTTTCTGACCGATACAAGCAGATAGTATTGCCTCCTGCTCTGACACATGTATCAAGCCATCTCCATAGTTTATTTAGTGCATCCAGGCCTACTCACATCCCAAATCACCAGATATTGATGTGTTCTCTGATGCAAACCTAACACTTGGTTGTCAATAAGGAATGTGAAAGCAAGTACATTTGTTGTGCTCTACCTGATCCTCACAATATTCAACTCCACACCACTGCCCACAAGTTGGTGAAAAAGCAGAATTTTCTCCATGAAGTTTGGAAAATCTTAAATCGCCTTATTTGTTTTTTGGGTCTTGCTATAACAATTTTTTCTCTTACATATGATGTTTTTTGTGAAGTGAACGTCAGTCATAGGTGAATTTTGAGTATTGGAGTCATAGACATAGATATAGACAGACATATTCATATCATCCTTCGTGTGTAGTGCGGTGGATGTTAAATATCCTGATAACTTACTGGAATGAGCAATGTGCATGTGCAGAAACAAAATTCCTGCATACCATGCTGCTGAACACAGTGTAACAGATAATAGACCAATGACCTGAAACATTAGCAAGATGGCACAATGGCTCAGGATGGCACAGTGACGCAACTGATAGACACCTGAGTTCAAACTTGACCTCAGGGGCCATCTGCGGCGAGTCTGCACGTTCTCCATGTGACTGCATGGGTTTTCTCCAAGTGCTCCAGTTTCCTTCCACTTCCCAAAGATGTGTGTGTTTGTAGAAATAGTAAAATTCTGTAAATTGCCCCTGGTGTGTGGGGAGTGGATGACAAAGTGGGATAACATAGAACTAGTGTCACCAGATGATCAATGGTTGAAGTGGAATTTGTGGGCCAAAGGGCCTGTTTCCATGCTCTATCTCTAAAGACAATTAACTGTTTTTCTCTCCATGGATGCTTCCTGACCTCTTGAGTATATCAAGGACAGGTATACTTTCTGTTTCTGTTTTGCTTTTTAAACCAAGTACCAAAGTGTCTTTACAAAATGAACGACACAAATAGGCCAGGAAGTAAATTAGCAGCTTTCAATAATATCATCCTTCCAGTCGTGCTCATCTTGGTGATATGCCAGCGACAATTCTCCTTCACTATTATTTCCTTCCTCTGTTTCACATGTTTGGCTTTTTAATACAAATGTTTTGCTACAATTAGCTCAGCTAATACAAGCTGACTTTGCCAGTTGTTTCTCTTCACATTACACATTCATCCTGAGCTTTTTCTAACAGTTTAACCTTTCCCTTAACCAGAATTGGACCCACTGGCATTCCGTTCTCCAAACTGACCACATCACTCATCTGCATCTGCAAAGCACATTAGAAAACTCATATTTACATGTAAACTTGGCAACTATTGATCAAATACAATTCTATGCCAGCTTTAAAGTAAGAAAGAAAATGATTCATTGAATTAACCATTGTGGGCATATATCACAAAATGTTCTTATTTGATCATGAATGAATTAATTAATTAATTAATAAGTTTATTGGCCAAGTATGTGCATATATAAGGAATGTGCATTGGTGCTCCGCTCACAAATGACAACACAAACATACAGTTAACAATTAAGAATAAAGCATAACCACATCAAAACAATAAGGATACAACATTACGGTCTAAACATGTGGGTGAAAATAAACCGGAGCAAAAACGAGACTACAGACTTTGGTTATTGAGTAGAACTATCACTCGAGGAAAAAAGCTGTTTTTATGTCTGGCTGTGGCTGCTTTGACAGTCCGGAGTCGCCTTCCAGAGGGAAGTGCTTCGAATAGTTTGTGGCCAGGGTGAGATGGGTCAGAGATGATCTTGCCCGCTCCCTTCCTGGCCCTTGCAGTGTACAGTTCGTCAATGGGGGGAAGGTTGCAGCCAACAACCTTCTCAGCTGTGCGAACAATCCGTTGTAGCCACCGGATGTCGTGCTTGGTGGCTGAGCCAAACTCGACCATGATAGAGAAGGTAAGGATGGACTCAATGAAAGCAGTATAGAATTGGACCATCATTGCCTGTGGCTGATTGTGTTTCTTCAGTTGCCGCAGGAAGTACATCCTCTGTTGGGCCTTTTTAACTGTGGAGTCGATGGTGGCCCCCCATTTAAGGTCCCTGGAGATGATGGTTCCAAGGAACTTTAATGACTCCACAGATGTGACTATGGTGTTGTTGTGGTGAGTGGGGGGAAGGGAGGGGGATCTCTTCGAAAGTCTACAATTAGTTCCACTGTCTTGAGAGCATTGAGCTCCAGGTTGTTGCGATGGCACCAGGACTCCAGCTGTGTCACTTCCCCTCTGTAGGCAGATTCCTCCCCAAGCTGGATTAGTCCAATCAGGGTAGTGTCATCCGCAAACTTGAGGAGCTTGACAGAGGAGTCTGTGGAGGTGCAGTCGTTGGTGTAGAGAGAGTAAAGGAGAGGGGAGAGTACGCAGCCTGGCGGTGCTCCTATGCTGAGGGTCTGTGGGTCCGAGATGTACTTTCCCAGCCTCACATGCTGCTTCCTGTCCGTCAGGAAGGTGATGATCCACTGACAGAGGGGTTCAGGCACAGTCAGCTGGGAGGGTTTGTAGTGTAGTAGCTCTGGCACAATGGTGCTAAAAGCAGAGTTAAAGACCACAAACAGAATCCTGGCATAGGTCCCCTTGCGGTCTAGGTATCATGATATTCAATTATCCAGATTCCTGCCACTTTTCTTTTGTTTCCATTTCCGAACATCACTCCTGAATTTCAAAGTATTCTCCAGATTATTGCTACCTCCTGTTGCTTGGGAGGGGTTACGGTTGTTTGCGGATAAGAAAGGAGCTACAGTGCAGGAAATTCCCTTTTGGCTGCTTCGTCAGTAGGATCAACAACAGATTATTATTTTTCTTAACTTAAATTTTAAACTTTAAAATATGTGGCATCAAATACAAGAATGATTGCTGGCAGATTAGGCTCATCTCCAGTGGGATGTGGTGCAGTTGAAGTCAAATTGAAATGATTTGAATAGTTGGCATGAACGGCAGCTGTAACCAATCAACTGTAATGTGGTTGAAGGGAAACTTGGAAAAAAACAATCACATGTTTAAGCCTTGAGAAGTATTGTCCATTAGTGGTCGCCAACTCTTCAGAGTATTGCTCACCTAATGTGGAAATGCTCAGGGGTGAATTGTCCTGAAAGTAATGGTCTCGCATTGAGATGGAAGGATGTATTTAAGGATTACTTCAGGTTACTTCAGAACAATTCACAGGCAATCTGCATCTGTTAGAAAAGAAGTCATAACTTCCCATTAGTCACAAACCACCAGGACAGATGTGCATCTGGCAACGCTTTAAATATTTCATATTAGCATGATATTTAGTGGAAGCATTCTTCCTGTTTGTAAATATCATACGATTGTTTATCTATTTACTCAACTTCAATGGAATAAATTCATCCAATACATAAAATTGGTTTTAGCACAATAGTCCCTGAAAGGATAACAGTCCAATATTATGAAAATGCAGAAGAGTTTACAGAATTTGTTGTCTTTTATTTCCACAAGTGAAATCTTCTAACAGAATCTTCTAACTGAATCTTCCCTAAATCCCGTCAAGGATAAGTTTCTTTACAAGTGTTGGAAGTCATGACTCACCCACATATGCAGCAGTAACAATGATAAAAAAAGAAATAATAATTCATCCAGCCAAAAAGAAAGGTAACTTTCTTTTATTGAGTTGGAAACATAGAAACATAGAAAAATGGGTGCTTCGAGCCATTCAATATGATCATGCCTGATCAGCGAAAATCAGTACCCCATTTCTGCTTTTTCCCCATATCCCTTAATTCCTTTAGCTCTAAGAGCTAAATCTAACTCTCTCTTGAAAGTTACTCCAGCATTTTGTGTCTATCTTCAAAACAAAGGTTCATCTAGTTTCTCCTTAAGCCACTGGAAGCGTATTTCTTTGAAGCGTTAATTCTGATGCCTCCCAAACTTCTGAATATTTCCAATATTTTGTATTCATAATTCAAAATTTCCACCATCTGTAACACTTTGCTTTGGTATACTTCACAAGGTTAAGAAGCCTTACAAACAAGAGGTGTACAAAACTCTCCTGCTCTAATGCTTACACAGAGGGCAAATATACTATGGTCGACAATAGTGACTGACTGTACCACAACTCCAGTTGCTGCTCTTTATGTGTGAGCAGAGCCAATAAATGTCGGCAGTCTGTTGAACAGGGACTGTGCATGATCTAGAATGATTTGCTTATTATTGATAAGTATGAAACTACAGACTATTTTCTCCCTCATCTCTCTTGCTCGGAGTTTCCGGAGATTATTATAGACTCCGAAAGCTGCTCTGTGCAATATTGATAAACATGGATCAGAGGCCACTTCAGACACTGTGTGCTCTGGAGAGGCTTAGATCCATCTCCCACTTGGCTAGGTTTCCATCACCCTGACAGTTTGCTGAAGCAATTAGTGGCACCTACAGATTCCCCTTAATGATAGCAAAAATCTGCGATTGTTACAAATCCGATCCAAAGAACACTAAAGTGCACTTCAGTGTCTGACTCTGCACAGCATTTCCATTGAAGAATTTACTCCAATTTTTTTTCATCTAGATTGAGCCATGAATCCGTGAGCTCTTTCTTCACAACATAGATTTTTCAACTGGCTGGGAAAAAAGGAAAGATTAAAATAAGTGGCTTTCTAATATAAAAAAAAATGTTTTATGGCAATCCTTTTAATTATTTTCAAGTTTTGATATGATTTTTTTTTTTAAGGTTTTATTGATTGTTGTTCAGAAGCTTGCTGATGCTTCAGAGTATTAACAGACTGAAAATTAAGGAGGCTGCCTTGCTCAATAGCTTGCTCATTCACATACCTGTCTGGATGCCAGTTAAATGGTGTTACAATTCCTACCTTCAAGTCCTGTGGTAGATCATTCCAAATACCAACCACTCTTTGTGTGAAAATGTACACCTCAGACCCCCTTTAAACCTCCTCCCTCGTGCTTTAAACCTGTATCCCTCTTGTTTTTTGGACACACTCACCAGAGGAATTGGACTCCAGCTAACTATCCTATCTGACACAGAGCTGAGGAGGTAATTGAGACAGGTACCATCACAACGTTTAAGAAACGTTTAGACAGGTACATGGATAGGATAGATTTAGAGGGATATGGGCCAAAGGCAGGCAGGTGGGACTAGTGTAGATGGGGCGTGTTGGTTGGCATCGACAAGTAGGACTGAAGGATCTGTTTTCATGCTATATGTCTTTTTGATTCTATGACCCAGCCTATCCAATCTCTCATTATAACTCATGCCCTCCAATCCAGGCAACAACCTTATGAATCTTTTCTGCACCCTTAATGACATACTTCCTGTTGGCTAGCAATCAGAAAAGCGCAGAATAGTCCAAATTCAATTTAACCAATGTTATGTGCAACTCCAACATGACCTCCCAACTCTTATGCTTAATGCCTGGGCCGAAGAAGGCAAGCATGCCACAC
The DNA here is from genome assembly GCF_053455715.1 of Rhinoraja longicauda. Lineage (NCBI taxonomy): Eukaryota > Metazoa > Chordata > Chondrichthyes > Rajiformes > Arhynchobatidae > Rhinoraja > Rhinoraja longicauda. The sequence goes on from NC_135965.1 coordinate 33,367,842, forward strand.
GTCTTCCTCTTGAAGCTGCCTCCCTCTGGTACCTCATTCAAGCTGTGTTGTCCACATTGGGTTTTAATCCGTTTTTAAACACGGTTGGTTTGTTAGTTATTAGGCCCATGATCTTTAGTGAGGCCAAATTCCAGCTCATTTGGGAATGTGGATGATATTTTTAATGCCAGCATTTATTGTTTATCCCCAATTGCCCCACCTGAAGGCAGAGATGAGAATCAGGTTGACCTGGGGTCATAAAGAGATGACACCAGGTTAGGATGGTCTTCATGCAACATCGTGGGGTATTATGACAGTAAGATGGTTTCATACTTTTCTTATAGAGTCAAACAAAGATTTTCAGAGATTCTGTGCAGGAAAGAACTCCCAGGTACAACTCAACCCTTCCCACCCAAACCACCCCCTCCCCAGGTACTTTCCCCAGCAACCGCAGGAGTTGCAACACCTGTCCTTGTGCCTCTCCCCTTGACTCTGTCCAAGGACCCCGACAGTCTTTTCAGGTGAGGCAGAGGTTCATTTGCACCACCTCCAACCTCATCCACTGTATCCGCTGTTCCAGATGTGGACTCCTCAGGCTCGGCGATCGTTTCTCTGAACACCTCCGCTCAGTCCGCCTAAACCTACCTGATCTCCTGGTTGCTCCACACTTTAACTCCCCCTCCCATTCCTATGCTGACCTTTCTGACCTGGGTCTCCTCCATTGTCAGAGTGTAGCTCAGCGCAAATTGGAGGAACAGCACATATTTCGCTTGGGTAGCTTACATAGAAACATAGAAAATAGGTGCAGGAGTAGGCCATTCGGCTCTTCGAGCCTGCACCGCCATTCAATATGATCATGGCTGATCATCCAACTCAGTATCCCGTACCTGCCTTCTCTCCATACCCCCTGATCCCTTTAGCCACAAGGGCCACATCTAACTCCCTCTTAAATATAGCCAATGAATTGGCCTCAACTACCTTCTGTGGCAGAGAATTCCACAGATTCACTACTCTGTGTGAAAAAAAACTTTCTCATCTCGGTCGTAAAAGACTTCCCCCTTATCCTTAAACTGTGACCCCCTTGTTCTGGACTCCCCAACATCGGGAACAATCTTCCTGCATCTAGCCTGTCCAACCCCTTAAGAATTTTGTAACACCCCAGCGGTATGAATATTGACTTCCCTAACTTCATGTTTTTCCCTCTCGCTCCATTTCCTTTCTCTTCCCAGTTCTCCTACCAGTCTTACTGTCTCTGGCTAAATTTTATCTCTGTACCGCCCACTCCCCTGACATCAGCCTGAAGAAGGGTCTCGACACGAAACGTCACCCATTCCTTCTCTCCAGAGATGCTGCCAGATCCGCTGAGTTACTCCAGCATTTTGTGTCTGTTTTCAAAGATACTGTTTTCCAAAGTACATAATGCTTTGGGAATACTGATTGTTCTGGGCTGAACACATTCCCTACGGAGGAATCAACTGAGCAGCTGCTTGATTAGTGTTTTCCAACATGTTGCTTTTCACCATGTACTTCCCCAGCTGCATATTTCGGCGAAGAAACAGGGCACTGGCAATAAGCAGGAAGTGTTGCACCCACAGCTAGAAAAATTTGTCATTTTTTATCTATTCTAATTTTATTCTGTTTTAAAAAATTGTCACCACGATGATTATAACATAACAGATTTAAGTTTATAATTATACCTCACTTTCTTTAATTAACATAAGCAAAACATATAATGCATTCAATTTTCTTTTAAAGCAAACAAAGTGATTTTCTGGAGTCCCTGAGTGAAATGCATGATGAATAATTATATTGCCTTTCACTTTTTAATTATATATTGTCTTGCATGACTGGGTTTAAGGTCAGATATTTGATGTAATATAAGTCCTCTCCGTCTGTTACCTTCCCAATACTCAGAGTTACTTGACAAACCTGATGCCTGATATAACCCATGGTCAGATACCATAAATGTTCATGATGAGTTTAACCTCCTCTTCAAGAACAAATATATGCAAGGTTTATTTCCTTGCTTTTATCCTGGGCTCCACTCAAACTGCCCAACTGCATGTTCTAAGGGATAATAGACAATAGACAATAAATAATAGGTGCAGGAGGAGGCCATTCAGCCCTTCGAGCCGTCACCGCCATTCAATGTGATCATGGATGATCATTCTCAATCAGTACCCCGTTCCTGCCTTCTCCCCATACCCTCCGCTATCCTTAAGAGCTCTATCTAGCTCTCTCTTGAATGCATTCAGAGAATTGGCCTCCACTGCCTTCTGAGGCAGAGAATTCCACAGATTCACAACTCTCTGACTGAAAACGTTTTTCCTCATCTCCGTTCTAAATGGCCTACCCCTTATTCTTAAACTGTGGCCCCTGGTTCTGGACTCCCCCAACATTGGGAACATGTTTCCTGCCTCAAACGTTTTTTTTTAGGTATGTAAAGAGGAAAAAAATAGTCAAGGCAAATGTGAGTCCCTTGAAGACAGAAGCAGGGGAATTTATTATGGGGAACAAGGAAATGGCAGATGAGTTGAACCGGTACTTTGGATCTGTCTTCACTAAGGAAGATACAAAACAATCTCCCAGATGTTCTAGTGGCCAGAGATCCTAGGGTGACAGAGGAACTGGAGGAAATCCACATTAGGCAGGAAAAAGTTTTGGGTAGACTGATGGGACTCAAGGCTGATAAATCCCCAGGGCCTAATGGTCTGCATCCCAGGGTGCTTAAGGAGGTGGCTCTAGAAATTGTGGACGCATTAGTGATTATTTTCTAATGTTCTATAGATTCCGGGTCAGTTCCTGTGGATTGGAGGGTAGCTAATGTTATCCCACTTTTCAAGAAAGGAGGGAGAGAGAAAACGGGAAATTATAGACCAGTTAGTCTGACATCAGTGGTGGGGAAGATGCTCGAGTCAATTATAAAAGACGAAATTGCGGAGCATTTGGATAGCAGTAACAGGATCGTTCCGAGTCAGCATGGATTTACGAAGGGGAAATCATGCTTGACTAATCTACTGGAATTTTTTGAGGATGTAACTAGGAAAATTGACAGGGGAGAGCCGGTGGATGTGGTGTACCTCGACTTTCAGAAAGCCTTCGACAAGGTCCCACATAGGAGATTGGTGGGCAAAATTAGAGCACATGGTATTGGAGGTAGGGTACTGACATGGATAGAAAGTTGGTTGACAGACAGAAAGCAAAGAGTGGGGATAAATGGGTCCCTTTCAGAATGGCAGGCAGTGACTAGTGGGGTACCGCAAGGCTTGGTGTTGGGACCGCATCTATTTACAATATACATCAATGACTTGGATGAAGGGATTAAAAGTACCATTAGCAAATAAGAGAGAGCTAGATAGAGCTCTTAAGGATAGCGGAGTCAGGGGGTATGGGGAGAAAGCAGGAACGGGGTACTGATTGAGAATGATCAGCCATGATCACATTGAATGGTGGTGCTGGCTCGAAGGGCCGAATGGCCTACTCCTGCACCTATTGTCTATTGTCTATTGTCTATTGTCCAACCCCTTAATAATCTTATACGTTTCGATAAGATCCCCTCTCATCCTTCTAAATTCCAGTGTATACAAGCCTAGTCGCTCCAGTCTTTCAACATATGACAGACCCGCCATTCCGGGAATTAACCTAGTATCCAAAACTCAGACTAATTGTCCAGACCTTTCTGCAATCTATGAGCTATAAATCCTTCATGAGGGATCATGAGGGACCCCTGCCACCCCAGTAACGGACTGTTCCAGATGCTACGATCAGGCAAACGCCTCCGCTGTCACGCTGCGAAAACGGAGAGGATGAGACGGAGCTTCTTCCCACAGGCCATCAGGACTGTCAACTTTTATAACCCCAGAGACTAAATTTTTGTCGACACTAATAGTAACTTATTAACTTTATTTATATGCTGTAACTGCAATTCTTTTTTGTGCACAACCCGCAGGCATTGCCACTTTCATTTCACTGCACATCGTGTATGTGTATGTGACAAATAAACTTGACTTGACTTGACTTCTATATTCATGAGGATTCTCAAGTGATGTGAGTGTGCAAAATCGTGAAAGGAATAGATCGGGTAAATGCACGGATTCTCTTGACCAGAGTAGGGGAATCGAGAACCAAAGAACATAGATTTAAGGTGAGGGGGGAAAGGGTAAATGGAAACCTGAGGGGTAACTTTTTCACAAGAGGGCTGTGGGTGTATGGAATGAGTTACTAGAGGAAGTAGTTGAGGCAGGTACTACGGCAAGGTTTAAGAAGCATTTAGACAGATACATGGATAGAATAGGTTTAGAGGGATATGGGCCAAACACAGCCAGGTGGGACGAGTTTAGATGGGACATGTGGGTCGGTGTGGGCAAGTTAGGTCATTGGGCCTGTTTCCACGCTGTGTGACTCTATGAAAAGCTCTGGTCAAGTCCAGGCTCAATGCCCTGGAATATTGTCTTTGGAGTCTGTGAATATTTGGTAGATAAACAAGCCAATCAGAGAAAGGGAGAAAGAAGGAAGTCAGTAATGATGAGAGGGGTCCAGCTACAGCAAGAGTCCAATTGCAGGGTTGTCCATTTGACATGGGGTGGGGGTCAATCCAATCAGGATGGGTGGGACTGGAAGTTGGCCGAGTGGGAGGGATGGGAGAGATGGGAGGGATGGAGATGGGGTTAGGTCTGGCAGAATTGAAGTTCTTCTCGGTAGAGAAGAACTCTTGCCCAGCAAACAATGCTGCAAGGTCACCTACCTCATCCATGCAATGGTCCTCTCCTCGCTTTAGCTGTTGGTGATTAGGTGAACATGTTATTGCTGGATGAGACCTTGGAGTCTGATTGAAATATTTATATGTTACATGCCTTCTGGAGTCATTAATATTGGAACTGAGGTTTATGAAACTGGTTAGGTCATGTATAAGATTTAAAAATATATGATAATCAACGTTCATTTTAAAGTTCTCATAACATGTTCTAATCCCCTTTGATAATGCTTATCAAGTTAACAACAAAATAATTCAAACACAAGCTTTGTACACGGCAGGTCAAATCTTATTAATTTGATCGAGTTTTTTGTGGAGGTGCAGAGGTGATCAATGAAGGTAGGGCAATGGTTGTTGTCCATATGGATTTTAGTAAGACATTTGATAGAGTCCCCCTGGTAGACTGATTCAGAAAATTAAGATCCATGGCAACTAGGTGGTATGGATTCATAATTGGCTTTCTCATGGAAGGTTGTATTGGAAGGGTGTCATTCTGACTGGAGGTCTGTGACCTTTGGAGCTCCACAGGGATCTGTGCCGGGACCTATGTGTGGGAAGGAACTGCAGATGTTGGTTTACACCGAAGATAGACATAAAATGCTGGAGTAACTCGACGGGACAGGCAGCATCTCTGGGGAAAAGGAATGGATGATGTTTTGGGTTGAGACCTTTTTCAGACTGTGCTGTGTCTGAAGAAGAGTCTCGACCTGAAACGTCACCCATTCCTTCTCTCCAGAGATGTTGCCAGTCCCGTTGAGTTACTCCAGCTTTTTGTGTCTATCTTTGGATGTAAATGTAGATGGGTTAGTAAGTTTTGATATTTGTGAGAGTTGTTTGAGCTGTGACACAGAGATCCTGGGAGATCACAGATTGACCACAAATTATTTTCATTCACGCATCACCTTTCAGTGGATCAGTTCAGTTATATTGTGATCATAATTGTAATTGATAACTCTGTGCCTAAATGAAATACTAGAATCATCATCCTACCTTCTATCTGTTTATGGAACACAGGAATGTTGAGCAAAACGCAAAGTGCTGATGCAACTCAAAGGTTCAAATGTGCTTTTATTGTCTCATGTGCAAAAGCACAGTGAAATTATTTTCTTACATGTAGTCCAGGCAGTATTGCTATACCTAAGCACATCCCCGATTGGCAAAGTGTACAGACTTGGTCTACTGAGCCTGCGTGCAAGAGGCACCAGGTTTTGGAGCCATTTCCAAATTCCAGTTCGTGCTCTAGGTCTAATAACCGTTGCCCAGCCAGACAAGCCCCAGGGGCTGCTGAGGGCCTCCAGCCATCGCCTTCCTTGGACGTGTGAATCAACCAGCAAATGTACGTTCCTCTCCGCGTCTGTCTACTTTTGTGCCCCCCAGCGCACCTCCCACAGCCGACCTTGAGGGCTCGGTAGGCCAGACCCCGGTTGGTTCGATCCCAATCCCTCTCCTACTGGCCTTGCTCCTCGTCTGCCATTGTTCTATTGTTCTACTGTACTCTACCCTGCTCAGTAGGTCAGGCAGCATCTGTGGAGAGAAAGGAGTCTGAAGAAGGGTCCCAACCCAAAACATCATCTATTCATTCCCTCCAATTTCCCCCGACCCTAAACACACAGCCCTGCCGGCGCTACATCAACAATCTTGACTCCTCCACTCCTCTTACCCACTCCAATCTCACTGCCCCTGAACGCACAGACCGAGACCGAGACCCTACCCCATCCATAGATGCTGCTTGATCCCTTGTTTTCTTTATTCACTAATCACGGTTGAGGCATCAAGTCTAAATTCCGCTTTGTTTTTGTGACTTGTATACATGGTACCCTAGATCTCTTTCAGTTTAACACTATTTAAATGCTAGTCGTAACATATTTTAAATAACATATTATCACCAAGTAAATCATTAGCAAATGTAGATTTATCTGTCAACCATATAGTTCCTGTCCTCATTTAAGAATTGTAGTCATCTTCACTCAGTTTCTTAATTGTCCACTTTGTATGTGGATTTGTAATTTACAGCACTTTTGTACATTATGCATGATGTTTTTAAAAAAATTGTATGTTCAGCAGTTTCACTGCAAAATATAATTTCATTAAAATGACTTACAGGGATAATTGGATAAATATTTGAAACAGAAAATGGAGAAAGCTATTGGAGATCTTGGAGCAGTGGGATTAATTTGAAGTTTTGACTGCTGCAGTGAAGAACTGGCACAAATATAATGGTCTCTGCCAGCACCAAGGTCTATTATGGCTTTGCAATTAAAAACCGTTCCAGGTAGAATAAGTGGGTGAAAATGTCACAGATAGAATATAACACGGAGAAATGTGAAGTTGTCCACATTGGTAAATAATAGAGAAAAAGGAAATGAAGAGAGGGTAGAAAATGTTGTGACACAGAGGAACACTGCTGATCTTGCACATATTCTATGTTTTTCTATGTTCTATATTCGAGGGAAGTTAATGCGCAGTAAGAATAAAGAATTAGCAACACAAATGGAATTTCTCAACACTGAAGTATATCAGTAAAGAAATCTTAGTGCAATTTTATCAACCTTTATTGAGACCTACCTTCGGTATGGTGGACAGTTTCGGTTTCATACTCAAAAAAAGACACAGTTACCCAAAAGTGGGGATAAGGTAGATTCACTAGATTAATTCCTGAACTGAGGAGTTTTTCCTGTGAGCAAAAAATGAGAATACAGTTATAATTGCTTTTGGCCAGGACACCACTGGGTTAACTACTTGGAGAACAAGCACTTTTGCACTTTTGTGTGCATTTGCAAGGATAGATGGGGTCTCCATTTAAAGTGCATCTGAAGGTCTTCATTTCTTAGTGCAACACTCACTTAGGAAAAGGGAGCCTGAAGATCAGCACATCATACCCAGCTCAAAATTCATAGTCCAACTAGCAGATCTGCTATATGCTTCTGTTGAGATGGACTGCCTAGAGTGGGCACGTCAAAGCATCGGAGAGATGCCTATCATTGCTATCTCAGCAAACCATCTAAATCCAGTGTCAGGATAAATGAACCAATGTCACATTATTTTCCAGGCCAACATCTCCAGCATCAAGGCCCTAATCTGATTCAGTCGGTTCCATTGGGCAAGTTGCACTATTCACATTCTTAAAGCCTTACTCATGAAATAGACATTCCATTCTGAGCTTTACTTTTTTTTAGTTTAGTTTAGAGATATAGCGTGGAAGCAGGTCTTTCGCCCCACTGAGACCGGACCTCGCACATTAACACTACCTTACACACACTTGGAACAATTTTCTTTTACATGTTTATACCAAGCCAATTAGCCAACAAACCCGCACGACTTTGGAGTGTGGGAGGAAACCGAAGATCTCGGAGAAAACCCACGAAGGTCACGGGGAGAACGTACAAACTACATACAGACAGCACCCGTAGTCAGGATCGAACCCGTGTCTCTGGCGCTGTAAGGTAGTAGCTCTACCACAAAGCCACCGGCTACGCCACTATTGAAAGAGATTACAAGGTGGACAGAGAAAAATATTGAAGCCTCCTTAAAAAAATTGCAAGAATCCCATTGTTTTCTGGGAATTGAACACAACTCCTCATTACCAACTCAAAATGAGTAAAGATGACTGTGCAAAGGAAAGAGATCGATCAAGTGATTGAAAGGAGCCAGAACAACAACTTGCTCTTAATATCAGTAAAACCAAGGAACTGAGCGTTAACTTTAGATGAGGAAGGCCGGGGATCCACAAACTTCTCTTCATCAACGGGTCAGTGGTGGAGAGAGTTAACAGCTTCAAGTTCCTTGGCATGCAAGCCTCCCATTTCACTCTTGCCATCAGGAAGAAGATATAGGAGTCTGAAAACTGTTATTTTCAGGTTCAGTTCAGTTCAGTCCAGTTTATTGTCACGTGTACTGAGGTACAGTGAAAAGTTTTTTGTTGTATGCTAACCAGTCAGCAGAAAGACAATACATGATTGCAATCAATCCATTACAGTGTATATATAAATGATAAAGGAATAACGTTTAGTGTAAAATAAAGCCAACAAAGTCCAGTCAAGGATAATCCGAGGGACATCAGGAATAGCTTCTTCCCATCAACCATTGGCCTATTGAACACTACAAACTCCAACTAAACTCCGAAATATGAACTGCCATGCTGGCACTACGGACTTTAGGCTTGGTTTTGCTCTTGCACTATATTTTTTTTTTTAATTTCATGAACTTTTTGAATGTTTTTTCTTAGATTATCTGTTGAGTGCTGTGTTTACAAACCTGTTTTGCTGCTGCTGTAATTAAGAATTTCATTGTTCTATTTCGGTACATCTGACAATAAAACTCTCTTAACTCCAAATGGAAAATGAGCTCTGGCAGTACCATTGAGAATGCTGAAGCCAGAATATCACCTAACAAGAGAGCAACATGGTGGCACAACGGTAAAGTTGCTGCCTTACAGCGCCAGAGACCCGGGTTCGATCCTCACAATGGAAGCCGTCTGTACAGAGTTTGTACGTTCTCCCCGTGGCCACGCAAGTTTTCCCCGGGTGCTCCAGTTTCCTCCCACACTCCAAAGATGTACAGGTTTGTAGGTTAATTTGGCTTTGGTTATAATTGTAAATTGTCCCTAGTGTGTAGGATAGTGCTAGTGTACCAGGATCGCTGGTCGGTGCGGACTCGGTGGGCTGAGGGGCTTATTTCCTCGTTGTATCTCTAAAAAAACTAAACTAAAGAAGAGTACCGCACTGGAGCAACAGCCTTGCATTTTGTGCTCATGTTTCCAGAATGGAATTAAATCCACATCCCTCAAAGACCAAGCATGACCAACCGAGCCATAGCAATGACAGAAAAATATCCATAATCTTATTGAATAGTAGAATATCACATTGACGTATATTGATCATCAATTGTTTAGTACCAGTAATTGAAAACTTTTATTTAAGAGATAAGAATGGCCCGAGAAGAAAGTGATTTGGTTTTAATATGAAGTCATAAATGCCCAATAAATATATTTGACAGTTTTTGAAAAATGTTTTGAAATCTGGCCATGTTTAAATAACCTGCCAGGCTTTTCCAATGATGCAATTATGGGCAATTATAATCAGCAGGGAACGCAAGTTCAAAATGTCGTATCGGGCTTCCCTGGCAGGCTGCAAAACTCACATTTCATTCCACAAACCAAATTGCATTCTCACAAATCTCATGTTTCCAAATGGGAATTTTTTTCTGTTTCACTTGGGGGTCATCAATTATAGTGTGAAGCAGGAGAAAAGGAGAATAATTGGGAGAGTGTCATTTAGAAGCCTAATTTCTTTCTTAGTTTCGTTTGGTTTAGAGATACAGCACCGAAACAGGCCCTTCGTCCCATTGAGTCCACACTGACCAGCGATCCCCGAACGGGTAGAGTTGCTGCCTTACAGCGCCAGAGACCCGGGTTCAATCCTGACTATGGGTGCTGTCTGTGTGACGTTTCCTGGGTTTTCTCCGATTGCTCCGGTTCCCTCCAAAGACGTACGAGTTTGTATGTTAATTGGCTTCGGTAAAATTGTAAATTGACCCTAATGTGTAGGATAGTGTTGTGTATGAGGTGATCACTGGCTGGCGTGCACTTGGTGGGCTGGAGGGCTTGTTTCCACGCTGCATTTCTCCGAAGTCTAAAGTCCAAAAGTCTAAAGTGAAACTGCTAAAGAAAAATAGGACCCCATGTTATTGGAGGCAAGGTACTAAAATGGAAAGAAGATTGGCTGACTGGCAGAAAACAGAGTGAGAATAAAGGGGGGCTTTTTTGGTTGACTGCCAGTGACTAGTGGTGTCTGCTGGGGTCGGTGCTGGGTCCCTTGCTTATCATGTTATGTGTTAATGATCTGGATGATGAAATTCAGTAGTTCATAAGTTGTCGGAGTAGAATTTGGCCATTCAACCCATCAAATCTACTCCCCCATTCCATCATCGCTGATTTATCTTTCCCTCTCGAACCCATTCTCCTACCTTCTCCCCATAACCTCTGGCACCTATACTAATCAAGAATATATCAATCTCCAACTTACAAATATCCATTGAATGGCAATGAATTCCACAGAATGATGTTAATGGGTTTGTGGCCAAGTTTGTGGATGAGACAAAAATAGGTGGAGGCGCAGGTAGTATTGAGGAAGCAGGGAGCTTGCAGAAGGACTTGGGCAGGGAGGGAGAGTGGTCAAAGAAGTGGCGAATGGGATACAGCATAGCAAAGTGTATTGTCATGTGCTTTGGTAGAAGGAATAATGACGTGGACAATTTTATAAGTGGGGAGTGGTGCAAAGGGACTTGGGAGTGCTGGGGCAGGATTCCCAAAAGGTTATTTTACAGGTTGAGTCAGCAGTAAGGATGGCAAATGCAATGTTAGCATTCATTTCGAGAAGACTCGAATATAAAAGCAGGGATGTAATGCTGAGACTTTATAAGGCACTGGTCAGGATCACATTTGGAATATTGTGAGCAGTTATGGGACCCATTTCTGAGGCAGCATGTGAGGGCATTGGAGAGGGTCCAAAGTAAGTTTACGAGAATGATCCTGGGGATGATTGGGTTAATATATGAGATTGTTTGATTGCTCTGGGCCTGTACTCACCGGAGCTTAGAAAGATCACATTGAAACTTGCTGAATAATGAAAGGCGTAGATAGAATGGATATGGAGAGGATGTTTCCAGTAATGGGAGAGTCTACCACCAGTGATAGAGTTGGTGCCTTGCAGCGTCAGAGACCCAAGTTCGACCCTAACTATGGATGCTTGTCTGTACGGAGTTTGTACTTTCTCCCTGTGACCGATGTGGGTTTTCTCCAGGATCTCCAGTTTCCTCCCACAATCCAACAACGTACAGGTTTGCAGGCTAATTGGTTTGGTATGATTGTAAATTGTCCCTAGTGTGTGTAGGATAGTGTTAGTGTGTGGGGATCAGTGTGGACTCGGCATGGACTTCGTTGGCCAAAGGGCCTGTTTCCACACTGTATCTCCAAACTACACTACACTACACTAAACTAAACTAAACTAAACTAAACTACACTAAACTAAATTAAACTAAACTAAACTAAACTAAACCAATGAGAGGCACATATAGGGTTGACATTCAGAAACGTTTTACCAGGTTGGAAAAGTCAAGGACATAGCTTTAAGGTGAGAGGGACGAGGCTTTTATACAAAGAGCAGTCAGTACCTGGAATATGCTGCCAGGGGTGGTTTAAGAATCTTTTTGATAGCCACACAGATATGCAAGGAATATAGTTAAATTGATCATGTGCAAACATCAGCGATTAGTCTAACTTGCTGTCATGTTCGGCTCGGTCATTGTTGTTCAAAGGGGCTGGTCCTCTTCTGTACTGTCCTATGTGTCAAAGTAGAATGTTTTAAGAACAAATTTGAAATCAGAGGCCTAGTACCCATAATTTTGTCAGGCTTCTTTTAAACAGGATGTGTTCACAAGATTTAAGCCTGAGTGTGCTGAGAAGGTGTCAATAAGTTATGGGTTTCAACACCAATACGTCATTGGCAAACACACATCAAATTTGAGGAAGGATATTCTTGCTATGGAGGGCGTGCAGCGTAGGTTCACTAGGTTAATTCCCGGAATGGCGGGACTGTCGTATGTTGAAAGGCTGGAGCGATTGGGCTTGTATACACTGGAATTTAGAAGGATGAGGGGGGATCTTATTGAAACATATAAGATAATTAGGGGATTGGACACATTAGAGGCAGATAACATGTTCCCAATGTTGGGGGAGTCCAGAACAAGGGGCCACAGTTTAAGAATAAGGGGTAGGCCATTTAGAACGGAGATGAGGAAGAACTTTTTCAGTCAGAGGGTGGTGAAGGTGTGGAATTCTCTGCCTCAGAAGGCAGTGGAGGCCAGTTCGTTGGATGCTTTCAAGAGAGAGCTGGATAGAGCTCTTAAGGATAGCGGAGTGAGGGGGTATGGGGAGAAGGCAGGAACGGGGTACTGATTGAGAGTGATCAGCCATGATCGCATTGAATGGCGGTGCTGGCTCGAAGGGCTGAATGGCCTACTCCTGCACCTATTGTCTATTGTCTATTGTCTATTCCTTACCTCACTTTTGCCACAATCCTGCAAAAGCTCGCATGTAGCTTGGTGCTATAGCTTGGAAACAGTCCCTTTGCCCACCGAGCCCACGCCGACCATTTATCACCTCTTCACACTCTATGTCCTACACACTAGGAGCAATTTACTGAAGCCAATTTACCTACACACTTGAATGTCTTTGGAATATGGGAAAAAACTGCAGCTCCCGGAGAAATACCCGTGCGGTCACAGAGGGAACGTACAAATCCCGCACAGACAGCACCCGTCGTCAGGCATGAAGCCGGGTCTCTAGCGCTGTGAGGCAGCAACTCTACCGCTGCTCCATTGATCTGCCCCATGTACTTTCCAGCTGGTAACATGCAGCAATCTAAAATGCTTCCGCAATATCTGCGAATCAGAAATACCATGTGGGAACCATCATCCACACCAAGATGGGAATCTCTGTTCGAAAGCAACTATTTCTGAGTGGAATGTTGAGCTAAATTCTGCAACTGAAGGTTTTATCAGAACTCTGCAGTCAAGAACAATTGATTGTTTCCTGGTGCTGGCCATAAATGCATGAAGTGATTGGCAAAATAACCAAAAATGACATGAGGAAAATATGTGGAGAACCAATGTTTAGGGTGTAGAATGCATTCTCAGGGGCTGTGGTGGCCTGTTAGAAATTGTTGAAGGAGTGGGACCAGCAGTCCTGCCCTCACTTCGAACTAGAATGGACTTGGAGGGGTGAAGGGACCTTTTTCAAGATGCAGCCATTTTTGTGATTCTGTGATATGACATATTAGAGGTTCTGCAGAATTTGACAGCGGCAAGACTGATCAAACAATCTTCTAGCCTGCACACAAATTGCACAGTGGCTTTGCAGGGATACGTTACCCTTGAGAGCATTAGACTGGTTAACTAACCTTAAATTGGATTTTTCGTTTGTATTTCCAGATCAGGCAAAAGGAAGATGAAAGAAGTGGGACAGGGGAAATCTCAAAGCCTCACCTTCAAACCCTCAGAGGGCAGTGTCAGAAATAATTCTTCGTAATGTCATTTCCTCTTTAATCACATTTTCAACTTCAGGTTGTTTCTTTTAACTCAGGCAATCCTGTGCAAGGAGCAAAGAATGAAGGTCAGTGAATGTAACACTCACAAACTGAACTGTTCAGTTCAGTAATTGGAAGGAGGCAATCTATATTCCCATCATAAATTTATTTGATATTAGGCTTAGTGCATTTCTAAATATTAAGAGATAAAGCAACAGTTGTAATTAAATTGATAAGCTTGTTTTCTTTCTCATATTGCATTCTATTTAAAAAATTGTTCCGGACTTTGAAAACCCTGCAGTAAACATTAACTTACTGTGTGAAAATGTTGATTATATGAGCCTCTCCAGTGGTCATGTCTGAGTAATGTCTTCAAACTTTTGGCCTTTTATCAGGTTAACATGTATTCTCAACGGGTGGACAACATTGTTTGAGCTTCAGAATACACCGAACAGCCAAAACATTATGACCTGATGAGCTAAAACATTATGACCACCTGCCTAATATGCTGTTGGCCCTCCGTATGCAGCCCCAGTGCGATGCACAGTATATTGTGACACATTCCTCCCATGACCACCATTAAAACTTTCTGTGACTTGTGCCACAGTAGACCTTCTGTCGGTTCGGACCAGACGGGATAGCCTTCGTTGCCCTCGCGCATCGATGAGCCTTGGGCGCCCAACACACCTGTCGCCGGTTTGTGGTTTGTCCCTCCTCGGGCCACTGTCGGTAGGTACTCACCACTGCTGACTGGGAGCGCCCCATAAGTCTTGCCGTTTCAGAGATGCTCTGACCTAGTCGTCTGGCCACAACAATTGGGCCCTTGTCAAAATCGCTCAGGTCTTTACTCTTGCCCATTTCTTCTGTATCCAACACATGAACTTCAAGAACTGACTGTTCACTTGCAGCCTAATATATCCCACCACTTGACAGGTGTCATTGTAACAAGATAATCAATGTTATTTACTTTACCTGTCAGTGGTCATAATGTTTCGGCTGATCGGTGTATATTTTGTTGATATTTTCCAATAAGATATCTATGATCAAAAGGATTATTTTCACTTCATCTCTCAATCCTTGTTTCAGATGATGGTTTGCATGGATAAGGAAAGTTTAGAGGGTTATGGGCCAAGAGTTGGTAGGTGGGACTAGTGTAGGTGGGGCACGTTGGTCGGCATGGACAAGTTGGGCCGAAGGGCCTGTTACCGTGCTGTAGATGCTATTGTTGTGGAGACTCGCATGTGGTATTTCTTGGCCAGATGAATAAATGAATGAATGAATGAATGAATGAATGAATGAATGAATGAATGAATAAGTTTATTGGCCAAGTATGCATATACAAGAAATGTGCCTTGGTGCTCCGTTCACAAATGACAACACAAACATACAGTTAACAATTAAGAATAAAGCATAACCACATCAAAACAATAAGAATACAACATTATGGTCTAAACATGTGGGTGAAAATCAACCAGAGCAAAAAAGAGACTACAGACTTTGGTTATTGAGTAGAACTATCACTCGTGGAAAAAAGCTGTTTTTATGTCTGGCTGTGGCTGCTTTGACAGTCCGGACTCGCCTTCCAGAGGGACGTGCTTCGAAGAGTTTGTGGCCAGGGTGAGAAGGGTCAGAGATGATCTTGCCCGCTCGCTTCCTGGCCCTTGCAGTGTACAGTTCGTCAATGGGGGGAAGGTTGCAGCCAACAACCTTCTCAGCTGTGCGAACGATCCGTTGCAGCCTCCGGATGTCGTGCTTGGTGGCTGAGCCAAACCAGACCATGATGGAGAAGGTGAGGATGGACTCAATGATAGCAGTATAGAATTGGAGTCTATTACACCACAAGGTGACTAGGAATTAAGATGAGATTTACAAATACAAAAGAAAATTTTGCATTTCCAATGTTCCTTTTAATAGCTTCCAAAAATCTCAGTGATTTATATAAAAAGGCACTTTTATACAAAAATTGAACCTCCACACACCCTCTTCTTTAAGTTATCACAGGTAGACAGGGTGGTCAACAAGGCTTTTGACACATTGGCTTTCATCAGTCAGAGTACTGAATATAGAAGTTGGGAGGTTAAGTTGAAGTTGTATAAGACATTGGTGAGGCCACATTTAGAATATAGTGTTCTGATTTGGCCACCATGTGAAAGGAAAGATATTGTCAAGCTGGAAAGGGCACAGAGAAGATTTACAAGGATGTTGCCAGGATTTGAGTGTCTGAGCTATGGGGAGAGGTTGAGCAGTCTAGGACTTTATTCCTTGGAGCGTAGGAGGATGAAGGGTGATCTTAGAGTTGTACAAGATCATGAGAGGAATAGATCGGGTAAATGCATTGAGTCTTTTGCTCAGAGTCGGGGAATCGAGACAGAAAGACATAGGCATACAGTGAGATGGGAAAGATAATATGAACCGGAAGAGTAGCTTTCTTACAGAAAGGCTGCTGGGTATATGGAACGAGCTGCCAGAGGATGTAGTTGAGGTAGGTACTATCATTCAGTCTCAGAGACATTTGGACAGGTGCATGGATGGGATATGTTTAGAAGGTTATGGGCAGGTGGGAATAGTGTAGATGGGGCGTGTTGGATGGCATGGGCTAGTTAGGCTGTAGGGCCTGTTTCCATGCTGTATGACTCTGACACTAGTGCTGTGCGTAAGTGGACGTGTCTTTCTTTTCAACAATTCTTCAAAAAGATTTAATTTGCCAATGGAACTCCTTAAGTGCTGCTCTGAAGTGATGGCTTAGATTTTATGGTCCAGTCCCTATCGTGGATTTGAACCCAAAACCATCTGATGTAAAAGCAGTAATAAGTCAATCCTACCATGAAAATCTTAGGTCAACTCCACCAGTGCTTAGATTTTATATCATACCATCATCAGTATAATAGTGTAATCAACCTTTACAATTCAAGTGAGCTTTCACCGCCGAATAAATTGGCCCAGATACCTCTAGATGAACATCCCAAATGATAGTTCTGCAGGCCCAGCTGACTTCAAAGGGTGAGCTGAGAAGATGGGTGACCTTCATAGACTTAAACCTGTTGGTTAAACATCCAGTTACGCACCTCTTACACTTGTCAGCATTTCTTGATCCTGCTTGTGTTTACCTGAACTGAGACTGATTCTTTGTCTTGAACCATTGAACCAGTTCCAGCTAAACAGCACCTGCAGAATCCACTGTTGAATTCTGCATCATAACAAAAGGATATTTCACCTTGTTCATTTCACCACACTGTCGGCAAAGCAGGAGGAAGAAAAAGAATCAATTTTTATTAACTCATAACAGTGCTGTTAGAAAAGCAATTTCACGCATGAGATGGAGGGCCCAGTAATGCTTTTGTATGTCAGAAACAGCCTCCGAATAACTGAGGTATAGCAAAGCAACAGAGGAATAGCTGCAGACATAAATAAATCAACAATGCAAAAATACAGAGCGGGGGGGCAACAACATCCATTGATATTTGACTAACTGCTTGGCACTTATGTGACATTTCAGTTCAGATCCAAGCAAAAAGGGTTGCAAAAAGGATCAGTGATATTTTATTCTCTGACTAACAGCTGCCTGTGATTTGTACAGTTTTGTCTGTTTTACACTTGAACAACACATGTAGAGGAAAAGATTTGGTTTGTTTCATCCTGTTGTCTGATGTATTTGGCCGACAAAGTGCTGGGCTGCCTTCCGTTCCAATGGTTACGGTTTGAAACGACAGTGAGTACTCTGTATGAAGCTTTGGGTAAATCCCAAGTCTACAAGTCGAAACAAACTGAGGCCAGCATGTTCCGGAAGATTTGAAGGTTGATTAAAGTTGAGCTCAAGTTTCTGACTGAATGAAGATTGTTGTCATGTAAGAAGCTCTCAACAACAACAGGAACAGGAAGAGGCCTTTCAGCCTCTTGGCTGACCTGCAAATTATACCATTTTCCTGAATCAAGGCTCCACATCCCCTGCTACTTCATACCTAAAAAAAAGTCCATCGATCTCAGTCTTGAATGTTCTTGTCTGCAGTTACATGAGATTTTCTCTTGTACTGATGGCTGTGGAATACCCCATTCATACTACTTAAGTGTATAATCCTGATATCTTAAATCTGCTGAATCCATAGTTTTAAGTTGGTATCATTTATAAAGTTAGGAATGAAATATTTCTGGCCATTTTATGTTTTGAAGTGATCAGAAAAAAATGTAAAAAATGAAAGGATTGCCAGGATGATATAGAATGAGGTGGAGTCAGAAAAGGAATTTAGCACAGAAAATCAAGATGTAGAATTTGTCTAGTAGGAGATAAGGAATTGCATAGGGGAGATAACATGGCTAGAAAGTACATTATAAAACCCCTAATAGTAATCAC
The DNA here is from genome assembly GCF_053455715.1 of Rhinoraja longicauda. NCBI lineage: Eukaryota > Metazoa > Chordata > Chondrichthyes > Rajiformes > Arhynchobatidae > Rhinoraja > Rhinoraja longicauda. Next base: position 33,386,005 of record NC_135965.1, read on the forward strand.
AGTGTTTGACAGTGCATTAAAGAAGCATTGAATAACGATAATTCAGCTATCCTGAGGGCCTGTAATTTTCACATTGACTGATGACATTACCAGTGGATATGGTAGAGGTGGGTACAATTATGACAGTTAAAAGACACTGGACAGGTACATGGATAGGAGAGGTTAGGAACAATACGGGTGAGGTGAAGGCAAGTAGGACCAGGTAGGTTTCGCAACTTGTTTAGGGTGGACAATTTGGGCTGAAGGGCCTGTTTCCATGCTGTATAGCAAGACTAGGGCTAAGATTGCTATATTTGAGAGATGAATTTCTGAAGAAGGGGCTCGACCCGAAACGTCACCCATTCCTTCTCTCCAGAGATGCTGCCTGTCCCATGGAGATACTCCAGCTTTATGTGTCTATCTTCATGTTACACATTATGTGAAATATACTGAAGATCTTTTCCTCAAAAACTTTTCTCGGGTGGGCCAAATCCATTGAGATGCATTCACAAGCATAGTTCTGTGTGCGCCTTATCTACACCGTAACACTATTTACTGCCACTCTATTTCCTCTGTCGCTGTAATGCGATATTCTGCAATCTGTTTATTTTCTCTTTTACACTATCTGGAGTAATCATGTACAATATAATTTACCTGAATAACATGCAAAACAAAGATTTCACTGTTTCGTGGTACATGTGGTAATAGGGCAGCATGGTGTACAGCGGTGGAGTTCCTGCCTTAGATTTGGGTTTGATTTTCACTACGGATACTGTTTGTACGGAATTTGTACGTTCTCCCTGTGACCGCGTAGGTTTTCTCTGGGTGCTCCGGTTTCCTCCCACACTCCAAAGGTGTGCAGGTTTGTAAGGTTAATTGGCTTCTCTAAATATTGTTCCTATTGTGACAGGATAGAACTAGAGCACGGGTGATCGCTGGTCGGTGCAGACTTGGTTGGCCGAAGGGCCTGTTTCCACACTGATTCTGTAAACTAAACTAAAAATAAATAAAACAATGCCAATACCAAATAACAATGTTGTTTTTGATGAGAACCTATATAGTGGGTTATAGATAATAATCCCTTTTACCAATGTATGGCAATGTGCGGGCGGCACGGTGACGCAGCGGTAGAGTTGCTGCCTTACAGCGCCGGAAATTCAGGTTCGATCCTGACTACGGGTGCCATCTGTACGGAGTTTGTACGTTCTCCCCGTGACCTGCGTGGGTTTTCTCCGAGATCTTCGGTTTCCTCCCACACTCCAAATACGTACAGGTATGTAGGTTAATTGGCTGGGCAAATGTAAAAATTGTCCCTAGTGGGTATAGGATAGTGTTAATGTGCGGGGATCGCTGGGCGGCGCGGACCCGGTGGGCCGAAGGGCCTGTTTCCGCGCTGTATCTCTAAATCTAAATCTAAAAAATGTTACCATGTACAAACTTAGATGCACATCACTCTTTTCAAATCATCAGAAAACACTTGGCCAGGAAACTCCGACTGAATAATACCATTTTTTCCAAAGTTTCCTGAGATAGTCCGATGTTTAGTTTATAAATTTAGTTTATAGATACAGTGCAGTAACAGGCCCTTTGCCAAACGAGTCCACGCTGACCGGCGAACCCTGCACACTAACAAGATCGTTCACACACTAGAGACAATTTACAATTATACCAATCCAATTCACCTACAAACCTGTACATCTTTGGAGTGTGGGAGGAAACTGGAGCACCTGGAGAAAACCCATGCAGGTCACGGGGAGAACACACGAACTCCGTACAGACAAGCATCCATAGTCAGGATCGAACCCAGGTCTTTGGTGCTGAAAGGCAGTAACTCTACCACTGCACCACATGTTCCATGGTTTAAAATACTGGATCACCAATCCATAATCGTAAATTTGAACTTAATATTTGCAGGTGGGAGATTATAGAGTTAATAACAGATGATTGTAAAAAATTCATTAGATTCACATATGATATATAAAAGAGAACCTGGCCCATATGTTAAATCCAGTCAAAAACTTTGCAATGGATTTAATATGCGTTGACCAAAGACGTATAGGCCAGAAATGCTAATTTTCCAAGGACAAACTCAAAAGAAAGTTACAAATTTGAAGATTAAAACGTATTTGTAAGGTTTAAGAAAAACAGAATACTAAAGCATTTCATTAGTTGACCTTTCCATCGACTAACAGAACTCAAGAATGTCTTTGAAAAACAAAGAATTCATTTTCAAAGGATTTGTGAAAATGTCATGGCAGACCTTGTGCATGACTTATCCTGGTCTATGATTCACCTTAACCTTGGAGCTGTGTTTCTGCATGATGTGACATTACAGATCAGAAAGTGCAGTAACCGTAGAGATAGGCCCTGCAATATGCGAAACTTACAAATTACTGAATAGTTTGAAATGTAGTTTTTGTATCAGCTCGTACCTCTGGGACATAACGTCTTTTCTATCATTTGAGAGAATAAAATGAACTCAACGTTCCCAGCAAAGGTAACTAGTTTGCATTTCTCTGAGGATGTAAATGGGCCTGTCAATCTACCACACACGTTTCCTTCCAATATCTGAGCTGGAATCAGTAACAAAAGGCATTCAACCATTAACGTGCATCCCAAAGTGTTTTCATTTGTAGTCCTTTCATTTATGTCTTCAACTATGGCTCCAGGCTGATGGTTTGAACTGAATGCTGTAGAGATAGGTATTTATTGGGCTTGCTTGTAGAGATCTAGAGCCAACATGGGCAAATGGGGTTGCTACAAATTACTCATGATATAAATAGGACATTGGTTCGTCTGTATTTGGAGTATTACATGCAGTTCTGGTCACCCAGGAAAGATGTGAAGGCTTTAGAGAGGGTGCAGAGAAGGTTTAAAAGAATGCTGCCTGAATTAGAAGACTGTAGTTACAGGGAGAGGTTGGATAGACTTAGATTGTTTCTCTGGAATGTCGGAGATTGAGGAGACACTTGATAGAAGTATATAAAATTATGAGAGGCATAGATATGGTAGACAGTCAGAAACTTTTCACCAGGGTGGAAATGTCCAACATTAGAGGACATAGCTATAAAATGAGAAAGGGAAAGTTTAATGGAGATGTGTGGGCAATTTCTTCACACAGAGAGCGGTGGGGCCTAGAACACATTGCCTGGGGTGATGGTGGAGGTTTTTTGATAAGCACATGGAAGTGCAGGGAATAGAGGGATCAGGATCATGTACTGGCAGATGAGATTAGTTTAGCTTGGCATCATGTTTGGCGCAGATATTGCGGGCTGAAGTGCCCATTCCTGTGCTGTACAGTTGTCTGTTTAAATAAATGGTGAAACAGGGCTGCTGATTCACCTACTTGTGTTCCAGCGCAATGTGTGGCAGTTGAATACAATGCACCGTGGTGGATCGCGATGCCATTTCCACAGCCATGGGCGGATGTCATAGAGTACCGCGAGATGGAGAGCAGAATACACTTGCTTTCTTTGCCAAAACGAGCCAAGGCGCACAAATCTTCTCCTTCATCACAGTACAGCTTGAGGGACCCTGCTTTGAACAAATTAGGAGATGCATTTTGTTGCAAACTAAGCAACAGCACTTCAGTGATTCATTACAAATGAAGAATTTGCAGACATTACTAAGACAAATGATAAAGCACTCTATAAAATCCAGTTGTTATTTTAATAAAGTCAGTAAACCATCCCACCATGCGGGAATTGAAAATAAACAAAAGGGCAAAAGAGGTGAATAATTCAAGACAATGCAGCCACCCACCTCACATGCATCGATTCAAAATGTTCAGTTCTGTACATAAAACCCCAAAGGTTAAGAAATAACAAGATTGCATTACTGTTTTTATCAGTGGTTTCCAAGACAACACCTACTTGGATCAAAGCAGGAATGTGCAGAGTACTCTACAGGAGAAGATAGGGGTAATATTTGGACAAAATGCATACATAATAAAATGTCCTGCTGATTCCTCTGATTGTTATGTACTAACTCCCACGGTGTTTGCTCCAAGGCCTGTATGGATTGGTTTTGAATGATCTGGTTCATCTTATCTCATTTCTGTATTAGAATGTAAATTATTACTAACTTGTAACAGCCTGTAAGAGTTCTCCCTACTTCATCCTCAAGAATTTGGAAGGTTTCTCACATGTTTTTCAGATGAGTTCAGTCATGATGGATTCTCAATAGTTTTATTCTTAATGTTCTGTCAGCCCGTCAACAGGAAATAAATGCTGATGGGAGTTTATTTCATTTTATGCATCTCATTCTGAATTTCTGGGTGGCTGACGAGAATCAATTATTAAATTGGAATATTGAGATATGTGGGGTTTTTTTACAGTGAAGATCTATATTTCACTGTCTTCAATGATAATCTGCTTCCATCAATTGGTACTCTAATTAGAAATATATTCTACAGAACATTTAAGTTACAGAAAACATCAGAGTCCATCCTGTTTCTCTAATCAGAACTTAATTATTAAGTTGGCATTTCTTTAAATGTGATTTTATTTAAAATTACTTTGATGTTCTCATCTAACAGGATTTAGTATCTAAGTATCTATTTTTTAATGAACAAGTTAGTTCAATATATATATTTTTTTAATTATCTTTTACATCCAATAAATTAGAAAGAGTATGTGATACTGATTATATAAAGGTGGCTTGAGCAGCAGTCCATTCACTACATGTACCTGCACAAGATGTTATCTACAATGCAGCATTTTTGCACAGAATAGTTAGTAAAAGGCACAGCACTAAAGTAGACATGTGTTTCTTTGTTCATTTTAATGTAGAATTGTGTAATTGACCAAAGTAGCCAAGATAAGGCAGTCTGCTTATCTCTGGTCCATTATTCAGGACTGGTGGAGAATCCAGCCAAGGCAACAGCTGATTTCAAGGAGTTTTGAGAAAGGATTGACTGAGGCAGGATAGGGGAACCCTTCTCTCAACCCGAAATGTAGTCTGTTGATTCTCTCCACAGATGCTGCCTGATCCAATGTGTTCCTCCAATACTTTGTGTTTTGCTCAAGATTCCAGCATCTGCAGTTTTTTGTGTCGACCAAGGATATCTTCCCCATCATCCAAGCATTAGCATATAAATAACATTGTACAAAGGACTGATTGGGAATCATTTTGTTTGTTATAATTTTGGGAATATACAATATATTCGACTTTTTAGTAAGTTGGCAAAGTTATTTTTCATTCTCTGGAGTTTTTATCTCTTTTAGGCAAGTTTATAATGGCAAGTTCTATCGCAATGTTATCCAAGTATGACAAAGATGAAAAAAATTCCCATGATTTTTGTATTTAACTATTTCTTTCTAATCAGATTGTCTGGTTTATTTTAAAATGCATTGAATTGCCAAAATAGAAAGATAATAACATGCTTTAAGTAAATTTAAAAAACGTTGATACAGAACTATTCAAATGAATGTCTAAAATCAAGGACAATAGTGTTGATTTTATGGGTAAAGTGAAAGGAAGTGAATAAAGGCAGAAAGATGAAGCGGTTTAATGCATGAATCCAGACCATGGAAACAAATTGACATGGCCACCAAATATAGGACGTAAAGAAGGTTAGGGGTGGGGGTGTATATGAAGCTACATTTGGAAGAGCTTTGGGTTCTTTCATTTGCCTTTGGTTGCAGAACTCTGGATATATATATTGTGTTTGGTGATTGTCCAAGTGAAATGGGGTTGAACATACTTGTTTTATATTCTTGTGCTTAGAGCATTACAGTGCAATAGAACTGGAGACATAAAAATGATTTAAGAATTCAGTTGAGTGCATAGAAAAAAATCTATTTGTAAGGAAATCTGGAACTAGTGGGATAAATGTAGAGCTAAATAGGGATGAAATCAGGAATTAACCACGCTTTCAAAGTTTAGTTTCATTTAGTTTAGAGATATAGCGCGTAAATAGGACCTTCGGCTCACCAGCCTGCGATCCCCGCACACTAACACTATCCTACACACACTAGGGACAAGTTACAATTTACAGAAGCCAATTAATCTACTAAAGTCTTTGGAGTGTGGGAGGAAATCGGAGCACCCGGAAAAAAGCCACACAGAACGTACAAATTCCATACAGACAGCGCCCGTAGTCAGGATTGAACCTGGGTCTCTGGTGCTGTAAGGCAGCAACTCTACCGCTGCACCACCAACTCTACCGCTGTGCCACCAACTCTACCGCTGTGCCACCTCTAAACCTTGGAAATCTCCAGTAAAACGCAGGGGGAGGTGAATTTACTGAAAATCACAAGACTGAGACTTTCATTCAGCAAAGCTATTTTGGGAAATAACAATAAATTAAGTTGAGATATAATTTAACCAAATCGAAAAGAAGAGTGGAATAGACTGAAAGGGATGACTGGCCCATTCCTGGCCCAGTTACAGAACATAGCGCAAGAACAGACACTTCGGCCCACAATGTCCATGCCGATGCTAAGACCATCTCTTATCCACCTGCACATAATTCATACCCCTCCATTCCCCGCATCTCCATATGCTTTCCAAAAGTCTCTTAATTGTCACTTTAGAATCTGCCACAAATACCACCCCCAGCAGCATGTTCCAGGTACCCACCATCCTCTATGAAAAAAGGTTCTGACTGTCTACACTAATTCTGCCTCCCATAATTATATATATACCTCTATTGGGAGTGGCCTTAACCTCTGGCATTCCAGAGAAAACAATCCAAGTCTGTCCAACCTCTCCCTGTAACTAATACCCACTAATCCATGCATCATTCTGGTAAACCTGCTCTGCACCCTTCCCAAAGCCAATAGACAATAGACAATAGGTGCAGGAGTAGGCCATTCGGCCCTTCGAGCCAGCACTGCTATTCAATGTGATCATGGCTGATCATTCTCAATCAGTACCCCGTTCCTGCCTTCTCCCCATACCCCCTGACTCCGCTATCCTTAAGAGCTCTATCCAGCTCTCTCTTGAATGCATTCAGAGAATTGGCCTCCACTGCCTTGTGAGGCAGATAATTGCACAGATTTACAACTCTCTGACTGAAAAGGTTTTTCCTCATCTCCGTTCTAAATGGCCTACCCCTTAGTCTTAAACTGTGGCCCCTGGTTCTGGACTCCCCCAACATTGGGAACATGTTTCCTGCCTCTAATGTGCCAACCCCTTAATAATCTTATATGTTTCGATAAGATCCCCTCTCATTCTTCTAAATTCCAGTGTATACAAGCCTAGTCGCTCCAGTCTTTCAACATATGACAGTCCCGCCATTCCGGGAATCAACCTAGTAAACCCAAGCTGCACACCCTCAATAGCAAGAATATCCTTCCTCAAATTTGGAGACCAAAACTGCACACAGTACTCCAGGTGCGGTCTCATTAGGGCCCTGTACAACTGCAGAAGGACCTCTTTGCTCCTATACTCAACTCCTCTTGTTATGAAAGCCAACATTCAATTGGCTTTCTTCACTGCCTGCTGTACCTGCATGCTTCCTTTCAGTGACTGATGCACTAGGACACCCAGATCTCATTGTATGTCCCCTTTTCCTAACTTGACACCATTCAGATAACACTCTGCCTTCCTATTCTTACCACCAAAGTGGATAACCTCACACTTGTCCACATTAAACTGCATCTGCCATGCATTTGCCCACTCACACAACCTGTCCAAGTCACCCTGCAACCTCATAGCATCTGCCTCACAGTTCACTCTACCACCCAGCTTTGTATCATCTGCAAATTTGCTAATGGTACTTTTAATCCCTTCATCCAAGTCATTAATGTATATTGTAAATAGCTGCAGTCCCAGCACCGAGCCTTGCGGTATCCCACGAGGGTAAGCTAGCCAATAATATAAAGGAGGATAGTAAAAGCTTTTTTAGGTAAGTGAAGAGGAAAAAAATAGTCAAGGCAAATGTGGGTTCCTTGAAGACAGAAGCAGGGGAATTTATTATGGGGAACAAGGAAATGGCAGACGAGTTGAACCGGTACTTTGGATCTGACTTCACTAAGGAAGATACAAACAATCTCCCAGATGCTCTAGTGGCCAGAGATCCTAGTGTGACGGAGGAAATGGTGTTGGGTAGACTGATGGGATTGAAGGCTGATAAATCCCCAGGGCCTGATGGTTTGCATCCCAGGGTACTTAAGGAGGTGGCTGTAGAAATTGTGGACGCATTCGTGATCATTTTCCAATGTTCTATAGATTCAGGATCAGTTCCTGTGGATTGGAAGGTAGCTAATTTTATCCCACTTTTTAAGAAAGGAGGGAGAGAGAAAACGGGAAATTATAGACCAGTTAGTCTGACATCAGTGGTGGGGAAGGTGTTGAAGTCAATAATAAAAGACGAAATTGCGGAGCATTGGGATAGCAGTAATAGGATTGTTCCGAGTCAGCATGGATTTACGATGGGGAAATCATGCTTGACTAATCTTCTGGAATTTTTTGAGGATGTAACTAGGAAAATTGACAGGGGAGAGCCGGTGGATGTGGTGTACCTCGACTTTCAGAAAGCCTTCGATAAGGTCCCACATAGGAGATTAGTGGGCAAAATTAGAGCACATGGTATTGGAGGTAGGGTACTGACATGGATAGAAAATTGGTTGACAGACAGAAAGCAAAGAGTGGGGATAAATGGGTCCCTTTCATATGGTCACTGCCATATGCTTCCATATGCTTCCTGTTTACCATGAAGGTCGGAGAGAAGCAGCAGCCAGATGCAGTGAGAGCGAGTATTGGCTGAAAGGTGAGTCAGAGGGAACGGAGATTTAAAAAGAGCACCAAAGGCCCAGGTTCGAGTAATTTACAAATTAGCCCTAAAGTAGCTGATCAGGTAGCAGATAAAAGCAAGTGCAGCTGTCGTAGAGTGGCCTTGTTGAGGTGAAGTGCCTTGGTTAGTAAAGTACGTGGCTTTGGCTCGAGAGTCTACGGCGAGGAGGCTGAGGAGAGGAGACTACGCTCAAAGGTGGAGAAGGTGAGCGGCACAACCAATTGGGATTTGTCCACTGAAATAATGGCAGGCACGTTGCTGCAGTGTAACTCTTGCAGAGTGTGGGAAGTCAGGGACACTGCTGGTGCCTCTGACAACTACGCCTGTGGAAATTGTGTCCAGGTGCAGCTCCTGAAGGACTGTGTTAGAGAACTGGAGCAGCAGCTCGGTGATCTCAGGATCATCCGAGAAAACACGAGCTTCTTGGCCAGGACCTACAATGATATTGTTACTCCAAGGATACAAGAAGAACGAAGGTGGGTGATGAAGAGGAAGGGAAGTAATCGTGGAGTGCAGGAGACCCACGAAAACAGGTACACCCTCTTGGAAGATGTCTAGATGGACGACACCCAGTCCGAGCGGCGGACAGGTCTTTCAATCAAACGCTGGCACTGTGGCTCAACTGAACAGACCTACGTCAGGTAACGCTGTAGTGGCAGGTGACTCAATAGTGAGAGGTACAGACAGGAGATTCTGCGGCAACAGGCGAGACTCGAGGATGGCGTGCTGCCTCCCTGGTGCCAGGGTCCAAGACGTCTCGGACCGATTGCTGGGCATCCTCAAGGGGGAAGGGGAGCAGCCCAGAAGTGGTTGTGCTTGTCGGCACAAACGACATCAGAAAGAAGAGGAAGGAGGTTCTGCAAAGTGAGTTTAGAGATTTAGGAAGAAGGCTGAAAAGCAGCATCTCTAGGGTGGTTATCTCTGGTGTGCTTTCAGTAACTTGTGCTGGTGAGGGCAGGAACAGGGGGATAGGGGAACTGAATGTGTGGCTGAGGAACTGGTCAGGAGGCAGGGATTTAGATTTATAGACCATTGGGATAGGAGTGACCTGTACACAAGTGACGGGTTGCACCATAATTGCTGTTGAGCATGGAGGCATGAAGGAGGAGCTGGCCAAAGTTGACTGGAAAGGGATCCTAGCAGGGATAACGGTGGAACAGTAATGGCAGGAATTTCTGGGAATAATCCAGAAGATGCAGGATCGTTTCATTCCAATGAGGAGGAAAGATTCTAAGGGGAGTAAGAGACAACCGTGGCTGACAAGGGAAGTCAAGGATAGTATAAAACTAAAAGAAGAGACGTATAACATAGCAAAGATGAGCAGGAAGCCAGAGGATTGGGAAACTTTTAAAGAACAACAGAAGGTGACAAAAAAGGCAATACAGGGAGAAAAGATGAAATACTAAGGTAAGCTAGCCAAGGATATAAAGGAGAATAGTAAAAGCTTCTTTAGGTATGTGAAAAGGAAAAGATTAGTTAAGATAAATGTGGGTCCCTTGAAGGCAGAATCAGGTGAATTTATTATGGGGAACAAGGAAATGGAAGACAAGTTGAACAGGTACTTTGGTTCTGTCTTCACTATGAAAGACACAAATGATCTCGGGTGTTGGAGGAACTGAAGGAAATTCACATTAGTCAGGAAATGGTGTTGGATAGACTGATGGGACTGAAGGCTGAAAAATCCCTAGGGCCTGATGGTCTGCATCCCAGGGTACTGAAGGAGGTGGCTCTAGAAATCGTCGACACATTGGTGATTATTTTCCAATGTTTTATAGATTCTGGATCAGTTCCTGTGGATTGGAGGGTAGCTAATGTTATCCCACTTTTTAAGATAGGAGGGAGAGAGAAAGTAGGTAATTATAGACCATTAAGCCTGACATCGGTGGTGGAGAAGATGCTGGAGTCAATTATTAAAGATGTAATTGTGATGCATTTATAGCCATAACAGGATTGGTCCAAGTCAGCATGGATTTATGAAGGGAAAATCCTGCTTGACTAATCTTCTGGAATTTTTTGACGATGTAAGAAGTAAAATGGATGTAGTGTGTCTGGACTTTCAGAAAGCCTTTGATAATGTTCCACACAGGAGATTAGTGGACAGAGCACATGGTATTGGGGGTAGGGTATTGACATGGATAGAAAATTGGTTGGCAGACAGGAAACAAAGAGTAGGGATTAACGGGTCCCTTTCAGAACGGCAGGTAGTGACTAGTGGGGTGCCGCAAGGCTCAGTGCTGGGACCGCAGTTATTTTCAATAAATATTAATGATTTTGATGAAGGGATTAAAAGTAACATTAGCAAATTTGCAGATGACACAAAGCTGGGTGGCAGTGTGAACTGCGAAGAGGGTTTATGAGGATGCAGGGTGACTTGGATAGGTTGGGTAAGTGGACAGATGCATGGCAGATGCAGTATAATATGGATAAATGTGAGGTTATCCACTTTGGTGTCAAGAATAAGATGGCAGATTATTATCTGAATGGTAGACACAAAATGCTGGAGTAACTCAGCGGGTCAGGCAGCATCTTTGGAGAGAAGGAATAGGTGACGCTTTGGGTCGTGAATGGTGTCAGATTAGGAAAAGGGGAAGTGCAACGAGACCTAGGTGAACATCAGTCACTGAATGGAAACATGCAGATACAGCAGGCAGTGAAAAAAGCTAATGGCATGTTGGCCTTCATAACAAGAGGATTTGAGTATTGGAACAAAGAGGTCCTTCTGCAGTTGTTCAGGGCCCTGGTGAAACCACACCTGGAGTATTGTGTGCAGTTATAGTCTCTTAATTGAGAAAGGATATTCTTGCTGTTGTGGGAGTGCAACATAGATCCATGGGAGGTTAATCCCCGGGATAGCGGGACTGTCAAATGAGGAAAGAATGGAATGATTAGGCTTGTATTCACTGGAATTTAGAAGGATGAGAGGGGATCTTGTAGAAACATATTAAATTATTAAGGGATTGGACACGCTAGATGCAAGAAACATGTTCCTGATGCTGGGGGAGTCCAGAACCAGCGGCCACAGTTTAAGAATAGGGGGTAGGCCATTGAGAACTGAGATGAGGAAAAACTTTTTCACCCAGAGAGTTGTGAATTTGTGGAATTCTCTGCCTCAGAAGGCAGTGGAGGCCGATTCACTGGATCCATTCAAGAGAGTTAGATAGAGCTCTTGGGGCTAGTGGAATCAAGGGGTATGGGGAGAAGGCAGGCATGGGGTATAGAGTTTGGATGATCAGCCATGATAACATTGAATGGCGATGCTGGCTCGAAGAGCCGAATGTATCTTTGCTGATACATCTGCAGTCTGCTATTTCTCCTGCGTGCAATTGTCACTCTCAACTGTTCCAGCATAACATTTTCTGTTGAGTTTCCAAATCTAATTATGTTTGCCTATTTAAATCTAAACACAGGGCAGCAAAGTGGCGCAGTGGAAGAGTTGCTGCCCTACAATGCCAGAGACCTGGCTTTGATCCTGACTGCTGGTGTTCGTTCTCCCTGTGACTGCAAGGGTTTTCTCCAGGTGCTTCCGTTTCCTCCCACATTCTAAAGACGTGCAGGTTTGTAGGTTAATTCCGTGAAATTGTCCCTCGTGTGTAGGATAGAACTAGTATTCTATCAGCATGAACTCGGTGGACTGAAGGTGCCTGTTTCCACGCTGTATCTCTAAACTAAACTAAACTTTAGTATTTGCAGACAACTAGTGCCTGTCACTGCTTCTTGATTTATGCAATACGCCCTTCCATTCTGATTACTTATATCACCAGTGCCTCATTGATCCAAGCACTATTAGGTGCTCTTATTCCCAACTGCTTTCCTCTGATGCTCTTGCTCCTGTCTACCAGAGGACAGAGCTTCTTCCCCGACATAGCACAACCTCTTGATCCCACTTGGGCCTCTATGCCTCTCCCTAACAAGAGGTGCAATCTCTGTGCTGTTTCAATGGTGTTCTTGTCTTGCTCTCGATGAGAGCACACTGCTCCATTTTCTATCCATAGCGCCACGGCCTTTTCAATCACAAACAACACAACATTCTCCACACTCCCCTTCCATGCTCAGAGATCTAATATGGCTTCCCTTCACCCTCCAAATCAAATATGGCATAATGACTGCACAATAAGACTACTTCATTACCTGAGAAATGCTTGATCTTCCCTGAGGAGATAGCAAGACTCAATTTGTTCATGCTTTAATCAAGAGCATGATGGAAAAAGTCGAGTGAATGAGTCTCTGCTGAAGCCACATTATAAATATTGAAAATAGACATTCCAAAGAGAGGGGAGAGTTTGAAAAGACTTTGTCCTACTTAAGTGCTGGCAGAAAATGAGGAAAGCAGGTAATTGGAACATTTATAACGGAGGCTTGACTGTACCTCAATGCTGTCATTATGATGAATTTGGATAGATTGAATAGGGAAAGATTGTTTTCCATGGTTGAGGAATCACTGACAAGGAGTCATCAATTTATGTTTGTGGTGAGCATTTTGAGGGGATTTTTTTAATGCAGTGGCTTATCACAGGGAATGGTTGATATAGGGCCATTGTATCAGTTAAAAGAAAGTTGCATAAATGAAGAGGAAGAAGCACATTTTGTAGGGAGCACAGATCAATGGGTCACTTTCTGATTTTTCCCCAAAAGGGCTGGCACAGATAAATGGTCTCTGTTTATCGAACCTGTTCGTTCATTCAAAGATAGACACAAAATGCTGGAGTAACTCAACGGGCCAGGCAGGATTTCTGGAGAAAAGGAATAGGTGACGTTTCAGGTCAAGACCCTTCATCAGAGGGGGAAACTGGAGGTATGGGAATGTACAGAACAAAGCAGAGTCTGCATCGATGACTCAGGAACGTTAGGGCCCACAATGATCCATTGTTGGCTGAGGACGAGGTGGTAATGAAGGAATACAAATGGTGAAATTAGCAAGAGGACTAGGGTGGGTGAGGGACAGAGAGAGAGGGAATGCGAGGGTTACTACTTGAAGCAGGCAACATATTTTGTCACCTCTCATCTTCCCCATGTCGGAACATTGGCTTTCAGACCATGGGAGAGAAGAAACACCAAAGTAACCAGGCTGCATTGTCAGCCATTATTCCATCTCCATTAATATCCCCAGATTTCAGCCAGGTGCTGAAATCTGGGGATCTGAAATCCAATGGTGAAATTTGCAAGCTGACTAGGGAGGGGGAGGGATGGAGAGAGAGGGAATGCTTGAAGTTAGATAAATCAATATTCATGTCGCTGGTTTGTAAGCTGCTCAAGCGAATATGAGGTACTGTTCCTCCAATTTGTTCTTTTATTCATTCTGTTCTGTAGACTAAATGTTAACAGCTAACACTAAAAATATAAAGTGTAGCGAATTAAACATCTTGAGGTCTTGAAGAACAACATGAGTGGGTATGTTTTACCTGCAGTTGTGAAGTAATCTTATTAATGCCCACCTTAATGCAGTAACATTCAGGAAAACAGACCATTCTGGTTTCTTTGTCGCATGCACACACTATCATTTTGTTTTTTGAGGGATCATTCAAGAAGACCAGAACTTTAGAATTCACACCGACAATAATGGTGGAGGATGTAAAATCGAACAAGAAAATGGTCAACCAAATGCAGGGATGTGCCAACCATATCTCAGAAGGTATAGCTCCAGCCTCCAAGGCTGGAAGGCTTGAGTCCGATCCCTACATCAGAGGTTTCAGTGCATAATGCCAGTCTGTACTATTGCGGCGATTCTACATTGTAAGGGGTGTTATCTTAAGGAATAGTTATTGAACCAATTCTTTCCGTCCTTTCAGCTGGAGATTCTCAAACCTCTTTACCCTGCCCCCATTTTTATAAAGATTTGTACTGCCTGATTCAACTCCTTCCTAATTCTAATCATTGCTGTGTGTTGGAATAGGACAGGTTTAAATAAGGTAAATAGTTATTCGAAATGACAGTAGTTCAACAATCAGGGAAACAGGTTTAAAATGGTGGACAGAAGTCAGTGGGAAGAAGAGAGGTGTAAACCAAGAAAGTGCTGGAGACACAGTCAATCTTGGCCCTCGAAAGCCAATTGCAGAAGCAAAAATAGTTTTCAGAGAATGGGAATGACTGGATAGCCCAACAAGATGCCAGCATGGAATCAGTAGAATGAATGGCCTTCTTCTGTGCCATACCAATTCTATGATTCTATTCCATTTATTAACCCTTCATTTTTTCTGATTTCACCCTCCCACATTCTAAGTTGTTTACTTGAATAGTGTAATCTTCTCTTGTTACCAACCAATAAAATGATTTTCTTGAATGTATTGGAACAGAACCATGTTGTATTAAACCAAGGAGCAGCACAGCGATATAACTTGTAGCGCTATTGCTTCACAGGTTGAATCCTGACCCCAGGTGCTGTCTGTGTGGAGTTTGCATGTTCGCCGTGTGACCGCGTGGGTTTCATCTGGATTCTCCAGATTCCTCCCACTTCCCAAAGATATGAGAATTGGTAGGTTAATTGGTCACTGTAAATTGTCCCTGGTGTGCAGGGAGTGGATGCGAAAGTGGGATGTTATAGATCTGATATGAATGGCTCATCAGTGATTGTTGTGGACTTGGTGGGCTGAAGGGCCTATTTCCATGCAATAGCTTTCAATTAATCAAACTTCACAATGCTGCTCACACTCAATTTGAAATCTTAGGATGTGAAGAATTATCAAGGGAGGAACAAGAAAGCTCTCACCCGTATCATGGGTATCATTTATTCCTTAAGAAACTCTGTAAACAGAAAGCAGTTTCACCCATCATTACCACTTTGCAGGAGTTTTCTGTTTCGTACAACATTGACTGCAGTTCACGATATTTCATTAGCCATGAAGTGTCCTCAGATGACCAGAGTTCACGTGCGGACTGTGAAGATTTGCTGTGAAGAGTCCAGAACAGCAGAAAGAATGCGAGTCTACATTTTTGCTTAAAACTGTTTGGTTCTTGGATTAATTGAGTGGCTTCCCTTTTCTACAGTGGTCACAAGTTCTCTAAAGAGCTATTGATGATTTGTATATTTGCTATTGACAGGTATCTCCATTAGCAGCAGGGCTCTGAGAGTTGTTTACTTGAATAGTGTAATCTGCTCATGTTACCAACTAATAAAATGATTTTCTTGAATGTATTGGAACACCACCATGTTGTATTAAACCAGTACTTTGCAATAGGGGCATGTTTAGTGATAAGAGTATGGCCAATCACTGTCCTGATCCTTTTACCTTGGTGAATAGGGTCCCTTTAAGCTTTAAATGAACAGTAACAATTGTTAAACTGCCAAATTTGACCTTCAGTCGGTTTTCTGATTGGCAAGCCAGCACACTGCCTGTCTATTATTGCTTAATTACAGAACCAATAAACTGCAGTGGAATTAATCTTTGAGGAAATCAAACAAAAATCCTGCCGTTCTGTTTACTTGAATGTATGAGAACTCTGCAGGCATGACTTGAAGGTGACTTCCTTCCAACAGTTTGCTGTTTGCTGTTGGCATCGTGCCATTAAAATCCAACTTACATTTTATAATGCTTTAAGTTGTGAAAATATTGCACGGGACATTATCAAATTGACACTTGAGTGCGGTGGTGATGTAAGATGACCTAAAATTTAGTCACTAAGGCAAGTGTTAGAGGATTTCCAACAAGGGAATGAATCTGAGCTGGAACCTTAGCAGCTGAAGGCATGGCTGGTAATGGTGCTACATGTATAATTAGGTATACGCGAGAGGCTGGGTTCGGAGGGGAGAACTGATTTTTTCTGAACTGTTGGAGACGGGAAGAGGATGATCAAGGGCAGGTAGGGAATTAAAAAACAAGATGAAAATCTTAAACTTGCAGCATTGGTCACCCTGGCCACTCCCTCTTTTCTCCTCTCCCAGCAGGCAAAAAGTACAGACACACACCACCAGATTCGGGGACAGTTTCTTCCCAGCTGTTATCAGGCAACTGCATCATCCTACCACAACCAGACAGCAGTGCTGAACTACTATCTACCTCTTTGATGACCCTCGGACTATCCTTGATCGGACTTTGCTGGCTTTACCTTGCACTAAGCATCATTCCTTTATCTTGTATCTCTACACTGTAAATGGATTGATTGTAATCATGTATTGTCTTTCCACTGACTGGATAGCACGCAACAAAAAGCTTGTCACTGTACCTCTGTACACGTGACAATAAACTAATCTGAACTGAATTGGTTGTCCAGGTGGCTTAATCTTGATGCTCAGATGTGGTGGTCTTGTCCGATTCCTGCTCTCCTGATCTGGAACACCTGGCAGTTAAGGACTGACCATTCTGCCAACAGAAATAATTCTCCCCTTTCATCCCGACTGCAGTCTACATCCTGTCTTGGGCAATGGTCAAGCTACCACTAAATGAACTGAGTGCCAAACAGTGTAGCCTACACCTTTCTCAGCATGGCTGGGGACTTCAGAGAGGTTAGCTTGAAGAAGTCACTGTTTAGCTCCCATCAATACGTTACCTTCATCTCCAACACCACAGGAGTTAGACTAGAATTTGCCTGCTGAGTGTTTCAGGAGTGTAGCTATGGGTTGTTAATGCATCCTTGAGTGTATGGAGACAATCATGGAGGATGTTTTTTGTCCCCTTTCCTCACTGATTGTGTCTTGTGGATCAGAAAGTGGAAGTTTTCATTGCAGAGGTAGGGTTTTCTTCCCTTCTTACGAATATCAAAAAAAAAGCTGCAGATTCTGGAAATCCGAAATAAAATCAGAATCTCTTTGTTTCACACAATATGGAATTTAAAGCGCATTAATCATCAGATGGTAATAAAAACACCAAATTGCCTTTGCAGTTTATCTATAATTTATCTTGTACTAAATGCATTTCTAAAAAAATTGGCCGGAAGACAAAAATTACAGGGTTTGCAATCTACATTGTATGATCCTGAATTTTATTAACACACAAATATGTGATGTAATACAGCTTGATTCTTAAGCATGTATAGTTTAATGGAGACACAACAGACTGTAGATGGATGTGCTAAACATGCAGCCATGCTTTTAGCATGAGAGAGAAATAAAATTATCCCTCAGTAGGACCAGGACAAACAGTTAATGCCGTTATAGTGCATATGTTTTAGGACAGAAAAAATTCTAGCCCATCATGTCCAAATAACGGATTCTTTAGAGACCAATTTCACAACCAGTAGGTCAAGGATTTCACAAGAGGCAATGTTCTTCTGGTTCTGGTAATCATTAATGACCGAGAAAATGTTCACAAAATAGAAACTGTGGCAGCCACAGGGACTCTGAGCCATTCATAATAATGTTTGACCTGATCTGTGAGTCAGAAATATTTAAGATCATAAGATAAGTATTGGATTTTAAAGAGGCTAAATTCGATGGAACTAAAGCAAACAAACAGGGGAAGCTCTTTCTGCAACACTTCCAAAGAGTATCTGTGTAAACTACTTGGCTTATGACTAATGATATACGTATTTTCTAAAAGTATTAGCTGTGATTACATAAATATATTAGACGGTTAGAAGTGTAATTCAGAGGAAGTTTTTGGACAACAAAGAGGGATGAATATAAGTAAATGGAGAAACATATTAAAAGGGGTGGTACAGTGGTGCTACAATCTAGTTGCTGCCCTTACAGCTCCGGGCTCGATCCTCACTACGGGTGCTGTCTGTATGGAGTTTGTCCGGGTGCTCCGGTTTCCTCCCACATTCCAAAGACTTACAGGTTTGTAAATTAATTGGTTTTGGTAAGTTATAAAATTGTCCCTAGTGTGTGCAAGTTAGTGTACGGGGTGATCGCTGGTCGGTGCGGACTCGGTGGGACGAAGAGCCTGTTTCTGTGCTGTATCTGTAAAGTCTAAAGACTAAAGAATGACTGGAAGGGCTAAGCAGAGGGACTGAAATACAAAGATTAATACAATAAGAAAATAGAGAAGGGATGAAAGCCACAAAAGGTACAAGTTGGTTTGAAATAAATAATAATCAAAAAGTATTCTTAATATATGTTCACTCCTAACTCTCTATTATAGTCATAAAAACCATATTGGCATTTTGGAATAGTCCCATTTGCCTGGATTTGGCCCATATCCCTTCATCTCTCCCTTTCTATATATCTATCCAAATGTATTTTGAAAGTCAACATTGCATCTGCTTCATGTAAGAAGAAACTGCAGATGCTGGTTTAAACCGAAGATAGACACAAAAAGCTGGAGCAACTAAGCAGGACAGGTAGCATCACTGGAGAGAAGGAATGGGTGACGTTTCGGGTCGAGACCCTTCTTTAGACAACTGCTTCTACAGGTTCCTCTGGCAGCTCGTTCCAGTTATCAATCAACCACCATTAAGATGGTGTAATAATCGCCTCACCGTGAATAGAGACTGCTCCAGGTAGGCTGACTGAGTTAAAAAAATGATAAATGCCCAGCCTCTATACTGAAGTGTTAGAAACGTGCATATTTGATGTGGTTTGTGAGGTTCTGATCATTTTGATATTGTCATTAGACCTCAGGTACGGCTGTCGGCTAGCTTATAAATCATATTTAAAAGTGTGGTTAAATAGATGGAGTCTTCATTCTTTCTTCTGGTCTGTGCAAACAAATCGAATTGTTCAGCGTAAATGTCATAATGGCACAATTCAATGCATTCAAACACTTCATCTCAATAGCATTCATAATTTAGCATTTAAAAGTACATGGATCTCTGAGCTGAGAATTGTTTCTAATTTGCTGTGCCCTCATCCATGGTGCTGATAATAAAAGGATCACATTTTTTAAAGTTTCCACATCTCTTACTACGAATAGCAAGTTTGAGATTCATCTGTACAATTGTAACCCACTTAGCAGCAGCCAATGTGGATTCAGAATTACAAGATCCTCTTCAATCAAACTCTTGAAGTCTTTGATAAGTGCCAATCTAAGTGGCCTGTGGAAACACCCTTGAAGTATTTTGAACTTTAAAAAAAACTGAAGTTAAATTTCCACAATGTAGACTATTACCTTCAAAGCTGTGAGGATGTACACTAATTCCCATAATGACTGACAGGAAAGAAATTAAGACATTTTAGAAAAATTACTTAAGAGTTTAGGAAATACTGAGGTGGGTGCACTGTTTAGTTTAGTTTCGAGAGACAGTGTGG
This sequence comes from Rhinoraja longicauda, assembly GCF_053455715.1. Taxonomy (NCBI): domain Eukaryota; kingdom Metazoa; phylum Chordata; class Chondrichthyes; order Rajiformes; family Arhynchobatidae; genus Rhinoraja; species Rhinoraja longicauda. Next base: position 33,405,843 of record NC_135965.1, read on the forward strand.
GAACAGGCTCTTCAGTCCACTAAGTCCACACCGACCAACGATCACACATTCGCACTAGTTCTACGTTATCCTATTTTCGCATCCTACACACTAGGGACAACTTACAGAAGAAAATTAACCTCCAAACCTGCACGTCTTTGAAATGTGGGTGGAAACCAGAGCATCCTGGACCCTTCTTCAGACCTGAAACGTCACCCATTCTTTTTCTCCAGAGATGCTGCCTGTAGTTTCTTTTATGCTCTGGTTTATTTTCACCCACATGTTTAGACCGTAATGTTGTATCCGTATTGTTTTGATGTGTTTATGCTTTATTCTTAATTGTTAACTATATGTTTGTGTTGTCTTTTGTGAGTGGAGCACCAAGGCACATTCCTTGTATATGCACATACTTGGCCAATAAACCTATTCATTCATTCATTCATTCATTCATTCATTCATTACTCCAAGACTTTGTGTCTGCCTTTGGTATGAAGCAGCATCTGCAGTTCATTATTTCTACATATTGTCTGCTCCTGCTATCTGGTCAGATTGCCAGAGTCCAGCGCTGCTCCAAGTATCTTTCAAGAAAGCCTGCAGTCTCAAACACTGTGCGCAGCCAGCCATCGATTTTGTCTGCAGACGATGAGGGAGCACAGTGGACTTGATACGCCTACATGAAACACAAGGGTATGCACAAGTATAATATATCAGTGACGGTATTGTTTTGATACTGATAGATTTTACTTTTTTTTAAAATATTAAAATGTTGCTTGGGTCAATTTGTGGTTTCATGATTTGTGCTGAACTGGACGATGAGAGGGATGCTAGAATGTTGATTTATAATCACTAATGGGATGTAAATATCTCTGGAAGGTCATCATATAATGATCATCCATAATTGCCAATGAAGGTACTGAGCATCTGCTGAATAGACTCTTCTGTGCTGTTAAATGAGCAACTCTGGAAGAAAAAAAAAAGCAGTGGCAAGTATTACACAGGCACAGCAATATTAATTGTTGAGATGATTTATTTTTTTCTTTTTGGAGATTACTTTGCAGTACTAAGACAATTGTTGGCTTGTCCTTTGGTAAGTTTGAAACATTTTCCTTGTTGCCAACGAAGCTATCAGGCAACTGAACTATCCTACCACAACCAGAGAGCAGTCCTGAACTACTATCTACGTCATTGGTGACCCTTGGACTATTTTTGATCGGGCTTTACTAGCTTCGCCCTGCACTAAACGTTATGCCCTTATCATGTATCTGTACACTGCAAATGGATCGATTGTAATCATGTATTGTCTATCCGCTGACTGGTTAGCACGCAAATAAAGCTTTTCACTGTACCGCAGTTACACGTGACAATAAACTAAACTGAACTAAAGCTGCGATGTGTTGTGGCCATGGTGAACAATGTGTTTTGTACATGGTGAATAATGTCTTGTTAGTGGACAGTAGTGAATGTTCAGGGCATTTGATGTAGCCCAATTACAGCTAAGTAGCCTGTTTTATCTAGCGCACATTCAGATTGTCAGCATGCTTGGAGCTGTACTCACGATTTTAATAATTCTTCATTGTGTTTGGAGCTTCACCCGCAGAAACCACGAATCACAGAATTGTTACCATTTGAAAGGAGGTTAATCCCTCACCCTTGCTCCCCCATAAAGCCGATGTCATTTATCTTCTCGAATAATCCATCAGTTTCATTACTGAGCTTTTCCCCCATGCTTTGTTTTCTCCCCCCCATTCAATTCCTAACATGTCCAACTTGTAATTAATGAAACAAGGTATCACAAACCTACTGGAGCAACATGGGACCTGCCAACAACAGCCAGAAACATAAAACTCTAAATGTATGAGCACAGTGGCGCAGAGGTAAAGTTGCTGCCTTACAGCGCCAGAGATCTGGGGTCATTCCTGACTGCGGGTACTATATGTACGGAGTTTGTATGTTCTCCCTGTGACCGCGTGGGATTTCCCTGGGTGCTCAGGTTTCCTCCCACACTCCAAAGACGTACAGGTTTATAGGTTAATTGGCTTTGGGAAAGACTGTAAATTGTCCCTAGTGTGTAGGATACTGCTAGTGTACAGGGATCACTGGTCGGCATGGATTCGGTGGGCCGAAAGGCCTGCTTCTCTAAACCAAATGAAACTTTAAATTAAAACACATTTCTTTGCAGATAATTCCACTGAGCGGTCTCATCGTGGCATTTCTTCCCTCAAGTCCATTGGCATCAGGCCCATCCTTATCGAAAAGTAAGCATTGCTTTCTGCTCTGAACCCCATACATGAAATTAGCAGATATTTTTGTTTTCTTCTGGTGTTTCATGTCTATGATGGAATGGTACACATACAGAATATTATAGTTTCTAAAGAAAAATGTCCATTCGTAGAAAAACTTGATTAAAATTTGCCTGGCGCAAAATCCATTTGAAATATGCCTGCTCAATGTAAGCACTGAGATGATCTTAAATAAACACTCTGCATTAATTCATTCAGGAACATAAAGCTTGGTATGATTGAAAGCATTGCAAATTTTAAAAATGCAAGGTTCCTGACAAGAATTTTAAAACTTGATATTATTGCCTACATCATATAAAATCAGCTACCTTAGCAGATTTTCTAACAAGATACAGATGTAACCAGTTTCCCTCATGCTTAACCCTAGGAGGTGAGAATTAGGAATTAAGCCAAAGATTGAAGACACAAAATTGGTTTCCAAGCTCCATGCCCTGAAAAATATTTAGCATTAACAATTTGGGATGGATATTTCAAACTTCATAATAAATTGATTTTTAATTGTAAAACAAACATAAGAAATATTTGAGCTTTCAGGGGACTGATCAGATTATGATAACCAAAAGAATCGTACATCAAGTCACCAACTACTGCAAATACCAAACAGGCATTGCCTTTTTCTGGTTCCATCTGTATAGTTGGAAAGGGGTAGAAAATTGTTAAACACATGAACTCTGCATGAGAAACGTCCGTCTTGATCTGTCCTTCTTTAGAAACATAGAAACATAGAAAATAGGTGCAGGAGTAGGCCATTCGGCCCTTCGAACCCTTCGATTCAATATGATCATGGCTGATCATCCAACTCAGTATCCCGTACCTGCCTTCTCTCCATACCCACTGATTCCTTTAGCCACAAGGGCCACATCCAACTCCCTCTTAAATATAGCCAATGAACTGGCCTCAACTACCTTCTGTGGCAGAGAATTCCACAGATTCACCACTCTCTGTGTGAAAAACAACTTTCTCATCTCGGTCCTAAAAGACTTCCCCCTTATCCTTAAACTGTGACCCCTTGTTCTGGACTTCCCCAACATCGGAAACAATCTTCCTGCATCTAGCCTGTCCAACCTCTTAAGAATTTTGTAAGTTTCTATAAGATCCCCCCTCAATCTTCTAAATTCCAGCGAGTACAAGCCGAGTTTTTACGAACAAGGGAACTTGTGCGAGGAAGAGTGAGTAGTGCGGCAAGTAAAGGGAATCCTCTTGTCCAAGTCCCTCAACAGATTACAGACATGCGAGTGTAGATACACCAGCAGCTTTGTGCACAGTTTTACCAATGATTTAAGTGGTTTACCAGGAATGTTACTTGGATTAGAGGCCATTGGCTATAAGGAGAGATTGGATAAGCTTAAATTGTTTTCTCTCGAGTATCTGAAGTTTAGATAGTTTTGAGATACAGCATGGAAACAGGCCCTTCAGCCCACTGAGTCCACACTGACCAGCGATCCCCATATATTAACGCTATCCTACACACACTAGGGTCAATTTACACTTATACCAAACCAATTAACCTGCAACCTGTTTGTAGTATGGGAGGAAACCCAATATCTCAGAGAAAACTCACGAGGAGAACGTACAAACTCCATACAGACAGCACCCATAGTTGGTATCGAACCTGGGTCTCTGGCACTGCAAGCGCTGTGAGGCAGCAACTCTAACGCTGCGCCACCATGCCACCATGCCACCCTGATGGAAGTATATAAAATTACAAGAGGCAAAGACTCTACTGCTGCGCCAACATGCAGCCCTGATAGAAGTATATAAAATTTCTCACCTTGAGATTTAGAGGTCAAGAATCGAATTGTTCATGGCTTTTATTTATAGCAAAAATATCTTACATGTGGGATTTTGTTTTTGCGGTTTTAAAATTCATAAATATTACATGCTTCGTCTGTACTGGATTTCCCTGTGTATCTTCTGCATCTCGTAGTAAAATCACCAGTCTGAATTCAATGAACCATTGAGAAAGTTAACCATAGTTGTCTCTGTGCAAGAGACAGAATACGTAACGAGCAAATTAGGATTCCATTATCGAGAAAAAAATTAGAAACATGGTGTAAAAATTGCCATAAAAGTGTCAAAAATACTGCACGTAATTAATGACGTGACATCTGCCCATTAAAGCCATAAAATGTGAACATAATCTGCTAACCAGAATAGTTTGTGAACTTTATCATACTTGTCATGTTGGCTGATCAATGGATCGTGATGAGATTCCATAGGAATTTTAATAACAACTGTAATGGCTAAACAGCTGCCTATAACACCGGTTAGAATCTGCATTCAAAGTATTTCATTCAAATGAAAATATTAACATGAGCTAAAATAAATGAAATGTCTTGCTCGACTGAATTATAGTTTAAAATTCACTGAGTTAGTGAAGTACACTTCACAGAAGCAACTGATGAGTTGACCTAAACTAAACTAAACCTTCTGAAAATCCAAATAAACAACATCCACTCGCTCTTCTTTGTCTTTCTTGATATTTACTTCCTCAAAGAATTCCAACAGATTTGTCAGGCAAGATCCCTGCAACACAGAACGGACTTCAGCCTATTTTATCATGTGCTTCTAGGTACCAGGAAACTTCATCCTTAATAATGGACTCTTAAAATCAGCCTGCAGTTTACCGTCGTTTACCTCCCTCCCTTCTTGAACGGCGGAGTAATATTTGCAATTTCCCAGTGCTCTGGGACCATGCCTGACTCTAATGATTCTTGAAAGATCACTACTAATGCCTCCATGATCTCTAAAGCCACCTCCATGTGGAGGTGATGTGGTGAAAGGTCAGGACCAGGGCAACTCTATCCTTGTTCTGTCTGCGGTGAGGGGGAGCAAGAGCAGAACTACGGGAAACAGAGGAGACACCATTGAGGAATCCATCCAGTGGGGGGGAGGGGGGGGGCGGGGGGTGGTGGAGGGGGGGAACGACCACGTTTACTGAAAAAAGAGAACATCTCTGATGTCCTCAAATGGTAAGCCTCATCTTTGGACCAGATGTGGCAGAAATGGAAAAATTGTGAATTGGGGATAGTGTCTTTGCAAGAAGTTGGGTGGGAGGAGGTTTAGTCCAGATGACTCTGGGAGTCAGCTTCTCTGGACAACATGGATAGGCGATGTTTTGGGGTGGAACCCTTGTTCGCGCTAATTATAGCAGGGGGGGGGCTGGAAAAGAAATATACAAAACCTGGCAAGTGATAGCTGGATACTGGTGATGGGGTCTTTAATTGCCAGATGGGTAGAGAAAGGCTTGGTAAACATCTTGGATTCAACACTGTATCCTCATGCATCTCACAAAGAGTAAATGGGTGTTGTACAGTTGTACTTATTCTAAAGATGTAGCCACAAACAAGTTAGGCCACTTCAGAAGATGTGAAGAGTTATTTTACATTATGCAGAGTCCCAACAAAGCAGACCACACTGGATTAGAAGGCTCCCTGAAACTTTCAATGAATACATTAATTTTCATGATTTTTTCATTTTTGTCCCCAAAAGCCATCAATGTATCAGATTTATCATAGAAACATAGAAAATAGGTGCGGAGGAGGCCATTCGGCCCTTCGAGCCAGCACCGCCATTCATTGTGATCATGGCTGATCGTCCCCAATCAATAACCCATGCCTGCCTTCTCCCCATATCCCTTGATTCCACTAGCCCCTAGAGCTCTATCTAAGTCTCTCTTAAATCCATCCAGTAATTTGGCTTCCACTGCCCTCTGTGGCAGAGAATTCCACAAATTTACAACTCTCTGGGTGAAAAAGTTTTTCCTCACCTCAGTTTTAAATGGCCTCCCCTTTATTCTACGACTGTGGCCCTTGGTTCTGGACTCGCCCAACATTGGGAACATTTTTCCTGCATCTAGCTTGTCCAGTCCTTTTATAATTTTATATATTTCTGTAAGATCCCCTCTCATCCTTCTAAACTCCAGTGAATACAAGCCTAATCTTTTCAATCTTTCCTCATATGTCAGTCCCGCCATCCCAGGGATCAATCTCGTGAACCTACGCTGCACTGCCTCAATTGCAAGGATGTCCTTCCTCAAATTAGAAGACCAAAACTGTACACAATAGACCAAAACTGTACACAATTATCAAACTGCTTTTTGAAAGCTTGTCGTGAAGAGATTTGAACTCAAAACAATTGGGTTGTTATTCCAGCGCCAAAAGTAGTGCACTAACATAAGCATTGGTAGGATAGAGTACTGGGAGTAAATAAAGTTAAATATTTAAACATACTGTATTTGTAGACCATGCCATTGATCTCTCTGCACCTTCCAGCCTGTAATCCTCTGTTAATTATATAATCTTTCAATTCTGGGCTCTTGATCATTTCTAGTTTAATTTCTCCATCACTGATTTCCTCCCTTCCATTGATTTTCCCTCTGAACTTTGAAACACCCTCCCAAATTTCTCGATCTATGAAAATCCCTCCAAGATATTCCATTCAAAGCACCTCTTTGGCCAAGTTTTATAATTTGTTTTGGAATCTCTGTTGATTTGAATCAATTTTTTTGATTGCATTTTTCTAAAGTGTTGAATGTTTGTAACTGGAAAAGCTCTCTATACATGCAGGTTATTTGTGTTTTTAGGGTGTTTTAATACAGATAAATGTAATGTATAACATACTTTGCTGTTATTGAAAGTATAAACATATATTTGAATAGAGCTTTATTCTTTGGAATTCCTTGCATACTTCACACGAATGAAGTTCCCTGTTATGGATACTAATCTGCACAATACAAGTATTCTCAACTTAGAACTGATAACAAAAAATATATAAGGAATGAATACTTAGTTTCAAGGTACAGCGTAGAAACAGACCCGTCAGCCCACTGAGTACATTGTATGGCGAGTCTGAAGGCTTGTACTTTGTTAAAGAAGTTAATTGCGGTAGCAATATTCAATTACAAAGGATAACAACCGAGATTACAGACGACCATTAACTCAAACTATTCACATCGAAGTTCTCTTCCCACTGACTGGTTTTGGGCGCCAAAACCACCACGTGACCTTGCTGGCCAATCCGAGGGTTCGACTCTCAGGACCAATCCCTATGGTCGCTACAATTGACAATAGATCACTCTTCACGCTAGTTCTATGTTATCCCATTCCCTAAAATCTAGGGGGCAATTTACAGAGGCCATTTAACCTACAAACCCGCATGTCCTTGTGTCGAGGAAATTGACTTGAAGGAAAATCAAAGGAAAAATGGAGACTTTGAGGTTTGCTTCAAGATACTTTATTCAAGAGATGGTGGCAGTTAACTGCTCGCCGTTTCTCTGACTTTGCAGCAAAATTAGCCGACAGTTAGACAGTGCAGTGAACAACCTTTTTTTGTTAGATACAATTATATGCAAACATGCTTTGTCCTTGGCTATATGTTTTCCTGTTATTACTATCCACTACATGGGTATTAATTATTTAATTAGTCATAATATACTTTTCAACAACAGATGGTTAATACAAGTCAAATATAAATCAAGGGGATCTTGACATTATTCTAGGAAGGAACTGCAGATGCTGGTTTAAATCGAAGGTAGACACAAAATGCTGGAATAACTCAGCGGGTCAGGCAGCATCTCGGGGGAGAAGGAATGGGTGACGTTTTGGGTTGAGACCCTTCTTCAGACTGAGTCTAACTTCCTCAGTCTGAAGAAGGGTCTCGACCCAATACGTCACCCGTTCCTTCTCTCCCGAGATGCTGCCTGACCCACTGAGTTACTCCAGCATTTTGACATTATTCTATCTCATCTTTCAAGCAGACCACGTCACTGCCCCCTCTCCGAGACAATCATAAGCCCTCATTTACAGTAACATTTTGGCACTGCTGGCGATAGGGGGCACGGGTGGGCTACCCAACTATTGCTGTTCTGTTTTTGATCACAGTAGTTACTGACATTACAGGGTTAACTATTGTGATCCAGCATTCATTAACTTTCCACTGAGAAACACGCTTCCTTATCTATGTCCTAATTTATGTGCCTTATTCACCATGCTACGCATTCCCAGACAAGGGATAATGCATCTGAAACTTGTTTTGCCAAATTCCCATGACCTTCTTCTGCACCTGGTCAATGAGAGATGCCAATTGTCACATTCCCACACCCTTTCGTTACCTTGTTTAATTCCGATCAAAATTAAGTCAATAACGTTTTTGTTTTTTTTCTTCTACACTTTGGGATATGGGAAGAAACTGGAGCACCCAGATGATACCCACTTGGTCACACAGGGAGAACACGGAAACTCAACACAGACAGCACCCAAGGTCAGGATCGAACCCGGATCTTTGATGCTGGGGGGCAGCAGCTCTACCAGCTGCGTCTCTGTGCTGCATTTTAACCATGGCATTAGGAGCTCGCACCACCCCTTGAATCATGACATTTGGATCTTTCATCTGTACTTAAAAAAGCTGAGGAGGAACTAATAGTGTGCAATATTAACATACAAATGCATAATAGATTTTAAATATTGCTTTTCCCATCTTTTTGAAGGTTACCCCGTTAAGGTATATTCATTGATGTCTTAAATCAAATTACAAAGCATGTAAAAGCATTAAGCATTTGTATGGAAATACAGTGCACAGTAATTAATGCAACAGATGATTTGAATGGATTTAATAAAGTCCATTAAGTAAAATTGATTAATTGTGAAGCTGAAGGCAAGAGTATATTCTGACTGGTTAACAGTCTTCATGCATTGTGTTTCAGGTTAATATAGCCAAATATTTCTATTTTGTTACTGTTGAAAATAGTACTATTTTTAATTTTTTTTATACTACTTAGCCCAAAGGACTGCACTGCATTATTCACCATTAGCCCCTAGTCTATTTATTATATTCTAT